>NC_056074.1:9452724-10071905 GCF_016772045.2 Ovis aries
ATTAATACCATTGATGTAGTTATCTACTTGACTTGGTTCCCTCTCTCCCTCCTTTCACCTGCCTTTTCCTCAGTTTCAAGTATCATGAGTTATTCTGAGAATATAAGTTGAATGGCTTACTGGCCGTGTTTTTGTTTTTGTTTTTTTTAATTAGCAGGAGTATATGTGTTTCAGATTGTTACATTTGATGCTGTAAAGCACCTCGTTAAGATTTCCATTTCTGCTCTAGGTTGCTTGGGGCCTCAGATGACCAAATCCTTAAATCTCAAGATGAACATGATTAAGACAGAGAAAAAGCTATGAGATTCCATTGCATGTCTTGTTTATCAGTGTTCATTTCTGGTACTAAGTTTCCTTAATTAAATGTGTAGCTCAGGAGTGCTATAGCAGACTTAAAGCAGCCTGCTGTGACCTCCTTGTTTAGATTAATCTTCTTAAGGGCAAGGACTGAATCTTTGTACCCCTGGTACCTGTATTAATTAATAGAAAATAGGTACTCAATAAATGTTCTTTCTTTCAAAAATATTTATTTGGCTGTGCTGGGGCTTAGTTGCTGCACATAGGATCTTTAATCTTCATTGGAGCAAGCAGGATCTTTAGTTATGGCATGCGAACTCTTTATAAGTTCCAGCATGTGGGATCTAGTTCCCTGCTGCTGCTGCTAAGTCGCTTCAGTCGTGTCCGACTCTGTGTGACCCCACAGATGGCAGCCCACCAGGCTCCCCCATCCCTGGGATTCTCCAGGCAAGAACACTGGATGAAAGTGAAAAGTAAAAGTAAAGTCGCTCAGTCGTGTCTGACTCTTAGCGACCCCATGGACTGCAGCCCACCAGGCTCCTCCGTCCATGGAATTTTCCAGGCAAGAGTGCCCTGACCAGGGATCAAACCCAGACCATGAAATATTCCAAAGGTTGTCTGCCCTGGGAGCATGGAGTCTTAAAAGTCCCTAGACCACCAGGGAAGTCCCAAATAAATGTTCTTTAAATAGCATAGTGAAGATGATTTGTTAATGATTAAAGAGCTACTAAGTATACTGAACTAGAGTTTAGAGGAATGGGCTGTTAGGTTATTTCTATATTGATTTCTTGTGAACTTTCAACTTTCCCTTCAAAATTTAGGACAATGTCACTTTTCCCCATAGCTTTCCCTTCTGCACAAGTATTTACCAGCTACATCCTCAATATGCTCACACAATTACAGGTATACCTCTCAAACCCTCTCACGCTCTGTGTTCACATTTCTAATTGTGAGTTTCTTCTGGGTAAGAACCATTTCTTATTAAAAGTAACACAATGCCTGAGACCTAGCAGGTGCTCCATAAATGTTTATGAATAAATAAATATATAAATGTATAGATTAGACCTTGGGGCCTCAAGCCTATTTCCACATATAATAATGAAACAGAGACAAAAACCTACATTTATTTACTATTTATTGAGCACCTGCTGTATACCGGGCAAAAGGAAAAGAGACAAACTGTCTATCCAGAACTATTTTTTAACTCTTTCGGCAATGCCTGAGTCCTTATAAAAAAGTTCATTCAGCTGGTTTAGTGTCCGTTCATTCTTCAGTTAATCTTCATGTACAGTTTTCTCAAGTGTACTTTCAAATATTGCATAGTGCTGCAGACCATGAAATATTCCAAAGGTTGTCTGAAGGATGAGAGGGATCACCATTGCTTTTATCTCTGTATGACAAAGCAGCAGCCAGTTAAGTAAAACCCTTCCTTTTGGTGGCAGGGGAACAGTATGATACCTAAAAAGGAAAAAGGGTTAAGGACTTTGTCTGGATGTAAATTCTACGGAACATTTGCTGATTTCTCCTAAACTGATCATTTCTGTTCTAGATCTTTCATGTAGAAAGCAAAAAGGGTTAAAATTAGCTATTTGAAATATGAAACCATGATATTTTAATTAAAATGTGTCATTGGCAGCTAAAGAATAAGGAGAATTTATTAACATTAAAAAAAAAAAACTGGAAGTAAGGAGGTAGGGAAGGGAGGAGGAGAAGGAAGAGAAGGAACAAGACAACGGACTCACTTGAATGCTAGACGGCCATTTTTAGAAAAAGCCAAAGCAGTGGGATATAAAACACCACATGCTATGCCAATCAGTGAGCTTCTAAGAACACAATTTTCCTGGCTTATGTTACCTGGAAAACAGAAGTAAATTTGGCTATTAAGAGTCTTGGGTTCTTCTTAGTTGCATTGTCCTCAACACAGCGAAACAGTTGAAAAGAATGCTAGAAATTCAGTGTATGGCACAATATACTGAATGCATCAAAAATTTTAAATGTTTTTATTACTTTATATAAGGGTACGTTTACCTCTTACTTATACAGCTGGTGCAAAAGCAATTTCACAATGAAGAATATTAAACTAGCAGACCAGATATCTGGATTCCAGATTAGTACATTTATATTATCTGTATGTCAGTCATGTGCTAGGGATACAGTGTAACACAAGAGACCCAACCACTGATCTTCAGGTCAAGTCTACTAAGAAAGAAATACATTAGACAAATATTTAAACAAATATCTTAAACGTGCACATGCTTTGAAGGTAAAATGAATAGAGAATGTATGGGGAAACTTAACCTGAGGGAATCAGATTTCCCTGGAGATGAGGTATTTAAGCAGGTACCTGATGAACAGGGATCACGGGTTCCATTAAATACTAGCTGTGAAACTTAAAGTACGGGAAGTAACTCAGGAAGTTCTTAAAGTTCCTCAGGAAGTAACATTAGATGCCCATAATATACCAGATACTATGCCAGGCATTCAGCATACATTATCTTAATTTTTAAAACAAACCTGAGGTAAGTACTATTAGTCCTAATTCACAGATATAAAACAACTGAGTCTCTTAAAACAAGTAAGTCTCTTAAATGACTTGCCCAGTGTCATAAAACTTAAGTGAAATATGTAGTATACCAAAGCCTGCTTTTTTTCTAGTATATTATGTTGCTTCTTAGTGTACCTGAACATGTCTCAGCTTAGTATCTTACCTGTTAGAAAAAAAGCCACAATACTATTTTCCCTGTCTGATTAGGAAGATTCTTGTGGCGTTTAAACAGGACGATATATGTGAAGGTACTTTTGTTACTGGTAAAGAAATATACACATGCAAGGGATTATTATCAGCAGTAGCAACAGTATATGTTAATGAGCAATTTTACTTAGATATAAACACATGATATGCTAATGAATTTAAAATTACCTGAACACAAAGCATCTGTTACAAGAAGCTTATAAGAAACTATGGTAGACAAAAATGGAAGTGCAGTCAATGATGCATATGTCTTCAAAACATCATGTGTGACCTTTAAGCGATGTCTGAAAATGAAGTTTGTCAACATTCCAGAGAAAGCAGCTGTTGTTCCAAAAGTCAGTGTTCCATGTATATTTAAAGTCCTAATTGGAAAAACAGAATGAAAGTTAAGTTCAACATAATACTCTTCTAACAGATATATCCTTTCCTGTGTAGTCATTCATTATTAACATATTTATGCAACATCACATTTTTCTTAAGCATTTACTCTGTGAAAGGTATTTTGTTTGTGCTAAGGATGGAGCAGTGAATAAAGTGGGGAAAAGAAAAAAATTCCACTCCTCATGGAAATTGCATTCTAATAAGAGGATAATATAATTCTCTTTCTGAGAATAGTGTGGTTCTAAGATGGAGCTCTTTTAAAGAGAAATAAATCTTGGCCAAAAATAAGTATCAGTACTTCCAATGTAGCCAAATCTTATGAGCTAGCTAAATCCAAGAATACTGTTCTTTCTACTGTAAGAATTAATTTGCTTAAGGTCATCTGAAAAAAGTTGTTGACATTTGGTTAGGTCTAGAAAATAACTATTTCTTAAGTAGTCCAGATACATGTAAAGTATTTCCAAAACTTCAAAGAAATTTGAAAGATGTAGTTTTGGTTATTCTGACTCATACCTAAATCCAGAAATGTTGAACAATTCAGATTAACGTCCATTGATTTTATTCTTGAGCTCTATTAATCTAAAAGTCAGAATGGTAATGTGAGACTATATGTACATCATGGAATCCTGTATTCCTTTTTGCTGAGTTCAGCAGTGTGGCTGAGGTAAGAAATTCTAAACTGAATTTAATTATAACTGATAATCAGTTAATGTAAGTAGTCCTCAAAATGGTGTTCTCTTGATTACCTTTAATTAAAATATGCTTATTGCACAGACAACATTTCAACAATTTTAGAAACAAAGGAATTTCAAGAGACAAAAGAAATTATCCAGTCTCAGTATTCTAACAAACGTCTATTTTCATCTGCCCATGTTTCCCTCCAATTCTTTTTTTTTTAAAAAAAGCTTTCTTCATAACCAACTCAGTACAGTTAATAGGATCTTAGATACCTAGAAACCATTGCAATACAGAAGATCTACAAATAAAGTTATTGACTTTCAGTCTGGGTGTGTCTCTTACTTTTCTTCTCTAAGGCATTCAATTTTTTTTTCTATGATTTCGATGACTACTGGTTTTCTGAGTTTTGCATCTCCTAGAGAAGGCCTGGACTGACCATGTGTGTATGTTGGTATCTTGATGTCCTGGAAAACACAAAATTCAGAACCATAATAGCTAATGATGTTAATATTAAATCTTATAAATTCTAGATTCAGATTAAAAAACATTTAGACTCTAGTAAAGTATCAAGTACTGTCATCTGCTTTCACATCCTTTGTTAATGATTTGTTCATTGTTTAGTGGACAGTGGTTTTTTGATTCACGTAATAATTTTGAGAAATTGGTAGGAAAATGGTCATCTCTACTTTTATGGATGAGACAAACAAGGTTCAGAGAGGTTGATTTGCCTTAGGACTTGATGTAGAAGGATTAAGTTACTCAGCTATTTTTGTTTTCCTTACAGTTTTCCCTGAAGGTAGCCAGGCCTGTTGTAGTTCTCCACACTGTAGCTTTTTCAGAGCTGAAAGTAAACAGTAGCTACCTGTTGACAACCATTTTTATCCTCTGTCTCATGAAAGCCCGAGTTTTGGAGATTATGCTGGGTTTGCCGGAGAGGTAGAAGCAGGAATTTCCTTGGAAACCAGCGAGAGAGAACCTCAGGAGGAGGGACACCTTCCAGACTAGGAAGAGGCAGTGGATGGCTACCTTGGATTATATAAGTTATATATCTAGCTTGTGAGGAGCACCTGGGGTGGAAGCAGGGCTTCTGCTGGAAACAGCTATGTGGTGATATCAGGGGGCCTGGTCCTAAGGCACTGGACTCCAAGGTTGGAAAGTTCCTGTCTCCCAAGTGTGATGCATAGTCAGTTGCTAATATCAAGGGACCATGACGTATGGCCAGTAACATCTTAACCGAAGGTGAAAGTTGCTCAGTCATGTCTGACTCTCTGCGACCCCATGAACTATACAGTCCATGGAATTCTCCAGGCAAGAACACGGCAGTGTGTTGCCATGCCCTCTTCCAGAGGATCTTCCCAACCCAGGGATCAAACCCAGGTCTCTCGCATTGCAGGTCGATTCTTTACTGTCTGAGCCACCAGGGAAGCACAAGAATACTGGAGTGGGTAGCCTATCCCTTCTCCAGCAGACGTTCCCAACCCACAAATCGAACCGAGGTCCTCTGCATTGTAGGCAGATTCTTTACCAACTAAGCTATCAGGGAAGCCATCTTAACAGATACCAGTGGTTAAAAACAACAACTAGGCTTTCAGAAAGGATCCTTTCTAAATATTTTGCTCTGGGTAAGACTCTCAGATTTTTATGAAAAGTCTTAATAGTATTTGTTACATCATTTGGCATACTGGCATTATGGGATTCCAGATTAGCTAGTAAACAGATTTAAAAAATCTATGTCCTTCACAATTTATATGAATCCCTATGTTAACAACATTTGTGGTCAGACTCATAAGTCTCAAATTTCAGGAGTCCTGGGCAAGAGAATCAGAGTGGATTAAACATAAAGGACATAGAAGAGACTTAATAAGATTTTAAACCTTTCGTATGCACAAGAATCACATAAGAGTGTACCTGACATGCTGTCTCTTGAGCTCCCTATTGAAATATCTGGGTTCAGCAGAAGTCTAGAAATCTGCACCAGTGATTCTGATGCTGGTAGGTAAACGGACACACGTTGAACATCACTGTAATATTCACTTCTTGAATAGTGATATGTGCCAACCCTAACCTAATGAAAGGTCGATTCAAATATTACATCAACATCCTGAGGACAATTGGATGAGATGGTTGGATGGCATCACTGATTCAATGGACATGAACTTGGGCAAACTGGGAGATGGTGAGGGACAGGGAGGCCCTGTGTGCTGCAGTCCATGGGGTTGCAGAGTCCGACATGACTTGACCAATGAATGACAACAATCAATGTTGTGAAGGTATGGGCTCTCTTGAATATTTGTGTGGTATTAAACAAAGAGTAATAATGGACCAGTTTCTTTCCCTATCAGTGAAGAACTATAATCGAGCCAGTTCTTTTTCTTTAAATTGCCTGGGAAGACAGGAAAAAAAAAAAGTAAAATATTTTATAAATTCTGATTTCTCACAAGCTAGATTTAATCTTTTGCCTCTCTCGGACATCTAAATGGCAAATGGAAGAAACAAGATAGCAATATAGAAAGGAGATTCTATAATCCATCTAATATACATGAAGGCAGATGTCAGTAACATAATTAATCAGAAACTTGGGAAAACTTTTTGTTTCCCTGTCATCCAATTCACTGCAGTCCCGTATTACTCACAAAGAAAACTTTCAGGCAATGCCGTCTACACCTCAGTATACAGTAAACACAAACATCCAGAATTATGACCCTAAAATACTGAAACAGGACAGCAAATGTTTACTGCATACCTAGTTTTCCTCAGGCACTGTTATTAAAGCAGAGAAACATACTGATAACTTCCTGACAGAATTTTTTACAAGTACTGAAATGTACAGATTTTGCTATAACGCACATTTCATCTAAAAAGTAACCAGTTCAGGCCACTCAATTGGTCACCACGATTCAATTACACCAGTAATACTGCATCGTGCAAGTTTATAACTTTCAAAGTATCTTATGGTTTTGTAGTGCTTTTGTATGTGTTATTTCACTTGACTTTGAGAATTTTATTCATCGATCATCATCATTTACTCAAACATTCACCCGGTATTTGAAGGTTCCCCCAGTTAAGCAAGATGCAGTCTTGTCCTCAGAACCCACAACCAGGGCAGAAGTCAGGATAGAATGGCAGGGGGTTTAAAGTACAAAGTCCCCGAGGCAAGAGAAAACAGGCTCCCTCATTCAGGACTAGGTCTCCTACTTTCTCCCCACCTCTTTTCACAGCAACTGGGGATTTAAACGTTCCTTGCATGGAGTTGGGAACTGTCCTGTTTAGACTTTCAGATCCCTTTAATGTGCATCATTTCAGAAGAGTGTGCCAGCACCTGAGGTCGCAGAAATCACGGGCCTCAGCACCCTGGGTCTCCGCCTACCTTAGGCACTTCCGCAGCTCCCACCGGTACCACACCGGCCACCCGCACGTCGTCTCCAGCCTCACGCCCGAGCGCCGCCATCTTGGCGACTCACGTGACTGGCGGTGGGCGGGGACGCAGGGCTCTCGGGTCCGGAAGGGTCGCGGGCTCACGCCTAGCGCCCGCAGACCCGGCCCAGTCAAAAGCCGCGCCCTCCGTCCTGGCTGTGATTGGGCGCGGTATCTGGAGGCGCTCATTGGCCTCGAGGAGGGTCGGGCGCCCGTGGGTCCGCCCCCCGCCAGGCCCTCATCCCCGGCTTCTGCTATTTGTGAGCCTGGCTCTCTAGTTCTCGCATCCCGAGGGAAACGTGGGCCGGTCCTCGCGCACGAATGTGGTTGCGCGTGTTTCTCCTCAGGACACCTCCGTTAGCTGTGCCCGAGCTGCCCGCCCCCTTCACGTCTTCAGGGTGCTCGCCCCTCTGGCCCAGCCCGTGTGTTAAGGCTGCAGCTTCGCGGGCACTTCCTCCCTAGAGCCCCCAACCGGCCGCCGGAGCAGCCCAGAGTAGCCTCCTCCCCTCACAGCCGTCAGCGTCTCCTCTTCAGTCTTTAGTCCCCTCACATGCCATCCGTTCACCCCGCTTGGGAAGGGGCCAGAGAGAAATTTGCCCCTCCACTCCCCTAGAAGACCCCCCTTGCCAGGCGATGTTTCGAGGTGGGGGTGAGGGGGGCGCTGCGCGAAGGCCTGGCCCCGTTTTGTGCACGTTCAGTGCCCGGCAGTGTCTCCCAGACCAGCAACCCCCGACCCTCCCGTCTCCGCGTCTTAGAGAAGCCAGAATCGCGAGTTATATAATTTCTAGTGCTGCTGTTTCTCCTGCCTGAGGAAACACTTCATCGCGTGGAGGGGTGCGGGACGTTTCTGTGCTCATCTCTATAACGGGGTGTGGGCAGAGGGGTGGCCGTCGGTAGCAGAGGGATTTCTGGTCTTTTCTGCGAAAGGAAGGTGGGTAGTTTGGAGAGAGAGAGAAAAAGGGTGGATGTGGAAGCCACGCAGCCGAACTCTCTCCCATTTAGGAAACCGCGAACCGTTTGCCCAGCTTATGCTCACATGCCTAATACTCCTACAGCGTCTCAGAAAACACCTTTGAGGGAAGGTCTGACTTGTCTCGAGCAGTCTCAGTGTTTTTCCTCGCCGGATAGGGAGCTGCCTGGATGCGAAGAGATGGCATGATTTGACTGACTCCAGTGTGAAGAAATCTTCGCCAACTCATCCTGCATCAAGTGCCCATTGAGTAGCACTGTCACTTTAATGTCTCCATGCCAAGGGATTGCTTTCCTTCTTTTCAGTCCTCTCGGTTAATACATGGGAGGATCAGAATCAGAGGGGCATTAAGGATCAAACCTGAGGGGCTTGGAGAGCACAGAAGAAAAAAAAAAAATTAAAGTGACAGCAAGCTGGATCCTGTCTCACTGAGGGGGTGAGATCCGGAACTTCGGGTCCAGTAAATAGAAAAGGGCCTTTCAGTCTGGGTTCTGCCCCCAGAAAACTGTCCAAACTCACCCCACCTTTTTAAGAGACCATTAAAGAGGTTTTAAAAAGTATTTTGGAGAGGTGAGAGTTTTAAATTTTTCTCTAAAGAATTTGAGGGTCTTTATCATCAACCAGTTCATCTTTGATCATGTGTTGAATAATGAGACAGCTGTGTAAATTTGTTTTGTGCCTTAATTGAGTTAGTCATTGAACTCCAGAGATATTGCTGCCTAAAGAGGAGTTTTAATAATGTTTTCTGTGCTTACAATAATTTTCTTTTTAAACAGAATAACTATTTTAGAAGCATTGAAAAACTTGAAAAACTCAAAAGCTATTTTTCTTTAAACTCCTTGGGCACTGTCAAAGTTTGTGGAAAAAAATACAACATTTTTTCTTTATTTGAAAGAGAAGACAGCCTGGATTTCAAACAACCAAGAGGTTTGCAACAGTTACCTGGCCCTTGGCCTCCATCCAGCTGGATCAAGTTGAGATCTGAAAAGAGCTCTTGAATCCTGTGGCATTGGAAAGACCCAAGAATGCCAGTCAAGAAGAAAGGTGGGCTATGAGGTTTCCTGTATATGTTTGTCCTTTTTCTTGGTTCTGGTATTTGCAGTTTAAATTGTATTCCATTTGAGAGTAAAGTTTTGCTTGGGGTGTAGTTCTTATAATAATGTCTTTTCTGTGGTGCATCATTCAGTAATACTGTTTTGCTAAAAGAAAGTGAAGTAGGGCTGTCCTATTTAATTATAGACATTTGTGGTTTCCAAATCAGGTGGTCTAAATCACCATTTTGTAATCAGCGTAAATTTGATACCATAGATTTGGGACTTTCGCTTGTTTTCTTAGCTTGTTAAAGGTGACTTTTACATGGTCTTTAAAAAAGAAACCTGCACAGTGCAGCTCTTCTTTATGGCTTAAATATTTATCAAGTGAATTGCATAGTTGTAAAAGATAACAAAGTTGCTTGCAGTGTACATAATTGTAGATTATCTTCTGATTAAGAATAGATTTTATGTTTGGATTTACTCTGGTGTAAGTCTTCCCTTTTGTGGTAAATCACAACTTTGGCAACTGCTGTTTGTGCATTATCCAATAACATTACTGGCAAATTCCCCAAATAAGGTTAACGCTGGACTCCTCCCTCACTTGATCAAGATCTGGTGAGTTGCTGAAGTATCATATATACACCTTGGGATTCTCTGTAGCCTAGATCTACCCCAGGTGAACCTTATTTCTAAGGATCCTTGTGAACCTAGGTTGTTTTTTTTTTTTTTTTTTTTTTGATGTAGCATAGAAGACCAAATTGACTATAAAATAGTTTTTTTTTTTTTAAGGGTTTGAAACTAAAATTTGTGTCAACACTTTTGAACTCCACTGTAGTAGACTAGTGTAGATCCAAATGTTGACTGGTTATGGGAGTTCCTGCAGTCTAAAACTAAAGCTTAGGAAGAAGGTTAAGGTACAACCTGGCTCTGTATGATGTTTAATCATTCCTGTGGATTTGGAAGGTGCTTTGAGGAAACTTACAATCAGATTCTTTATCCAACTGGTGTCTCTGGAGATGGGCAATGATATATAATACCTGTGAAACACCTAGACATCTAGTACACTGGGATTTTAAGACTGGGCTTGTTTCCTCCTCCTGCTCTCCTCCATAATTACTGAGAGAAGTAAACTCTCCACGAAGTTTTGGAGCTACTTTTGCCCAGACCTGACATCATTGGTTTATTTGGAACAAGGATGGTTTGGGGAATGTAGCCAATAAATGGTATGTCTCTTTGACTTATTTGGCATGCAAGGTATTTTTATTCTTTCTACCATTTATTCTGCTGTAGTTAGTGTTCCTTTTGGATTTGTTTTAAACTAGTAATTGAATTAAACACTGTGTGTGTGTGTGTGGTGTGTGTGTGTGCGTGTGTGTGGAGAATGAGGGGGTGAAAAGGTATCTGGCAAGAGAGATGAAGGGCACTATGTTCTAGGTAAAACTTAACTAATCAGGGTGAACTTAAGGTTTCTAAACCCAGCAGACTGAGTTTGTTAAAAGTTCCTACCTTTAAAAGAAGTTATAAAAATTGTCGATACATTATTGAAAACTATACTTTAGGAGAAATAATTTATTTCCTTCCTCCTTCTCTCTTCTTTCCTCCCTTTCTCTTCTCTTAAAACTGTTAGTACTAAGATGTATATTTTAAAATATTATAGACCACTAACCAAACAAGTTACGACATGTACATTATATTTTTAATTAGCTAAGCTTACTGTCTGTACTGTTCTATAACATACATAAAACAAATACTTGAAAGTATAACCTAGATTTATTCTGGAGGGAGCACAGTACTCTCATCTTAAATCTCTTTTTCTTTCTTCATTGTTATTGCATGTAGATAGGATGGAAGAGTTGGCTTCATGTAATTTTAAGCAATAACTATCCTCATAGAACCATATGTTTATACATTGTTGAATATATTCTTACTACAATAAGAAAATTTCATAAGACAGATTTCTCACTTGTGAAATATTTTGTATGTTATTGTGAAAGTAGAGAGTGGTTTCTCTGATTGGTAACGTGAACCATGGTGGGAAGTGGGAATGGGTGTGACATCTCACTAAGTATATTTTTCTTTTCTTTTCTTTTTTTTTTTCCCATTCCCTGACCAGGGATTGTACCCATGCCTCTGCAGTAGAAGCACTCAACTCCTGGGCCACCAGGGAAGCCCCTAAGTACATTTCTAGCTGCTATTCTTGACTGTTCTTAGATAAGCCAAAGCTACTGTATCTCAAACCCCTATATTCACTGCTAGTTTGTTTTATGACATTACTTAACTACATCTTCCACTCACTTGCTTCACATTTTTATAGATTTCAGTTTTATCAACAGAACATGTCATTTCTTCTTCAGAGAGATTTTTCTCCGAACAGTTGCTTTTCATTCAGAATTCTTTTTTCTGTAGTAGTAATTTGATTTGCTCCCAGCTAAGCCTTTTTGATATCTTTGACCTATTTTAAATTCTGAAAATTCAGGGCTGATCCAAGATAAGTTGTATCAGCATTCTCTGATATGATGCAAGATCATGATGTATAGTAAGGGGCTATTTCAGCAAGACTTACGAATTGATCTGATTTCATGTTAGATTGATGCAAGAAATAAAAGTTAATGATAGCTGTGTTATCCCCTGTGCTTTTTGCAGAACGCTGCTTTTTAATGATAACATATGTTTCAACAGAATTTTTTAGTACATTGCAGTACATTTCTTCAGCAATTTTTTTGTTCTCTTTATTGTCATTAAACATGTGGGAAAAAAATCAGTGCTTTTAATAGTTTGAAGCCGATGCTTATTTCATTTCTCTGTTTTTAAAATATTGTGCTATTCTGTGCTTCTTTTAAATTGGTATAGAAGTCTATCTGATGTTATTAATATACATGACATTTTATTTCCTTTGATGACTTCTTTTGCAACTGTTCTTAGTGATGTAATGGAGTGTGTATGCTATCTAGCGAAACTTAAACATGATCATTTTCATAAATCATTGTTTAGACATTGTTCTTTTTAAAGGAAGTTGAAGAATGTTGTGTAATTGGAATCCCAAGACATGATATTGCCATGTACCATTCTTGAAATTGAGATTGTTGTTTCCTGGGCTTACACTCTTTCCAATTGGTTGACTGTATACTTCATAAAAGTGTCATTTCTGTTTTTCTTCTTTCCCCTCCTTCTGGGAAGGAAACTTATAACTCTTTAAGTTTATTGTTTGCTCAGTTAAAATTTTCTTACTTGTTTCCTGCACTTCATGGCTTAACTTCTTTTTTGTAGGATCTCACTATTTTATATTTGCCTTTCATTATCTGGGTATGGACTTCCCTGGTAGTTCAGTGGTAAAAAATCTGCCTGCCAATGCTAGAGACGGGGGTTTGATCCCTGGGTCAGGAAGATCCCTTGGAGAAGGAAATGGCAACCCACTCCAGTATTCTTATCTCGGAAAGCCCATGGACAGAGGAGCCTGGTGGGCTACAGTCCATGGGGTTGCCAAAGAGTTGGACATGACTTAGCAACTAAACAACAATAATAATCTGGGCATACTCTTTTTCCATCTGTAGCTTTTCTTCAATTATTAAAATAATTTCATCAGATTCTCTAAAAAGGGGAAAATATGTAACTAAATTTATTGGCTCTGAGTAGCTATTTTATCTCTTTTATATATACTTCACCAAGTTTTTGTTTGAATTTTTGTGTTTGCCATACCAGGGTTATATCCAGATGCTTTTTCCATTTCAGTAAAACTTGATGCTTTTTCTTTTTCCAAGCTAGTAGAGTTCAACAGTTAAGCCCCAAATCTTCCCAGAGAGGGATGGGAAAAGGCAGTTTTCAGACTTTTGTAATTTCTGTAAATTAAAATAAGATAACGTCCTGAAGATTTTCTTAAATTTGAAATCCTTCAAAAGGATCATCTTGAGCTTGGTTGAGAGAGTTATTAAAAGTCATGAACCCACAGACTCTTGATGTTGGAAAATAATTATCAATCCAGGAGGCATCTTGGAATGATAAGAGATCATTCTGGAGAGAAAAATAGAAGAATATTCTTTGTATTAAAGTACTCATTGGGAGTATATTATGAAGCAAACAGTAGGCGTGGTGCTAAAATTATTGTTAATTGAATTTATTTTGTAGTTCTTATGTACAGGGAAAGTTGCAAATGATATGCTAATAAATTGATACCATATACTATTTGAACTGTTAGGTTTTTGGGAAACTGTCCAAGTGCTCCATTCATGATAGAATATTTAATCGTTCTTTTAGGCCTTTGATTGGTTACATCTTTGGATAGAAAAGTCTAGTCAATGAGAAGATGTACACAAAATATTGGACTTTTAAAACATTGAATTCAGATGTTTCGCTCATTTATGCCTTTGCCAAACAATTAATTCCTCACTCCTCTATAACAATACATTCCATAAACTGTAAGAATGTTCGTTCCTCTTTTTTAATTATATACTCATTATATTCTCTTATTTCTTAATATTTACCATGTAGCCACACAAGAGGCTACAAAACAGATGTGTTTTTAGTATAATGCTGAGGTGCATAAAATCTTTTTTTTTTTTCCTAAAGTGGGGCAAGAGGACGTGTCCCCCAGCTATAATTCTTGCTCAGGAATTTGTAGCAGTCAAGGCACGAGGGCTCTGTATCCTCAATGTAGGTTGCTTTCTCAGCAAAGGATCATGAGTTTTACCTCAGTCATTCTGAATTCCAGGTAGTAAGCTTTCTGCATAGGTTTAGTTTTTAGTTTTTCAAAGCTATTTCAAGAATTATGGCCCAATCACCTCCATTATGAAACATTTCTCCTGACCTCATTTGTTTTAGGATTGAAGATTCAAGTGGAAATGATGTACTATAAAGTAGAAAATCCTGTGAAAATAAATTATTAAGTTAAAACTTCCAAAGATTATGAGTAAGATTGTGTATCCTATTTCTCCTGATGGCACATCTTACCAGCCATTAAGGCCCTAAGTCTGTTAGTGCAAGGCTCTGAGGGGTCTGTAGGGTATCTGTCATTTTGGAGAGCTATGACATCTTTATCATTGAATGTGTGGTGAGACCTGAAATAAGCCTGTTAAGTCCTGTTCTATTTAAAATACCATATAGATAATAAACTAAAAATTTATTTTAGAAGGTAAACTTGTGTACATATTTAGGTAAATAGCTTTCCTTCCATTTAATTATTCAATCATTTTTCCATTCAGCGGAGATTTATTGAGTGCTATTAATAGGCACAGGCACTGTGCTCGGTGTATGTTCTGCAGTGGCAAATGGCATTCAGTCTGACTTTATGATGCTTAAAATTTATTAGGGGACAGATAGGGAAAGAGGCAATTTCAGTGTTGCATTTCATGTTCATTTCTTTGAACCATGTCCTCCATCATCATCAGTTGCAGTGATGTTGTGGGAGAAACCTAGACCTGGCTTAGAAGACCTGGCTTCCAAAAGAAGGGACAAGATTAGATAATCATTGACCAGGACTCTCATTCTGTAGATTTAGGTGTGTAAGAAATATCTTCATTTTCCACAGTTCAGCTTTGTTTCTGACTCTTAATTCCTAAGTTATGGGCAGAATCACTCCAATCCTTTTTGAGGTTTTCTGTCTTTCCTGGGCTTATGGTAGGGCTCCATCTGGCATGAGGTCTACTCTGGTCATTGATCATCTGAATGTAACAGTTTACCTCTGAGTCATGAGTTGTTTTGTCTAGATAGTTCTTTCTTGTCTAGCAACAATTGCTACTTCCAAGACATGGATTTAACATTCCCCATCCCTCCCCAGCCCCCACAGAATTTCTGTGTTTCTGTTTGCCTAGCTGAATAATGTTGCTTTTCCTCTCTGGGGTCTTTCTGCCTCTCAGGCAGTGCTGCCAGGAAACAGCCTAGATACCTGCAGCCTTGGGTTCCAAAAACTTCTCTTACTTTTCAGCTGAGAAAATCTTTTCCTAGACTAGGGAGGGGCTGGAAGATATTCCTCTCTCTGCATGTACCTGAGAATCTCTCTTTGATCTTTGAAACAAACTCTTTTATTCAGAGGGTTTAGGCTTTTGGAAAGCAAAACTGGAATAACTATAAAATTCCTTCAGTTTTCTATTCTAGTACATACCTCTCCTGAGGCAATACAACACAAAATCAGTTACCAGCTTGAAGGATAAGAAAGGAAATGGGAACATGTAGAGAGAGAAGGCAATGGCACCCTCTCCAGTACTCTTGCCTGGAAAACCCCATGGATGGAGGAGCCTGGTGGGCTGCAGTCCATGGGGTCGCTAAGAGTCGGACACGACTGAGCGACTTCACTTTCACTTTTCACTTTCATGCATTGGAGAAGGAAATGGCAACCCACTTCAGTATTCTTGCTTGGAGAATCCCAGGGGTGGGGGAGCCTGGTGGGCTGCCGTCTATGGGGTCGCACAGAGTTGGACACGACTGAAGTGACTTAGCAGCACCAGCAGAGAGATAAAAGATTAAGATATCAAAGTACCAATCTCCCATATGTGCTTCTTCACATGCCGCCTTATGACAGTGCCACCAGGTGACCTTGTGAAAATCATATCTTTCTGAGCCTCAGTTTCCTTTTCTGAAACAACATTAGTAATATGTTATTTCTTTTCCTCATCAAATAAGATAATGTATATGAACTTTACTTTTATATAATAAAGTTAGTGATAGAATTAGGACGGGAAGCTTATCCATTGTTCTTTGCACTGTATGGGTATGGTGTTCTTAGATCCACTGAATGGTGTCATGGTGCAGAGGAGGAGAGCTCTGGGAGTGGAGGAGAGCCCTGGGATGGAATCCTACCTTTTCCATCAGCTGGATATGTTATCTAAAAATCAACAGGTTGAGCTTCAAACTTCTCATCTTAACTTATAACTGCCACAAATAATACCCAAGGGGCTTCCCAGATGGTGCAGTGGTGAAGACTCTGCCTGTCAATACAGGGATGCAAGCAACATGAGTTTGATCCCTGGGTAGGGAAGATCCTCTGAAAAAGGAAGTGGCAGCTCACTCCAGTGTTCTTGCCTGGAAAGTTCCATGGACAGAGGAGCCTGGGGAGCTGCAGTTCATGGGGCCACAAAGTCAGACACGATTGAGCAACTGAACACACACAGAGTAATACTCAACTCTTAGGATTCTTGAGACAGTCAAATAAAGATACCTAGCCATGTGAAAATTGTTTCAAGAATAGGGAAGTGCTACAGGTGCTTTTTTGAGACTGCATCCAAGTACTGCATTTTGGACTTTGTTGTTGACCTTGATGGGTACTCCATTTCTTCTAAGGGATTCCTGCCCACAGTAGTAGATATAATGGTCATCTGAGTTAAATTCACCCATTCCAGTTCACTTTAGTTTGCTAATTCCTAGAATGTTGATGTTCCCTCTTGCCATCTCCTGTATGACCACTTCCAATTTGCCTTAATTCATGGACCTAACATTCCAGGTTCCTATGCAACATTGCTTTTTACAGCATCAGACCTTGTTTCTATCACCAGTCACATCCACAACTGGGTATTGTTTTTGCTTTGGCTCCATCCCTTCATTCTTTCTGGAGTTATTTCTCCACTGATCCCCTGTAGCATATTGGGCACCTACTGACGGGGGGAGTTCCTCTTTCAGTATCCTATCATTTTGCCTTTTCATACTGTTCATGGGATTCTCAAGGCAAGAATACTGAAGTGGTTTGCCGTTCCCTTCTCCAGTGGACCACATTCTGTCAGACCTCTCCACCATGACACATCCGTCTTGGGTGGCCCCCCATGGCATGGCTTAGTTTCATTGAGTTAGACAAGGCTGTGGTCCGTGTGATCAGATTGGCTGGTTTTCTGTGAGTATGGTTTCAGTGTGTCTGCCTTCTGATGCCCTCTTGCAACACCTACTGTCTTACTTGTGTTTCTCTTACCTTGGATGAGGGGTAAACTTCATGGCTGCTCCAGCAAAGCGCAGCCGCTGCTCCTTACCTTGGATGAGTCACCCGTCCTGACCTTGTACATGGAGTAGCTCCTCTTGGCCCTCCTGTGCCCACGCAGCTGCTGCTCCTTGGACATGGTGTTGCTCCTCTCCGCCGCCTCTGACCTCGGATGTGGGGTTGCTTCTCTGTTCGTTTCCAAGGCAAACCATTCGATATCATGGTAATCCAAGCCTATGCCCCAACCAGTAACACTGAAGAAGCTGAAGTTGAACGGTTCTATGAAGACCTACAAGACCTTTTAGAACTAACACCCAAAAAAGATGTCCTTTTCATTATAGGGGACTGGAATGCAAAAGTAGGAAGTCAAGAAAATACCTGGGATAACAGGCAAATTTGGCCTTGGAATATGGAATGAAGCAGGGCAAAGGCTAATAGAGTTTTGCCAAGAGAACGCACTGGTCATAGCAAACTCTCTCTTCCAACAACACAAGAGAAGACTCTACACATGGACATCACCAGATGGTCAACACCGAAATCAGATTGATTATATTCTTTGCAGCCAAAGATGGAGAAGGTCTATACAGTCAGCAAAAACAAGACTAGGAGCTGACTGTGGCTCAGATCATGAACTCCTTATTGCCAAATTCAGACTTAAATTGAAGAAAATAGGGAAAACCACTAGATATTCAGGTATGACCTAAATCAAATTCCTTATGATATACAGTTGAAGTGAGAACTAGATTTAAGGACCTAGATCTGAAAGAGTGCCTGATGAACTATGGATGGAGATTTGTGACATTGTACAGGAGACAGGGATCAAGACCATCCCCATGGAAAAGAAATGCAAAAAAAGCAAAATGGTTGTCTGGGGAGGCTTTAAAAATAGCTGTGAAAAGAAGAGAAGTGAAAAGGAAAGGAGAAAAGGAAAGATATAAGCATCTGAATGCAGAATTCCAAAGAATAGCAAGGAGAGATACAAAAGCCTTTCTCAGTGATCAATGCAAAGAAATAGAGGAAAAGAACAGAATGGGAAAGACTAGAGATCTCTTCAAGAAAGTTAGAGATACCAAGGGAACATTTCATGCAAAGATGGGCTCCATAAAGGACAGAAATGGTATGGACCTAACAGAAGCAGAAGAGGTGGCAAGAATACACAGAAAAACTGTACAGAAAAGATCTTCACGACCCACATAATCACAATGATGTGATCACTCACCTAGAGCCAGACATCCTGGAATGTGAAGTCAAGTGGACCTTTAGAAAGCATCACTATGGACAAAGCTAGTGGAGGTGATGGAATTCCAGTGGAGCTATTTCAAATCCTGAAAGATGATGCTGTGAAAGTGTTGCACTCAATATGCCAGCAAATTTGGAAGACTCAGCAGTGGCCACAGGACTGGAAAAGGTCAGTTTTCATTCCAATCCCAAAGAAAGGCAATGCCAAAGAATGCTCAAACTACTGCACAACTGCACTCATCTCACATGCTAGTAAAGTAAAGCTCAAAATTCTCCAAGCCCAGCTTCAGCAATACGTGAACCATGAACTTCCAGATGTTCAAGCTGGTTTTAGAAAAGACAGAGGGACCAGAGATCAAATTACCAACATCCGCTGGATCGTTGAAAAAGCAAGAGAGTTCCAGAAAAACATCTATTTCTGCTTTATTGAGTATGCCAAAGCCTTTGACTGTGTGGATCACAATAAACTGTGGAAAATTCTGAAAGAGATGGGAATACCAGACCACCTAACCTGCCTCTTGAGAAACCTGTATGCAGGTCAGGAAGCAACAGTTAGAACTGGACATGGAACAACAGACTGGTTCCAAATCGGGAAAGGAGTACGTCAAGGCTGTATATTGTCACCCTGCTTATTTAACTTCTATGCAGAGTACATCATGAGAAACGCTGGGCTGGAAGAAGCACAAGCTGGAATCAAGATTGCCAGGAGAAATAACAATCACCTCAGATATGCAGGTGACACCACCCTTATGGCAGAAAGTGAAGAGGAACTGAAAAGCCTCTTGATGAAAGTGAAAGAGGAGAGTGAAAAAGTTGACTTAAAGCTCTACATTCAGAAAATGAAGATCATGGCATCTGGTCCCATCACTTCATGGGAAATAGATGGGGAAACAGTGGAAACAGTGTCAGACTTTATTTTTGGGGGCTCCAAAATCACTGCAGATGGTGACTGCAGCCATGAAATTAAAAGACGCTTACTCCTTGGAAGGAAATTTATGACCAACCTAGATAGCATATTCAAAAACAGAGACATTACTTTGCCAACAAAGGTCCATCTAGTCAAGGCTATGGTTTTTCCAGTGGTCATATATGGATATGAGAGTTGGACTGTGAAGAAAGCTGAGCGCCAAAGAATGGATGCTTTTGAACTGTGGTGTTGAAGAAGACTCTTGAGATTCCCTTGGACTGCAAGGAGATCCAACCAGTCCATCCTAAAGGAGATCAGGCCTGGGTGTTCATTGGAAGGACTGATGCTGAAGCTGAAATTCTAATACTTTGGCCACCTCATGCGAAGAGTTGACTCATTGGAAAAGACTGATGCTGGGAAAGACTGAAAGCAGGAGGAGAAGGGAACAACAGAGGATGAGATGGCTGGATGGCATCACCTACTCCATGGACATGAGTTTGGGTGAACTCCGGGAGTTGGTGATGGACAGGGAGGCCTGGCGTGCTGTGATTCATGGGATCTCAAAGTGTTGGACACGAGAGAACAACTGAACTGACTGACAGCTGCTTAGCAGAATGCCTTTTCTTTTTGTTCCAAGGAAAAGGAAAGCTGTGTTCAGAGTCAGAATTGCTTTCCATCAGTTTTCTGAGTCAGCTCCTGGTCAGCTCCTGGAGTAAGCCTGCCCAGATGTGGCAGGTACATATCTGGTTACAGAAAAGAAGTGCCACAGTATGCTTTCTACTTTTTGATAGACTGGGATGATGTTCTTATGAGTTATTTCTTCACTTTCAACATTGCTAAAGTAACTTAAACCATTCAGTATTTACAAAATAATTGCAGTCTTTTGATCTGCATTACGTCTGGCCATACATTTCCCCCACAATTTAAACTCCATGTGTTTTCTAGTTTTTCACCTTTTTCCCCCCTAGTTTGTTACAACTGGAACAAGGCATTTTTTAGTATTATGCTGAAGATGCAGTTTGCTGTCTTTTCTATTTGTTACTGTTTTAAGCTTATACTTTTCTTATTTTCTCTTCAGTAATTCTATAGAAAAGCTGAAAGAATGACTTACCTGAAAGGTAGCAACATAAATTCACCATTTTAGTTTAATACCTTTTTGTGTCAGTAGGGGAGAGTCTCATCAACAGATACTTGTTGAAGTGTATTTAAAAAAAATTAGGGGGAGGAGTAAAGTATAATTACAGAAAACTACAGAAAAAAGGACAATTGCAGAAAAAAGAAATACTGTGATCCTTTTGCAGTAAGTTGAGTTTCAGTATGGCATAATACTTGAAAGTATGGGCTTTGGTGCCAGATGGACCATGGTTTATGTCCTGGTTCCAGCACTTACTGGTTGTGTCACCTTGGAATAAATGAAGTTACTTCATTTCTCAGTTTGTTTCCTCATTTGAGGAATGTGTATTTCTTGGGGTACTTGGGGAGATTAAATAAGGTGATCCATGCAGAATACTTAGCATTACTCAACAAATGGTAGCTAATTTTATTAGTAATAAAATGATACGTTTGTTTTTATCACCTTGGACTTTATATTTTAATATTAAAGCATCTTTTTAAAGGCCTAGTATCAGGATAACTTTTCTTTGGCATCCATCATTTTAGTGTTTTCACATGAGTATTCATCATTTTATCATTTTCATATGAGTATTTTTTATATGGGGCTTCCCTGGTGGGTCAGTGTTAAAGAATCTGCCTGCCAATGCAGAAGACTCAAATTCTACCCATGGATTGGGAAGCTCCCTTGGAGAAAGAAATGGCAACCCACTCCCAGTGTTCTTGCCTGGGAAATTCCAAGGACAGAGGAGCCTGGGGCTATAGTCCATGGGGTTGCAAAGAGTTGGACATGACCTAGCTACCAAAAACAACAGATCCTTAATTTACAAAATAACAAAAATGATAATGTTAACAGTAAGAATTAAGCATATATACTTCCCCAAAGAAGAATATATATATATACATACATATACACACATACACACACACACACACGCAGACATACACACACACTTTTATTTGAGGGACTTCCCTGGTGGTTCAGTGGTTAAGACTCTAAGCTTGCAGTGCATGGGACACAGGTTCAGTCCCTGGTCAGGGAACTAAAATCCTGTATGCTGCATGGCTTGGCCACAAAAATTCTTTTTTTCTAATTTGGTGTTTATAATGTCATATAAGTAATGATCAAAAACTGTTCAACGATGTGTATATTCACTTCAGATGGCATGAGAGGGGGGAAACTGTCATTCTTTCTTGTTTCAATTGATACATAGCATATTGTAGTTAAAATGATCTTTATAAAACTTTACAAATGGTCGTGTTCATCTTTATTAAAAATTTTTCCATGGCTTCTTATTCATTCTTCAGGAAAAGACCAAACAGAATCATCTATATGGTATCAATTTACTTCTCTGTTCTCTTGGCACCTGGTACCTCATCATAGCATGACCATACTCTATTTCAATCTTTTACTTTGTTTAAATTTTCTACTTAATTATCTTTACCTTCAGACAGAATACATCCCTGAGAGGGTAGAATATTTATCATTTTTAGTGTTGAGCGACCAAAGTCTAGAGCATCATAAGATAAATATTTGATTAATGAATGAAAGAACTTAGTATCTCTATTAGATTGTAAAGGTAAGACCATTTAAATTTATGTTATAAATATAATTTTATATTAGTAAACGCATGTAAAAATAGAGATTCAACTTATAACCCTAGATTCTAAAATTCAGTGATAAAATTATGTCTGATTGGTCAAGTCCCCGCCCCCCCCCCTCCGCCATAGAGATATGCTCAACTGTTTCTGGAGGATTAAGGGTGAAACTATGGAGAGAACACTCAGAATGAAAAGCTTTAGGATTAGGCTCCAAATTTGTTACTCAGTAGTTCTGTGATCTTGGGCAAGTCACTTACGAATTTCAGTTTCATGCCTGCGTGTGTGTTTATCCTTCAGTTGTGTCTGAATCTTTGTGACCCCATAAATTATAGCCTGCCAGGCTCCTCTGTCCATGGAGTTCTCCAGGCAAGAATACTGGAGTGGGTTGCCATGCCCTTCTCCAGGGGATCTTCCTGACCCAGGGATTGAACCTAGGTCTCCTGCATGGCAGGCAGATTCTTTACCATCTGAGCCACCAGGAAAGCCCCAGTTTCATGTATAAAAGGCAATATAACTTCTCAGTGGTGGGAATCAGATAATGCATGGGAAAGTTCTTTCTAAACTGTGAATTTGAAAGACTCTCACTCATGTCCAGCTCTTTGCGAACCCATGGACTCTACAGTCTGTGGAATTCTCCAGGCCAGAATACTGGAGTGGGCAGCCTTTCCCTTCTCTAGGGAATCTTTCCAACCCAGGTCTCCCGTGTTGCAGTTGGATTGTATTTAAAGGAATTCCAAGGTTTGAAATGATTTGTGTGTCTAGTTTGGAGAAGGCAATGGCACCCCACTCCAGTATTCTTGCTTGGAAAATCCTATGGATGGGAGAGCCTGGTAGGCTGCAGTCCATGGGGTTGCTAAGAGTCAGATACGACTGAGCGACTTCACTTTCACGCATTGCTACTGCTGCTAAGTCACTTCATCGTGTCCGACTTTGTGCGACCCCATAGACGGCAGCCCATTAGGCTCCTCTGTCCCTGGGAATCTCCAGGCAAGAATACTGGAGTGGGTTGCCATTTCCTTCTCCAATGTATGAAAGTGAAAAGTGAAAGTGAAGTCGCTCAGTCGTGCCCGACTCTTAGTGACCTCATGGACTGCAGCCTACCAGGCTTCTCCGTCCATGGGATTTTCCAGGCAAGAGTACTCGAGTGGGTTGCCATTGCCTTCTCCGTTCCATGCATTGGAGAAGGCAATGGCAACCCTCTCCAGTGTTCTTGCCTGGAGAATCCCAGGGACGGGGGAGCCTGGTGGGCTGCCGTTCATGGGGTCACACAGAGTCGGACAGGACTGAAGTGACTTAGTAGCAGTGTGTCTAGTTCACCATTTCCTCTATTATACTTAGATCTTAGTTTTCTGAACAATACCGTCATGTGTTCTATAAGTTTTCTTAGTTGTGGCAAATAATTTTATGTTATCTTTTTCTTATCTAAAAATTCATGTTAGCAATATTGCTGTTTCAAATTAAATCACCTGTCCCAAATTATAACTTTTTGGCAATGCTGTTCTTAAACCAAAGACAAAAGAGTTGAACCCTAATTAACAGACACGTGATTACCTGCAATTCCAAGTATGTAACATTCACTATATTCACTTTGGATTGTATATTTCATCTGAAATTTTTATTTTAAAAAATGATTTCCCTGTTATTTCTTTCTGTATCTGCCTTCAGGTATTCCAAGTTTAGTTTTGTCCTTTCAGTAGACTCTGGAGTCATATGAATATAGATTTTCTTTAACAGAGAAGATAATTGAGACATTATATTGGCAGTTCAGGTGAAAAAATATCTCCATTTATACGTGGTTTAATTTGAACAGCAGTCAAGATATTAGTCCCAACTTACTTGGATAATTCTCAACTTTCCACTTTATTCAACATCTGGTTAGGGATCTTTGACTTATACAACAAGATCCTTGTTATCTTTTGTTTTCTTTATTTATCATCTTTGTATAGTTAAATAGTTTTCTATTATCTTCACATTCAAGCTTTTGTTAATCAGAAACAAGAATTTAATCAGAAATGGAATTAACACCAGATGGTGATCATTGATGTCAAAAAGAAACTTGAAAAGGCAACCACAATTCCATCATTAGATGCTGGCATGCAAAAACCTAAGACAGACTTGACCATATTTGACCATTTTTATTATATTCTGCCTTTTTGTTTTATGTGTCAGATTTTTGTTGTACAGAGATGAGAGACATAATACATTCTGTTGGTTAGAGGCCATCTAGATGCTTTTAATAGTGTCTTCCCTGGGTAGTCACTCAATAAATATGTGTTGAAGGAATTAGTTAAAGTCCCTTTACCTAGTGACTTACATCTGTAGATGTGGTCATGGGAATGCTGTCATGGTGTGCTGCAGTCCATGGGTTTGCAAAGAATCGGACACGACTTAGCACCTGAACAACAGCAACAATAAGAAAGAATGAAAGCAAAGAAAGTGTAGACAGCATTTCAAGGAGTTCTGCTATGGAAGGGAACAGAGAACTGGGGACAGTAGTTACTTGGAGAGGAATTAAGGGTAAAGGAAAGTTTTTTAAAATCACTGCTCTTACAGTTTTATTTGTACGGTGAAGGGAGAGATTGGAGAGGAAAACAGTTGATGATGAAGCAGTGTAGGCAAAAGAAAATAGGCTTAGGTGCTTAAGTAGAGGAGTTGGCATTAGAGAGAAACAAATATTTTATCCATAAAGACGGGGAAGGCGGAGTACAGGGGTGCAGCTACAGATAACCTAGTGGATATTAGATTAGGAGCTTGTGTAATTTCTCTTCTGATTTTCCACAAAATGGAAAACATGATCATCAGCTGAGGATGGCTGTGAGGGTAGAGAATTGGAACGTTCAGTGGAAAAATATGAATTATTGTTACAATTGATATTTAGTCTGGGAAAGTGGTAGATTTGAAGGGGGAAAGGCTATTAAAATTCAAAGACAGTTGTCTTTGTGGTAATGATTGTGGTAATCATTTTACAATATATATATATATCAAAACTTTCTGTTGTACACCTTAACTATATAGTTTTTATTTGTCAATCTGACCTCAGTAAAGCTGGGAGAAAAAGAACGAATCTCAAAGCAGGGAAGTTTTGATGAAGATTCCTTATATAATTGTAAAATACACGACAACATGAGAAGAGCTCTGGTCAGGTGGAGAAGTGCCGGGAATTCCTAAAGAGGCTTTTGAAGGGAGTGACACTGACTGAAGGTAAAACTCTTACTCATGACAGAATCTGAGCAAAGGATGAAACTGTGGAAAACCAACGACTGAGCGACTTCACTTTGACTTTTCACTTTCATGCATTGGAGAAGGAAGTGGCAACCCACTCCAGTGTTCTTGCCTGGAGAATCCCAGGGACGGGGGAGCCTGGTGGGCTGCCGTCTATGGGGTCGCACAGAGTCGGACACGACTGAAGCGACTTAGCAGCAGCAGCAGCAAGCCTGGAGTGCTGCAATCCATGGGATCACAAAGAGTTGGACACAACTGAGTGACTGAATAACAATGATAATTCAAGTCAGCTTTCGTCCAAAATGATACTGATAAGAGACTTCATAATGTGTCTTCTCTATGAAAAGTTTGTATGCTATTAGTTCCTCGGACAGGAACTCCTCAAACAGAACAAATATAAAAATACATAAATCATATAAAGAGGAAAATTATCAATGTAGTATTTAAGATTATGGTCTGAACTGTGTTGCCACTTTCTTCAGAAGCTTTCTAAACATGATTTTATAAAATACAAGTCGATGATGAAAGCAGTTGTTTGTTGGTTAAGATGACTCTTGTCCTTTCTCATAATGCATTTCAGTTCTGAGGAAGTGTTGTATTTTATATTTTCAGTGTGACTTGACATTCTTCAAACAGAACTTAATTTTGATATAACTAAATTGAGTCTTCTCACTTCCCCCCAAAATTGTCACCTACTATACACAAAGACACTGCTACTTTGGTGACTTTTTCAGGGATATTTTGTTGTGTGGGCAACTAATGCTTTGTCGTGTGGGCGATTCAAGAAGCCATAGTAAAACAGTCCGTATTAAGAATGCCTGTAGTATTTGTGTAGGCAAAATGGTTTGGAAGAAGAGTGACAGTGATTACTTTTAACTGTCCGAGATGGTTTTATGGAATAGAGAGCATTTGTGTATGTGTGTGTGTGTGTGTGTGTTGGTTGTTCCGTTGTGTCTGACTCTTTGTGACCCCATGGACTGTATTCCTCCAGGCTCCCCTGTCCATGGAGTCCTCCAGGCAGGAATACTGGAGTGGGTTGCTACTTCCTTGTCCAGAGAACATTTGAGTTAGGTCCAAATTAAGGGAAGACAAGTTTTCAGTTGATTTCTTGATTACTTTCTATGAATTAGGTATTGTACTAAGCATTTTGTAATTTAATCCTGCTACCTGTAAGGAAACAGAAGCTCAGAGAGGTTAAGTAACTTATTGACGGTCACACAGCTAGCAAATAGGTTTCAGACCCAGACCTAGCTAACAATAAACTCTTTCCAATGTAGCACACTAATTCAAGGAGGAGAGAGTGGTATGGGGGAGGATATTCCAATACAGAGAGCAGGAGGAGCAAAGGAAAATGCAGAGGTATAGAAAGTGTGTGTGTGTGGGGAGGCAGAGTGGAGAGTGGAAGTGAGTAACCCACTGTGACTTTGGCACTGTATGTATATGTGTGAAGGGGGTGAAATAATATATGGTGGGAAATACAGACTGAAAATATAGCTTGTAAACAGCTCATGGGATGGTGGTCTCAAAAGTTACATTAAGGAATCTGGACATTATCTTGTAGGAGGTCACAAGTTTTAAGATAGTTTTCCTGACAGAGTCTTATCTACTGTGTGAATATCAACTGGTCGGCATTCCATATGGACTTTTGCCTTGTTTCATAGTGGCAAATTCTTTTGGAAGACAATAGAAATAAAAGTGGGTTCTTAAAATTGAGTTCATTGTAATTATCAATTTTAAAAGTAGTTTATGGAATTCCTGATTAGTTATTATTCTGTGTTATGAAATTAGGAATATCACTAGACAATAGTTTAATATTAGCTTACTGTTTTTCTAAGACCATAAGATAGAATTTTAAAATCATGTTTTTCAGATACCGACCGAGCTTTGTCATTACTGGAAGAATACTGCAAAAAATTAAGGAAACCAGAGGAGCAGCAGTTGAAAAATGCTGTTAAAAAGGTGATGGGTATCTTTAAGAGCAGCTTATTCCAAGCTTTGCTAGGTAGGTATTAACAATTATTCATCATCTTCACAATTAGAATTGGGCTTAATAGGTTGAATAATGTTAGAGAACCTGATGTTAACCAAATTTGAAACTGAAATATTTTTCTTGATATCAGGTAGAAGAAAAATTTTTTTTTCATTTTCTTATTTCAGCTTATCTTAAAAAAGAACCTCTATAAGATGGAAATAAGTTTATGTTAATAAAAATAAAAGTATTGAAAGAATGTTTTGTATAGGAAGACAAGTAAACACAGGAAAAAGCTGGAGTAGTTTATTTCAAAAATTGAGGAAAAATGTGCTAGGAAAGGAAGTTGCTTCTTTCTGGAGAAGGACTTGCCTGACACGAATAGTGATGGGTCACATTCTATTCGGATTACAGTTCTAGTCTTACCTTCTTCTTCAGACAAAACTTGAAACACTATTTTTCATCTTTTTGCTTCTCTCAAAAAATCTCATGATTCACACTGAAAAATTTATTGATGAAAAGTTCAATACTTTGTCAGTTTTTCGTGAATTGAGCTACATAATGTTTAACCTTCTGTTTATTCTTGAATTTATGGTTTATTTATGTATATCTTTATACATACATTTTTGCATTTATGCAGATAATTTTTAATTCTTTTTTTAGAATTAAACTAGTAAAGATACAAATACCTCCTCCCAACAAAAACAACCAACAATTTTAAAAAGCACTCAATTATAGATTCTGCTAAATTTAAACAGTGTATTTTAAAGAAATAATTGAGTCTGCTAGACATTATTACTACTTTTTCTAGGTGTGATGGTTACTGATATAAAAACTAAAAACATGAATTTATGAGAATTAGTCTTGAAAATATTTTGTGTTTTTATTATAATGAATGTTTATACTTATTGACAAAACTACAACTCTATGGTTTATATTTAAGAAACCATTCCTTTTGGAAAAATTGAAAATCAGTCTATTGAATAAGAATAGTAAAAGCTCTATAGGATTATTTTGTCTGTGGGTTAATTTCTTTGAAATATTCTTTTATGGCTAGTAAGAATTAATGACCCACATAACTATAATCATCTTAGTTGGTATTAAATAAAAACAACTCTAAATGGACTCTTAATGAAATTTAAATAAACCCTGTCATTAGAGAATAGTATTTTAGAGAACAGTTTTCAAGCAACAGATTTCTCAGTTAAAAATTAATAGTTTTATTAAGATCATTAACTGAATGGCCATACCTCTAAATAGATTTGTATGATGTGCTTAGATAAGATTGGGCTACATTTTTTGATTGAGTTTTTGAGAACTTTATTTAGAAAGAATATTGTTGAATGCTTTAGATAATTCTGCTAGAATAATGTATTCATTTGGCAGTGCAGCATCATTACATGAGGAATAAAAAGACGAATGACAAAGAGTATTTTGCCATTGTTTTAAGTGAGTGATAAATATCTTGGCAGAAAGCCTATAGAGTAGTTGGAATTTCTCTAATAAAATGAGAGGTCACAGTAATCTGTAAAAAGCTGTTATGTAAGTAATCCTGATGCCCAGCTTTGAATGGATAGATTGGTTTTGGCTGGTCTTTTAAGTCATTTTGGGATAAACCAGATTGCAAAGAATGGAGCAATGCTATATAATGCAACATAATTTTCTGTTGAATTTTATTGGTCTCAGTGTGCATTTTTTTTTAAGGACCAAAAAGGAAAAACTATGTAGCCCTGTGTATCCTGAAGGAGATTGTATCATTATAAAAGGATAAGCAGGGAACCATTGATAAACAGGACATTATTTATACTGGGTATTTTGTTTTCTGTTTCAACCAACTTCCCTTCCCCTTCTTTTTTGCTGCACATAATGGAAAATAGTGGCTTTAACCCATTATTCTGATAATCACATAGCATGTTGAAATAATGCCTGCATGAATCTCAACTGAAGAAAATAGGAGGCACTCATAGTGCAAAAAATCCAATACAAATGTATAGTAGGGTAAAACACTGTTATTGCAGAATGTGCTGTCCCATTTACAGGTCACTAGGAAACCAGGCCTTCTCTCAGTAAATGAAAAGCATCACTTTGAAAATAAATAATATCCTTCTTTTGTGAAAAAAGAAAATGCAAACACTAGTCTATCTTAGATGGTATAATCTTTGAGCACAGAATTCTGTCTCCATAGCTTTGATCATTATTATAGTGCATAAAAGCATTTTATAAATGGGTTCTATGATAATAGGATGGGGAGTGATAGCAAAGGTATTGATTTTTTATTTTTAAAATACAACTTTATCTGATTATATGTATGCTGTGCTTAGTCACTCAGTCGTGTACGAGGCATTGCAACCCCAGGGACTGTAGCCTGCCAGGCTCTTCTGTCCGTGGGAATTCTCCAGGTAAGAACTCTGGAGTGGGTTGCCATGCCCTCCTCCAGGGGATCTTTCCAACCCAGGGATTGAACCCAGGTTTCCCGCATTGCAGGCAGATTCTTTACTGCCTGGGCTACTAGGGAAGCCTGATTATAAGCATAATATATGCTAATTATGGAACATTTTCAAAATAAAGTAAAAGAAAATAAAACCCAAGGGTAAAATGCATTTCTCTTGTGATAAACAGTGTGAATGATGAACTGTTTGATTAATTTTCTTCCTTCTTGCTTCTTTAGTCCCTGTATTCTGTTTTGATTTTCCATTTATGAATAACTGAAAGATAAAAAGACCTTAATTTTTAAAAAGTTAGTAATTGATGTTCATTAATACACAAAAAGAAAAATGCCTAAAATAGCAAAGCTGCACACTTTGATGTTAGGCTTAGGGTGACATCTTGTGGAAATACTAAGGAAAATGTTTTCTCCAGTGGATGGTTATAGTTTTATGATGATTGCACTATTAACACTTTTCAGAATTTGAATATAAGTGAATTCCATGATATTTTACAACTTAATTTAAGTCTCTTCATTTAGCACAGCTAAAGCAGTCAGACTTTCAAGGGACTCTATTAGGTTATTTACCCTTTTTTTTAGGAGCAAGATGGAATGTTTTTCTTTTTGTACTTCTCTGCCAGATCTACTTTGAAAATTTAACGATCTGTGTTAGCACCATAATTATCTGTAAAGACCATTTAAATCATGTAATTGGTTAGTTCATTTTTGAGTTATGTACCACGAAATTTCTTTGCTTTGATACCTTATTGAAAATTGCCTTATTTATTTATTACTTTTATGTACCAGTATGGACAGAACATGTGTATATATTTAGTACCTTTCAACCCCTTCTAAAATCTTGTTAGCATGGTTTAATTTAATTTTGCTTCTCTTAATTCACTTCAGTGTTTGGGGGGGAACCTGGAGGGAAGCCTTAGAAGAGAATGGCAGTCAAGTGATTGTTTCCTGAAAACTCTGCTGGTAGCATAGCAGCGTCTTAGAAAACAACGTATCTTGCTCTATGGTGGCTGAATGTCAGATTTTGTGTTAGAGTAAGTTATTTTTTATTTTCATAAACATAAGTATAGACCATATGGAGTTCTTAGCAATAGGGGTGGCACAGTAGATCACTACATATTGGGATTTTTCATTTCCTTCCACCTGTCCCTACCTGTTGAAGCCTTCTGCCATGTCCCCACCTGTTAGCAGCTTTAACGAGCCCTTTCATTATATCTCATAGCACTTTGTTCATATTACTATAAAGCACTTGCTATGTTGCCTTATGACAAATTGAGTATATTACTGCTCCCTCAATAGAATGTGATAGCTTGAGAGTTGAGGTTGTATCTATTTAACATTTGTACCCTCAGTTTGTGTGCCTTTAATAATAATAGGTCATCAATAAATTTTATTTATCTATTCAACAATTATTTAAAAAATACCTGTTATGTGTTACACATTATGCTTGACAATAGGGATATAACACTAAACTATCAGTTTAGTCGCTCAGTAGTGTCTGACTCTTTGCGACCCCATGGACTGAAGGCTTCCCTGTCCATTACCAACTCCTAGAGCCTTCTCAAACTTGTGTTCATCACATCAATAAACTGTAGAGGAGAGAATAGTCCTTGCCCTTATGGATGAGAGAAATCAAGTGGAGAAAAGAGATATTAGATATGTGATTAGTGAGTCATTTAAATATAATAGTGATTAGTATAATGAAATTGATCTGCATGAGAGTTTTATCAGATTTTAGTTTGAGTAAAACAAAATTGCATTTTTTCTCACTATAGTAATTCTCACATGTTGGGTTGGCCAAAAAAATTGGATTTTCCTGTAACAGCTTATGGAAAATCCATACAAACTTATTGGTTTGTTATTTATTTCAAAGTAATATCTATTTACAAACATCATGTTTATTCTGGTCTTAATTTGTTTTTGTAATAATTTTTGCCTCCTGATCATAAGAAACTGAAATAATGTTTTATAGATTATAGTGAAATGGTTATATAAATTTGGAACAACTTGACTCTAATCCTCCAAAGCAGAGGTTCTCAGAGTGTGGTTCTTGGATCAGCAGCATCAACCTCACTTGGGAATTTGGTCAGCATTGCAAATTCTTGGGCCTCACTTCAGACCTACTGAATTAGAAACTTTGAAAGCAGGGTGCAGCAAATAGTGTTGCAATAAGCCTTCCAGGCTATTCTGAGGCATGCTAAAGTTTGAGAACCTGTGTTCTAAATAGTTAGATATTTGGCCACTCAAGGAAAGAAATACAGTATGTGAACAGCATTAATAAATTTGGGAAAATATGATGGTGGCATTTCTTCATTGAGTTTTATAAAAATTTGGTTTGATCTGTGACAAATATAACGAGCCATTATATTATCATTCTGGGATATACAATAGTGTATCTGAAACATTGAAGTGGATTTTTTCCTTTTGAATACTTCATGGTAGTTTCTACCTATGGGACTGTGAATAGAGAACAAATAAGCTACACTGAGATGCTGTTGTTGGCACATGTGAGGCTCAGTTAAATTCAGTTGCTCAATTGTGTCTGACTCTTTGCAACCCCATGGACTGCAGCATGCCAGGCTTCCGTGTCTATCACCAACTCCCGGAGCCTACTCAAACTCATGTCCATCCAGTTGGTGATGCCATCCAACCATCTCATCCCCTGTCATCCCCTTCTCCTCCCACCTTCAGTCTTTCCCAGCATCAGGATCTTTTCAAATGAGTCAGTTCATTTCATCAGGTGGCCAAAGTATTGGAGCTTCAGCTTCTAGACAGCATATTAAAAAGCAGAGACATTACTTTGCCAACAAAGGTCCGTCTAGTCAAAGCTGTGGTTTTTCCAGTAGTTATGTATGGATGTGATAGTTGGACTATAATGAAAGCTGAGCACTGAAGAACTGATGCTTTGAACTGTAGTGTTGGAGAAGACTGTTGAGAGTTCCTTGGACTGCAAGGAGGGTGAATGTCAGGTTCTTAAATACTGAGATCTACTCTGTTCTTGCTTAATTTGTTTACAATACCCATTTCAGTAGAAAGAATGCAGGTATTTCAGTTATTACAATTTAGTAATAGTAATTAACAAGGTATTTATGAGGTATTTACCTCCTTACATGGACATGTGCAGGTGTATATTATTAAAAACCAAATTCCTACCCTTGAGGATGTTAAGGTCAGTTAGGAAGGAATATTCACATATATACTAACAAGAATTACATAGGATATAACTGAGGCTTAAACTCTGGAGCTTAGACTAAAGTGCTGTAGGAGTCCAAAGAAGCATAGATTCATTGTAGATTGGTGTTGCTGGGGAAGATTTTTTTTTACAAGATGTAAACTTGAGCTGGATCTTGTCAATGACAGGATTTGGGTAAGAAGAGAGGGTAGAAAAGGACATTTTTCCCTCATCCGTTTATCTAATCATCCATGTATCCATTTGTTCATTCAAACACTGAACACTGTGCCAGATATAAAACTGGAGAGAAGAGCATTAAATGAAATAGCATGAATAGTTTATATTTACCATTGCAAAAATGTTACAGTGGTGAAGTAGAGAATGTTGTGGGTGAGAGGCTTAACTTTAGCAGTGGAATCAGGGTGAGCTATCTTAGGAAGTGACATTTGAGGTGGACAAACAGATTCATAGAAATCAGAGGAGAGTGAGGAAATACATGTGACCTAAACAACGTTCAAGATATTCTTGATATTTATGCTTTAAAAATGTTCTCTCAGAGCTGGCTAAAGGGTTGTATTAGACTTAAATCTCTTCTGGGGACTTGTTTAAGTTTGAAGATGCACTTGAGAAACAAGAGTGGTAAGCAGAAAATGGGGCCCAAACAGTTCTTGTAATTCCCTTTGTTAAACCGCTATATACTGAGTATGATTAGTTGTGTTCTTTATGTCAAGCAGGATCAAATATTTCTTAAGTTAATTTTGACGCTTTCAGTTGGGTGCCACCAAGAAGTTTGTCTCTGGACCTTTTATATTTGCTGCAGGATGTATGTCACCAGATGGCACCATTTAACTAAATTTATGTACTATGGATGCTTATAAGGCTGATTGTTTTCAAATGAAGAATGTTTTTATTTGTGCTATAATAGAAATAGCCCCAAATTAATTTCTTTTGATACATATTTGACTTCTATACACAGTAAGGTAATGAAACCCCCAAAGTTTGTTGGGAGCTTGAAAGCATCTGGTGATTTCTGATAAGATACATAATAAATGAAAATTTGGTGGTGATCACTATCACTGATATATGGAATCCAGTGAAAAAGCATAACACAATAGGCTACCCTATCTAGATTTTACCATAGCTAGTAATATTATGAATATTTTAGCCTTGAATTTAACTTTCATATATAGGGAGTTGATATGCGTAATAATGAAAATGCAGAGAAGATTCTAAAAGGTTGTTTTAGAAATAAGCCTTTCTAAGATGTTTGGAAATATCATGGTAGTAATCTATTAAATAATTTTGTCAATAGAGTATATGTTCTCTTGAATTGCAGAACTAATAAAATTAATAGAACATGGTATAGAATTCTTTCTTAGTATGAACATTTATCTCAAGAAAATGAATATTTGTTCTTAGTTAAAAATTTCCTTAATGTTTTCCCTGCCACTAAGCAAAATTAGTTGCTTTCTCTCTTACGTCCTATAGTATTTGTTGGTATTTCTGGTGTAGCAGTTACTCTGTTGTATTATTATTAGTTGATTACATGTTGACCTCCCTCACTGTGAGCTTCTTGCATACAGGAACTGGTTCTAATTCACTGTGTAGCAATGCCTGCCATAGACTAGTCCATCATTAAATTTCTTCATTTGACAGAATCTATCTTGAACACATCCTATTTAAGAGACACTCAGGCTCTGGGGATTCAGTAAGAATAGAGATGTAGACCCTATTGTCATGAAACTCAGGGTCTACTAAGGGAAACAGACAATTAAATAGTACAGCTGTGATAAATACTTTGAAATAGTTATTTGGATCAAATAGTAAAATAAGGAATTACTTCAGCTAATATAATTCATATTATTATGGATTGTGTTTGTTTAAAAATGTTTAGATAGTATTTGTTAAATGAAACCTTCCAGTAGTTTTCTGTTATCCTTGGAATGAAATTTGAACTTCTCACCTATAAGGCTCCCTATCACCTCTACCTACTTCTCATCTCTTAGCACTCTTCCCTACTCTATATTCCAGCCAAAATGGCCTTCTCTCTGCTTCTAAATGCTGCCCCAAAGCACTTTACATGCTTCCCTTTTGCTTTGAGTACTTTCTATCTAGATCTTTGCCTAACTCGCTTATCACATCATTTAGGTTGCAGTGCTTTGCAAATGCCTTTTCACCTCACTTCTCACCTCTGTCCCACCCCCAAGTCACATCTATCACATTACCTGTCTTATTTTTGTCAATGTATGTATCACTATGAGAAATTTTGTTATGTATTTTCTGTGTGGCTTTCTCCACTAGAATGTAAATTCTGTAGGAGCAGCCATCCTGCCTGTCATAATCATTGCTGTATCTTTTATATTAGCTTGGTGCCTAGAACATAATAACCATGAAATAAATATTTGTTGAATGAATGAATGTGGCTGTATGCCTAGGTCTCTATTAGATTCCTGTTTAAGTTAGACTCATTTGAAAGGAGAGAAAATCTTCAATAAGTAGTTTTTTTGTTTTTGTTTTTTTCTCTATGTAGGCGGTTGCTAGCATTAAGTGAGCATCACAGGAAAGTTCCAGCTGGTGTCTCTATGACTGGGAATTATAACATGACCTCGGGAAGCAGTGTAGTGCCTGTAGAGCCCAGGCAGGTGTTGTCAGCCACGCAGAGCACCTGGAACTTTGCCTGAGCCAAAAGAATGGGTCCCAGTTACCACCAAGCAGGCTTCTGCATCAAACGCTGGGAGTATGCCCAATGAGCAAATGGACAGGGACATTGCTCAGGGACCAGAGGAGCTAAATGACAGGGTGTTGATCCAGTGAACCCAGCCTATTTCTACCGCATGACTATGATGGCAGATAAAACCACTGTCTCCCCTCAGAACTGTCTATACTTATACAGCTAGGCATTATTTTAGGAGAAGCAGGAGAGGGGTAGGCTACATGAATGAACAGTTTTATCTGAGACTTTAAACTATTGAGCCAGACTACACTTTAAACTGCATTGAGTGGCCACTTTTCCCATTTAGCTGGTGACTGAGGGCTTCTGAACCAGCTGAATAAAATATAGACACAGTTAAGAGCTATATATTTTGTTCGTCACCATGCCACTTATACCATGGTGTGGTATAATTTGCACGTGTGATCCTGCAGTACTGACCCATAGATCTCAGTGTTGGTTCTTACTTCATACTACTCTCCAGTGTTGAATGTTGAAAAGCATTAACCACAAAAAGGAGCAATGGAAATAAGAAATAACTCACAAGTATCTCATAGGGAAAGGGGCTTCCCAGGAGGCATTAATGGTAAAAGAACCTGTCTGCCAATGCAAGGGACATAAGAGATGAGGGTTCAGTCCCTGTGTTAGGAAGATCCCCTGAGGAGGGCATGGCAACCCACTCTAGTACTCTTGTCTGGAGAATCCCATGAATAGAGGAGCCTGGTGGGTTGCAGTCCGTAGGGTTGCGTGGAGTCAGACTCAACTGAAGTGACTTAGTATGCATGCGCATCTCATAGGGAAATCTTTTTGTTTGTTGTTGTTCAGTCGTCAAGTTGTGTCCAACTCTTTGGGACCCCATGGACTGCAGCATGCCAGGCCTCCCTGCCCCTCAGCGTCTCCCAGAATTTGCCTAAGTTCATGTCCATTGAACTGATGATGCCATCCAACCATCTCATCGTCTGTCACCCTCTTCTCCTTCTGCCTTTGTATAAAAAGGCAAAAAGAGGAAAGCCTTTGTCTTCATCCTGTTAGCTCTGGTCCCTGGCAAAAGATGGAAGTGGTGGAGAGTGAGGAACATTGGTCTACCTTTGTTTACATGAGTCTTTCCTAAGAATTGCTTAAGAAAACATTTCTTTTTCACCTTATTTCTTGCTCGGAAACTACAGAACTTCTTAGAAAATGTTAGGAATTCCAAACATTGTAGTAATAACCTACAGATACCACAAAGCATAAATTTTCCTGGTTCCTAGTTTAAGAGCCTCTAAGTTTTACCTTATATTCAGTTTCCAGTTTGCTGTCAAAATAGTAAATTTTCATAAAACTGTAAGATTAGAGTTTTCTTTGCAGGACCATGTACATGCATAGAGTCATCAAATGTACTTAGAACCACCAAACTCCAGTGGGCATTCCAGTTCTTACAAATCTAGTTAATCATGAATCCCTTAAAAATTTAAAGCATTTTAAAACTGGCTTCCCTGGTGGCTCAGAGGTTAAAGCGTCTGCCTCCAATGTGGGAGACCTGGGTTCGATCCCTGGGTCAGGAAGATCCCCTGGAGAAGGAAATGGCAGTCCACTCCAGTATTCTTGCCTGGAGAATCCCATGGACGGAGAAGCCTAGTAGGTTACAGTCCATGGGGTCGCAAAGAGTTAGACACGACTGAGCGACTTCACCTTCACCTTAAAACTGACAGAAACAAATTATACTGAATATTAAATAATGCATTCAGAAACTTGTTTGGTTTTAAAAATAAACCATTTGAAAATAAACTATTCAAAACTAAACCTTGTTCTTTAGAAATAGTTGCTGCAGGAGTTTTTTGAAGAAGGGTTTAAGAGCTCTTCAACTGATCAAAATAGGACAGTAATTTTATATATATATATATATATATATAAATGTGACTTCAGTCACTCAGTCAAATGTGACTTAGATTTCATTAACTGGGGTACTTAATATCATCAGCGAAACCTGTTTATTTAAGGTGCAGGACTCCAGTTAGTAATTTTTCAGAATATATGTTCCCTTTTTTCTTGCTTTTTTCCTTATACAAACTTAATTTTTTTAACTATATGTTCTCTAGAAATGGAAGCCCTGGAGATATAGAAAATTTAATATATTTAGTAGGGCTCTCTGCAGGTACTAAACAAACTTTGGTACAGGATACTTCCATTTCCTGAGTTTGAGTGTTTATAGTTGTAACATGGAAGAGCTGGACTAATGCAATGACTTTCTTTATAAACATATATGATTATGAAGAGGAGTGTGACTCTGCATATTGAATGAAGTATATAGGAACATGGACAGCAGTTTTCTACATAATAATTTACTTTCAAATTTGAATGATTGTCATTATTTTGCCTTTGTTTTTGGATAGTCCAGTTCCTCGTATCAGATTCTTGATCTCTGCTGTAGTAGTAATCTCTTCTTTCACTATATCTCAACCATCCATTCTTAAATTTTACTCTGTACATCTTAACATGATTAATAACCACACGCTTCTAAAAATGTCAGGTTGTAAACATACTACTCTGTGACCATCACGAATCACCTTCTATTGATACAGTTCATTTATGTATCTCCCATACCATCCATTCTTTGATCCCATCAGTTCAGTTCAGTAGCTCAGTCGTGTCCGACTCTTTGTGACCCCATGAATCACAGCATGCCAGGCCTCCCTGTCCATCACCAACTCCTGGAGTTCACTCAAACTCATGTCCATCGAGTCGGTGATGCCATCCAGCCATCTCATCCTCTGTCATCCCCTCTCCTCCCGCTTTCAGTCTTTCCCAGCATCAGGGTCTTTTCAAATGAGTCAGATGTTCGCATGAGGTGGCCAAAGTATTGGAGTTTCAGCTTCAACATCAGTCCTTCCAATGAACACCCAGGCCTAATCTCCTTTAGGATGGACTGGTTGGATCTCCTTGCAGTCCAAGGGACTCTCAAGAGTCTTCTCCAACACCACAGTTCAAAAGCATCCATTCTTCGGTGCTCAGCTTTCTTTATAGTCCAAGTCTCACATCCATACATGACTATTGGAAAAACCATAGCCTTGACTAGATGGACCTTTGTTGGCAAAGTAATGTCTCTGCTTTTGAATATGCTGTCTAGGTTGGTCATAACTTTCCTTCCAAGGAGTAAGTGTCTTTTAATTTCATGGCTGCAATCACCATCCACAGTGATTTTGGAGCCCAGAAAAATAAAGTCAGCCATTGTTTCCACTTTTTCCCCCATCTATTTCCCATGAAGTGATGGGACCGGATGCCATGATCTTAGTTTTGATCCCATAAGCACTACTAAATCAATGACTCCACAGTTTTATTTTCATGATCTGTTAACAACCATAAGTCTTCAGGTCCAGCTTAAAAATAACATGATTCATTGCTATAGTTAATCATTTTGTATACATCTTCAATTTCTTTGTTGTCTGTCCATCTGCTGGCAAAAATCAACCTCTCATTAAACTTACTTCTGTCTGTTCCATGACTGCTCCATTCCAACTCACTGTAGCTGGAGAAATACATATAACCTTGTTAACTGGTTTCACTTTAAATTATGACCAAAAAGCCTACTATGTTTCTTTGGACAGTTCACTTTCTTGTTCCCAGGGAGAACATTTCATATCTTTTTTTCTTCTTCAAATACAATACACTTTAGCTGCTGACCTTTCTTCTTACTTTATTGAGACAATAAAAACAATCAGAGAGCTTCCTCCTCTTTTCAGTATTTGATCTACCTGTATCTGTATCTATGTGTTTTGCTTTTTGTTTTATTAATGTGGATAGACTGTCTCTCCTTTTATCTAAGACTAAATCCTCTTCTTGGATAGAGTATTAGTGTCCTGGAAGGTAACAGAAAGCCTTCTCAAAGAAAGTTTAATTTCGAATTTGTTTACAAAGAGATGGGAAGGGAATCAACCAGGGATGGAAGCACTTGGGGACTAGGAACAGTGGGAATCTTGAAGGAACAGGGAAAGCATGTGAACTATTAATATAATACAAATAGAACTATAATTATTAGAAGGAGAGGAGCTTGAGAGGAGCTTGAGAGGAGCTGTGGCTTCAGGAAGAAGATAGCCATTGCCAAACCACCACCCAGCAAAGAGAGGGCTGGACAAATGAACATCCCGACCTCTCTTTCCTCCCTTCCCTAGTCTTCTGCTGGTTACTGTTAGTGGACCCCAATAGAAAGCCAGAGGACAAGGGAGCTGGGTGACAGAGTCTATTAAGGTCAGCTTCCCAGGATTCAGTGCAGGGTGAAGAGGGGAAGCAAGATGACCTAGAAGGGCAAACAGAGAAGATTCATGCCGTGTTATGTCTAGATTTGAAAAATCTAGACAAGAATCAAAGACTATGCTATTGTAATTATTCCTCCTTTCTTTGCAGTTAATACTTACCTTTCTATTCACTTACTCTTATTAGCACACAAATGTCTCCTCTTAAAAGGAACATTTTAGAGTAAGGGTTAAGAGTATGGACCCTGGAGCCAGATGGCCTGGATTCATATCCTGGCTCCTCTGCCACTTACTACTTGTGTGACTCTGAGCAGATTTGATAACTGCTCTGTGCCTCAATTCCCCTGTCTCTAAAATAGGGATGGTAGCAAAAGTATCCACCTCATATGGTGGTTGTGAGAATAAATAGTGTTTTTATAGTTGATTGTATTGTTCAAACTTTCTTTTTTATTTTTAACTTATTTTTTTATTGGAGTTTATTTACAACATTATGTTAATTTTGGCTGTACAGCAAAGTGACTTAGTTATACATATGTATACATATATATATACTACATTCTCAGTAAATGTCATCATTGTTTTCCCAGAAACCTAGGAGTCATCATGGGTTTTTCTCTTTCTTTCACATTCTAATGTAGTCAATCTACAAGTTTTGCTGCCAGATTTTCAAATTAAGCCTAGAATCCTACCAATTCCTACCATCTCCAGTATGCCATTGTGGTCTCAGCCACCTTAGTCTCTTTAGTCTACAGCAGTAGTTTCCTGACTGATATCTCTTTGCTTTCATTCTTGGCCCAGTCTGTTCTCTGCATAGCATCCACAGTGACCTTTTGAAACAAAAGATCGTTTATCTCACTACTTAAAAACCCTCCATTGGTTTTCTGTCACTCTCAAAGCAAAATTTAAACTCCTTATCTTGACTGTAAGGCCTTATATAATTTGACTCCTGTCTACCTCTTTCACCTCTTCTATTAACATTCTCAACGTTGCCTGCTCCCCTCCAATCATGTTGGCCTTGAACTTTTCCTTGAATAAGCTTTCTGCTTTAGGGCATTTGCACTTGCTATTTCCTCTGCCTGCAAATGTTTGCTCACTTTCTCACTCGTTCAAGTGCTTTCCAATTGCCCTTTCCCAAACCCCTGTTCTAAAATAGCAACTCTCCTCCAATTGCTTTTTTTTTTTTTTTTTTACTTTAGTGAATTTTTCTTTATTGTACTTATCAACATATATTTATTTGTGCTACTTACTTCTGATCTTTGCCTCCCAACTATAATGTAATCTCTTTGAGGGCAGGGATTTGGTTATCTGATTCACTCCTCTAATCCCAATGCTTACTCAAATTTATGGAGTATAATAAAAGCTAATATAATTTGGTGTGTGAAGGAAAAGCTAATTTACTGTTGATGGTCAACTTTCAAATTTTGGCAAGATAACTGCATTAACTTTTTTTTTGTTTTTGCTTTTTGTTTAAAGTCAAAATCATTAGATTCTTAAGTGAAAAGTACTGTGTGGAGAAAGATATTCATTTAAAAGAGCCTTTTGTGATATTTTATAGTTAATACAGTTGGGATTTTGCATTTGTTTTCAGCCCCAGGGTTTTTTGTGCCAAGAGCTCAGGGCATCGAAGAATGTGATTTAAGAGGTCAGAAAAGTACGTTAGGTTAATTATGCTACTGCATTGTCAGGCAATCTCTTGGAGTTTGCTGGGGTGCAGTGATCAGAGTAGCATCATTTAAAATCTCTAGACCTATTAAAACATGCAAATTTTACTTGTTTACATGTCTTGCTCTTTTTTGAGGTTACTGCTGATAATATGAAAGAAATTTATGATATTTTCTTTACTGTGAAAATTTAACAGAATAAAAATATGGATTTCTGTTATAATATGACTTAGTTTCTAGTATTTAAGGTAGAAGACCTCTCAGATACTGTTTTCCTTTCCTGTTTTGAGAAACATAAAAGTACCACTTAAAAATGTATTTACTGATACTATTATTCTTTATGATATATTTTCCCAAGATTTTCATTAGTGTATTTGTTAAATGAACAAATATCTATGGAGCACCTATATGTGTCAAACACTGATGTAGACGCCTGAAAGATATCAGTGAACAAGACAGGCATTCCTGGTCTCACAGAACTTATAGTTAAGTGGCAAAATATCAGTAGTACACAAACATAACAGAGAAAAATGGGCAGGAAAAGGTGATAGAAGAGTGCCATGCAGGAGGAGAGGGGGCTTCCCAGGTGGCACAGTGGCAGAGAATCCATCTGCTAACCCAGGAGACAAAGGAGACCACGGGTTAAATCCCTGGTTGGGAAGATCACCTGGAGAAGGAAATGGCAACCCACGCCAGTATTCTTGCCTGGAAAATTCCATGGACAGAGGAGTCTAATGGGCTACAGCCTATGGGGTCACATAGTTGGAGACTGAGCAACTGAGCATGCATGCACGCCGTGTTCTTAGTAGACTTATGTTACTGATGTGTGTGTTTATGGAAGAGGAGAAGGGTTAGTATTAAATACAGTAGTTAATACATCTTGTTTGGGAGGACATTTGAGTAAAGGCTTGAAGGGGTTGAGGGATTGAGTCACCATATGGCTATCTGCAGGGGAAAGAGCAGGTGCACAGGGCTTTGGGGTATGAATATGCATAGATTATCCCAGGAATAATGGGATCCTGTGTGATGGACTCAGTCACTCTTGATTGAGAGACAGTGATAGGAAATGAGCTTGGTTATGGTAAGAGGACAGATTATGGAGGAGGTTGTTGGTCATTAAAAAGACTTTGACTTTTACTGTGAATGAGTGATGAATCTGTTGGAGAGTTTTGAGATGATACGATCTGACTTATACTTAAAATGATTAATTTTGCACATTGAGAACTGACAGGATGCAAGGAAGAATATAGAAAAGATGAAATCATTGTAATATTCCAGGTAGAGATGACTGCGGTTTAGATCAGTGTGTGGCAGCAGGAAGAGTGGTGAGAAGAGGTTAGATTCTAGATTTTAAAGGTAGCCCTAGTGAGATTTGGTAATAGACTGGTGTCAGGAATGAGAAAAATAGGAGTATTAAGGAGGAATCTTTTGTTGTTGTTGTTGCCTGAGCATCTGGAGAAATGACATCCCCATTTTCAGAGATGAGGATGTCTAGGAAAGCAGCATATTTGGTGGATGGGGTGGAATATCTGGAGTCAGATTTTGGAGGTGTGAAATTTGAGATGCTTACTAGACACCCATGTGAATATATTTTAACTTTTAAGCCTTCTGGAATTGATTTATCAAGATAATTTCTAATGTGACAGAAATTAAGACAGAAATAGATGACTTGAAGTTAGAGTTCTTGACTGAAAATAACACTGTGTAACTTACATAGAAAAGGGATTTATTGTAAAGATATAAGATATCTTATAAGAACTGTAGGAAGGCTGGAGCTCAGACTCAGAAAATGGGTAGGAACCAAGAAATAGGAAGCACAGTCAAGATCAACAGAAAGAGTGTTCAGAGGATACTGGCTGTTTGCCTACATCAGTGATTATTAGCCATCATAGAGCTAGACTCTGGCTCTTTAATACTCATCACTGTGCCTTACAGTCTTCATTCTGCCACAGCCATCATAAACTCTTTTTGACCATCCCAGTACACAGTGCTCTTATGTGCTCAGCAGTGTCTGATTCTTTTTGACCCCATGGACTGTAGCCCACCAGGCTCCTCTGTCCATGGGATTTTCCAGGCAAGAATACTGGAACGGGTTGCCATTTCCTTCTCCAGGGGATCTTCCCCACCCAGGGATCATAGAAGTCTTCCCCATGTCTCCTGCTTTGCAGGAGGATTCTTTACCCGTTGAGCCATCAGAGAAGCCCCATCATGGTGCTAGTGATAAAGAATCCCCCTGCCAATGTAGGATACTTAGGAGATGCAAGTTCCATCCCTGGGTCAGGAATTTCCCCTGGAGGAGGTAATGACACCCAGTATTCTTGCCTGGAGAATCTCATGGACAGAGGAGCCTGGCAGGCTACAGTCCATAGGGTCCCAAAAAGTCAGACATGACTTAAGCGACTTTGCAAGTACAATACTACTGAGTCACTATATGAAGATTAAAAGCCCTTGCTTGGTTATGAAATATGTAGATACAGCTGTGACTTGATAAGATAAATATTTGATCTTTCCCCCTTTCCTTATTATACAGATTGTAAAAGCCTTGGAATCTCCAAACTAACGTGTCCTTTTGTTTGTTAATGAAATGATGAATGCCTGGTGACTCCTGGATAGCCTCAGGATGGGGGCTGGTTGCTAAAGGAACCAGTTTTCAGACTAGAGGGCTGGGACCTTCAGCCCTACCCCATGACCTCTGCAAAAGGGAGAAGGGCTGGAGATTGAGTTCAGTTACCAGATGGTGCTAGTAGTAAAGAACCTGCCTGCCAATGCAGGAGATGTAAGAGATGCAGGTTCGATCCCTGGGTCAGGAAGATCCCCGGGTCAGGAAGATCCCCTGGAGGAGGACATGGCAACCTACTCCAGTATTCTTGCCCAGAGAATCCTATGGACCCAGGAGACTGGCTGGCTACGGCCCATGGGGTCGCAAAGAGTCGGACATGACTGAAGCGATTTACCATGCACATACCAGTGGGAAGTGATTAATCAAAGATGCCTGTGTAATAAAGCCTCCATTGTTGTTCAGTCACTCAGTCGTGTACAACTCTTTTGTGACCCCATTGACTGCAGCACACCAGCTTCCCTGTCTTTCACCATCTCCTGGGGCTTGCTCAAGCTTATCTCCATTGAGTTGGTGATGCCATCCAATCATCTCATCCTTTGTCATCCCCTTCTCCTCCTGCCTTCAGTCTTTCCCAGCATCAGGGTCTTTTACAATGAGTCAGCTCTTCACATCAGGTGGCCAAAGTATTGGAGCTTCAGCTTAAGTATCAGTCTCTCCAGTGAATATTCAGGATTGATTTCCTTTAGGATGGACTGGTTTGATCTTGCTCCAAACCTTCCATAAAAGTCCCTAAAGTAGTGGCATTGGAGAGCTTCTGGATTGGTGAATATTGTGGGACTGAGCCCTTAACCTACGGGATCTGATATGAACTCCAGTAGATAGTGTCAAATTGAATCATAGGACACTCATTGGTTAGTGTTCACACAGAATTGGTGAATTGCTTGGTGTGAAAAACTTGCACACAATTGGAGTCTAGAAATATTTAAAGTGTTGAGATAAGGGGAAAAAAAATTTTTTTTTTTCTTATACCGACACTCTACCTTGAAAAAGACTTGAAGTTTGCCTGTCGAAATGAATTTTGTAAGGATGGCAGCTTGTGAGTCATTGTGAAATAAGTGGTAGAAGGATGGTTATCTGAAATCAGACAAAAAATTGTAATATTTGTTGTGGATGAATGTGACTTACAACGCATGCAGTGAATTGAGGTAGCTTATAGAAGTTTATAGAAGTTTGACGGAGAAGGCGATGGCACCCCACTCCAGTACTCTTGGCTGGCAAATCCCGTGGATGGAGAAGCCTCATAGTCTGCAGTCCATGGGGTCACTAAGAGTTGGACATGACTGAGCGACTTCACATTCACTTTTTACTTTCATGCACTGGAGAAGGAAATGGCAACCCACTCCAGTGTTCTTGCCTGGAGAATCCCAGGAATGGGGGAGCCTGGTGGGCTGCCGTCTATGGGGTCACACAGAGTCGAACATGACTGAAGTGACTTAGCAGCAGCAGCACAGAAGTTTGAGGTGTGTGCATATGTGCATTTTGTATATTCCTAATTGGACTGATTTGGGTGCAGTTTCTTTCATTCACTCCTATTTCTTTCAGAGAAAATTGTGGTGGGCTTCCCAGAAGAAAGTTATGAAAGGGACTTGAGTGGGATATAACTTCTTGGTTATTTAAAGAAAGGTTGATGTATAGGGGGCAAGGAGGAAAATGTGGAAATTGAGGTAGAAGAAGGAGAGAAAATCAAACAATCTCTACCTGGTAAAAATGTGGGAAATTTTTTAAAAGATGGGACTTTTTGAAGAAATACAGATTTAACATCTTGGAGGGCAGATTTTTATCATTCTTTTTCTTTTTCTCACTGTGTATTTTGCACAGATCTAAAAGTAATTTCATTGTTGAGTACCTTGAGTATGCAAGGTGTTATTCTAAGCTCTTACAAGAATTACTGATAAGTCTTAAAACAATAATGTTCAGTAGATACTATTATTTTCCAAATTTGATGAAAACCATAAACTTCTAAGCTGAGAAACTCAATGAACCCTAACAGAATAAACAGGGAAAATCACAATAAGGCACATTATAAATTGCTAAAAAGCAGTGATAAAGAGAAAATCCTGAAAAGTAGCCAGAGGAACAAAAACACAGATGTCTTGTCAAAAACTGTGTAAGGAAGAAGACAATGCAATGACATGTTAAAAATTGATGAAACAAAGAAAACTGTCACACCAGAATTCTTTATTCAATAGAAGCATTCTTCAAGATTGAAAGCAAAATAAAGATTTATTTCAGACAAGCAAAACCAATTTTGGGAGAATTGATTGTAAGCAGACTTACACTGTAAGAAAAGTCAGAGAAAATTCTGTGGGAGGAAGGCAAGTAATACAGAATTGAAATTTGGATCCGTGCAAATAAACAACAAAATATTAAATTAAATGAATGGGAAAAAATTACCCCTTATTTTAAAATTTCTTTAAAGATAATTGATCATCTAGAACAAAAGTCATAGTAGTATATCAAGTAATATATAACAGTAATACTATGGAAGACCACAGGAAGGAATTGGAGGTAAACCATTTTAAGTTTTATACTATATTGGAAGCGACACAATAATATTTGAAGATAGACTGTGATAAAAATGTATATTGTAAAATTTAGGGAAACCACTAAAATAATAAAACAGATACAGCTAATAAGCCAATTGTGAAGATAAAGTAGATTTCTAAAAATACTTAGTAATCAAAAATGGAACATGAGAAGAGAGAAAAAAGCATCTGAGAAAAGATGCTGAATGGTCTAGTGGTTTTCCTTACTTTCTTCAATTTAAGTCTGAATTTGGCAGTAATGAATTCATGATCTGAGCCCCAGTCAGCTCCCAGTCTTGTTTTTTTGCTGATTGTATAGAGCTTCTCCATCTCCGACTGTGTAGAATATAATCAATCCGATTTTTGATTTTGACCATCTGATGATGTCCATGTGTGGAGTTATCTCTTGTGCTGTTGGGAGAGGGTGTTTTCTATGACCGGCAAAAAGAGGGTGTTTGCTATCTACTCTCTTAGCAAATTTCAATTATATAGTTCAGTGTTATCAACTATAGTCACTATGTTATACATTAGATGCTTGCACCTTAATCATCTTATAGTTGAAAATTCATAACCTTTTACCAATCTCTGTTTCCTCCCTTTCCCTCAGAAACCTGGCAACCACTTTTTTATTCTCCATGTCTATGAATTTGACTTAAAAAAACAGATTCTGTATATAAGTGATACCATGTAGTATGTTATCTTTTTCTGTTTGGTTTAGCATAATGTCCTCAAGTTTTATCCATGTTGTCACAAACAGCAGAATTTCCTTCTTTCTCATGGCTGAATAATTGTACACACAACACGTCTTCTTTCTTCATTAATCCATTCGTGGATTAACACTTATGTTGTTTCCATATCTACCTTGAATGCTGTGAATAATGCCACAAGAACAAGAGAGTGCAGTTATCTTGCAGGTATCCTGTTTTTATTTCCTTCAAATATATACCCAGAAATGGGATTGCTGGGTTATATGATAATGCTGTTTTTAATTTTTTGATGAATCTCCGTGTTGTTTGCCATACTGGCTATACAAGTTCACCTGCCCACCAACAGTGCCCACCGGTCAGTTTCCCTTTTCTTCATATTCTTGCTAAAACTTATTTGTCTTTTTGATAATAGCCATTCTATTGTGAGGTGATATCTTGTTGTGGTTTTGATTTGCATTTCCCTGATGATTAGTGATGCACAATACCTTTTCATGAACCTGCTGATCATCTGTATGTTTTCCTTTAAAAAATGTCTATTCGGTTCTCTGCCCATTTTTTAAACCAGTTTGGTTTTTTTTCTATTGAGTTGCTTGAGTGTCTTATATATTTTGGGTATTAATCCTGTCATTCAGTAGGTTATGTTTTCATGCTGTAGATTATTTCCTTCACTGTGGAGAAGCTTTTTAGTTTGATGTCTCATCTGTTTATTTTTGTTTTTGTTGCCTTAGGTTGTTGCGTCAGATCCAAAAATCACTGCCAAGATTAATGTCAAGGAGCTTAGCCCCCCTGTTTTTCTCCTGGGAATTGTATAGTTCCAGATTTTAAACTTTAGTCATTTTGAGTTAATTTTTTTATATGGTATAAGGCAGGGGTCCAGTTTTATTCTTTTACATGTGGCTGTCCACTTTTACATTTACTGAAGAGACTATTCTTTCCTTGTTGTGTATTTTTCACTCATTTGTCCTTACTGTTGCCATTTGGTTTGTTTTCCAGCTGTTTGGAATTTCTTTTTTGGCCCCCTCTTCTCTTTATCTCTGCCTTTGTGACTTGATGATTTTCTGTAGTGCTGTGCTTAGATTTATTTTTCTGTCCTTTGTGTATCTATTATAGGTTTTTGGTTACCATGAAGCTTATATAAAATATCTTATAATAGTTCTATTTTAAACTGATAACAAGTTAAAACACATGCAAAAGTCCTGTTTTTTACTCTCAGTTCAGTTCAGTCACTTAGTTGTATCTGACTCTTTGTGACCCCATGGACTGTAGCACTCCAGGCCTCCCTGTCCATCACCAACTCCCAGAGTTTACTCAAAATCATGTCCAGTGAGTTAGTGATGCCATCCAACCATCTCATCCTCTGTTACCCCCTTCTCCTCCTGCCTTCAATCTTTCCCAGCATCAGGGTCTTTTCTAATGAGTCAGTTCTTCCCATCAGGTGGCGAAAGTACTGGAGTTTCAGCTTCAGCATCAGTCCTTCCAGTAAATATTCAAGACTGATTTCCTTCAGGATGGACTGGTTGGATTTCTTTGCAGTCCAAGGGGCTCTCAAGAGTCTTCTCCAACACCACAGTTCAAAAGCATAATTTCTTCATCACTCAGCTTTCTTTATAGTCCAACTCTCACATCCATACATGACTATTGGAAAAACCATCAGTTCAGTTCAGTCACTCAGTCGTGTCCGACTCTTCGCGACCCCATGAATCGCAGCACACCAGGCCTCCCTGTCCATCACCAACTCCCGGAGTTCACTCAGACTCGCGTCCATTGAGTCAGTGATGCCATCCAGCCATCTCATCCTCGGTCGTCCCCTTCTCCTCCTGCCCCCAATCCCTCCCAGCATCAGAGTCTTTTCCAATGAGTCAACTCTCTGCATGAGGTGGCCAAAGTACTGGAGCTTCAGCTTTAGCATCATTCCTTCCAAAGAAATCCTGGGGCTGATCTCCTTCAGAATGGACTGGTTGGATCTCCTTGCAGTCCAAGGGACTCTCAAGAGGCTTCTCCAACACCACAGTTCAAAAGCATCAATTCTTCGGTGCTCGGCCTTCTTCACAGTCCAACTCTCACATGCCTACATGACTACTGGAAAAACCATATCCTTGACTAGGCGGACCTTAGTCGGCAAAGTAATGTCTCTGCTTTTGAATATGCTATCTAGGTTGGTCATAACTTTTCTTCCAAGGAGTAAGCATCTTTTAATTTCATGGCTGCAATCCCCATCTGCAGTGATTTTGGAGCCCCCCAAAATAAAGTCTGACACTGTTTCTACTGTTTCCCCGTCTATTTCCCATGAAGTGATGGGACCAGATGCCATGATCTCTGTTTTCTGAATGTTGAACTTTAAGCCAGCTTTTTCACTCTCCTCTTTCACTTTCATCAAGCGGCTCTTTAGTTCTTCTTTACTTTCTGCCATAAGAGAGGGTGTCATCTGCATATCTGAGGTTATTCATATTTCTCCCAGCAGTCTTGATTCCAGCTTGTGCTTCATTCAGCCCGACATTTCACATGATGTACTCTGAATCTAAGTTAAATAAGCAGGGTGACAATATACAGCCTTGATGTACTCCTTTCCCAGTTAACCAGTCTGTTGTTCATGTCCGGTACTAACTGTTGCTTCTTGACCTGCATATAGATTTCCCATGTCTAGTAGTCCCATGTCTTGAAGAATTTTCCATAGTTTGTTGTGACCTACACAGTCAAAGGCTTTGGTATAGTCAATAAAGCAGAAATAGATGTTTTTCTGGTATCTCTTGCTTTTTTGATGATCCAGTGGATGTTGACAATTTGATCTCTGGTTCCTCTGCCTTTTCTAAATCCAACTTGAACATCTGGAAGTTGATGGTTCACATACTGTTGAAGCCTGGCTTGGAGAATTTTGAGCATTACTTTGCTAGCATGTGAGATGAGTGCAATTTTGTGGTAGTCTAAACATTCTTTGGCATTGCCTTTCTTTGGGATTGGAATGAAAACTGACCTTTTCCAGTCCTGTGGCCACTGCTGAGTTTTCCAAATTTGCTGGCATATTAAGTGTAGTACTTTCACAGCATCATCTTTCAGGATTTGAAATAGCTCCACTGGACTTCCATCACCTCCACTATCTTTGTTCATAGTGATGCTTCCTAAGGCCCACTTGACTTCGTATTCCAGGATGTCTGGCTCTAGGTTAGTGATCACACCATCATGGTTATCTTGGTCGTGAAGATCTTTTTTGTACAGTTCTTCTGTGTATTCTTGCCACCTCTTCTTAATATCTTCTGCTTCTGTTAGGTCCATACCATTTCTGTCCTTTATTGTGCCCATCTTTGCATGAAATGTTCCCTTCATATCTCTAATTTTTCTTAAAGAGATCTCTAGTCTTTCCCATTCTGTTGTTTTCTTCTATTTCTTTGCATTGATCATTAAGGAAGGCTTTCTTATCTTTCCTTGCTATTCTTTGGAACTCTGCATTCATTCTCTTTTGTTCTTGTTCCTTTTTGCTTCTCTGATGGAGTGAATTCCATTGCCCTGTCTTCAAGTCTGCTATTGAATCCCTGTATTGAATTTTTCAGCACAGTTATTATATTCCTCAGCTCTGTTATTTCTGTTTGGACTTTTTAAATATTTTACAGCTCTTTGTTGGAATTCTTACTTTGTTCATGAACTGTTCCCTGGACTTTGGTGAGATCTCTATGAACATTATCTTGACTCTTTATCAGGTATATCACTTATCTCTTTTTTTTAAGGTCTGTTTCTGGAGTTTTATCTTGTTCTTTTGTTTGGAACATATCTTTCTGTTTCTGTATTTTCCTTGACTTCCTGCGTTAGTTTCTGTGCGTTAAAGAAACAGCCACCTTTCTCAGTCTTAATGGAGTGTTCTCATGTAGAAGATGAACCCTGTCATTTAGCCTGGCTCTTAGCTCTTGGTTGAGTCTCAAACCTTTGTGATAATTGAAGTTGCTTTTGTTTTTCTTAGCGGTTCTCAGTGGAAGAGAGTATGCTGAGAACTTCCAGTGTCCCAGAAGTGAGGATCTCAGCTTCTAGCTGCAAGCTGATTAGAATCTGAACCCTCTGACAGCAGTTTTCAATGTGTGCAAGTCGATCTCTTGCAGGGAAATGGGCGTTTCTGTTTGCTCCCTTGTCCAGAGCCCAGGGGGATAGTAGATTAAGAATTGCTTTTGTGTTTTCTGCAGTCTTGTGGGACCCACAAACACAGTCCCTATTGTTCACCAGAGCCAGGAAATCAAAGTGTGTATCTCTTGCGGCAGTGTAAAAGCCAGCGTGCCAGATGTGTGCAAGCTCCTTGTAGAGTGATAATGGTGATTTGAAGCTGGCTGCAGGTAGAAGGCAGAATGCTTTCTGCTGGCTTCCCAGATCTCTGGTGAGAAGCATAGTCTGTTCCTGCTACTGCTGCTGCTAAGTCGCTTCAGTCGTGTCCAACTCTGTGCGACCCCATAGATGACAGCCTACCAGGCTCCTCCATCCACGGGATTTTCCAGGCAAGAACCCTGGAGTGGGTTGCCATTGCCTTCTCTGAATTTGTCCCTAGATACACACTAAATTACAAATCTGACCCTCACTCAGCAGTTTTTCAAGTATGCTTAAGGTCTCTTTCAGAAAAGACTGGGAAATGAGCATTTCTGTTTGCTTTTTATGCACTGAGCTATGGGAGAATAACTGATTTAAGAAGTGTTTGTTTATTTGCTATAAGTTCTTTGGAGCCTGAAATTGAGGCCTCGCTGTCCACCAGAGTGAGGTGATCAAAGGGTAAGTCCTCTGACCACAGCTGTAAAAGCCACATGCCAGATATGTGCACAAGTTCCTTTCAGGGGTATACTGGTGACCCGATCAACGTGACTTTCCCCCTCATTTTCCCAATAGGTAGTAAGCACTCAGCTAGCTTTTGAGTGTTTTAAAGGGAATTCTTCTGTGTGTAGGTGTAGATTCATTGTGTCCACTGGAGAAGGTGAACTGAGGAGCCTCCTATGTTACCATCTTACGTTAAAACCCTTTGGCCCATTTTAAAATTAGATTGTCTTCTTATTACTAATTTTTAATTGTTATTTTCCATTTTGGGTACAAGTTTTTTCCCGATGAAATAATTGCAAATATTTTCTGTGGTCTTTAACTTGTCTTTCTCTTTTACAATGGTATGCATTAAAGGTTTTAATTGTGTAGTTTATTGAGTTTTTCTTTTAAGACTCATGTATTTGGTATCATATCTAAACACTCTTTCCTAACCTAAAATGGTGAATGTTTTCTTTCTTTTAGACATTTTAAACTTTTATTTTTAGCTTTTACCTTTAGGTCTGTGATCCATTTTGCCTTTTTTTTTTTTTTTTTGCTTTTGATTGCACTGTACGGCTTGTGGGATCTTAGTTCACTGACCAGGAATTAAACCTGGAGCCCTAGCATTGAGAATGCCAAGTCCTAACTAGTGGACCACCAGGGAATTCCCAGGTCTGGGACCCATTTTGAGTTAAGATTTATGTATCATATGAAGTAAAGATCTAATATCTTCCCTCCCCCCTCTCCTTTTTCCTTATGAACTTCTAATAGTCTCAACTCCATTTGTTGAAAAGACTGTTCTTTCCTCATTGAATTGCCTGGACACCTTGTAAAATAGACATCTATTTTATTTCTTGGAAGGATGAAACAATATTCTCTGGTCTTTTCTAGAGCTTGACAACTAATTTTTCAGTTTAGATTTCAAAGGCTTTTCTATTTCCAGATTATGATGTCTCTAGGAAAAACACATCACAATCACATGATTATTTAAATAACAATTAACTTCGTCAACAAATTGGAAAAACTGATTGTTATTTTTGACCTAGTCATAAGAATTTAGACTCTAGAATTCCAGTATTAAGGTAATATTCTACTTAAGAGCAAAGCAAACCTATTTATATTTAATCAAAGGATTATTTATATGAAGTTCAGAGCAATACGGTTGTGTGAATATATATATATACACACATTCACTTGACTTGATTGTCTTTCAGGTACATAGCAACTCCTTTGTATACTTTTTAGATTTAGTTTGTAATACTTAAACTTGTGATGTCATGCACTATGTTTGTGAGAATAGACTGATTTATTTCTTATACAGTGCTTCTCTCACAGCTGTATTACTGCTAACTCATAGTTGTTGTTCAGTCACCAAATTGTGTCCAACTCTTTGTGACCTCATGGACTGCAGCACTCCAGGCCTCCTTGTTCATCACCATCTCCTGGAGTTTGCCCAAGTTCATGTTCATTCCATCAGTGATGCTGTCCAGCCATCTCATCCTCTGATGCCCTCTTCTCCTTCTGACCTCAATCTTTCCCAGCATCAGGGACTTTTCCAATGAGTTCTCTGTTTCCATCAGATGACCAAAATACTGGAGCTTCAGCTTCAGCATCAGTGCTTCCAGTGAATATTCAGGGTTGATTTTCCTTAAGATTGACTGGTTTGATCTCCTTGCTGTCCAATGGACTTTCAGGAGTCTTCTCCATTACCAGAGTTCAAAGGCATCAATTCTTTGGCATTCTGCCTTCTTTATGGTCCAGCTCTCACAACCATATGTGATCACTGCGAAGACCATAGCCTTGACTATACAGATCGGCAGAGTAATGTCTCTGTTTTTTTTCAAAACGCTGTCTAGGTTTGCCATCATAGTATGGCAACTCATAGTACCCTGGCTATAATTTTATCCTTTTGTTTTTTTCCCTTAAATGTGTCCTGTTTCATTTTACTTTGAGGTAAATGAAATCAGCCTCATATTGTTGAGGCTGATAAAAAAAACTTCCCCCCATTACCACATCAGAAGTTTTTTTTGAAAAGGTTTAAGATTCTGAGATTTGAGAAACCTTGCTTTTTTGCTGGAGTTGGTTTTCTTTACATCTAGTAGCTTCAATGTTTAAAAAACATTTTATATATTTACCTACTTAAAATAGTTATGCCAGATTTTGAGCTTCTATTGTATACAATTTGCTGTTTAGTTTTTGCTTTTCAGTGAATTTAATCATCTAATAAAATGTATTTTAAAAAATCTCTCTACTGAGATAACTGTAAGAGAGAATGTACTTTGTAGTGAAGCTTTGCCCAAAGTTAACTCATTTATAGAAAATTCTGAAGGCTGTACTGTGATATTGTGAGGCTTTTTCTGTTATTTTGCTGTCTTTTTGATTACTTAGTGCACATGGGTGGGCTTATAATATTAAGTTGTTAAATCTCATCAGCTGTCCAGGTCATCACATCTGCTACCACATCTGTGCTCTAGGTTCCCTTAGGCTTTTTAATTTTAGAGAAACAATTCTTAGGACATTAATTATACAAAAGGTAACATAAAACTGTTAGTGTGAAGAAGTGCTTTAAGATCAAAAGACCTGATGACATGTTTATAAAATTAAATTTGCAAACACTAAGAAGATTTCATGGAAAATAAAAACCAATTTGACTTGTAAAGAACAATTTCAGACTGATATAATATGCCATTATGAGATGCCTGGGAAGTTATAAATTATGAAGGAACCATAATATAATCTTGTTTAAAAGTAATTTTGATCCATTACAGTGGTTTTCAAAAATTGAATTTTTTAGAATCCTGGAGTCAGTGATAGGGAGAATGCTAAGCCATGAGAAGCTAGGTTTTCCATCTAAATTTTAACTGGAGTAAATCTTCTTGGCTTTTACATCGTGAAATTTTGTATAAATGTAATAGTAAATACACAGTGAAGAGACTTTTTATTTGATTTTCAGATATCTATTGCATTAGATATCCACATAATTCCTATTTCAACAACATCTCAGTGTAAATCTTATCTTTAAGTGAACAACAAATTGTTACAAAATTATTATGTGACAAGTCATTATCATTAGTTTCAAGAGCTGCTCGCTGGATGTTTTAGTTAGGTTAATATAAATATCTAATATAGAACAACTTGAAGTTACTAATGATATAGATCTGTATAAAAGGTATACTTAAGAATTTAAGAATTCTCTGATGTAATTTAAATATACAGTCCTGGAGTTGTCTTGCTAATGTCTTATTTAGAATTTTGGTGTCTATGTTTATATGTGAAGTTAGACTATAATTTTATTTTCTCATACTGTTTTTGTCCAGTTTTTGTGCCAAGTTTTCATTGGCTTCATAAAGAATCAGGGAAGCTTTATTTTCTCTTCTCTAGGACACTTTGTACAGAAAGAAAACATTTTTAGTTCCCTGAAGGTGTGATAAAACTTATTTGTGAAACCATTTACTATGGTGTCTTTGTAGGTTGGTTTTGTGACTTCTTCAGTATCCTAAAATGGTTATAGGTCTGTTTAAGTTGTGCTTTTCTCTTTAGTTAAAGTAAATTCTGTTTTTCCAGGAAATTGTCCCCCATGTCCATGTTTTCAAATTTTTTGGCTTAAAGCAGTTCATCCTGTTCTCTTATGATCTTAAGTCTCACAAGGAAGTCTATTTGTTATTTCTAGTACTATTTATTTTTGTTTTCTCTCATCTTTTTTTGTGATCAATAGGATCAGAAGTTTGACAACTTTATTATTCTTTTCAAAGACATATTTTTTTGCTTTTGTTAATCTGCTCTCTATTCGTCTTTGCTTTTTCTATTTTATCAAATTTGATTCACATTCTTAGAGTTGAAATTTTGGCTAATAGTTTTCTGAGTCTTTTCATCTCTAATATGTTTGTTGCAACTAAAAGTTTCCCTGTTAAATTCACTTTATCTGTAACCCACAGATATTCATTCATATGTCATGTTAATTGGTAGATATTTGATATATCTATAATGAAGTAGAAATTTAAATAATGAACTGTGTAATTTCTATGAAATTTAAGGTAAAATTTTAAGGTAATTTTAAAGCTGATTTTCTTTTTCTCTTTGATCTTCAATTTTATTGCTTTATATTCATTCTGCACACTAACTTTTGTTGTTTCCTGTTAAGAGAGATGATTGTAATCTGTTATGTGGATAATTTTTGTGACTGCTTAATGTACACATGAAAGAAATATTTTTCCTTAATACTGCCTTTTATATTCCACTTCTTTTTTGTATGTCATTTCCTTCACACATCATTTGGTATCTTTCAGCTTATCAGTGTCAATTTTTTAATCTGAAAATGTTTTAATTTTATTATAGAATGTTGGTTTAGCAAGAAATCTGAGTCCTTACTAAAAAGTCCTTACTAAGGCTTAATTTTAACCTGTTTGAACTTACAGCCTTCTCTAACCTCAGCTCTGTCTCCCACTTCCCACCTCACTTGTCTTAATTTAAAAAATAGCATTTATTATAGTAATATATTGTGTATTTTACATATTTTTATGTTTATTATTTATCCTCTGAGACATTACTTTTAAAAAATTTATCCTCTGCATGAAGGCCAGGGTTTTAATGTGTTATTCAATATATTCCAACACTTAGAAGAGTATCTGGCACATGAAAAGTATATGGGTAAAAAGTATTTAATAGTAATCACTGACTGACAGAAAAAGTAGCTTAGATTCTGGGTTTATATTGATTTTATATTTTCACTTGTTCAGTTCAGTTCAGTCGCTCAGTCGTGTCCGACTCTTTGCGACCCCATGAATCTTGTAGATATTATTCTTTTCCTGTCACCAGGATGTAGGCTCCATGAAAGCAAGAATTGTTTGTTTTGTTTACTGCTGTATCCCCAGGGCCTAGAACAGTGTCTGGCATTCAATAAATATAAGTGAATTAATGAAATGATAATTAGGTTACTTTTTATCTAATTATTTTCTATTGCATTCAGTGTGTCTTTTCTGTGAGTTTGCTCTTAGCATTTATTTATTTATTTATTTTTGGTCTTAAATTATCTTCAGTATTGCATCCCAGTGACGTATCAGGATAAAAAAGGATTTCTTTAAAAATTCTTTGCATAGGATTCATTTGCTTCCTCAATCTGATCTTGTTTTTCATCGATTATGGCAAATTCTTATCTATCATCTATTCAATATTTGCTTTCTTATTTTCTTTTGGAACTCCAATTTAAATAGACATATAACTGCCTTTTTCATTCTATTCTCCATCACTCTCATCCTTTTGTTTGTGTTTTCTATTTCTTTATTGTGTTGTATTCTGAGTAATTTTCTCAAGTCCGTCCTCCCTTATAATAATTTTCTGTTCAGCTGCATCTGATCTGATTAATCCACACATTGAGATTTTAAAATGTTGGTGACTTTTTATTTCTGGAATTTTTTTTTTTTAATCACTTATTCTTTATCATAAGATTCTGATGTCTTCCTTTAAAAGTTTGTTTTTGATTCTTCTTTTATCGTTTAAAATACATCCAAGAATATTTTTTTTAAAAATCTCAGATTGTTTTATTTTTTTAAGTTTTTTTTGTTTGTTTTTTTGAGGGGTAAGGGTAAAAATTGCCTTATTTGTTATGTCTTCATTTGTTTGTACTCATTTGTTGACTCTCCATTACGGTGAATCAAGTCCTCATATGATTTGTATCCTTTTATCAGCAGTTGGTTTTTCCATAAGAGTTACATTTATTGTAGAAATACCTCTAGAGACGAGTTTTACTTTTGTTGAGTGCTCTAGGGGAGCCTGGTGGGCTGCCGTCTATGGGGTCACACAGAGTCGGACATGACTGAAGTGACTTAGCAGCAGCAGCTAGGAGTCCTACTGAACTGAAAGGTCAGTTTTTAAAAATTTCTTGGTTTGGAACTTTTTCGCCTCATTAATGTGCAGGATTATACTTTTGATTTCTGACGGGAGAGTTCCCCTTTCTAATCAGCACTCAGCAGTGGTAAAATTCTCAGTTCCTTGGGCTGGAAGCTTTAGGCTTTAAAAAAAAAATTTCATGAATAGGAAACTTTCACTTTTTAGTAAAGGAAATTTCATTTCAAGATCTTGCCTCAGTCCCTGCATAGGCATTAAAATTGTGAACGCAGGCTTTTGGGATTATATTTATCTGGGTATGATATTTGCTTTGACTACTTAAGTCACGCCATCTATAATTATTGCTATGACTTGAGTTCCCTCTGTTTCTCTTATGTTGGGGATTTCCTCTTCTTTTAAAAAAAATTTTTTTTAACTTTGATATATCCTTAATATTTGGGAGCTATATTTTATGCAGTATTTCATATATGTTTATAGGTGGAATAAGATCTTCAGTTGCTCAGTCTGGCACATTGTTACACTGCAGGTCTTGAACAGGAATACCATAGTATTGAAACAAAAACAAAAAATTTAGAAATTAAATGGAAATCTGAATTTGCTCTTTTTTTCTACTCTTATGTGCAATATCAACAAGTTAGTTTCAGCTAAACAATATCATGTGTCATAAAATTACTGTTATTAATTTGCATGGTAATGTTTTATAGCTGTATTTTTAATTCATAGATGTGTGTAATTTTATTTATGAAGGAACCACATGCATAATATTTTGTCTAATTTTGTTTGTACTTAGATTGAATTAAATATGAATATTTAAATAAACATTGGAGGTCAATTATAATTATTTTTTATTTAAAAGACTTAAATCTGAGAAATACTGCACTAATTGTGGTAAAAAAATTTATATTTAGAGACATTTTCACTGCAGATGGTGTCTGCAGCCATGAAATTAAAAGATGCTTACTCCTTGGAAGAAAAGTTATGACCAACCTAGATAGCATATTCAAAAGCAGAGACATTACTTTGCCGACTAAGGTCCGTCTAGTCAAGGATATGGTTTTTCCAGTAGTCGTGTAGGCATGTGAGAGTTGGACTGTGAAGAAGGCCGAGCACCGAAGAATTGATGCTTTTGAACTGTGGTGTTGGAGAAGCCTCTTGAGAGTCCCTTGGACTGCAAGGAGATCCAACCAGTCCATTCTGAAGGAGATCAGCCCCAGGATTTCTTTGGAAGGAATGATGCTAAAGCTGAAGCTCCAGTACTTTGGCCACCTCATGCAAAGAGTTGACTCATTGGAAAAGACTCTGATGCTGGGAGGGATTGGGGGCAGGAGGAGAAGGGGACGACCGAGGATGAGATGGCTGGATGGCATCACTGACTCAATGGACGTGAGTCTGAGTGAACTCCGGGAGATGGTGATGGACAGGGAGGCCTGGCGTGCTGTGATTCATGGGGTCGCAAAGAGTCGGACACGACTGAGCGACTGAACTGAACTGAACTGTACTACATTAAACTTTGATTTTTCTCTTAGCTCTTATTGATAATTGTATATTCAATTTTGGGTAACATAATGGCTTATTCATTACTCTGTCATATTTCTATACCTATAGCAAATTTGTCTTTAAGGTATACACTGTTTAGTATATACAGTATATCTGGTATTTACATGTATTAATATTTTACTGCATCACTAACGTCCCATAGGAATGAGCACTGATTTTTTCAGAAATATTTGGAAAAGTTATTTAAAACATCAGTTCAGCCCAGTCACTCAATTGTGTCCAACTCTTTGTGACCCCATGGACTGCAGCATGCCAGGCCTCCCTGTCCATCACCAACTCCTGGAGTTCACTCAAACTCATGTCCACTGAGTCAGTGATGCCATCTAACCATCTCATCCTCTGTAATCCCCTTCTCCTCTCACTTTCAGTCTTTGCCAGCATCAGGGTCTTTTCCAGTGAGTCAGTTCTTTGCATCAGGTGGCCAAAGTACTGGAGTTTCAGCTTCAGCATTAGTCCTTCCAATGAATATTCAGGACTGATTTCCTTTAGGATGGACTGGTTGGATCTCCTTGCAGTCCAAGGGACTCTCAAGAGTCTTCCCCAGCACCACAGTTCTAAAGCATCAATTCTTAGGTGCTCAGTTTTCTTTATAGTCCAACTCTTACATCCACACATGACTACTGGAAAAACCATAGCTTTGACTAGATGGAACTTTGTTGGAAAAGTAATGTCTCTGCTTTCTAATATGCTATCTAGGTTGGTCATAACTTTTCTTTTAAGGAGCAAGCATCATTTAATTTCATGGCTGAAGTTACCATCTGCAGTGATTTCGGAGCCCCCCAAAATTAAGTCTGTCACTGTTTCCATTGTTTCCTTATCTATTTCCCATGAAGTGATGGGACCAGATGCCATGATCTTCGTTTTCTGAATGTTGAGTTTTAAGCCAGCTTTTTCAATCTCCTCTTTCACTTTCATCAAGAGGCTCTTTAGTTTGTCTTCACTTTCTGCCATAAGGGTGGTGTCATCTGCATATCTGAGGTGATTGATATTTCTCCTGGCAATCTTGATCCCAGCTTGTGCTTCATCCAGCCTGACATTTCACATGATGTACTCTGCATAGAAGTTAAATAAGCAGGGTGACAATATACAGCCTTGATGTACTCCTTTCCCAATTTGAAACCAGTCTGTTGTTCGATGTCCAGTTCTAACTGTTGCTTCTTGACCTGCATATGGATTTCTCAGGAGACAGATCAGGTGGTCTGGTATTCCCATCTCTTTCAGAATTTTCCACAGTTTGTTGTGATCCACAACAATCAAAGGCTTTGGTGTAGTCAGTAAAGCAGAAGTAGATGTTTTTCTGGAACCCTCTTGCTTTTTTGATGATCCAGCGGATGTTGGCAATTTGATCTCTGGTTCCTCTGCCTTTTCTAAATCCAGCTTGAAATCTGGAAGTTCATAGTTCATGTATTGTTGAAGCCTGGCATAGAGAATTTTGAGCATTACTTTGCTAGCGTTTGAGATAAGTGCAATTGTGTGGTAGTTTGAGCATTCTTTGGCACTACCCTTCTTTGGGGTTGGAATGAAAACTGACCTTTTCCAGTCCTGTGGCCACTGCTGTGTTTTCCAAATTTGCTGGCATGTTGAGTGCAACACTTTCACAGCATCGTCTTTTAGGGTTTTAAAGAGCTGAACTGGAATTCTATCACCTGCACTAGCTTTGTTCATAGTGATGCGTCCTAAGGCCCACTTGCTTTTACATTCCAGGATGTCTGGCTCTAGGTGAATGATCACACCATCATGATTATCTGGGTCACTAAGATCTTTTTTGAATAGTTCTGTGTATTCTTGCCACCTCTTCTTAATATCTTCTGCTTCTGTTAGGTCCATACCATTTCTATCTTTTATTGTGCCCATCTTGGCATGAAATGTTCCCTTGGTATCTCTAATTTTCTTGAAGAGATCTCTAGTCTTTCAATATATCAGTTAAACTTCACCTCCCCCAAACATACTGATAGTGCACTTAGGATCTTATCTCAGAACTAACAAGAGGCTAGTGAGGATTTAAGGAATATGGTTGTACCAATTTTGTTTTATATTTTCTCTCATGACTTTAAGACCATTGTTTCTGAAGTTTTTCGTAGCATACAGGTGATTTTACTTATCCCTTCTATTTAGACATTTGACTTTCAGTACTCTAATGCCCATCAAGTAAGATCAAGGGGAAAGCATTTTCAGTGTTTACAGTAAAGAGGAACCAACTTTGAATTTGAGAGTTATCCAGAGTGGGCCTCTTATGATGCAGAATAGCCGGGAGGGATTTACTTTACCCAAACTAGCCAGTTGCTATTCTTGGTAGGGAAAATTCCACACTGGTGTTTCAGCTTTAATCCAATTCCACCTCTGTGGGTCATCTAGCTGATCCACTTAATCCCTATCCATGACTCTCAGGGACTTCTGGTGTTACTGCATTTGGTAGCATGCCAGACAACCCAACAGAGCCTAGAAGGTCAAAATGGATACAGTTGTTTCTGGTCTCTACCTCCAACCTATCCAGTACCTCCAACCTATCAAGTTCCCAAGAGACACTCTCAAGATTAACTTCCTCATTGACCATCTCTATCTCATGGACAAGCTGCATCTTGGTGGTGGTGGACATGCCCACCAAAGATGACAATTTTCCTCTGTACCTTTTAAAAGTCTTTTTCTTTGTAGTTAAGAATAGAAATGCTCTTTCATATTTATAAAACATACATTTTTATTGTAAAATATTCAGACCTAGAAAAACATAAAGAAGATTATGAATCACCTGTAGCTAAGCTTAACAATAATATCACTTAGACATAGTAACATATTGATGGATATTCTTTCAGACATTTAACTCCACATATGTACAAACATAGGTACATATATATCTTTTATGTATTTGACTGATATATTTGACTATTTTCATTTCTTTTTTAGATGCCTTTGGGCTGGAACTGACTTTTTGAAACATTAATTCAATGTTGAAATTATTTACTTTGACATTTTAGGCTGCAGAATGTCATATCAAATGGTTGTGCTATGGCACAAAAAGGAAGAGTAAAGAATCATAGGATTATAACATAAAAGATCTAAGAGACCTTTGAGAAATTTAAGTCCTACTTTAAAACCCAGAGCTGACAGGTCAGCATTTTTTCCAGTCAGCATGTTGTCATATATTATGCAGAGTTACAGAAGAAAAAAAAGCTATTATTGAAGATAGGAGCATTTACTTTAAAAGATGAAGCCCTACTCATGAATTTCCTTTCCATAAAAACTAAAATTCCTCGTTTTGTTCTGTTGTAACTTCAAAGCATCTTGCATAGTTCATTGACTAGTCAAATGCATAGGTCTTATCCCATTTTTTTTTAACAATTTAATTTGCACACAATTTTGTGTAGGTCTGTTCTTCAACTGGGGGTTGGGGGGGGAGGGGAGCGGGCGGTTCTTCAACATAATGCATCTCCAGAAGATGGCTTAATAATGGAGGAGGTACCACTTTTGTTTTGCTGTAATTCTTAGTTAGGTTGAACTCAGAAGTAAATTTAGATGTATAACTGACATCTTATTGAAGTTACCTAAAATAAGGAGCAAGTAAGGAAAAAGAAATGAGAAGAAAGCACCATCAGGACTAAAAAGTAGCTGCTGTTTCAGAAAGAATTTATTTTTCTTTCTCTGTAGGTATACATGTGTGGGTGAGTTTTCACAATCCTGAAGTTGTTGTAAATAAATTAGCTGTAAAGCAGTCACAGATTTTTTTCTCAGTTTTCTAAATTACTTCAGTTATCAAGCTGAGAAGTCTGTGGGACTTTTAGTAACAGCACACTGTTTCATATTATGATTTTTTAAAAGCAGAGACAGAGAGCAACCCAAATAATTCCATTTACATCTGAATTGAATTCTTCGGGCATTTTCTGGATTTTATTAGCAATTCAATAAGGAGCCTAGTATTAGGAGATATGGAGTAATTACAAAAGAATGGGAAGGATAGAAGTAAAAGGGCACTGAATTCATAATGCAGAATTTAGCCGAAATGATCAGTTTTTTGTGATTAGAAGGTGATGGATAAAATTTTAATCCTTTGAAGTAATTTCTGTGGATTCAAAACTGAGTATTTTTTACACTTAATCTACTAATTGTTCTACCACAAATGTCAAATCAGTAGAAGTTTTATAAACCATCTCAAGGGATCTGAGGGACATTTTATAAGTCATTTACTAACCCAGTTTTCATAAAGCCCATTAGTGTATCTTATAATAATAGATATTTATTGAATATTAAATAGATATTTATAAACAATGATACCCATTAGCTGTATGACAATGGACAAATACGTTACTTTTTTAGGCCGAGTTTCCTTACCTGTTAAATGAAGAAATGTTGAATGCAGTTTCATGTGCTGATGCACAGTGAGGTCAAACAAACCTCAGATTTTGGAGCAGAGAAAGGCTAATTGCATGTCCAAGCAAGGAGAACAGGTGGCTCATGCTCAAAAAACCTGATGGTTTTCAGAGAAGTGTTTTTATAGGCAGAATTTGGGATGAGGGCTGCAGGATATGTGACTTTCTTCCTGATTAGTTGGCGGTGTTAACGGGGCAGTGTTCCAGGAATCCTGTGTTCAGCGTGAAGTTATTGTCCTCCACCTGGGTGGGGCCTTTGTTCCTGCAGAAGAACTGACAGACATTATGTGTATTCCTTGGGGCGGAACCAGTACGCTGTTTTAATTGCTGCACTATTGTTTCTTGATTGCTTCTTCTTTGTTTCTGCATTTCCTTACTTCTCTGATTAGAAACCGTTTGAATCTGCTCTTTGGGACTCATGGAGGTCTCAGAGGCTGAAGCCTTTTTCCTACAAACAAGAAGTGGGAGACATGGAAAGGCTTTTGTACCCAGGAGGGCCCCACAGGGTGCTGCTCAGTTTCAGAAATTAGCCTAAATAATTTCTAATATTCTTTTTTAGTTCTGAGTTCTGTGAAGTCATTAAAAATGAGGGAAATAATCCAATATGTAAATGAAAGTAATCCATTGTAATTTAAGGCTACAAGTACATAGATATTATGTTACCAAGTCCAAGCTCACTCTGCTCACTGCATTACTGAAGTAACTGCTAAGTTACTGTGTGACCCCATAGACGGCAGCCCACCCGGCTCCCCCGTCCCTGGGATGAGAGGCTAATAAATCTGAGGGGCAAGGTGTTGAGGCAAGGAATACAACTTTATTTGGAAAGCCAGCTGACGTAGAAGATGGCAAACTACTGACTCAAAAATAACCATCTTGTCAGGGCCTGGATGCCAGGTTCTTTAATGGATCAGAGATGGAAGGAAGTGAGGGAATATAGTAAAGGGATCATTTAATTCTTGCAAGCATCTCCTAAAATGGCAAGCCTCAGATAGGGGGATGTGTTAGTTTCATTTCCTTCCAGTCATTCATAGGTGGGCAGGGTCAGCTTATCTCCCTGTGAGCTAAACTAAGGCACTTTAGTTTAAGGGTTAGGCAGAAGGGGCTTGGTTCTCTGAGGCAGGCCATTATGTATGATTATAATAACAGAAATGGCAAAAGCAAGGGTTAAAATCCCAGAAACAGATTCAGCATGGAGTCAAAATTAACCCTTCCTGGTTACAGTTATATCCTTTCCATTCAGATTAGTGGTGGTCTCAACCATAATTTCTGAACCTGATACGATTATTTCTTAGCTTTCTACCGTTCATAAGATAAGGTCAGAACTCCTCAAGATGGCACATTTGAGCAACTTATGTTTTCTGTAATATAACGCCAACTTGTCTTTCTTGCCTTCTCTCTTAAAACCCCTGTGCTACAGGAATATCAAACTCTTTTTAATAGTTATGTTTTGATTAACAGCTTATTGGGATATAATTCACATACATAAGATTCACCCTTTTAAAGTATATAATGGGTGGTTTTTACTATGCTATATTCACAGAGGATTGGAGCCATCATCACTGTTTAATTATGCTTAGATCTGGATTGTGTGAACTATCAATAATATATCATTTAATATACAGCCTTCTGTCTCAAAATCCTTTAACTGTGCCTTGACTTCTAATGAGTGAAACAGTTCTTGGAGCTTTCTGAGTTGCTTTTCCCAGGTTATAATCCTCACATTTGACTTGAATATAATTTTCCCTTTCTTTTTTAGATCAACTGATTAATTTTCGTTGACATCTGAAATGATTCTCTTCCTACAGTCACAAAAGTTAGGTAAACACTCCACAGCACCATACTGCAAAGCAGACAAAAGACTCCAAATTCCTTAGCATAGCCTACAAAGCTCTCTATCATCTCTTCCTCTTTTCTCAACCATTTCTCGCCATGAGTCACAACCTCTTTCTGTCCTCTACTCAAAAGCAGGTGGAACCAAAAGCATACACTAGCCAATTAAAACTAAAATCGCAGTAGATCTAGCTTGGCATCTCTGACTTTGAGCTACATAATTTCTTTTCATATATTTCAAGATAACCTGGTTGTAAAAAGTATATTCTAAATAACAAGATGCATTTTTTTTTTGTTTTTTTGTTTTTTAAATTTTTATTTATTTCTTTATTTAGACTGTGGTGGGTCCTCGTTGCTACTCGTGGTGCTTTCTCTAGTTGGGGCAAGTGGGGGCTGCTCTTCATTGTGCAGGCTTCTCATTGTGATGGTTTCTTTTGTTGTGGAGAACAGGCGCTAAGCATGCAGACTTAAGTAGTTGCAGCATGTGGGCTCAGTAGTTGGGGCTTGTGGGCTATAGTGTGGTGCTCAGGCTTAATTCCATGGTATGTGGGATCTTCCCTGATACTGGGAAAGACTGAGGGCAGGAGGAGAAGGGGGCAACAGAGAATGAGATGGTTGTATGGCATCACCCTGACTCAATGGACATGAATTTGAGCAAACTCCAGGAAATAGTGAAGAACAGGGAACCTGGCATGCTGCAGTCCATGGGGTCACAAAAAGTCAGACACGACTTAGAGACTGAACAACAACAACATGTGGGATCTTTCTAGATCAGGGATTGAACTGATAATTTTTGCACAGCAAAGCAGATTCTTAACCACTGGACCACCGTTGAAGCCCCCTGTTTTGTTTTTGTTTGTTTGTTTCGTGGGACTTTTAGCATAAGATAGAGTTGGAGGAAAGGTATGAGTATCTAAATTATGACTTTGGTTTCAGGATAATTTATTTGTAATCCTTTCTGAGAGAAATTAATAACTGAGATTAGATATCTATTAAGGGTCCTCTTTAATCATGAAACCGTGCAATTCAGATGGGGCTTGAACCCACATATGGGACTCAGACCCAGGCAAAACCCAGATTGGGTCTTGAACCCAAGCTCAGGTTCTTTTATGTCTCATTGCAGAAAGAATTCAGTGAGAGACAAGGTGATAGATAAGAAGTGGATTTATTTAGAAAGATACACATTCTATAGACAGAATGTGGTCCATCTCAAAAGTTGAGAACAGCCTTGGAAAAAACACTTCACAGAGTATGGGCCATCTCAGAAGGCAGGAGGCCTTGAAGCATGGGGTCGTTAGTTTTTATGGCTGGATAATTTCATAGGTTAATGAATGGGAAGATTATTCCAACTATTTCTGGGAAGGGGCGGGGATTTCCAGGAACTTAGCCATCACCCACTTTTTGGCCTTTTTATGATTAGCCTCAGAACTGTCATGGTGCTGAGGGTGTGTGTCATTTAGCATACCGTATTGCAGTGAGTACAGTGAGTTTCACAGTCTACTGGAAGTGAAATCTTCCAACATCTTGGGTCTAGTTAATTCTAGCTAGTTTTTGTCATGTTCTATGGCTGTGTCATTCTTTGAAAGATTCTGCCCTACTCCATTCTCTCCTGTTTCAGTAGGCTTATTGGTTAAAAAAAAAAAGAATGCTTACCTTTTTGTTCTTTAAATTGGAAGAGTCTTTTGTTTCAAAAGTGGTATTAATAGACCAGGTTAAAAAGAAAGGGAATGAGGTAAGACAGAGCTAAATGCTCCTTTACTGGAAATTATGATCTGTACTATCTGTAGACCATTTCTTATGGGCATCAGTGGCCAATTTGTCTGTGACACTCATGTACTTGAAGTCTAGAACTGTTTCTGTTCATTGGTGGAGGAAATGGATATAAAAGTAAATGAATACATAATATTTCTGAATAAGAATTTCTACAAAATCAGGGAAATTGTCTTGGAAAAATCTTCTTAGAAACTGCTAGAGCTAGCTTCCACAAACTTTCTGTTGTCTTTTTTCCTGGATGTTTCAATTTCTGGGTGAATTATAATAATGAAAAGATATACTAAACCTTAGTTTACTTTTAAATTTGTGCTTTTATTTCATATTTAAGAGCACTTTTTTTTTCTTTTCTTTTTTTATGCTATATAATGTAGAGGACCATGTAAGTGAGAACCTAGAAAAGCTGGGGATTGCAACATTCAAAAATCTTTTATTGTATGTAAATTATATTAAATAACTTTTTTCTTTATATTGGCTCTCTCTAGTAGTGGTGGTTAAATATCCACCTTCTGCAGTCAGATTCTTTGGGTTTGTTATCCCATGTCTTTCAGAATTCTATCTGTGTGACCTTGGGAAAGTTTGTGAATATTTCTCTTCCTTAGTTTATTTATCTATAAAATGGGTACCATATCGGCATCTTTCTAGTAAGGTTATTGTGAGATTTAATGTAATTCATCAAAATTTTGTTTAATAGAGACTTATCAAATCCAAGTTGCAGAATAAGTCTTTCTTTTTAATTTTATCTCTTACTGTGTGTCTCAGCCTACTCCTCTGCCTCCATGAAACCTGATTCAGTCACAGGCTCACTTTATTGTACTTCCATGCTTTCCCAGGTTTACACTTCCTCTTTTCTTCCTGTTACATACAGTCTCAGACCATGTTTTCTCCTCCCACTAGATCCTATGTCTCTAGGCTTCTCAAGTGTTTTCATTGCTTTTTAAAAGCCCCTCTCCTGTAACAACAATCACAGTCTACTTTTTTTTTTTTTTTTGCTTTTGAGTCTAGCATTATTTCTTTATTGTCTGAAGAAGAAGGAAAAGGATGAAAAGGAGGAAGGGAAGAGAAACAGGAAGCGGGTGGAAAAGTTAAGAGAGAATAAGATAAAAGGAGAGAAGTACTTGACTCAAAGTATGCATTTAACGTATATTTTTGAATGAATAAGAATTTGTATATGCATATACACTTTTTGCACTTAGTTTCCTCATATTTAAAATATATAATATTCTCTAGCACATGTTGGTTTTGTGAAGATTAATGAATGTCCAAAAATTAACATATAGTCTACTATCATTTGCTCTATTGGATTGAGCTTTCAGGTGAGAGAATCTTAATTTTTTCAGATATGATTCATTTTTGAATGCTCTAATGTGCTGGTGCAAAGCAGATACTTTAAGAAAAAATTGAGTTAAACACTGGCTTGGCTTACTGAGGTTGGAGAAATTAGGGTTGGCACTTTATATTGTTTTCCATTCTTATTTGGCACAGTCTTGTCTTGTGATCCTGGACTGAGAGCCTGGTGGTGATGCGCGTGCTGCAACACTTGAAAGCGCCTCTCTGACAGCAGGCCTTAAGTATACTGCTTATTTTGGAATCCAGGATAATGGAATTATAGCAGTATCACTGTTTTACAATTCTTATTTTAAAAGGGGACGACAGAGGGTAAGATGGCTGGATGGCATCACTGACTCGATGGATGTGAGTCTGAGTGAACTCCGGGAGTTGGTGATGGACAGAGAGGCCTGGCATGCTGCGATTCATGGGGTAGCAAAGAGTCGGACATGACTGAGTGACTGAACTGATATTTATAACAAACAAATGATTTTATACACTTAGCATTTTAAAATAATGATACTAGTTTTTATAAATGCTTTTAAAGAGCAAAATATGAGAACATCTTATTCAAAGAGTTATTTTTACTTTATCATATTTTTTTAAACCTAATTTTTAAAATTTTATGTATGATGAAGTAAGGGGAGGGCAAGAAGTCGATGAAGATGAATAAGTCCTGAGTTGTCCCCCAGGCTTTCCCACACAAGGGATCAAGTTCAGGAAATTGTAATACAACTATGTCCAAGTGATTGGATTTAAAAATGGTAGTGTGTAAGAGTTGTGTAATGCACAGAAGGACAAAGCAGTCTAACTTTGCCTCTAACACATAGCCTCAGGTAAGTAGATTCAGGAAAGCAATCTTGGCCATGAACTATTGAGGCTAAAAATGAAAGTGCTTTGAGAATGGTAGCTGAAACAAAGCAGACCCAAAGCAAACTTTGGTGTATTAATACCTGGCATGTACAATGCTTTTAAAGAGAAACTAACTTGATCTCTGCTAGCTGAAATGTGTGCATTAGGAAAAAACCCTCTCTGGGCTAATCTTCCCATAATAGTACTTAGCTTTAAGAGAAGGTGGTAACTTTGTATAAAGAAAATGGATCATAGCCCTCCTGCCACAGTCTTGTGAGGATGCATTACTTGTTTAGTCACTAAGTCATGTCCAGCTCTTTGCAAACCCATGGACTGCAGCACGCCAGGTTCCCTGTGCTCTGTCTTCTGGAGTTTGTTCACACCCATATCCATTGAGTCAGTGATGCTGTTAAACTATCTCATCCTCTGCCGCCCTCTTCTCCTTTTGCCTTCAGTCTTTCCCAATATCAGGGTCTTTTCCATTGAGTTGGCTCTTTGTATCAGGTGGCCAAAGTATTGGAACTTCAGCATCAGTCCTTCCAATGAATATTCAGGGTTGATTTCCTTTAGGATTGACTGGTTGATATCCTTGCCGTCCAAGGAGATCCTTGCATTATTGACTAGTAGACAAAGTCCAAAGTCCTTATCTCCCTGTCTGGGAGCTTTTGTATTTTGTATAAAATGCATAACTGTATATGTGCCCCTGGAGAGGCTAGACCTAAAATCTTTGAGAAAAGGGCAGTTGGCAAAATAATCCAAGGGATGGAGGGTTTTATATGTAAAGGTATTTTAATAGAGAAATAGAGAGATAACTTGTGGGCATTGATCATAGTCATTAGTGTTGTAAGGGGTATGAAGAGCATGAGTAGACTTATTTACCAGAGTCAAGAATGCTATAATAGAGGAGAACTTTTTATAATAAAAATCATTCTAGAAAAAGAACATTTCCCTTTTAATACCAGATGCAGTGGGACTCAATACTTGTGGCACGTGAATAAGATAAAACTGTAGATATTTTCAGGGTGGATTGCAATTGAGGAGACAGAGGAGACGTGGGTTTGATCTCTAGGTTGGGAAGATCCCCTGGAGGAGGGCATGGCAACCCATTCCAGTATTCTTGCCTGAAAAATCGCATGGACAGAGGAGCCTGGTGGGTTACAGTCCAAAGGGTCACAAAAAGTCAGACACGACTGAGCACAAGCATGGCTTGGAGCCATACTTGGAGCCATTGTGTGTGGTTATGAAAACTCAGTGGTGAGTAAGATGGATGAGGTCCCTACCCTCATGAAACGTATATGTTCTGGATGGTATATAAACAGTGAATAAGTGATTACAAGTAGGTTGTGTGAAAATCTGCTATTAAGCTGATGTATTTACATGAGCTATTATTTTTGTGTTTAAAAATATATTTGCAGTTCAGTTCAGTCGCTCAGTCATGTCCGATTCTTTGCGACCCCATGAATCGCAGCACGCCAGGCCACCCTGTCCATCACCATCTCCCGGAGTTCACTCAGACTCACGTCCATCGAGTCCGTGATGCCATCCAGCCATCTGATCCTGGGTCGTCCCCTTCTCCTCCTGCCCCCAATCCCTCCCAGCATCAGAGTCTTTTCCAATGAGTCAACTCTTCGCATGAGGTGGCCAAAGTACTGGAGCTTCAGCTTTAGCATCATTCCTTCCAAAGAAATCCCAGGGTTGATCTCCTTCAGAATGGACTGCTTGGGTCTCCTTGCAGTCCAAGGGACTCTCAAGAGTCTTCTCCAACACCACAGTTCAAAAGCATCAATTCTTTGGCGCTCAGCCTTCTTCACAGTCCAACTCTCACATCCATACATGACTACAGGAAAAACCATAGCCTTGACTAGACGGACCTTAGTTGGCAAAGTAATGTCTCTGCTTTTGAATATGCTATCTAGGTTGGTCATAACTTTTCTTCCAAGGAGTAAGTGTCTTTTAATTTCATGGCTGCCGTCACCATCTACAGTGATTTTGGAACCCCGAAAAATAAAGTCTGATACTGTTTCTACTGTTTCCCCATCTATTTCCCATGAAGTGATAGGACCAGATGCCATGATCTTCGTTTTCTGAATGTTGAACTTTAAGCCAACTTTTTCACTCTCCTCTTTCACTTTCATCAAGAGGCTTTTCAGTTCCTCTTCACTTTCTGCCATAATGGTGGTGTCATCTGCATATCTGAGGTGATTGATATTTCTCCCGGCAATCTTGATTCCAGCTTGTGTTTCTTCCAGTCCAGCGTTTCTCATGATGTACTCTGCATAGAAGTTAAACAAGCAGGGTGACAATATACAGCCTTGACGTACTCCTTTTCCTATTTGGAACCAGTCTGTTGTTCCATGTCCAGTTCTAACTGTTGCCTCCTGACCTGCATACAGGTTTCTCAAGAGGCAGGTCACGTGGTCTGGTATTGTCATCTCTTTCAGAATTTTCCACAGTTTATTGTGATCCACACAGTCAAAGGCTTTGGCAGTCAATAAAGCAGAAATAGATGTTTTTCTGGAACTCTCTTGCTTTTTCCATATTTGCAGAATTGGACTTAATCCTTGGGAAGCACATCTGCTCCCTGATATGATATCTGATTGCAGGAGCACCACAATTTAAGCGGAAAACTTTCGTACAGTATCAGATGTATGAAACTGAATTATAGCTAAGAAGCTGTCAGTTTTAGGCCTGGCTCATTCAAAAGGACTTCTGTACAATTGTTCAGGGTTAGGAGGAAGCAGAGTATCTCTGGCCACTGATTTCTTGTGCCTGAAAGAACCTTCTCTCTAGTGTTAGTTTCTCAGTCATGTTTGACTCTTTGCAACCCCCTGGACTGGAGCCCACCAGGCTCTTCTGTCCATGGGATTCTTCTGGCAAGAATACTGGAGTGGATTGCCATTTCCTTCTTCAGGGGATCTTCCCAGCCCAGGAACTGAACCCAGGTCTCTTGCATTGCAGGCAGATTCTTTCCCATCTGAACCACCCTCTGAGTCCTCCTCTCTAGACTTATTGCTAATTTAGAACTTAGCGTCATTACTGTTGTTTCTCCCACTGAAGAGGTTTCAGAAAGAGTGAACTGGTCTGGGACTCTCCACACATCTTCGTTATTGATAGCTTGTATATTCAATTTGCTTTTTCCCACAGTGCCTGCAAGTTTTCTGTTTTTCCAGATGGTGTTCAGCAAATAAATATCTTTTATATTGTATCAAGAGCATCACTATTCACCTGTATCGTATTGTTTGTATCCTAAATTTAAAACACTTGATCCAACAGTACTTTTTCTATGAGTTTTGATCTAAGACCAATTATATGCAGACATTTTTTTCCCCCCAGGCATTATGACTTAGAAAGATTTTTGAAACAATCTGAAAGTTAAAAACCGTCTCCTACCAAAAAGGTTCAACCAAATGAGTTCCTGATTTTCACTCTCAATTTTGAGATTGCTTGAGGCTTATAAAATTCTCATGTCAACAGAGAGTGGAAGATGTTTTGTGTCTTAGGTAGAAATATTTCCCAAGTGATGAGGAGATCTATAAAAGCAAGCCATAAACTTAAAGCCTTGTTCCTATCCTTCAGGGCTAAATTTCTATGTTCTGTAAGACTTTTATTCAGTTATAGCTTTTATCACATGAAGAGCTGAACACCTTTTTGTTGCTTCAATTAGATGATAATTTCTTAGTAAGCAAAAACCAGGTCTTGAGAAAGTACCTATTATAGTGCCTGCTGCTAAGTCGCTTCAGTCGTGTCCGACTCTATGTGACCCCGCAGATGGCAGCCCACCAGGCTCTGCCGTCCCTGGGATTCTCCAGGCAAGAACACTGGAGTGGGTTGCCATTTCCTTCTCCAATGCAGGAAAGTGAAAAGTGAAAGTGAAGTCGCACATTAAGTGTCCGACTCTTCGTGATCCCATGGACTACAGCCTACCAGGCTCCTCCGTCCACGGGATTTTCCAGGCAAAAGTACTGGAGTGGGGTGCCATTGCCTTCTCCGATTATAGTGCCTAGTACGTAAAAGAGTCTTAATGTATAGTGGTTTCTTGTTTTACAACTATAACAGTTTTCTATTGCTGCTGTAATAAATTATTGCAAATTTAGTGGTTTAACACAACAAAATTAATTTTCTTATAATTCTGGATGTTTGAAAAGTTTGAGATTAGTTTTCCTGGGCTAAAGTGAAGGTGTCCACAGATGGTGATCTTTCTAGAGGCTCTGAAGTGAGTATCCGTTTCCTTGCCCTTTGTAGCTTCTCTGTTCCTTGGCTTGTGGCCTCTTATTTCATCTTTAAACTGCATCCCTCTTGTTTCTGCTTCCATCATTCTGGTACCATCTCTGACCCCCCTTATAGTCCTCTTATGAGGACTATCGTGATTACACTGGGCCCACTGAATAATCCAGAATAATCTCCTATCTCACTATCTTTAATCACATTTGAAAAGTTTTTTTTTATCATATAAAGTAACATTCATATAAACTAACATTCATTTAGTCTACCTCAGTAACTACCAGAGAGCTTTGTATTTTGTAATTAGTTAGTATGTGTTTACTGAATTGTTATATAACTTTTAGTACACTTTTGCTTGGGAATAGAGGTTTTATGGTTTTTTTTTTTTTTTTTTTTATAAAGAAGTCCCAGACCAATCTTTTCCTGTATTCTTTAAAGAGCTTTGTTCTATGGAGCTTTGTTTTTATCTTCTCTTATCTATTATGAAGAGGTTTTCCTTCTCTTTAGTTCATTTAAATGCAGATATTGATTTATTGAAATGTGGTCCTTTCTCTTCTTAGTTCTGTATTATTTCTTTTTTCTCAATCATTCTTTCAAAACCCTTCACTATTCCTGATATATAAAATAAAAATGCAGATTTTTCTGTGTCTTTGTGAACAACTTTTCTGTATCAAAATTGTATGTGCTTTTTTTTTTTGATAATTGAAAGCACAGATTCAATATTATCTCCTTCCTGAGACTCAGTTTTCTTCAGAGAAAGAAAGGAACTAACTAATGAGTATACTTTATACACATTATTTAATTTTGTCACATTTTCTGAAAATAATGATCAGAGAGGTCATATCATGTGATTTGCAGTAAGTTGCAGAGCAGTAATTTAAAACAAGGTGTTTGTGGAAGACTGTGCAGCCTAATGGTGGCGATTGCACTGGAAAACAAATCCAGCCTTAGCCATGTCTCCCTGCTGTGGCAGCTTCATCAGCTGAATAGACATAATAATAGTAACTTCATAGTATGTATCTGTATGTGAAAATTAAGTCAGGGAGTGAGCGAGTATATGGAACTCTCTGTACTTTTTTCTCATCTTTCTGTAAATCTAAAACTGTTTTAAAAATAACGTCTGTTATTTCAAAAAGTCAGATAATGACTGTAGAGTACTTTGCATAGTCTTGACATATATTCACTCTTTGGCTATGGTTTTCATTACTCTATGCCCTCTCTCTTTCTGCTACAGCATGGTTTTCAGTCCAGATTAATGCTTCGACTCTGAACTCCTATAACATTTAATAGTCTGTATAGTATATAATTTATGATTTGACAGATTCATAGAATGTTAGAGTTGGAAGGAGTTTTAAAGGTCAACAGTCATATGAAGAAACTGAGGCACAGAGAGGACAAATAACTTGTCCAAGGTCATACAAGATTACATATTTTTTCTATAGTTTATTAATAAGCTATAAGGCTGTTTACTAATTTATTAACATCATTATTCCTGTTCTTTGAAATTTTCAAGTGAAATATCACTAGCTGTTAATCCTGAAGTAGATAGGATAGTAATAGATAGTAGAAGTAGATAGTAGATAGTAATGGAATTAAATTGTTAGGCATAAATTATTATTTAAGTTTCAATCCTTTACTCCATAGGTTTTTTTCACTTTATTAGGGCCCAGATAAGTTTAAGTCCTTGAATGGATTCCCAGTTTTTGACCAATGACCATGAAATACGTTTGTACTCCTTTACATATTTCCTCAAAAATTCTATCTGATCTTTTTTTTCTCTTCAAAAACTTTAATTCCTTAACATATTTTTTTTTTCCACTTCTAATGTGGGCAATCACTTGAACTAATAAAATTCAAACAAAGAGAAATTCACTCATTTTTTTTCCTTTTTTATTAATATTTATTATTTTTTCCCAAGCCACATGAAACCCAAGCCTAAAAAATGTAGTCTTGAATATGAACCAAAAAAAGAAGAGAAGTATCATGGATTTAAAAAAAATTTAGGCCAGATTTTTTGCTTGAGGAGTCAAGTTGGAGACATTAAGACTTGATCGAACGAATAGTATTTGACATGAAGTTATCAGCTGAACTTCAAAACTGATTAGTTCTACCCAGTTTTTTTATTAATGGAAATGTCTTCAGCGAACACTTCTATTTCACTAGTATGTCTTTTTGCCTCTTTAAACTCAAAAAGGTATAAACCTGTGTTTTCTAATATCTCTTTTCATGTTTTGATCTCTAGTTAGATTTGCACACCTTACTCCAGGCTCATACCATTCACCTTGCTCACATTACTGGTTTTACTGTGATGCTCTTAGAAATATCCTTTTCTTTTTTTTTTTATTACAGAAGCCATCATTTATTTGACATAGCTGATCTTCAACCTATCGATTTTTCTAACTAGCCTTCATCATTATATAATAGTCTCCTGTATCTGATTATTTTTCTGTGTATCTTTCATGTTTTTCCTCTGGTCCCTGTCCTAATTTTTCCCTCTTTAATTGAGATATTTAACTGTTTTCCTTGGAAGAATTTAAAAACAGCCTTCTGGGTCTTTCCAACTACTAGTTTCTTCTCGCTGACAATGTGTCTTTCGTACCCTCACAGAGTGATGTGTTTAGAACACAGATTTTGTTAATGTCCTTCCTGTCCTTATATCATTTATTATGATAGGTGCCATTTATTGTTTGTATGTGTGTATATGTGTATGTCTGTGTGAGTCACTTTGCTATATGCATTATAAACATTGTCTTTAATTCTGATACCAGATCTGTGAGGAAGGTTCTATTATCCCTGTTAACAGATGAAGAAATTTAAGGCTTCTGGTGGTTAAATAATCTTCCCAAGTTTGTACATATGACTGGTGGATATGAAATAGGGCCTAGATAAACGTACATCTAAACCTTTCTTCTGTCCATGTAGTTTGTTCCCTTTAGGATGCAAACATTAACTCCTTGGCCTAGCGTATGAGGACTTTGATGATTGAACTCCTATTTCCCTTGTCAGCCTATTCTGCTAATTATGCTATTTTCTTTATTGTGCCATACACTGCAACATTAAGCTTGTCATTCTTCAACTTTTACTGAGTACCTGCTTAGAGACAGGGCTTATTTAGAGATAGGGATTATTTAGGGTACTAGATGTAACAAGATGAATAAGCTTACGGTGTAGTAGAGGAAAGAGATATGAACCAACAAATTGAATGTAGTACATACAATTTTAAGTGCAGAGGAGGAAGTGAGGGTGGGTGAGTCAGGGGAGACTTCACACAAAAGAATGAGATTTGATCTGAGTCATGAAAGATGACTCACAGTTTTCAAGAATCTCCCCAAAGATTGAGGTGGGGAAGGGGGAGGAAAATGGAAGTAAGAGGGTTCTGAGGGAGGATGAGGTGTCATTAGGCTGGCAGAAGGAGGCTGGCTTAGGCTGGCAGAAGGAGGCTGGCTTAGGCAGCCAGACTCTGCAGCTCAGAATGGGCCTCAGAGCAGGGCGGCAGCTATGGTAGCCTGTGTGGCTGGTCACTGCCATTCTGGTGGTGTGTGCACTCTGTTGAGGGAAATACTTGCATGGCAGTTCCTAGCATCCTTTATTTTTCTTCAAAACACCATTTATGGTTTCTTTAGTTTCATATTATATATTGTTTTGCTTACCAATTGTATTTCCCACTAGAATGGTGACTGTATTTTGCCTGTTTTGTTCATTGTTGTACACGTAGTTCTTGGAGCACTGCCTGACCTATAACAGATATACAAATACAGTATTAAATAAATGATAGCTGAATGAATGATTTCAAGTGATGGGAATGGGAATTTTAAAGATCACTTAGAATCTACTTATTGTCTATCTGATTGAGATACACTGTAGAATATGTTTTGTACATTTAAATTATTTAACTGTGTGGGACAGGTAGTTAAAAGCATGGGCTTTGGAATTTAGTCTTTTTGTTTCTGATACTGGCCTTAGTGCTAAGTCGCTTCAGTTGTGTCTCAGTCTTTGTGTCCCGATGAACTGTAGCCCACCAGGCTACTCTGTCTATGAGATTCTCCAGACAAGAATACTGGAGTGGGTTGCAGTGCCCTCCTCCAGGGGATCTTCCCAACTCAGGGATCTAACCCATGTCTCTTCCATCTCCTGCAGTGCAAGGGAAATTCTATACAACTAGCACCACCTGAGAAGCCTTACCACTTGTGATGTAGTATCCTTCAGGAAGTTGGTTAACCACCTAAGTCTTACTGTAAAATACAGGATAATTATAGTGTTTATTTCATCATGTTGCTACAAGGCCTACATGACATAGTACATGTAAAGTGCTTAGCACAGTGTGTGGCATGTAACTGGTGTAACTATGCATTAGTATGGAGGAGGCAATGGCACCCCACTCCAGTTCTTTTGCCTGGAAAATCCCATGGATGGAGGAACCTGGTGGGCTGCAGTCCATGGGGTCACTAGAGTTGGGCACGACTGAGCAACTTCACTTTCACTTTTCACTTTCATGCATTGGAGAAGGAAATGGCAACCCACTCCAGTGTTCTTGCTTGGAGAATCCCAGGGGCAGGGGAGCCTGGTGGGCTGTCGTCTATGGGGTCACACAGAGTTGGACGTGACTGAAGCGACTTAGCAGCATGCATTAGTATTACTTTTAAAATATTTCTATGAGCACTAGGAAACCAATAAAGGGTCATGGGATATGTCCATTAGTAATATTCCATGATGGAAATTACATGGGAGAAGTTTTTGTATTAAAGCATATCGATCTATTTAGCTATCAATATTTATCAATATATATAGATATATATATCTGCTTTATCTATATCAATATATATATTGATATATATAAATATATATCATATGGGCTTCCCAGGTGGCACAGTTGTAGAGAATTCACCTACCAGTGCAGGAGATAAAACAGGCATAGGTTTGATCTCTGAAGCAGGATAATCCCCTGGAGTAGGAAATGATAACCTGTTCCAGTATTCTTGCCTGGAAAATTCCTGGGACAGAGGAGCCTGGTGGGCTGTAGTCCATGGGATTGCAAAGAGTTGAATATGACTGAGTGACTAAGCACACAGGCACACACACGCACTCACAGATTGATACAAGTGTTACAAAATAATTAATTGACCCATCCTACAAACAGGGCAGGCAGTTGAGAAACAGTTTTTTCATTCATAACACTTAGTGAATGTTTAAAGAGCTATTTTCTAATTTCAATGTCAAATTGAACATAAAGTAATATTAAAAATTCTTTTTAAATTAATGTAAGCTTGTCCAGTGAAGCATTATCTCAATAATATATTTTTGAAATATTCAGTGTAGAGCCCCAATTAGTATCTAATGCTAAATTGCTATGGAAAATGAGCATCATACTGGATTTGCAAACGCTTTAGTCTCATTCAGTTTTTAATATTTCACGTGTATTAAATGCAGTTATAGACACCTCACATTCATTCTAGCCCAAATATTAGTTTATTAAAAAATTAACTTAATCATCCTCTTCCATCATTGAAAGACAGTGTTCATTTTGAAGACTCCTCTATTGCTTATCAGCTTCCCAGGTGGCTCAGTGGTAAAGAATCCACTTTCAATGCATGAAATGTGGCTTCAATCCCTGGATCGGGAAGATCCCCTAGAGAAGGAAATGGCTTTCCACTCCAGTATTCTAGCCTGAGAAATCCCATGGACAGAGGGACCTGGTGGGCTACAGTCCATGGGCTTGCAAAAGAGTAGGACAGGGTTTAGTGACTAAGCAACACGCGTTGCTTATAGAACCTGTCAGAATGCTCTTTTTAAACCACATATGTGTGAAATCCTCCACTAAAAAGCTTTCAGTGCTTCTTATATTTCTCCTGAAATCAAGTGCAAAATTCTTGGCACGGTATTTTGGGCCTCTGTGATCTGGTCCTCATCTGCCTCTTCAACTTGATTTAACCAATGCTCTTCACTGTCTTGGGCTTCCCTGGAGGTGCAGTGGTAAAGAATCCACCTGCCAATTTAAGAGATGCAAGAGATATGGGTTCGATCCCTGTGTCTTGAAGATTCCCTGGAGGAGGAAATGGCAACCCACTCCAGTATTCTAGTCTGGAAAATTGCATGGACAAAGGAGCATGGTGAGCTACAGTCCACGAGGTTACAAAGAGTTGGACATGACTGAGCATACAGCATACTTTACACTCTTGCCTTGAGTGCTCTATTACTTTTGACCTTTCCTTGGTATGTTGTGTTTTATCCATTTGGGTGCTCTTTTCCCCCTCTGAATGCCTAGAGCACTTTTACTTGTTTTTCAAGACAATTTAAACTTCCTGTTTTGAAGCCTTCTCTAAATTTCATGGTGGAAAGTGCTTTGGGTATAGATACTTTACATATTCTTCCTATAGCACTTTCACAATGGATAGTTATCATTCCTTATCATTTTTAAACTATGCATTATTTATTTTAAATAGAGTTGATGAATACATGTTTACAGTTTGGGTGGTGTCTCTTGCTGTGGTTTAGCTTTATTATCACATGTCCTTTATTGCAGTGTACCTGAGTTTTGGGTCAGAGTCACTCTTTATACTGGTCACAGTTCCCATACGGGGCTGGTTTCCTGGACTTCCTACTACCAGAGAACTTGGAGAGCCTTTGAGGAGAAGAAACCTGTGAATCACATTTTCTATACTAAGGAAACTCATGGAAAATATACTTTTGTTGTACATCTGTCATCCTTTTGAATCCTTTGGGTGGAGTGTTTCTGAAGCTGTTGCAAAGACTCAGGAACAATCCATAGAGTTATCTATATTTGTGACAAGGTGGACTCTCAAGGCAATATTGAGAATAGTTTGCTGGGCCTGACTATGTTCAGATTACTGAATTACAGTAGAAAGTATAATTTGATTGTTGAAATATAGAAGAAAACATGTGAAGTCAGGTTTGCAATTCACTTACTGATCTTGATCTGGTCCATCCAGTAAGAAGATTATTCTGAATAAGCCTAGATTATCCTAACTTGAAAACAATATCTTGTTTATACAAAGGGATAAGTTCACAGAATATGAATTCTCTAACTAAAGCAGATCCTGTAGGGCAGAGGACCTAGACATTTTATGGTGGCGAGAACCTAGATATTTTATGGTGGAGAGTAGCTGGATAGGTATAATTAGTATGTGGTCAAGAAGTTGGGCTCTGGAGTCAGGTCTGAGTGAACACTTGTTCCACCACTTGCCAGCTATGTAAATTTTGACAGTCCTAAACCATCACCTCAGTTTTCTAAACTTCTTAACCTCTAGGCTTTGGTTTCCTCATTTATAAAATGTGGATAATAACACTGTTTATCTTAATGCGTAATTTATATACCCTGCACATGGGAAGTACTCAAACTGATAGGAATTATCATTATTATTAACAAACTGTAGAGCAGTTGTTCATATGTTAACTCCTCAGTGAGGTGGAAAGAACCAACTGGGACTTGGCATGTGGGACCTGTCAGCTATTTTGTTAGTGAAATAAATGTAAGAAGAGGATCTGAAGAAAAGAAGGAATATGGAACATTTTATTTGGCTGCTCCTGCTTTATGATGGTGTTATTTTTGTTTCAGTGTTATTGGGACACAGTTATTTTGTTAGGCTGTCACTCATCTAGTAGAAGTTAATGGGATTTTGTGAATATTCTGTCCGCAAATGGTAATAAGAATTTAGGTTTGGGAGATGTGGTTTGTGATGAGTGGAAACAGTGTCAGACTGGAAGGAAAGTTATGACCAACCTAGATAGCATATTCAAAAGCAGAGACATTACTTTGCCAACAAAGGTCCATCTAGTCAAGGTTATAGTTTTTCCAGTAGTCATGTATGGATGTGAGAGTTGGACTGCGAAGAAAGCTGAACGCCAAAGAATTGATTCTTTTGAACTGTGGTGTTGGAGAAGACTCTTGAGAGTCCCTTGGACTGCAAGGAGATCCAACCAGTCCATACTAAAGGAGATCAGTCCTGGGTGTTCATTGGAAGGACTGATGTTGAAGCTGAAACTCCAGTACTTTGGCTACCTGATGCAAAGAGCTGACTCATTTGAAAAGACCCTGATGCTGGGAAAGATTGGGGGCAGGAGGAGAAGGGGGAGACAGAGGATGAGATGGTTGGATGGCATCACCGATTCGATGGACATGGGTTTGGGTAGACTCCGGGTGTTGGTGATGGAAAGGGAGGCCTGGTGTGCTGCGGTTCATGGGGCTGCAGAGTCGGATACAACTGAGCGACTGAACTGAACTGAGCTGAAAGCTCTATAATGAATCATTATCACAGTCTAGATATAGTCCAAGTCTTATAGAAAGTGACAAGAAAGAAACAGAATCAGCTCTTCTTAATTGCAGAGTAAGGTTATGTAATTTGTTTTAAAATAACATTAAAAATTTCTGTAATTTGTAGGGTGAAATCCCAATAATTGTACTGATTGAATTCTATTTTCCATTTATGTATTCTAATCAAACGCATTGATTCTCACTATTAAATCTTAATATAATTTGGCCTTTTGTGACCATTAGGGGAAAAATATCAATGGAGAGCTTAATCAGGGAAGAAAGCTTAACTATGTTATTCTTCTGTTCTGGCTTGGGGAAGAAAGTTAATCTACTTACTCACTGACTTTCTACCCCTATTCAAACATACAGTGTTCTCCTTTTATGTCTCTTGAATGTTATAGGTTCACTTTATACTGTATACCTTTCTGTATTATTTTGAATTTAAAATAGAGCTTAATTGGATAAAAGTTAGCACTACAGTATAAGTATATAAAGACCCAGAGTGTCCACGTATTTATGTTTATATTAGTATAGTGACTGATGAATACATGTTTACTGATGAGTGAAGTTTTGGGCAAGTGTGCATATATATATGTGGAGAATGGAGAGGAAATGAATGAAGGAAAATGTGCTCTTAATTAGCAGATATAGAAGATAAATTAGCACTTTTAGTAATTATCATTGTTGTTCTTAAAAGTCCTTTTTAAGAGTACATTCAGTTCAGTTCAGTTTAATCACTTAGTCATGTCCGACTCTTTGCGACCCATGAATTGCAGCACGCCAGGCGTCCCTGGCCATCACCAACTTCCAGAGTTTACCCAAGCTCATGTCCATCGAGTTGGTGATGCCATTCAGCCATCTCATTCTCTATCATCCTCTTCTCCTCCTGCCCCCAATCCCTCCCAGCATTAGGGTCTTTTCCAATGAGTCAGCTCTTTGCATCAGGTAGCCAAAGTATTGGAGTTTCAGCTTCAACATCAGTCCTTCCAATGAACACCCAGGACTGATCTCCTTCAGAATGGACTGGTTGGATCTCCTTGCAGTCCAAGGGACTCTCAAGAGCCTTCTCCAACACCACAGTTCAAAAGCATCCATTCTTCAGTGCTCAGCTTTCTTCACAGTCTAACTCTTATATCCATACATGACCACTGGAAAAACCATAGCCTTGACTAGATGGACCTTTGTTGGCAAAGTAATGTCTCTGCTTTTGAATATGCTATCTAGGTTGGTCGTAACTTTCCTTCCAAGGAGTAAGTGTCTTTTAAGTTCATGGCCGCAGTCACCATCTGCAGTGATTTTGGAGCCCCCAAAATAATGTCTGATGTTGTTTCCACTGTTTCCGCTTCTATTTGCCATGAAGTGATGGGACCAGATGCCATGATCTTCGTTTTCTGAATGTTGAGCTTTAAGCCATCTTTTTCACTCTCCTCTTTCACTTTCAAGAGGTTTTTTAGTTCCTCTTCACTTTCTGCCATAAGGGTGGTGTCATCTGCATATCTTAGGTGATTGATATTTCTCCTGGCAATCTTGATTCCAGCTTGTGCTTCTTTCAGCCCATAGTTAAATCTAATCACGATGGTTTGTTGGAAGTGTTATCATGAGCAATGGTAAAATAGAGTTAGATGGATATATACACTTAAATAGAATTGACATCCATGGCTTAATGTCTGTTTTGTTTTATCTGTGGATGACAGATATTGGCTGTTCTTCTTTCTGTGAAATTTCATTTTATGTAAGAAACAGAAATATGTTTCCATGTACTATCCCAGTACTTTCGTTTCAGATAAGTTGATTTGATAATCATGTTTATATCTGAGGAAAAAAGCATATGTAAAACAATGTAGTGCCTCTTTCCCTCTATTGCTGGAATTATAGGGATAATTTTTAGCATTTTCTGCACTGTAGTCAGAAGTATTTTATTTGGCTGTGCTGTGTGGCATATGAAACTTAGTTCCCTGACCAGGGATTGAACCCATGCTCCCTGCATTGGGAGCATGGAGTCTCAACCATTAGACTGCCAGGGAAGTTCCAAGAGGTATCTTTTTAATGTATATTTGATTCTTGCTCTTTTCCTTTTGTATGTGTATGTGTGTATGAATATATACATACAGACAATTTTCATATGTGTCCTTAAAAAATAGAAAATCAAATATAAAGAATAGTCAATGTATTAATATTTCAAGCATGCTTTGGAAAAAATGCCAATATAGTTAGCCAGTGTTGGGCTATATATAGTCTGGACTTTGGTTTTATCTTATACCATATCTCTTTATCCTAGACCCACATGTAAGAGGTAACTTTTTAAACCTTAAATTTTATTTTCAGCTTTATTGAAGGTATAATTGACAAAATTGTAAGATGTTCACAGTGTTTGTTGTAGTGATTTGATATATGTGTGCACTGTGAAAGGATTAGTTAATATTTGTATGTGTGCTAAGTCATGTCCAACTCCTTGCGACGCTATGGACTGTAGCCTGCTAGGCTTCTCTGTCCATGGGATTCTCTAGGCAAGAATACTAGAGTGGATTGCCATTTCCTCCTCCACAGGATCTTCCAGACCCAGGGATCGAACCTGAGTCTCTTGTGTCTCCTGCATTGGCAGGTGGATTCCTTACCACTGAGCCACCTGGGAAGCTCCATATAACTAATATATCCATCACTATATATACACACAGATTCATAAGTGTGTGTTTGTGTATATACACACATTTTTTTAATTTATAGTTTTTTTGTGAGAATATTTAAGTTCTAATATCTTAGTAAATTTCAGTTCTACAGTACAGTTATCAAGTGTAGTCACCATGTAATATCTTGCACTCTCAGAACTTATTCATTTTATAGCTGAAGGTTTATATCCTTTTATGTACTTCTCCCTATTTCTCCCAACCCTCAGCCTCTGGGAATCACTTTTCTACTGTCTGCTGCTATGAGTTTGAGCTTGACTTAAAAAAATTAGATTGCACATTTAAGTGAAATCATGCAGTATTTGTCTTTTTTTTTTGTCTTAATTCATTTAGTGTAATGCCTTCAAGGTTCATCCATGTTGTGGCAAATGACAAGATTTCCTTCTTTCTTCTGAATGGATTACATTCCAGTGTGCATGTTTTCTTTATCCATTCTACTGTTGATGGAGATATAGGTTATTTCCTTGGCTTGGCTATTGTGAATAATATAGTGATCATGGGAGTATATATATCTCATCAATATCCTGTTTTCTTTTCCTCCAGATATATACCCAGATGTGGTTTATCATATGGTAGGTCTATCGTTAATTTTTTGAAGAATCTTCATATTGTTCCAATGGGGCTGTACCAATTTACATGCTCACTAACAGTATACAAGGGCTCCCTTTCACTTTAGCCTCACAAACACTTACTATCATTTGTCATTTTGATGACAGCCAGTCTAATAGGTGTTAGGTGATAGTTCATTATTGTTTTGATTTGCATTTCTTTGATGATTAGTGATATTGAGCACCTTTTCATGTGTCTATTGACCATCTGTATGTCTTCTTTGGAAAAATGTCTATTCAGTTTCTCTGCTCATTCTTTCAGTTAGATTGTTTTCTGCCATTTAATTGTGTGGGTTTTATATCTTTAGATATATATAGCTATTAGCTTAGGCTTCACTTTGGTTAGCTGATAAAGAATCCACCCTCAATGCCAAAGACCTGGGTTCAATCTTTGGGTTGGAAAGATCCCCTGGAGAAGGGAAAGACTGCCCATTAAAGTATTCTTGCCTGGAGAATTCCATAGACTGTATAGTCCATGGGGTCACAAAGAGTCAGACATGACTGAGTGACTTTCATTAACTATTTGCTTAGTGACTTCTCTAATAGATTCTGATAGCTGGAACATCACAACTTGTCATGTTCCAAGGGGGAATATCTCATTAAGACTGGGATTTAAGTTTTTTTTTTGTTGTTGTTCAGTTGCTAAGTCATGTCCGACTTTGTGACCCCTTGAACTGCAGCACGCCAGGCTTCCCTGTCCTTTACTATTTCCCTGAGTTTGCTCAAACTTACGTTCATTGAGTCAGTGATGCCATGCACCCATCTCATCCTCTGTTGACCTCTTCACCTCTTGCCCTCAATCTTCTTTTTTTCCAGCATCAGGGTCTTTTCCAATGAGTCAGCTCTTCATATCAGGTGGCCAAAATATTGGAGTTTCAGTTTCAGCATCCGTCCTTCCAAAGAATATTCAGTGTTCATGTCCATTAGGATTGACTGCTTTTATGTCCTTGCTGTCCATCCTGGAGGCCATACCCTTAGGCAACAGCTCTTAAAATATGCAAGTAAATCTCTGTGAGGGAAAGACTGGAAAATGACCATTTCTGTCTGCTCCCTCCTTACTGAGCCCTGGAGTGATATCTGATTAAGAAGTATGTTTGCTACAGTCTTATTGTACCTGTGAACACAAGTCCTGTTGACCAGATGATCAAGGGATGCATTTCCTGGGTGGCGGCTGCAAAACCAGGGATTCCTGACATGACTGCGACTTGTTTTAGGAAAACTCTGGTAGCCGTTGGCTGGCCAGTGTATGACCATGGAGGTGATCTGGAAAGAACGGTAGTTGATTCCCCTATGTGTGTTGAATTAGAAGCCTGACCCTTAGGCTTCTGCTTTTAAGATATGCAAATTGGTCTCTTTCAAGGAAAGACTCAGAGGCATTTCTGACTGCTGCCTCTGTGCTGAGATTGGAATAGCTAGACTGTTTGCTGCAGCCCCGTTGAACCTGTGAAGGCAGGCGCCTGCTGGCCACCAAAGCCAAGTGGTCAGGGGGTGTGTGTTATGTGGAGCAGTTGCAAAAGCTGGTGCTCCAGACAGGTAGCACACAAACTCCTTTTAGGGAGATATCATTGACCTGGAGTAGGGCAGGAAATTGTGGAGATAGCACCAGTGTTTTTGTGTGATGTCTGGGGAAGATCACAGTTGACCTGTGCTAATTACGAGCCTAAATCTCAGGCTTTTAGTTTTTAAGATATGCTAATACACCTCTTTCAGGGGAAGAATGAGATGAGCATTTTTGTCTGCTGACTCTGCACTGAGCCCTGTTTCAGTGTGTTTTTTTTTCATGTCTGTCTGATTTGTAGGAGTCACTCAGCTAGTTTCTGGATTTCTTTTTTAAAAAACTGTTTTAATTAATTAATTGAAATATAACTGACCTTCAAAACTATGTTAGGTGCACAATATAGTAATTCCATATTTCTGTATATTCTGCTTTATGTTTGTTTATTTGTTTTGCTTTTTTACCACATAAAAGTGAAATAATACAGTATTTGTTTTTCTTTGTGTGACTTGTTTCACTTAGCGTAATACCCTCTAGGTCTACCCATACCATTGCTTTTTTAATGTCTGAGTAATATTCCATGACTTAGAACACTAAGTATTCATTACTCAGAGAGCTGGCTGGACAATAAAAAAGGCTGAGCACCAAAGAATTGATGCCTTCGAACTGTGGTGTTAGGGAAAACGCTTGAGAGTCCCTTGGACAGCAAGGAGATCAAACCAGTCAATCCTAAAGGAAATCAACCCTGAATATTCATTGGAAGCCCTGATGCTGAAGCTGAAGTTTCAATACTTTAGCCACCTGATGCCAAGAGCCGACTCACTAGAAAACACCTTGATGCTGGGAAAAATAGAAGGCAGGAGGAGAAGGGGACGACAGAGAATGAGATGGTTGGATGGCATCACCAACGTGAGTTTGAGCAAACTCCAGGAGATAATGAAGGGCAGGGAAGCCTGACATGCTACATCTATGTGGTCGCAAAGAGTTGGACACGACTTAACGTATGAACAACAACAAATATTCCATTATATATATACCACATCTTTATCCATTCATCTATCAATGGACACTTAGGTTGCTTCTGTATCTTGGCTATTGTAAATAATGCTGCAGTGAACATTGGGGTGCATATATCTTTTTGAATTGTTGTTTTTGTATTCTTTGAAAAAATACCCAGAAGTGGAATTTCTTGGTCCAGACACAGTTACTTCTTGAGGACCACCATACTGTTTTCCATAGTGACTACACCAATGTATGTTCTCACTGACAGTGCTGGAGAATTTTCCTTTCTTCACATCTCTTGTTTTCTTTATTAAAATTGTGATTCTGACATGTGTGAGGTGATATCTCATTGTACTTTTGACTTGTAATTTTTTTTTTTAATGATTAGTGATGTTGAATATCTTTTCATGTGCCTATTGGCCATGCTGCTGCTGCTGGTAAGTCATGTCAGTAATGTCCGACTCTGTGTGATCCCACAGACAGCAGCCCACCAGGCTCTGCCATCCCTGGGATTCTCCAGGCAAGAACACTGGAGTGTGTTGCCATTTCCTTCTCCATCCTGTTGACCAAATTTATGTCTTTTTTGGGACAAAAATCCCATTCAAGTCCTGTGCCCATTTTTAAATCTGGTTGTTTGGAGGTTTTTTTTTTTTTGTTTTTTTTTTTAAATTGAATTGTATGAATTCTTTATTTTGAATATTGACCCTTTGTTAGATATATCATTTGCAAATGTCTTCCCCGTTCTGTAGGCTGCCTTTTTGTTTTGTTGATAGTTTCCTTTGCTGCACAAATACTTTTTAGCTGATGTTGTCTATTTTTGCTTTAGTTTCTCTTGCTTGAGGATGTGTAGCTAACAAAATATTGATAAGACTGGTACTAAGAGCCTACTGCCTAGAATGTTACAGCTTCAGGTCTTACATTTAAAATTTTAATCCCATTTTGAGTTTATTATTGTGTATGGTGTAAGAGAGTAGTCCATTTTTCCTTTTGCCTGCAGTTGTCCAGTTTTTCCAACAGCATTTATTGAACAGGCTGTCTTTCTTCATTGTATATTCTTGTTCCCTCTGTCATAAATTGTTCTTATAAGTGTGGGTTTATTTCTGGGTTCTCTATTCTGTTCTGTGGATGCATGTGTCTGTTTTCTGTCAGTACCACACCCTCTTGATGGCTATAGCTTTGTAGTATAGTTTGAAATCAGGGACTCTGATACCTCCTGCTGCTGGTAGGTGGAACTGAGTCCCTTTGCAATTGGCAGTGCAGCCTGGCCAATTGGCAGTGGAAATGGCTGAGTCCCTACGCACCTAGCTGCTTGATATAAGGGTCCCAGAACTGATGCTAGTGGGCTGTTGGTGGGTGGGCCACCTGGCACTGTTGGGCTAGAAGGAGGATTACAAAATGATTGTTGGCACCAGTGTCCTTGTGGTAGAATGAGATCCCTGCTTTCACTGTATATGTCCCCAAGAGGCATCCCAGTTTTCTCCTACCTCTCTGGGAGACTCTCAAGATCAGCAAGTGGGTACACCTCAGGCTTCTTTCAAATTGCTACCTCTCTGGTGATTCCAGAGCATGTGAGATTTTATGTGTGCCCTTTAAAACCAGAGTCTATTTCTTATGACTCTGTGGCTTTCCCATACACAAAGCCCCACTCTTGCCTTCAAAATCAGACATTCCTGGGGCTTGTCTTCCCATTGTGGGAATCCCAGTCAGGGGAGTCTGATATGGGGCTCCAACCCCTTACTCTTTGGGGGTAACTTCTGCAGTTGTGATTATCCTCTCATTTGTGAGTTGCCTATCTTGAAAGTATGAGTCTGTACTGAATTTCTACCCCTCCTATTCTTTTTGTGATTTCTACTTTTTATCTTAAGTTGTAAAAAGTCTGTTAGTTAGACTAACTTTCTGTTAGTCTTCAGGTAATTCTCATAGGTAGTTCTGTAAATTGTGATTTTGGTGTGCCTGTGGAAGGAGGTAAACTCAGGATCTTCCTGTTTCACCATTTTGGTCAGTCCTCTCTAGATTCTGGATTTCTTTCAGAGAGAATTGTTCTGTGTGTAGCTATAGATTTGATGTGTCCATGGGAGAGTTGAGTTCAGGACCATCCTATGTAGCAATGATGGACCGTAGTGATCATCATTATTTTTACTTAGATTTATCCTCCAACTGTAGGCTTTCCTCTTCCTCATTCTTTCTTGAACCTTATGTTTTCTTTTTGTGTGTAGTATTTTTTTTAAAAACTGTCTCAAATTTTGCTCTATAAAGTTTTGTTTTACTCTCTTGAAAGATAATTTATCTTAGTGTATCATTCTGGCTTGGTAGCTATTTCCTCTTAGCATTTTAAAGATATATTTAATTTTTTTTCTTATTTTTTTCTTGTTGCTGTTGAGAAGTTATTTCTTTTTTAGGTAGTTTTTTCCTCTTTGTTATTAATATTTTCTTTTTGTCTTTGGTTTTTTGCAGTTTTAATGTAATGTATCATGTTCAGGATTCATGTCTTTTATCGATTCTGGAAAATTACTACATTTATCTCTTCAAATACTGCTTCTTTCCATTATTTCTTTTTGAACTCCAGCTAGACATATTAAATTCTCTTCTTTTATTTTCATAACCTATAACTTTGCTTTCATATTTTTAATCCTTTTATATTTTGGAGTTGAATTTTTGATAGTACCATTATATTCAGTATCTATTTTACTAATTTCTTTTGAGATAGGCTTAAATTCTGTCAAGTAAATAAGATGTTAACTATCTGGATTTAAGTAGAAGAAAAGTGTTAAGTATCTGGTTGTGAATGTAAGAAAAAATATCCACCAGGATATTTTATATAGAAAAATTACAAAATTAAAGGTGATTAAAGAAGACCTAAACAATGGAGATATGTATCTTTTATGGTATGAAAATACAATATAAAAATATCAGTTCTTCCTAAATTTGTCTATGAATTCAATGTATTTCCAATGAAAAGTTCAAAACAATTTTTATGTTACTTGATGATTTGCTTTTAAAATATATATAAACTATTATTGGGCCAAAAATAGCTAAACACTGTTGAAGAAGAGTAAGTATAGTAAAGATGAGTTGCTCTATTATACATAACCAATTTAACATTAAGATAATGTAAATAATTAAGATAGTATATTAGAGATGCAGAGATAGACACATTGACCAGTGGGATAGAACAGTAAACCCAAAATAAGACTCACATCTGTGGAACAGAAGTGGTAGAGTGGAATAATGGGGAAAGAAAGGACTAGTCAATAAACATAACTAGAAAAAAAACTGATTTGCTTTATGGAAATAAAGTATATTTATCTCATACCAGATACAAAAGTAAAACTCCAGATTCATCAAGGACTTAAATACCAAATTCCAACTTTAAAATGTTCAGTGAAAAATACTGGGCATATTATTTGAAACTTAAGATATGGAAGGCTATCTTAAGAAAATCACAAAGAATGTTCATTATTAAAGGAAGGTTTTAGATTATGACCTTTTATCAAGTGACATTTTATTTTTTTTCATTAATCTTCAAGAAAGTGCAAAGTCAATCAGAAGCAGATCCTTCTAGATACATACTAGAATAGCAAATAGTAGTATGAACAAGAAAAGCAAATTATGGTAAAGTATGCTTGTAAATTTTTGTAATTTTAACACTTGGCTGGTAAATATAAATTGGGACAAACATTAGAAGCCTGTCTGATGGTACTATTAACTGTTAAATCTAAATATTAATATATTGTTTGACCCAACAAGTCCCCCTAAGTGAATTATAATCAAATATAGTGAAAACGATGTGTAGTATTATAGGTGAAATCTTAAAGTGAAAATGTAAGTTATACACTTGGAAAAGATACTTATGATACTTATTATCAGCAATGAATGTCAAAAATATATAAATCTTACAATTGGTGAAAGAAAAGCAATTTGTTCAAGTCACACATGGAATATTACTCATTACTCAAAATGAATTATCTATAGCTACATAATTATATCTGTCAATATATATCATATATTTATTATGTGTTAATATAGATGAATCTTTTAGCAATATACCTTTGAATGAAAAAATAAATACATGCAGGTTTTTACATGGTTTTTAAAGTTAAAAGATACTTTGTAAGAATTCACACCTATATTTAGATACACACAATAAAAATCATGGAATGATTAAAAGAGACTTAGAATAGTGGTTAACTTGCCTGGGAGCAGGCAGGGAACAAAATGAAACAAGTCCATCGAGGTAGATGCAGGTTATTGTCAGTGTTCTAGTTTCCATGTTAATGGTGCTTTCATGGGTATTTATTATGTTTAAACAAATAAACAGAAATGAAATGAGTAAAGAAGGTTTTGCATGGGCCAATAATGAGAATATGACATGGATCACAAGTTGTATTGAATCCAGTTTTGGTCTGTTAAAATAAAATCAGGCAGCAGCCAGATGAAGGTGAAGTCGCTCAGTCGTGTCCGACTCTTTGCGACCCCGCAAAGACTGTAACCTACTAGGCTTCTCCGTCCATGGGATTCTCCAGGCAAGAATACTGGAGTGGATTGCCACTTCCTTCTCCAGGGGATCTTCCCGACCCAGGGATCAAACCCGGGTCTCCTGCATTGGAGGCAGACGCTTTAACCTCTAAGCCACCAGGGAAGCCCCAGATGAGGAAGTAGGATAAACATACTTCAGGTTAGGCAGCAGTCAATACATAGGTCTTTCATTTGGAAAACTTTCAATGAATATTCTAGGAAGTGACAAAAGGCCAGACTGGAGTGAAAGGTTGAAAGAGGATGACGAGCTGAATATGGCTGGAGAGATATGCAAGTGTAGGATCTTGCAGGATCCTGTTTGCAGTGTTAATTAGTTTGGATTTTATTCTAAATAAATTAGGAAGCTATTGATCAGTTTTATGCAAGGGAGTGATATCTTTTTTTTCCTTAAAAAGTTAGTTTGGCTGAAGTGTGTAGAGTGAATTGCAGTGGCATAAGAGTGAAAGGAGTCATGGGACTAGGGACTGTTGAGTGGCACAAGTAGTGGGTGAGCTTTTCTAAGGTGGTAACTGTACAGAGAGGTAGGCAGGCTGATGGTTCAATGGGAGGTGTTTGATGTGAAGACATAAGATTTGAGGGAGACAGAAAAATGTAGATTTTAGAACTTTGAAAAAGGGTAGAGCTGGGTGGGTGGATGGATTCTTACCTAATATTAATTCCAGCTCAGCCTAATATAGTTGTGTCAAGTTTAGCTTTCCATTTTAGGCCAGTGTTTCTCCTTATGGGATTTTTCCTTCTGGGACAGACAAAGTGAGTGAAGTGAAAGTTGCTTAGTCGTGTTCAACTCTTTGCAACCCCATGGACTTATACAGTCCATGGAATTCTCCAGGCCAGAGTGGGTAGCCATTCCCTTCTCCAGGGAATCTTCCCAACCCAGAGATCGAACCCAGGGCTCCCACTTTGTGGGTGGATTCTTTACCAGCTGAGCCACCAGGGAGGCCCAAAGAAGGAAAGAAATGAAGATGAGATGGGGAAAGAAGAAAGAGCTGTGTAAGGGAGTCTTTATTCTTTCTTGTTGAATGTGGGCTTTGGGGTTATATTGTACTGTAGTTAGCAATAAAATGAATAGTAATTTCTATCTTACAACAGTTTTTAGACTTTATAATTTTAAAGTTATTTCCTATAAACTTCAAGGACCATCGACCTATGTCAATGTTACTGTGTTTAGTAATGGTCATATAAAATGTTAGATGTGTCATAGAGGAATAAGAGGTCTGAATTTGAATATTTGCTTTCTGTAGACATGTTTAATCTATAAACCAAGAGGTTTACTGTGGTTATGGTATGTGGGTGTTTTAGAGCAAAAGTAATTCCAACATTATCCAGATGAATAGACAGTAACAAAAATGAGCTTATTTCTGAGCAAGGCCTATAATTGAGCTGGTGAGTATTTATTTCCTAACACATTCCTGTGACTTCTCCAGCTGTGCAGAACAAATATCTCTGACCCATGTATTACTATATTCATGGTACTGATACTGCATTTGATACATTTTCTAAAGCGATTCAGTCTCTTTTAAGTGGCCTGACAGCAAGATACTGGTCCTAGGCCTGATTCTTTGCAATTTTCTTCAGTGATTTAAGTGATGGAATAGAGACCATGAACAACAAACTTGTGGATGGCAAGTTTGATCCACACAAGTGGATCATTGTGAGCACTGGGTTAGAATGCAGATGGTTCCAACCAAATGGAAAAGAAATTTCAAATGGAACAAGTTCAAGTTTTGATGGGCTATTTATAGATACCATGTGATATATGATAGAGAAGCATTTGACATTAAAATGAGAAGAGGTCAAGGACTAAGGGGTTGTCAATATGCCAACTGGAGAACCCACTGGAAGTGGGTGTCACATAGATTTCCTTGTATACCAAGTATTGTGTGTTTACTCTAAGAGTATGATATGTGTAACACGTATTACATTCAGCAGAGATAAGCCAAAGATAGTGCTTTATTAAGTGATGGTTTTGTTCACTTTTGATGGTGATAGCAAAGTAGACACTGTTTTACTTAGGGTATGTAATGTATAAATATGGTTCTGTTATCTATAGTAATAGGTCATATTATATTGTTTATAGATACAGTATCATCCACTTGATGAAGATAATAAAATATTAGTTTTTAATATCTCAACCTGTGTTCTAGAATAAGAACTCTGTGCATTTTACTCTACAGTTAACTTTAGCATATATATTCACTGCAACTAATGCTTCCTTGGTGGCTCAGACAGTAAAGAATCTGCCTGCCATGCAAGGAATTGACCTGGGTTTGATCCCTGGGTCAGGAAGATCCCCTGGAGAAGGGAATGGCTACCAACTCCAAAATTCTTGCCTGAGGAATTCCATGGACAGAGGAGCCTGGAGGGCTACAGTCCACAGGATCGAAAAGAATGGGATGCAACTGAGTGACTTAACACATTCACTTTCAAAATACTTACCAATGTCTTCTCTTTTTTTTAAGATTTTATTTTATTTTTTTACTTTACAATATTGCATTGGTTTTGCCATACATCAACATGAATCTGCCACAGGTGTACACGTGTTCCCAATCCTGAACCCCCCTCCCACCTCCCCCTCCCCATACCATCTCTCTGGGTCATCCCAGTGCACCAGCCCCAAGCATCCTGTATCCTGCATCGAACCTAGACTGGCGATTCATTTCTTATATGATATTAACATATTTCAATGCCATTCTCCAAAATCATCCCACCCTCTCCCTCTCCCACAGAGTCCAAAAGACTGTTCTATACATCTGTGTCTCTTTTGCTGTCTTGCATACACGGTTATTGTTACCATCTTTCTAAATTCCATATATATGCATCAGTATACCATACTGGTGTTTTTCTTTCTGGTTCACTTCACTCTGTATCATCGGCTCCAGTTTTATCCACCTCATTAGAACTGATTCAAATGTATTCTTTTTGATGGCTGAGTAATACTCCATTGTGTATATGTACCACAGCTTTCTTATCCATTCATCTGCTGATGGACATCTAGGTTGCTTCCATGTCCTGGCTATTATAAACAGTGCTGCAGTGAACCTTGGGGTACACATGTCTCTCAATTCTGGTTTCCTCGGTGTGTATGCCCAGCAGTTGGGACTGCTGGGTCATAAGGCAGTTCTATATCCAGTTTTTTAAGGAATCTCCACACTGTTCTCCATAGTGGCTATACTAGTTTGCATTCCCACCAACAGTGTAAGAGGGTTCCCTTTCTCCACACCCTCTCCAGCATTTATTGCTTGTAGACTTTTGGATAGTAGCCATTCTGACTGGTGGGAAATGGTACCTCATTGCGGTTTTGATTTGCATTTGTCTGATAATGAATGATGTTGAGCATCTTTTCATGAGTTTGTTAGCCATCTGTATGTCTTCTTTGGAGAAATATCTATTTAGTTCTTTGGCCCATTTTTTGAGTGGGTTGTTTATTTTTCTGGAATTGAGCTGCAGGAGTTGCTTATATATTTTTGAGATTAACTCTTTGTCAGTTGCTTCATTTGCTATTATTTTCTCCCAATCTGAAGGCTGTCTTTTCAGCTTGCTTATATTTTGCTTTGTTGTGCAGAAGCTTTTAATTTTAACTAGTTCCCATTTGTTTATTTTTGCTTTTATTTCCAGTATTCTGGGAGATGGGTCATAGAGGATCCTGCTGTGATTTATGTCAGAGTGTGTTTTGCCTATGTTCTGCTCTAGGAGTTTTATAGTTTCTGGTCTTACGTTTAGATCTTTAATCCATTTTGAGTTTATTTTTGTGTATGGTGTTAGAAAGTGATCTAGTTTCATTCTTTTACAAGTGGTTGACCAGTTTTCCCAGCACCACTTGTTAAAGAGATTGTCTTTAGTCCATTGTATATTCTTACCTGCTTTGTTGAAGATAAGGTATCCATAGGTGCATGGATTTATCTCTGGGCTTTCTATTTTGTTCCATTGATCTATATTTCTGTCTTTGTGCCAGTACCATACTGTCTTGATGACTGTGGCTTTGTAGTAGAGCCTGAGGTCAGGCAGGTTGATTCCTCCAGTTCCATTCTTCTTTCTCAAGATTGCTTTGGCTATTCGAGGTTTTTTGTATTTCCATACAAATTGTGAACTTATTTGTTCTAGCTCTGTGAAAAATACCGCTGGTAGCTTGATAAGGATTGCATTGAATCTATAGATTGGTTTGGGTAGTATACTCATTTTCACTATATTGATTCTTCTGATCCATGAACATGGTATATTTCTCCATCTATTCGTGTCCTCTTTGATTTCTTTCACCAGTGTTTTATAGTTTTCTATATATGGATCTTTAGTTTCTTTAGGCAGATATATTCCTAAATATTTTATTCTTTTCATTGCAATGGTGAATGGAATTGTTTCCTTAATTTCTCTTTCTATTTTCTCATTATTAGTGTATAGGAATGCAAGGGATTTCTGTGTGTTGATTTTATATCCTGCAACTTTATTATATTCATTGATTAGCTCTAGTAATTTTCTGGTGGAGTCTTTAGGGTTTTCTATCATCTGCAAACAGTGAGAGTTTTACGTCTTCTTTTCCAATTTGGATTCCTTTTATTTCTTTTTCTGCTCTGATTGCTGTGGCCAAAACTTCCAGAACTATGTTGAATAGTAGTGGTGAAAGTGGGCACCCTTGTCTTTCCTGACTTTAGGGGGAATGCTTTCAATTTTTCACCATTGAGGATAATGTTTGGTGTGGGTTTGTCATATATAGCTTTTATTATGTTGAGGTATGTTCTTTTTATTCCTGCTTTCTGGAGAGTTTTTATCATAAATGGATGTTGAATTTTGTCAAAGGCCTTCTCTGCATCTCTTGAGATAATCATATGGCTTTTATTTTTCAATTTGTTAATGTGGTGTATTACATTGATTGATTTGCTGATATTGAAGAATCCTTGCATCCCTGGGATAAAGCCCACTTGGTTATGGTATATGATATTTTTAATGTGTTGTTGGATTCTGATTGCTAGAATTTTGTTAAGGATTTTTGCGTCTATGTTCATCAGTGATATTGGCCTGTAGTTTTCTTTTTTTGTGGCATCTTTGTCAGGTTTTGGTATTCGGGTGATGGTGGCCTCATAGAATGAGTTTGGAAGTTGACCTTCCTCTGCGATTTTCTGGAAGAGTTTGAGTAGGATAGTTGTTAGCTCTTCTCTAAATTTTTGATGGAATTCAGCTGTGAAGCTGTCTGGACCTGGGCTTTTGTTTGCTGGAAGGTTTCTGATTACAGTTTCAATTTCCATGCTTGTGATGGGTCTGTTAAGATTCTCTATTTCTTCCTGGTTCAGTTTTTGGAAGTTGTACTTTTCTAAGAATTTGTCCGTTTCTTCCACATTGTCCATTTTATTGGCATATAATTGCTGATAGTAGTCTCTTATTATCCTTTGTATTTCTGTGTTGTCTGTTGTGATCTCTCCATTTTCATTTCTAGTTTTATTGCTTTGGATTTTCTCCCTTTGTTTCTTGATGAGTCTGATGATGGTTTGTCCATTTTATTTATCCTTTCAAAGAACCAGCTTTTGGCTTTGTTGATTTTTGCTATGGTCTCTTTTGTTTCTTTTGCATTTATTTCTGCCCTAATTTTTAAGATTTCTTTCCTTCTGCTAACCCTGGGGTTCTCCATTTCTTTCTTTTCTAGTTGCTTTATGTGTAGAGTTAGGTTATTTATTTGACTTTTTGCTTATTTCTTGAGGTATGCCTGTATTGGTATGACCTTTCCCCTTAGCACTGCTTTTATAGTGTCCCACATGTTTTGGGTTCTTGTGTTTTCATTTTCATTTGTTTGTATGCATATTTTGATTTCTTCTGTGATTTGTTGGTTATTCAGAAGCGTGTTGTTCAGCCTCCATATTTTGGAATTTTTAATAGTTTTTCTCTTGTAATTGCGATCTAATCTTACTGCATTATGGTCAGGAAAGATGCTTGGAATGATTTCCATTTTTTTGAATTTACCAAGGCTAGATTTATGGCCCAGGATGTGATCTATCCTGGGGAAGGTTCCATGTGCACTTGAGAAAAAGGTGAAATTCATTGTTTTGGGGTGAAATGTCCTATAGATATCAATTAGGTCTAACTGGTCTATTGTATCATTTAAAGTTTGAGTTTCTTTGTTAATTTTCTGTTTAGTTGATCTATCCATAGTTTGAGCAGGGTATTAAAGTCTCCCACTATTATTGAGTTATTGTTAATTTCCCTTTCATACTTGTTAGCATTTGTCTTACATATTGCGGTACTCCTATGTTGGATGCGTATATATTTATGATTATTATATCTTTTTCTTCGATTGACCCTTTGATCATTATGTAGTGGCTTTCTTTGTCTCTTTTCACAGCCTTTGTTTTAAAGTCTATTTTATCTGATAAGAATACTGCTACTCCTGCTTTCTTTTGGTCTCTATTTGCATGGAATATCTTTTCCAGCCCTTCACTTTCAGTCTGTATGTGTCCCTTGTTTTGAGGTGGGTCTCTTGTAGACTATGTATATAAGGGTCTTGTTTTTGTATCCATTCAGCCAGTGTTTGTCTTTTGGTTGGGGCATTCAAGCCATTTACATTTAAGGTAATTATTGATAAGTATGATCCCATTGCCATTTACTTTATTGTTTTGGGTTCGGGTTTATACACCCTTTTTGTGTTTCTTGTCTAGAGAATATCCTTTAGCATTTGTTGGAGAGCTGGTTTGGTGGTGCTGAATTCTCTCAGCTTTTGCTTGTCTGTAGAGCTTTTGATTTCTCCTTCATATTTGAATGAGATCCTTGCTGGGTACAGTAATCTGCGCTGTAGGTTATTTTCTTTCATTACTTTAAGTATGTCTTTCCATTCCCTCCTGGCTTGAAGAGTTTCTATTGAAAGATCAGCTGTTATCCTTATGGGATTCCCCTTGTGTGTTATTTGTTGTTTTTCCCTTGCTGCTTTTAATATTTGTTCTTTGTATTTGATCTTTGTTAATTTGATTAATATGTGTCTTGGGGTGTTTTGCCTTGGGTTTATCCTGTTTGGGACTCTCTGGGTTTCTTGGACTTGGGTAATTATTTCCTTCCCCATTTTAGGGAATTTTTCAAGTATTATCTCCTCAAGTATTTTCTCATGGTCATTCTTTTTGTCTTCTTCTGAGACTGCTATAATTCGAATGTTGGAGCGTTTCATATTGTCCTGGAAGTCTCTGAGATTGTCCTCATTTCTTTTAATTAGTTTTTCTTTTTTTCCTCTCTGATTCATTTATTTCTACCATTCTATCTTCTACTTCACTAATCTTATCTTCTGCCTCTGTTATTCTACTATTTGTTGCCTCCAGAGTGTTTTTGGTCTCATTTACTGCATTAGTGACTATTAACTGACTTTTTAATTTCTTCTAGGTTCTTGTTAAACCTTTCTTGCATCTTCTCAATCCTTGTCTCCAGGCTATTTATCTGTGATTCCATTTTTATTTCAAGATTTTGGATCATTTTCACTATCATTATTTGGAATTCTTTATCAGGTAGATTCCCTATCTCTTCCTCTTTTGTTTGGTTTGGTGGGCATTTATCCTGTTCCTTTACCTGCTGGGTATTCCTCTGTCTCTTCATCTTGTTTATATTGCTGCATTTGGGTGGCCTTTCTGTATTCTGGCAGTTTGTGGAGTTCTCTTTATTGTGAAGTTTCCTCGCTGCGGGTGAGGTTGTATCAGTGGCTTGTCAAGGTATCTTGGATAGGGAAGCTTGTGTCTGTGTTCTGGTGGGTGGAGCTGGATTTCTTTTCTCTGGAGTGCAATGAAGTGTCCAGTAATGAGTTATGAGATGTCAGTGGTTTTGAAGTAACTTTGGGCAGCCTGTATGTTGAAGCTCAGGGCTGTGTTCCTGTGTTGCTGGAGAATTTGCGTGGTATGTCTTGCTCTGGAACTTGTTGGCCCTTGGGTGGTGCTTGGTTTCAGTGTAGGTGTGGAGGCATTTGATGAGCTCCTATCAATTAATATTCCCTGGAGTCAAGAGTTCTCTGGTGTTCTCAGGATTTGGACTTAAGCCTCCTGCTTCTGGTTTTCAGTCTTATTATTATAGCAGTCTCAAGACTTCTCTATCTATACAGCAATGATGATAAAACATCTAGGTTAAAGATGAAAAGTTTCTCCACAGTGAGGGACACCCAGACAGGTTCATAGCGTTATATGGAGAAGAGAAGAGGGAGGAGGGAGTTAGAGGTGACCCGAATGAGATGGGGTGGAATCAAAAGAGGAGAGAGCAAGCTAGCCAGTAATCATTTCTTTATGTGCACTCCACAGTCTGGACCACTCAGAGATATTCACGGAGTTATACAGAGAAGAGAAGAGGGAGGAAGGAGACAGAGGTGGCCAGGAGGATAAAAGGGGGGAATGAAAAGGAGAGAGGCAGATCCAGTCAGTAATCAGTTCCCTAAGTGTTCTCCACTGTCTGGAACATGCAGAGATTCACAGAGTTGGGTAGAGAAGAGAAGACGGAGGGAGGAGACAGAGGCGACCTGGTGGAGAAAAAGGAAAGTCCAAAGGAGGAGAGAGCAGTCAAGCCAGTAATCTAACTCCCAAGTAAAAATGAGTACTGAAGATTGGGTTATAAAGGTACAAAATTGATAACAAATACCAAAAAGCAAAGATTAAAAATCTAGAGTAGAGGTTGGATTTTCAAGAATACAATATTAAAGCAAAGAAGAAGAAGATAAAAAACACAAAGTCACAAGAATTATTAAAAAAAAATATACATATATATATATGTATATATATGAAGTTTGCTTTAAAAATGAAATTAAAAGACCCTTACTCCTTGGAAGAAAAGTTATGACCAAACTAGATAGCATATTGAAAAGCAGAGACATTACTTTGCTGACTAAGTTCCATCTAGTCAAGGCTATAGTTTTTCCCGTGGTCATGTATGGATGTGAGAGTTGGACTGTGAAGAAGGCTGAGTGGCGAAGAATTGATGCTTTTGAACTGTGGTGTTGGAGAAGACTCTTGAGAGTCCCTTGGACTGCAAGGAGATCCAGCCAGTCCATTCTGAAGGAGATCAACCCTGAGATTTCTTTGGGAGGTATGATGCTAAAGCTGAAACTCCAATACTTTGGCCACCTCATGCTAAGAGTTGACTCATTGGAAAAGACTCTGATGCTGGGAGGGATTGGGGGCAGCAGGAGAAGGGGATGACAGAGGTGAGATGGCTGGATGGCATCACAGACTCGATGGACATGAGTCTGAGTGAACTCCGGGAGTTGGACAGGGAGGCCTGGCGTGCTGCAATTCATGGGGTCGCAAAGAGTCAGACATGACTGAGCGACTGAACTGAACTGAAGTGAACTTGCTTTAAAAGTAGGATCTTTTTTTTTTTTAAAGTAATAGTAAGTAATTTTAAAACGTTTAAAAAAAAAGAAGAAAAAAAAAAAGAGAAAAAACAATGATCGTAAAAATAGCAAGGATATATCTAGGACTTTCTCTGGTGGTGTTGTGGGCAGTGTGGGGTCAGTTCATTTTCGGATAGTTCCCTGGTCTGGCTTATATTTCTCAAGATCCTAGGCCCCTTCCTATGTAGTTGGTACTAACTACAGGGTTTCAAACCATTGCACCTGTCACTTCCAAGATGGTTCCCTCTGTTTTAGCTTCTTACGTTTGCTGGTCTCTTCAGTGTCTGATTTCTGCCCTGACACAAAGGGGGTGGTGGTGGACACTTTTTTAAGGCTCACTTGTTCAGTCATGCAGTGGGGAGGGAGGGACGCCGCAAACAAATAACACTGGCATGTGCTTGCAGTGTCTCAGCCACACTGGGCCTGCCACTGCTCATGGCACACACAGCTGAGGCTCTAGGTTGTCTGCCAAGAACTGTCTGAGGCTGGCCCTTGGCTGCATGCACCTCCCAGGTCTAAGCCGCTCGGGTTCAGGCAGTTAGGTAGTCCTCAGAGGCACAGGCTCGGTTGGGCCTGCATTTTATGCCCTTCCCAGGTCCGAGTAGCTCAGGTGTTTGGTGAGCACGGTCACTGCGACTTATCGCCTCTCCCATCCCTGCTGCTCAGTTTTCTGGGTGTACAACTGGTGCACCTTCTCAGGCAGATGATGACTGTCCAGAACCCCAAGAAGTCTTAGTTAACAAAGAAGCCTGCTTGCAGTTTGGTAGATACTGTCTCTCTGGGGCTGCGATTGCCCCCTTCTGGCCTTTCCAGCTCTGGCTGCCTGTCGCCGGAGGGGTATGGTCTGCAGCCAGCTAATTCTGTTCGTCCTTTGTTCTGTGTGTGATCCTGGCGGTGTCTTATATTAGAGCTTTTCGCGTGGCAGCTATCCCACAGTCTGGTTTGCTATCCCAAGTTAATTTGCTCTGATTACCCTAGGGGCATTTAGGCCCAATCCTTAAAAAGCAATGCAGCCGGCGCCTCCCTGCCCAGCCCCCGCTTGCTAGTGGCAGATGCAGGCATCTACGCTGCTTCTACGCTGGGGGAGTTACCGTTGGGCTCGTAATCTGTGGGTTTTAATTATTTATTTGTTTTTCCTCCCTGTTATGTTGCCCTCTATGCTTCCAAGGCTCACCACAGACTCAGCAGTGAGAGTGTTTCCTGGTGTTTGGGAACTTCTCTCTTTTTAAGACTCCCTTCCCAGGATGGAACTCCATTCCTACCTCTTTTGTCTCTTTTTTTTGTCTTTTATATTTTTTCCTACCTCTTTTCGAAGACAGTGGGCTGCTTTTCTGGGTGCCTGATGTCCTCTGCTGGCATTCAGAAGTTGTTTTGTGGAATTTACTCAGCAATTAAATGTTCTTTTGATGAATTTGTGGGGGAGAAAGTAGTCTCCCTGTCCTATTCCTCCACCATCTTAGGACTGCCCCCACCAATGTCTTCTAATGTCCTCTATTTACTTTGCTGTGAGGTAGAGATGAGAATACCAGTATGGCCAATAAAATAGTGTTTATTCTGCTCCAGGATAGAGTTCTTTGTCATATCATTTCTCTGATTCTTTTAGGCTTGTCCCTACAGCTGTCTTTCACTTTGAGCACTCTTTTCCTGCGCTTACACTCTGCTTGTGTCTTGACGATGGACACTTATTGATTGCGGTCCAAACTGAAAATGAATCTCTTATTTTATAACATGGTCTTCCCCTGGGAACATCAGAAAACAGTAGTTGAGTATAATTCTGCACATTGGTATGAGCAATGAATACTTCATTTTAAAGATTTGTGTTTTAAAGTGTTTTGTGAAGTCCCTTTTTGGTGTTTAAATAATTGACTCATTGAACCTGAGGGATGAAACCTTAGGGATTGCTTGTTAAGATGTGCATAATCTCTTGTAGACCTTTTTGAAAGGTGATCATTTAAATTCTACTTGATTACTAGTTGTAATGGGATGCCCAGTCTCTGAGGAAGCCTGTTTTATTGTTAGATTAATTTAGTGGTTAAATTCTTATAATCTTTCTTAGGTAGATATTGAATTCTTGATGTTAATAACTCTAACCTATTGGCTTCTTATTCTTATGATAAAGACAAATTCCTTTTCATAGCCTACTAGTTCTTCAAGTATGACCCCTGCCTGCGTCTTCAGCCTCTTATTTTATGATTCTTTATCATACAATAGTTCCAGCCACAGTAGATTTTTAGTTTTCCTTTCTTTGCTTTATTATTCCTTAATTTCTCTGCATATGATGTTCCTTTATCCTAGAAAGCTTTCTTCCCAGTCCCCTTTCATTTTTCACTAAATTAACCTTTATTTTTTAGATGTCAGCACAATTATTTCTTCAGTGAATACATCCATGACCTTCTTGATTAGATAATACCGTCCCCTTGCAGTTATATGTACTCATGGTGCTCTGTACCTCTCCTTTGTAGCTTGTACCTTAATTGTGATTTTAATTAATCAGTGATTAATAGATGAATGTTTTTTTGACCTATTGCCCTTGTGTTTTTGTTCATGGTATGTCGTTAGCACTTAGCTCCCAGGTGTGAAATAAATATTTGTTCAATGCAATCAGCATAGGTCTGCCTGTACCTTACATAGGAAAATTTCACTTCCTCTATGTGATGATGGTTCAGAAATTTTAAGACAGCTAGAATGTTTTTCTTTCTTTCAGAAGTTGCACATTCCCTGTCCTTAAGTTGTCTTTCTTGTGATAAACCACAGCCCTTCACTGCTCCTCTGCATGCATTCATGTTAGTCAGTGTGCTTTGTACAGTGAGGCAGTTGGTTCTGAAAATAATGCTCCTAAATTGTCAGAATGCCTTTAGAAATCCATGTTAGAATAAGATGCAGCTTTTTTGAGCTGAATTAGTCTCTAGAGTGTGATATTTTAAGCTTTTGGTTCGTTCTACATGCACTAATTTAACTTCCATATAGGCTATCTTTTGAAGAAGAGGAATCCATTTCTATAAATCTTGAAAATCATTCTTTTGTGTAAGTTAAACCATGAGCTTCTTAATCATTAATATGGAGTAAATATTTCCTGGAAGTAAAATAAATATTTTACTTCCCAGTAAAACCCTACCTTTACTCTTTCTTGTGTTTTAGGAGGAAGCAATGCAAATAGTGGGAATGTACAAATTAAAGACCTTACATAAACTATATTACTTTTTATATTTTTCAACATAAAGATAGTATGTATACATATATGAGTGAGGCATTGTTAGCCTTTCATATTTAGACTAACAATTAAAGTGTTTATTGATTGTCCACTACTAGTCATATTAAGCTAGATACTGTTTTTCTGTCTTGGTATAATTTATTTGTTTGGTTATAAAATTAATACACATTTAAAGTAGACCATTTGAAAAAGGAAACACAAAGATATTTACATTCTATCCAAGTATAATTACTGTTAAAGCCGTTAAAGCTTTGGTTCATTTATTTTCATTTTTATGTTAATCCAATAAATATTGAGTGCATACTGCTTTGCTAAAATATTAAATGTGTCAGATGATGCACAATAAAATATAAGTAGGGAGCTAAAAATTGTTATAAAAGGTAGAAAGAAGACATGTCTGAAAAAGTTACTTTGAGCTCAGCCTAGGTATGGTTCTAGAATGAGTCAAGCAGAGAGAATGGGAATGCAAAGGCCCTGAGGCAGAAGTATGCATGACATATTGGAGAAATAGCAAGAATGTCAGTGTGGCTACAACAGAGCCAAAGAGTGACAAGATTTGACTTATATTTTAAGAGACCCACACTGGATACTCATGAAGTATAAGATATACAGGAGGAAGTACAAGTAGAGATACTAATTAGAAGCCTACTTTAATGAAACAGGAAAGAGAATATGGTGAATTAGACCAAAGAAGTGAGAAGTAGTTAGATGCTGGATATATTGTGATGATAGAGGCATTGAGAATTGTTAAAGGATCCTAAATGGGAGAGTGAGAAAAAGAGAAGTATCAAATAAAGCTTATTTTTATTCTCAGTCTTTTAAAATTTAAAAGAAGTTTGAAAATGAAAAGAAGTATAAAACATTGCTAGATATTATATATTAATGTTAAAGCAAACATCTGTGTAACTATCATACAAATAGTCACACATAAATAGAACACACAATAAATTGAACACCACCACTGCCCCAAAGCCTCATTTTGTCTTTTCCCCATTCCTATTTTCTTACTCTTAGAAGCATCCATTATTCTGAGTTTTACGTTTACCACTTTCTTGTTGTTCTTTAAACATTTATCACTAATGTATGCATCCATAAAATATATATTTAGTTAGTTTATGAAAATTATATAAATTGAATAACACTTTATTCTTTTGGGTTTTTCTTTCATACAGGATTATGTCTATAAGGTTCATCTGTATTGTAGGGAATAGTGTTAGTTTGTTCATTTTTATTGTTGTGTAATATTCCATTGTATGATTATGCCATAATGTATCTATTCTTCAGCTGCAGACAGCTGTGAACTTTTTTGTATTAGTATCCTGGTTCACATGGATTTTTCTAGGGAATTTTTCTAAGAGATGAGTTGTTGGATTTTAGAATAAGTGATCTTTTTACTTAACTAGTATTGCTAAGCTGTTTCCAAAGTGGTTGTATCAATTTAGTAGTGATTTCACATTATTCTACATCTTCACCCAAACTTATATTATTATTAGGTTGGTACAAAAATAATTGTGGTTTGGACCATGAATTATCATTATAACTTGGCTCAAACATATCTTTATTAATCAAAATAAGAACCAGTACAATCAATACATTTTTGCCAATGAGAAATAAGTTTGTTTATTCCTATAGCATAAAAATCTGTGCTTCAGGAGTCTATGACCTCTTGCAAAGCATTCTGCCTCCTGCTGGTTGTGGAAGTGTTTTTCCTGCAAAAAGTTGTCGAGATACTTGAGGAAGTGATTGTTGGTTAGAGAGAGGTCAGGTAAATACAGTGGATGAGGCAAAACTTCGTAGCCCAATTCATTCAAAGTTTGATGTGTTGGTTGTGTGATATGTAGTTGGGCATTTTCATGGAGGATTGGGTCCATTCTGTTGACCAATGCTGGCTGCAGGCATTATAGTTTTCAGTGTATCTCATTGATTTGCTGAGCATACTTCTCAGATGTAATAGTTTTGCCAGGATACAGGAAACTGTAGTGGATCAGACAGGTAGCAGACCACCAAACAGTGACCATGACCATTTTTTTGGTGGAAGTTTGGCTTTGGGAAGTGGTTTGGAGCTGCTTCTTGGTCCAGCCACTGAGCTGGTCAGCTCTAGTTGTCATATAAAATCCATTTTTCGTTCCATGTCACAATCCAAGCAAGAGATGGTGGTGGTTGTTGTAAAGAATAACAGAAGATGACACTTCAGAACGATGATTTTTTTTTTTTAAGATCAGCTCTTGGGGCACTCACTTATTGAGCCTTTTCACCTCTCCAATTTGCTTCAAATGCTGAATGGCCATAGAATGGTTGATGTTGAGTTCTTTGGCAACTTTTGGTGTAGTTTTAAGAGGATCAGCTTTGATGATTACTCTCAATTGGTTGTTGTCAACTTCCTATGGCTGGCCATTACACTTCTTATCTTCAAGGCTCTCATATCCTTTGCAAAACTTCTTGAACCACCACTGCACCGTATGTTCGCAGTTCCTGGGCCAAATGTCATTGTTGATATTGCAAGTTGTCTCTTGCTTTACAACCCATTTTGAACTCGAATAAAAAAATTGCTCAGATTTGCTTTTTGTCTAAAATCATTTCTATAGTCTAAAATAAATAGCAAGTAATATTCATTAGCAAAAAAAGCATAAAGTGAGAAATGCACATTAAGATGATGTATAAGTGAGTGAAAGTGAAGTCACTCAGTCGTGTCCGACTGTTTTCAACTCCATGGACGGTAGCCTACCACACTCCTCTGTCCATGGGATTCTCCAGGCAGGAATACTGGATTGGGTTGCCATTTCCTTCTCCAGAGGATCTTCCTGACCCGGGATCGAACCTGGGTCTCTCGCACTGTAAGCAGACACTTTATGATCTGAGCTACCAGGGAAGTCCAAGATGATGCACAACATAACCATATTTATTTAAGAACATATTCCAATATCAAATAGCAAAGGTCAACAATGTAAAACTGCAATTACTTTTGCATCAACATAATAATATTTTTGTCAATCTAGTGGATGAATATTGACTTCTTGTAGTTTAATTTGTGTGGCTTTGATTACTAACAAGGTTAAGAACTCATTCATATTTATCGGCTGTTAGTATATATATATATTTTTTGGTAAAGTGCCGGTTCCAGCCTCTTGATCACTTTTCCACTGGGCTGTCTTTTTGTTACTGATCTGTGGGAGTTGGTTATTAAATCCATGAATTAAGCTCCCTATTATACATAATAAAGGTATTCTATTCCATGGAATGTTTTTCATTATTTTTATAATATCTCTTTTACTTTATGGTTGGTACTTATTGTGTTTTGTTTAAAATTTTTTCCACAACCTGAGGTCATAAGTATGTCCTCCTGTATGTCTTTAAAGAGCTTACTTAATAAGTTTATCATGCACATTTAGGCTTAACTTTCTCTTATGCCCAAACTCTTTAATGGTTTATTTTGCAAATGTGCTTCTCAAATACTTAATTTATCATTTTTATGAGGTTCATTAATCTTTGGACTCTCTAAAGATAAAATACACTGAAGACATTTTCCAGGGATATTTTTAAAGCTTATGTAATATGGAGAAAGTATGTCAGCAACCTAATCCAGGACACTCTCATTTTGAGGATTAAAAAATTTCTTTCTAAATTCAAGCTCTGCTTATTTTCGTTTTATCTTCTTGTTTGTGTATGCTTTTTTTTTTTTTTTTTTAGGTTAAAGCAGTGAGGTGTATGAACTAAAAGCTGTGGTTCAGTCTTTCCCAGTACCCACATCAACCCACAACTAAACAAAGAGAGTTGTTTTGCTCAGAAAATTACTATTTCAAGAAAAAGTATTTTTTTCTAAGTGTTTATTTCTCACCTCATTTGGAGTATGGATAATTTACCAAAAGCTCAATAAATACTATAAAGGATAAGAAAATAGGTCAAGATGAAGAATGATGGGGTTGTTTTAGACAGGGTCACAGAAGGCTTCTCTGGGGAGGTGACATGTAAACAGAAACTCTTGGGACCTGAGAAGATCTTGGAGAAGGGAATTCCCAGCAGAGGAAATAGCAACTTCAAATGCTCTAAGATGGAAATGAGCTAAGTAATGTGGCTGGAGTGGAATGAAGTTGTAAATTTTATTCAGTTTCTACTTTAAACTGTTTTCAAAATCAATTCTAAACCTCTTAAAAAAACCAAAAAACCTAATGTGATACAGCTTATATACTGTCATCATATAATCTTTCTCAAGTGCTTTTACCAACTCATCAGTAGCCTGTTCATAAACCTCCTGTTTAATAGTTGTTTCTATTATTTATTGATGTCTTTATTTATTGTTGACCTGTCAGTATGACTAAAGAAAGTCATTAACCATGGTCAATTAAGTTAATCCTTATTGTTTTGACATTGGGATATGATACTTAGAATTGTCTCATTGAGGAGCCTCCCCATAAAAATCAGCATCTTTAGTTTGGAATGCCTGACATCGAAGCTTTCACTTTGGGGCACATATTTGGAACCTTGTCTTTTTTTACTTTCTATACCTTAACAGTGTGGCCTGTTTCCCTCTATCAGCAGTTTTTTGAGCCACCTATGTATTTCACCCAGCTGCCAAAAGAAGATGACTTTATTCATGTGAGGTAGGTACCTTCTCAGGACCACTCAGTGAGTTTTAGTGTGCCATGTAGCCATACCATCCAAAGCAAACCCTACAAATTTGGTGATAAGGCCTAACTGCTTTCATATGATATGGGAAAAAGCAATCAGAAATTTAATTTTATTTTTATATATTTATTTTCTGTACTTTAAAAAAAGGAACTTGAGATAGCAAAAAGTAATACAAATTTTAAAAATGTAAATGGAGTATCAGTATTAAAGGCAAATGGGAATACAGATGAGTGGTGGGGGCTACTTTAGTCATGCCTGTGATGATTGGAACTGTATTGCAGTATGTTTACTACACCTTAGTGTGTCCAGACATCCTTATCCATTTGAATAGTTCATTTTCAGTTACACATGAGCAAGGTAGTTAAACAGCTTAATGAGTAGCACTTTTTATCTTAATTTTGACTATATCTATGAGACATCACTCTACTGATACAGGCTCTGTTTATTGAGCACCTTCTATGTGTCAGACATGAAACACAAACATGAACCTTTTCAGAATTTGATTGAGTAGGAATTTCACAAATGAGAGGATGGAAGTTTATAGGATTTTATAAATGAAGAAAATGAGGTTGAGTTAGGTTAAATGACTTGCTATCATCACACACCCAATGAGGCAGAGCCAAGATTTCAAGAGACCTGAGTAAACTTTTTTAATGAAGAATCTTAAAAGAAATGGTTTTTATTTTCAAATTTTTATTTATTTTTGACTGTGCTGGATCCCCATTGCTGCATGTGGGCTTTCTCTAGTTACAGAGAGTGGGGGTGCCTCTCTAGTTGTGGTTTGTGGGTTTCTCATTGCAGTGTCTTGTCTTATTGTGGAGCACGGTCTCTACAGCATATGGGCTTCAGTAGTTGTGGCTCATGGGCTCTGGAGGGCTGGCTCAGGAGTTCTGTCACATGGACTTAGCTGACCTGAGGCATGAAGGATCTTCCTGGACCAGGGGTCGAACTGGTGTCCTCTGCATTGCAGGGTGGATTCTTAACCACTGTACCACCAGGGAAGCCCCAGATGTGAGTAAATTGAAAAAGTCTCTTTTTACTATACCATCCTGTGTTGAATATTTCTAAGAAGTTTTTCTTAAATGTGAATGTGGCATTTTAAAAAACATGTGTGTGGTATAAACAGTACTTAAATATGACATTTAGTTTTTATTCCTATGTGCAGTTGAAAAAAGTTTCAAGACTTCAAAATAGTTTTTGATTTGGTTGTCACTATCATTTGCAGTCCACTTATTTTCTAATCAAGTTGTGAGTGCGTTTGATAAGACCACTTGCTCCTCTGGGTCATATTAAGAATTTATATTGTTGAATATTCTGGGAACAAAACAGTTAACATTTGGGAATATTTTATTTATTGGTTTAAAATTACTTAAGTGTGTTATGCCCTCATACCACGTGAACATCTCCAAATAAGATATGTTTTATTTTATACATTTCAAGCTGTATTTAAATGTTACTATATTGCATTTTGCAACTTGTATTTTTCATTTAATATTATAGCTATGAGATTTATCCTTATGAATACTTCTAGCTTGTTCATTGTTTTTTTCTCTGCTTCTTAGTATTACATTAATAAAAGCATTCTAAAATTTTACCTGTCCATCCTGTTTTTGATGAACATTAAGTTGTTTTCACTTTTTCATTACTATAAATAATTTGACTAAAGCATTCACGTTTTAAATATGTTTAAATAAGTTTGAGATGTGTTTTCCACTGTTTGTCTAGACTAAATGCATAGGTGTGGAATTACTGTATTATAGCTATTTTACACTGTGAAATGATTGCCTTAATATGGTTAGTTACCACATCCCTCACATAATTATAATTTTTTTGTTCTTGTTATAGTGAAAATATTTAAGATTTATTTTCTTATCAACTTTTAAGCACATAATTTGGTATTATTAACTATAGTCACTGTGTTGTACATTTGACCCTCAATTATTCCTCTTGTAACTAGAAGTTTGTACTCTCTGACCAATATTTCCTCATTTTACTCCCCCCCCCGCCCCCCCCCCCCGATCCCCACCAGCCACTGGGAATGGTTAATATGAGTTCACCTTTTTTAGATTTCACATATTAGTGATCATACAGTATTTGCCCTTCTTTCTGACATGTTTCATTTAGCATAATGGCCTCCTCATTCACCCATGTTGGCACAAATGGCAAAATTTCCTTTTTAATGACTGAATAATATTCCATTGTAATATATACCATATTTTCTTTATCCATTCATTCATCTGTGGAAACTGAGTTCTTTCCATTCCTTGACTATTGTGAATAATGCTGCTATGATTGTGGGGTACAGATCTCTATGAGATAGTGATTTAATTTTTTTCAGATAAATACCCAATAGAATTGCTGTATCATATGGTAGTTCTGTTTATAATTTTTTGATGAACCTCTAAAATGTTTTTCACACTGGTTGTACCAATTTGCATTCCCAGCAGCAATACACAGGGGTTCTCTTTCCTCTATATACTCATTAGCACTTTTTATCTTATCTTTTTGATAATAGCTATTTTAACTGATATGAGGGGATATTTCACTGTGGCTTTGATTTACATTTTCCTGATGATAAGTGACATTGAATCCCTTTCCATGTATCTATTAGCCACCTGTATGTCTTTTTAAAAATTTCTGTTCAGGAATTGGGATTTGAGCCTAGAATAATCTGAAAAACTACACATTCGGGATAAAGCAATGGGTTATTAAGAAATTAAGAATGATAATGTATCATGAGCACAAAAATGTTTATTGTCTGAATGATTATACTATATGGTATTACACAGTAGTGCTGTAAAGATTAATGTCATCTGTGGGCTTGGAGTAGCAAAAGGGAAGAGTTCATTGTTTGTTGTAATTTGGAATCTTTCCTGTAGAAAATGAAACTTGAGGAATGGGGAGGATCCGATAAGATAGAATGAAGTGAGAACTGACAGAAGTATCAAAGGAGACAAACTGGAGCAAAAGGGCTAATAAACCAAAGTACTAAAGGTAAAAAAGTTAAAAAATTAGTTTGGAGTCAAGGATTAAGGGATTCAGAGCATAATTTGGCTTTGAAAAATGAAAGTGTTAGTCTCTCAGTTGTGTCCAACTCTTTACGACACCATGGACTGTAGCCAACTAGCCTCCTTTGTCCATGGAATTTTCCAGGCAAGAATACTGGAGTGGGTAGCCATTCCTTTCTCCAGGGAATCTTCCTGACCTAGGGAACAAACCTCCGTCTCCTGTGTTGCAGGCTGATTCTTCACCATCTAAGCCACCAGAGAAGCCCAGTTTGCTTTCAGTTCAGTTCAGTTGCTCAGTTGTGTCTGACTCTTTGTGATCCCATGGACTGCAGCATGCCAGGCTTCCCTGTCCATCACCAACTCCTGGAGCCTACTCAGACTCATGTCCATTGAGTCGGTGATGCCTTCCAACCATCTCATCCTCTGTCATCCCCTTCTCCTCCTGCCTTCAATCTTTCCCAGCATTAGGGTCTTTTCCAGTGAGTCAGTTCTTTGAATCAGGTGGCCAGAGTATTAGAGTTTCAGCTTCAGCATCAGTCCTTCCAGTGAAATTCAGGACTGATCTCCTTTAGGATAAACTGATTGGATCTCCTTGCACTCCAAGGGATTCTTGAGTCTTCTCCAACACCACAGTTCAAAAGCATCAATTCTTTTGGTTCTCAGCTTTCTTCACAGTCCAACTCTCACATCCATACATGACCACAGGAAAAACCATAGCCTTGACTAGATGGACCTTTGTTGGCAAAGTAATGTCTCTGCTTTTGAATATGCTATCTAGGTTGGTCATAACTTTCCTTCCAAGGAGTAAGTGTCTTTTAATTTCATGGCTGCAATCACCATCTGCAGTGATTTTGGAGCCCCCCAAAATAAAGTCTGACACTGTTTCAACTGTTCCCCATCTATTTGCCATGAAGTGATGGGACCAGATGCCATGATCTTCATTTTCTGAATGTTGAGCTTTAAGCCAACTTTTTCACTCTCCTCTTTCACTTTCATCAAGAGCTTTTGAGTTCCTCTTAACTATCTGCCATAAGGATGCTGTCATCTGGATATCTGAGGTGATTGATATTTCTCCTGGCAATCTTGATTCCAGCTTGTGCTTCTTCCAGCCCAGCGTTTCTCATGATGTACTCTGCATAGAAGTTAAATAAGCAGGGTGACAGTATACAGCCTTGACATACTCCTTTTCCTATTTGGAACCAGACTGTTGTTCCATGTCCAGTTCTAACTGTTGCTTCCTGACCTGCATATAGGTTTCTCAAGAGGCAGGTCAGGTGGTCTGGTATTCCCATCTCTTTCAGAATTTTCCACAGTTTATTGTGATCCACACCGTCAAAGGCTTTGGCATAGTCAATAAAGCAGAAATAATGTTTTTCTGGAACTCTCTTCCTTTTTCGATGATCCAGCGGATGTTGGCAATTTGATCTCTGGTTCCTCTGCCTTTTCTAAAACCAGCTTCAATATCTGGAAGTTCACAGTTCATGTATTACTGCAGCCTGGCTTGGAAAATTTTGAGCATTACTTTACTAGCATGTGAGATGAGTGGAATTGTGCAGTAGTTTGAGCATTCTTTGGCATTGCCTTTCTTTGGGATTGGAATGAAAACTGACCTTTTCCAGTCCTGTGGCCACTGCTGAGTTTTCCAAATTTGCTGGCATATTGAGTGCAGCACTTTCACAGCATCATCTTTCAGGATTTGAAATAGCTCCACTGGAATTCCATCACCTCCACTAGCTTTGTTTGTAGTGATGCTTTCTAAGGCCCACTTGACTTCACATTCCAGGATGTCTGGCTCTAGGTGAGTGATCACACCATCCTGATCATCTGGGTCGTGAAGATCTTTTTTGTACAGTTCTTCCATGTATTCTTGCCACCTCTTCTTAATATCTTCTGCTTCTATTAGGTCCATACCATTTCTGTCCTTTATGGAGCCCATCTTTGCATGAAATGTTCCCTTGGTATCTCTAATTTTCTTGAAGAGATCTCTAGTCTTTCCCATTCTGTTGTTTTCCTCTATTTCTTTGCATTGATCGCTGAGGAAGGCTTTCTTCTCTTCTTGCTATTCTTTGGAACTCTGCATTCAGATGGTTATATCTTTCCTTTTCTCCTTTGCTTTTCACTTCTCTTCTTTTCACAGCTATTTGTATGGCCTCCTCAGACAGCCGTTTTGCTATTTTACATTTCTTTTCCATGGGGATGGTCTTGATTCCTGTCTCCTGTACAATGTCATGAACCTCTGTCCATAGTTCATCAGGCACTCTATCAGATCTAGTCCCTTAAATCTATTTCTCACTTCTACTGTATAATCATAAGGGATTTGATTTAGGTTATACCTGAATGTTCTAGTTCTACTTTCTTCAATTTATTTCTGAATTTGGCAATAAGGAGTTCATGATCTGAGCCACAGTCAGCTCCCAGTCTTGTTTTTGTTGACTGTATGGAGCTTCTCCATCTTTGGCTGCAAAGAATATAATCAGTCTGTTTTCAGTGTTGACCATCTGGTGATGTCCATGTGTAGAGTCTTCTCTTGTGTTGTTGGAAGAGGATGTTTGTTATGACCAGTGCGTTCTCTTGGCAAAACTCTATTAGCCTTTGCCCTGCTTCATTCTGTATTCGAAGGCCAAATTTGCCTGTTACTCCAGGTGTTTCTTGACTTCCTACTTTTGTGTTCCAGTCCCCTGTAATGAAAAGGGCATCTTTTTTGGGTGTTAGTTCTAAAAGGTCTTGTAGGTCTTCATATAACTGTTCAACTTCAGCTTCTTCAGTGTTACTGGTTGGGACATAGAGGGATTATTGTGATATTGAATATTTGCCTTGGAATAGAACAGAGATTATTCTGTTGTTTTTGAGATTGCATCCAAGTACTGCATTTTGGACTCTTTTGTTGACCATGATGGCTACTCCATTTCTTCTAAGGGATTCCTGCCTGTAGTAGTAGCTATAATGATCATTTGAGTTCAGTTCACCCATTCCAGTCCATTTTAGTTCTCTGATTCCTAGAATGTCGATGTTCTCTCTTGCCATCTCCTATTTGACCACTTGCAATTTGCCTTGATTCATGGACCTAACATTCCAGGTTCCTATGCAATATTGCTTTTTACAGCATCGGACCTTGCTTCTATCACCAGTCACATCCACAACTGGGTATTGTTTTTGCTTTGGCTCCATCCCTTCATTCTTTCTGAAGTTATTTCTCCACTATTCTCCAGTAGCACATTGGGCACCTACTGACCTTGGGAGTTTCTCTTTCAGTATCCTATCATTTTGCCTTAGTAGAGAAGTTTGCTTTAGTAGAGAATAATTATTGGAATTAAGACTGGGCATGTAGGTTGCAGTTAAATTATGCTGAATGTTAGATTCAATTAAATTATATAATTGAGAGTTTTTGTGTTCCACATTATATTTGCTAAAGCTTTCCTTGCTCCTTCAGTTTTTCTTGCAACCTTGATCCAATCTGTTTGGCAGTGGTTCAGAAACATCTTCAAAAATGTGATGATATCTCAGCACTTCTACTAATTTCTCCCTAATCCAACCATCATTATCTCTCATTTGTATTATTATCATATTTTATTGACTAGTCTCCTGGTTTCCTCCTCTATCTCTGTTAGTTCTCAAAGAGCAAACAGAATGATCACAGTAAAATGAAAGGCAAATCTCTACTGCTTATCTTTTTTTAAAAAATTAATATATTTTTTAGTCAAAGGATAAATGCTTTGCAGGATTGTGTTGGTTTCTGCCAAACATCAAAATGAATCAGCCATAGGTATACATCCGTCCTCTCCCTCTTGAACCTCCCTTCCACCTCCCTCCCCATACCAGCCCTCTAAGTTGTTATAGAACCCTGGTTTGAGTTCTGTGAATCATACAGAAAATTCCCATTGGCTATCTATTTTACATTTGGTAATGTAAGTTTCCATGTTTCTCTCTCCATACCCTCTCCTTCCTCCTGCCATGTCCATAAGTCTGTTCTTTATGTCTGTGTCTCCATTGCTGCCCTACAAATAATTTCATCAGTACCATTTTTCGAGATTTCATATATATGTTAGTATATGATACTTGTTTTTCTCTTTGTGACTTACTTCACTCTGTATAATAGGCTCTGGGTTCATCCACCTCATTAGAACTGACTCAAATGTGTTCCTTTTTATGGCTGAGTAATATTCCATTGTATATATGTACCACAGCTTCTTTATCCATTCATCTGTTGATGGACATCTAGGTTGCTTCCATGTTCTAGCTACTGTAAATAGTGCTGCAGTGAACACTGAGGTACATGTGTCTTTTTCAACTTTGGTTTCCTCAGGGTATATGCCTAGGAGTGGGATTGCTGGGTCATAAGGTGGTTTTATTCCTAGTTTTTAAAGACATCTCCATACTGTCTCCCATAGTGGCTGTATCAGTTTACATTCTCACCAATAGTACAAGAGAGTTCCCTTTCCTCCACACCTTCTCCAGAATTTATTGTTTGTAGACTTTTTGATGATGGCCATTCTGACTGGTGTGAGGTGATATCTCATTGTAGTTTTGAGAGATGGTGATGGGCAGGGAGGCCTGGCATGCTGCGATTCATGGGGTCGCAAAGAGTCGGACACGACTGAGCAACTGAACTGAACTGAATAGTGAGTGACTTGAGCATCTTTTCATGTGTTTGCTAGCCATCTGTATGACGGCACATTAAAAAGCAGAGACATTACATTGTCAACAAAGGTCTGTCTAGTCAAGGCCATGGTTTTTCCAGTAGCCATGTATGGATGTGAGAGTTGGACTGTGAAGGCTGAGCACCGAAGAATAGATGCTTTTGAACTGTGGTGTTGGAGAAGACTCTTGAGAGTCCCTTGGACTGCAAGGAGATCCAACCAATCCATCCTAAAGGAGATCAGTCCTGGGTGTTCATTGGAAGGACTGATGTTGAAGCTGAAACTCCAATACTTTGGCCTCCTCATGCAAAGAGTTGACTCATTGGTAAAGACTCTGATGCTGGGAGAGATGGGAGACAGGAGGAGAAGGGGATGACAGAGGATGAGATGGCTGGATGGCATCACCAACTCAATGGACATGAGTTTGCGTAAACTCCGGGAGTTGGTGATGGACAGGGAGGCCTGGCATGCTGCAGTTAATGGGATTGCAAAGAGTTGGATATGACTGAGCAACTGAACTGAACTGTATGTCTTCTTTGGAGAAATGTCTGTTTAGGTCTTTTCCCCACTTTTCATTTGGTTGTTTGTTTTTCTGGTATTGAGTTGTATGAGCTGCTTGTATATTTTGGAAATTAAGCCTTTGTCGGTTTCATTTGCTATTTTCTCCTATTCTCAGAGTTGTCTTTTCACCTTGTTTATAGTTTTTTTTTTTTCTTTTTTTGCTGTGCAAAAGCTTTTAAGTTTAATTAGGTCCCATTTGTTTATTTTTGTTTTTATTTCCATTACTCTAGAAGGTGGGTCATAGAGGATCTTACTTTGATTTATGTCATTGATTGTTCTGCCTATGTTTTCCTCTAAGAGTGTTATAGTTTCTGGTATTATATTTAGGTTTTTAATCCATACTGAGTTTATCTTTGTGTATGGTGTTAGGAAGTGTTCTGATTTAATTCTTTTACCCGAAGCTGTCCAGTTTTCCCAGCACCACTTATTGAAGAGGCTATCTTTGCCCCATTGTATATTCTTATCTCCTTTGTCAAAAATAAGGTACTCATAGGTGCACGGGTTTATCTCTGGCTTTCTGTCTTTTTCTGTTGGCCTATATTTGTGTTTTTGTGCCATTACCAAACTGTCTTGATGACTATAGCTTTGTAGTATAGTCTGAAGTCTGATTCCTCCAGCTCCATTCTTCTTTCTCACAATTGCTCTGGCTCTTTGGAGTCTTTTGTGTTTCCATATGAATTGTAAAATGTTTTTGTTCTAGTTCTGTGCAAAATGCCATTGGTAATTTGATAGGGATTGCATTGAATCTGTACATTGCATTTGGTAGTATAGTCATTTTCACAATATTGATTCTTCCTACCCAGGAACATGGAGTACTCTCCATCTATTTATGTCATCTTTGATTTCTTTCATTAGTGTCATAATTTTCTGTATATAGTTCTTTTGTCTCCTTTGCCAAGTTAATTCTTACATATTTTATTCTTTTTGTTGCAGTGGTGAATGGGATTGAATCCTTGATTTCTCTGATCTTTCATTCTTAGTGTATAGGAATGCAAGTGATTCCTGTGTATTGATTTTGTATCCTGTGAGTTTGCTAAATTTACTGATTAGCTCTAGTAATTTTCTGATACTGTCTTTAGAGTTTTCTATGTACAGTATCATGTCATCTTCAAACAGTGAGAATTTTATTTCTTCTTTTCCTATCTGGATTCCTTTTATTTCTTTTTCTTCTCTGATTGCATTAGCTAGGACTTCTAAAACTATGTTGAATAACAGTGTTGAGAGTGGGTACCCTTCTCTTGTTCCTGGTCTTAGAGGGAATGCTTTCAGTTTTCATGTTTACTATGTTGAGGTAGGTTCCTTCTATGGCCATTTTTTGAAGAGTTGGTTTGTTGTTTTTTTTTTTAATGATAAATGGGTGCTGAATTTTGTCAAAGGCTTTTTCTACATCTGTTGAGATTATCACGTGGTTTTTATCTTGCAGTTTGTTAATATGGTGTATCACATTGATTGATTTGCATGTATTGAATTCTTGCATCCCTGGGATAAATGAAAGGCAGATCTCTCCATTGCTTATCTTAACAGCCAAGATCTTTACAGATCTTTACCCAACTCCTGTTAACTTCCCTTAACTGAGTTCCTACTATCCTAACTCTAGGTCCTTCTCATTCCTTAATCATTCTTCTTCAGCCATATGGGCCTTCTTGTTCTTCATATATCCTGGGTTTTTGGACTTATTTCTGCTGCTTAGAAATTTTGTTCCTTCCAATAGCAGTATGGTTTACTTCCTCATCTCTTTCAGATCTTTGTTTAAATATGACTGATATGAGGCCTTCCCTGATCACCCTACTTAAAATTGCATTGTTTCCTTCTTGGAACTTTTATTCTCTTTTGCTGTTTGGTTTTTCTTTCTTTTTTTACTTATTTATTTTAATTGGAGACTAATTACAGTATTGTGGTGGTTTTTGCCATACATTCACATGAATCAGCCATGGGTGTACATGTGTTCCCCATCCTGAAGCTCTCTCCCACCTCCCTCCCTATCCCATCCCTCTGGGTCATTCCAGTGCACCAGCCCTGAGCACCCTGTCTCTTGCATTGAACCTGGACTGGTGATCTATTTCAAATATGATAATATACATGTTTCAATGCTTTTTCTATGCAGTGTTTGTCACATTTGACAGTCTGTATTTTGCATCTTTGTTTCCCCCCTGCCCCCAAATGTCAGGGATTTTATTCCTGCTGTATCTGTAGAATTTGGAATTTGTTGAATGAATGAATGACTATAAAGAGTGTTGAATGCATATATAATGGCTCATTCATCAGTCAGAAGTGTTTTGAGCACTCTCTTCTCACCAGCTTAATGTATATGTCAACTATAATAATCTTCATGCCTTTCCTTAGAATGTGCCTCACTCTTTCATGCCTCCCTGACTTTGATTGTACTGTTCCTGTAACCTGCACTGCTGTTTACTTACCTCTATACAGAAATTTCTTTCTCAACATTTAAGACCCAGTACAAATGCTCTTTATGAAACCCTTCACCAGTAGTGCTTCCACCCTCAGACATAACTATATTTTTTTCCCTTTGTTGTAGCAGTATTATTCACTTGATTCTACTAAGACAATTACATTTATTGAAAATATCTTTTGTCCCACCTGGCCCTCCCCACTGCAACTTCTCTAGGTCAAAGGACTATTTGTTTATTTCTTTAAATATTTCTGCTTATCTTAATGCATGATAGATACCTTATGTGTAGTAACTGAATATGGAGTATTTTTGAAAGAATGAAAGAACATAAATAAGTTATTAAATTAGTGCTGGAGATATATTTTTAAGAATGTGTTCTATTATTCTTATGGTATAACCCTACTAAGACTTGTAGAGATAGTTTGAGATAGCTACATATCACTCTTTTTTTGGCATCCTGATAGTGTCACATGACATAAACAGCATAATTTGGAGCTTTTCTTGTGGCACAGAGGTCACTTGTGAGAATGATATATTTTAGGTAAAGACTGTCAATCCTGGTTAGCCAAGAAGCAGGGATGCTAAATGGATACAGTTAGACAGTAACCTATTTCTGTAGCTTCTTTATTGAAAAGAAAAAAAGATTGAAATCACAAAAACCAAAATAATAAACCCCCCCAAAAGATCATGTAGTAATTTAACATTTGTTACTGAAAAGCACTAGCAAGAAAAAGAAATTGGAAACCCAGGTTAGTAAATACTCTTTATTCTCCAACATCTGTAGAAAAACTACTGCATGAGTGCTAAGTCATGTCCGACTGCTTGCACGTCAGACTGTGGCCTGCCAAGCTTCTCTGTCCATGGGATTCTCTAGGCAAGAATACTGAGTGGATTGCTATGCCGTCCTCCAGGGGATCTTCCAAACCCAGGGATGTGTCTCGTGTCTCCTGCATTGGCAGGCAAGTTCTTTACCACTAGCGCCACCTGGGAAGGCCAGAAAAACTGCTACTACTGTTTATTCTCTAACATCTGTTCTCTTGTTCCATAGTAGAGGAATTTCTGAGTTTTACCTTATTTGAATTTACTAACTGTTTCTTTTTTGTCTTATACTTTTTGTGTCTTAAATGTATAAGAAGTCCTTTTCTGCCTTCAAGTCAAAAACATATTCTATTGTATCCTCCCTTAAACTTTGTTTTGCCTTTCAAACACAGGTCTCTTAAATTCATGCAGAATATATTTTTATCTATGTATGAAAGTATTGTTTTGATTTTGTATTTTATCATATAGACAGCCATATAGTATAGCAGGCATTCTTTCTTGTTCACTTCCTTAAATAAGATACCTTAACCTTTTATCAGGCTTCCCTGGTGGCTCAGATGGTAAAGAATCCAGCTGTAATGAAGGAGACTCCAGTTTGATCCCTGGGTTGGGAAGATCTCCTGGAGGAGGGAATGACAACCCGCTCCAGTATTCTTGCCTGGAGAATTCCATGGACAGAGGAGCCTGGTGGGCTACAGTCCATGGGGTGGAAAAGACTTGGACATGACTGAGCTACTAACACTTCCATATTTTTCACTTTTCACAAGCTTTTATCATGAAGTAGCATATTTGCTAGTAGATTCACTTTCTTATGTATTAGAATATTTCCTCATTTGCTAAAGTATCTTCCCCCCACTCCCCAAATAATTGGGGTTTGAAAAGTGACATGTACTGGGCTAAGAGACGGTCTTTAGAATCAAACTGTCTGGATTCAAATCCTGGCCCTGCTGCTTATCAGATGAGTGTTATTGGGCTTCTCTGGGCCACAGCTTCATTTGTAAAACAAGAATGAAAATACATCAGAGGTAATTGTAAATGTTAAATAAGCTTATATATGTAAGCTTATAGTTTTAACCTTGGAACTTTGGCTGAAACACAGTCAGCAATCTTGTTACCTGGTATTATTATTTTTTTGAGATAACTCGATATTTTTTTTCTTCTTTAATTTGTTGACTGGAGAAATTACAGTAATTTTATTGACAGAGCTTGCTTGTGTTCACAGATTATATGATGAAAAAAGAAAGAAGTGAAAATGTTAGTTGCTTAGTTATGTCTGATTCTTGTGACCCCATAGACTGTAGCCTGCCAGGCTCCTCTGTCCATGGGGTTTTCCAGGCAAGCATACTGGAGTGGGGAGCCATTCCTTTCTTCAGGGGATCTTTCTGACCCAGGATCAAATTTGGGGCTCCTGCATTGCAGACAGATTCTTTACCATCTGAACCACCAGGGAAGCCCTAGATTATGTGCTATAACTAAAAAACTATATTACCAGAGTATTTGTTATTGTTCAGTCAGGTCCAACTTTTTGCAGCCCATGAACTGCAGCACTCCAGGCTTCTCAGTCCTTCACTGTCTCCTGGAGTTTGCTCAAACTCATGTCCATTGAGTCAGTGATGCCATCCAACCATCTCATCCTCTGTTGCCCTCTTCTCTTCCTACCCTCAATCTTTCCCAGCATCAGGGTCTTTTCCAATGAGTTGGCTCTTCACATCAGATGGCCAAAGTATTGGAGCTTTAGTTTCAGCATCAGTCCTTCCAATTAATATTTGGGGTTGATTTCCTTTAGGATTGACTGGTTTGATCTCCTTGCTGTCCAAGGGATTCTTAAGAGTCTTCTTCAGCACTACAGTTCAAGTGTATCAATTCTTTAACACTTAGCCTTCTTTATGGTTCAACATCCACATCCATACATGACTACTGGAAAAACTAGAGCTTTGACTGTATGGACCATTGTCCATACAGTGATGTCTCTGCTTTCTAGAACACTGCTTAGGTTTCTCATAGCTTTTCTTCCAAGGAGCAAGCATCTTTTAAGTTCGTCACTTCGGTCACCATCCACAGTGGTTTTGGAGCCCCCAAAATAAAATCTGTCACCGTTTTCACATTTTCCATGTCTCTTTGCCATGAAGCGATGGGACCAGATGCCATGATCTTAGTTTTTTTAAATGTTGAGTTTTAAGCAAGCCTTTTCACTCTCTTCTTTCACCTTCATCAAGAGGCTCTTTAGTTTCCTCTTTGCTTTCTGCCATTAAAGTGGTATCACCTGCACATCTGAGGTTGTTGCTATTTCTCCTGTCAATCTTGATTCCTGCTTGTGAGTCATCCAGCCTGGCATTTCGTGTGATGTACTCTGCATATGAGTTAAATAAGCAGGGTAACAAAATACAGCCTTGTCATAATTTTGAACCAGTCTGTTGTTCCATGTCTGGTTTTAACTGTGGATTCTTGACCTATGTACAAGTTTTTCTGGACACAGGTTAGGTGGTCTGGTATTTCCATCTTTTAAAGAGTTTTCCACAGTTTTTCTGTGATCCACACAGTCAAAGGCTTTATAGCATAGTCAGTGAAGCAGAAGTACATGTTTTTCTGGAATTCTGTTGTTTTCTCTATGATCCAACAAATGTTGGCAATTTGATCTCTCATTCCTCTTTCTTTTCTAAACCCAGTCTGTACATTTGGAAGTTCTTTGTTCACATACTGCTGAAGCCTAGCTTGAAGGATGTTGAGAATTACCTTACTAGTAAATGAAATGAGCTCAGTTGTATGGTAGCTTGAACATTCTTTTGCTGTAATTCCCTTCATGGATCACAGCTTTGTCTTGGCAAAGGGGCTTGCTTAGCTCAATGAAACTATGAGCCATACCGTGCAGGGCCACTTCAGGTGGATTAGTCATAGAGAAGAGTTCTGACAAAATGTGATCCACTGGAGGAGGGAATGGCAAACTGCTCCAGTATTCTTCCTGTGAGAACCCCATGAACAGTATGAAATGGAATGTTACTAAGCTGCAAAAAAGAATGCAATAATGTCATTTGCAGCAGCATGGATGGACCTAGAGTATCATACTGAGTAAAGTAAGTCAAACAGAGAAGCAGAAATATTGTGTGACATCACTTATGCATGGAATCTAAAAAAAAGAGAAACAGATGAAAATGTTTACAAAACAGAAGTAGACTCACAGACATAGAAAACAACCTTATGGTTACCAAAGGGAATAGTGGGAAGGGAAGAGAGGAAAGATAGATTAGGAGTTTGAGATTAAGAGATACGAAACAACAAAGACCTACTATAGAGCACAAGGAACTATATTTTGTATCTTGGATAAACCTATAATGGAAAAGATTCTGGAAAAATCTCTCTCTCTATGTATGTGTGTGTGTATATATATACACACACACATGCATGTATACACCCACATACTTTCATAGAGCTATAGATATAGGAGCCAGGATCCAAGACTCATCCTTGGAGAACCCACCCATTTGTGGCCAGCTGGCCACCTCTTCAGAACTGCCATGGCTGAGGAGAGATGGGCTGTCACAGGTGGATACTTTAGGGTGATAGGAAGAATAGGGTAGGCTTTTATGATGGAATAAAGAAATGATTGAAAATGAAAAAAAAGAATGTATATATGAAAAATAATATATATAATTCACCTAAAATAAACACATTGTAAAATAACTATACTTCAATTAAAAAATGGTTTAAAAAGTCATCCTTAATTTTTAACATGTATTTTTGACTCAATAAACTCTCAATTCAACCAAAATCTCTATCCTTTTCCTAAATTATACAACACTTCATCTTTTTTATTGCTCCTTTCATAAATTACCTTTTATATTATTTTCACCTTAGTTTTTAAGCCCTCAGAAAGTCATTATTTTACTAATATGCTTTTACAGTCAATGCTTTTTCAAATTTACTCACATGTTTACTATTTATTCATGCTGGCCTCTTTTTCTCTTTTCTTCAATTTATTTCTCCACTAAGTATTTTCTTTAATAGTTGTTTTAGCAAGTATACACTAATGGAAAACATTACCTTTGCTTGTTTGCAGCTATTTTTCTTTCTTTCTGTACCCTCACATCATTATGTAAATGAGCAAGCACAAATTTCAGTATTGAGTAGTATTTTCCCTCATTTTGTAGATACTAAATCATCTCGTGTCTATTCTTGCTCTTAAGCCATATTATGGTTCATGGTAGGTAATTTTTTTTTTTAATTAAAAGTTAATTTTTAAAAACTTTGTTATTTATGGTTTGTCTCTCTATTCATTTTTTCTCTTTCTTTTCTAAATTTTCCTGTGTTTTTCTTCATGCTATCCTATTTCTTCTTTATGGTTTTATAAGTTCTTTTATCTTTTTAATCAATTTAAATTCTGTTATTTTATTTTTTTAATTTTTTTTAGTCTTTTATTTTTTTAAATTTTAAAATCTTTATTCTTACATGCGTTCCCAAATCAGTTTCAGATTGTTTTGTTTTCTCAAGTTCTGGGAGCTCATCCTCCTGTTTGGTAAGTTTCTGCTGTTTTCCATGGTGGATTATTTTCCCGTGTGTTTGTGAATTTAGATGTTAAATGATAGATTTTAAAATCTATGTTTATAAATACTATCCTGAATGTAAGCATGAGGTTTCTAGAGCAGAGATCAAAGTTATTATTTCTTTTTTTTTAAGTTTCTTAATTTCAATGCTGTTACTTCTTTTATTAGTAACTGCGTTAGTTCTCTTTGCCCCAGTTCTTTCCTCCTTCTAGGGTGAAATGGTTAGATAGCATCACTGACTCAATGGAACTAAATCTGAGCAAACTCTGGGAGACAGTAAAGGACAGGGGAACCTGACATGCTGCAGTTCATGGGATCACGAAGAGTCAGTTACTTAGCAGCTGAGCAACAGCAGGGTGAGGTGATGAGAGCCAGAGTCACTCTACATGTACTGAAGTTTGTACTGCAGGAGAGAAACTCTTTAGTTATGATTCTAGCCCTTTATATAGGATGGTTTAAATATTTATAGCTGTCACACTCCCTGGTGAGAGAGGGTTAGAAACCTAATCTCTCTAATGTAAACAAGAAGAAAGGAAAGAGAAAGGCAAGGTTTTCTGGATTCTTACCCTTTGGAATGTAAATACATATCTCCAGGGAGAAGATAAGGCTACTTACTGTCCCTGGGTTTACAATGCCTGGAATATTCCTATGTCTCATCCGGCTCTGAAAGCTGAACACGTATTTCCAGGAAGGTAAATCTCTCAGGAGTTCTCTCACTACTCAGTCATCATTTAACTTCTAAGGCTTGGTATCTAACTCAGCATCCAGTAAAATTTGCTCAGAAAGCCCTAACCATGTAGCAACATGAAAATACTCATTTCCTGGCAATAACATCTTCAGTGGAACTTTTTTTCTTTCCCTCCTTTGGGGATCCCACATGGCCTACCTTATAAGAAGTTGTGTCTGAAGTGGTTTTGCTTTTGCTTTTTCCCAATGCCCCAGGGATATCACTGAGCGAGGACTTTTGTATGTGTGTATTAAGTTAGATTGGGGATTTCTATTGAAAAACAGGTAGTTTAATTTGTTTTCCATGCCTTTGTGATTTCTCATCTGAGGCTCTCTACCTTCCTTATGGATATCTGGGGAGAAAATGCTATAGCAGAAGGAATAGCAAAAGCAAAACTTGCGAGGGGCCCTGTGGCTGGTGAGGGAGTGAGTGACGGACAGACAGAATGGCAAGAATGAAGTTAGAGAGGTAGTGAGAAGGTAGGTGGAGCTTGTAGGGCTTTGAATTTTATGCAAAGTAATAAGGGAAACCACTGGAGAACTTGGAACAGAGGAGGGATGTAATCTGACTTTTGATTTAAATGGGTCACTTTCACTGTTGTGTTAGAGTGGGTTATATAGAAGGATAGCTGGTAGGATTATCATGTGCAATACTGATTCCTTTCAGTTGGTAACAGAGGAGTTGACTTCTTTTAAAGCTCCATGGAAACCAAATACTTAAGGCAATCAATCCTTGTTGAATGCTTTAGTTGAAAAATAGGTCACTAGCTTGCCACATCATATAATAACAACTACAAACCTCATACCCTCACCCCTACAGGAGAGGCTGTTGACTTCTAACTGAAGAATGCTGGTGTTGGTGGAAGAGAGTTGAAGGCCAAGTTTCTACCATGGTATGATTACTATATTTGGATCCCTCTGTGATCATACCAGGGTAGAGATTGGTGCCTTCCTAATTAGGTACCTTAAAAGTTCTCTAGCCCAGTGGCTAGAGTTTGATGTCCAGTGTTGTTAGATCCTAGTTCATTACCTCAAACTTTGACGGGCAACGAGGAACTCATACTAACACAAATGCTAATTTCTTTTGCTGTAAATTTCCTGAAATAAAAACTGCTTTAGAAGGCTTGAGTCTTCCCTGGTGGCTCAGATGGTAAAGCATCTGTCTGCAATGTGGGAGACCTGAGTTCAATCCCTGGGTTGGGAAGATCTCCTGGAGAAGGAAATGGCAACCCACTCCAGTACTCTTGCCTGGAGAATCCCACAGACGGAGGAGCCTGGTAGGCTACAGTCCATGGGGTCGCAAGAGTCGGACACAACTGAGCGACTTTACTTCCTTCACGTTTAGAAGGCTTAGTGTTTGATTGCTTGCTTTTGTTTTTGTAACCAAGACCCAAAGGGTGGGATAAGGGTGGAGTATGGGTAGAAGCAGGGAGACGAATAAAGTAGCAATTGAAATTACTCGGGTAAGAGAGGGTGGCTTCTTTTACCAAGATGGTGGGGCAGAGGTAATAAGCAGTCATATTTGAGCTGTATTTAGAAGGAAGAGCTGGTAAGATTACTGATGGAATGAAAGAGAGAGAAAGAGAAGAGTTATTAAAATTTCATGGTTCTTGTTTTGCCCAGCTGGTGGAAGTGAGGTCCCATTTATTGAGGTGAGAAGAGTGTACACAGTCAGTTAAGTGTATATTGAATGATGTAAAATGAAGTAAAAAGAATAAAGGAAAATTAGTAGAAGATTAAAAGAATGTGTGTAAACACAAGATCTTGTACCATCAATATGTTTCTGGTAACTATACTACAAGCTCCAGGAAGGCAGAGTTCACCATTATGTATCTAGCAATGAATATAGTTCCTTGTATATAATTTAGTCTGTGTGTGTCCGTCTTTCTGTCTGTATCTCTGTTTCTGGGTATATATGTGTATCTATTTTGAATAAATGGATGGATGTGGGAATGAAGAGGTGGATGAATGTGATACACTTTGCTCTTTAGGCACTGCAGAAATGTCACCATGAACACTGAATAAATTGTTTTTGTATCTTTTTTGGATTGGGAGATGCTTACTTTTTGTCCTTTTGTGCTTATGGTCTTAGCACAGTGAGACTAATTTTTCAGTATTCAATACAGCAAATATTTTCTGTCAAGAGGAATTTTATTATGCAAATATTGCAGAGAACTGAAAATTATCACTCTGTTTCTATCTTCTCTTGATGAAAATATTCCTTTCCCCCTAAAAAAATTACTTAGCATTTAGAGTATGTTCACAATTGTATGAGACATGCAGTCAGTCAGTCAGTCAGTTCAGTCGCTCAGTCATGTCCGACTCTTTGCAACCCCATGAATCACAGCACGCCAGGCCTCCCTGTCCATCACCAACTCCTGGAGTTCACTCAAACTCATGTCCATCGAGTCAGTGATGCCATCCAACCATCTCATCCTCTGTCATCCACTTCTCCTCTTGCCCCTAACCCCTCCCAGCATCAGGGTCTTTTCCAGTGAGTCAACTCTTTACATGAGGTGGCCAAAGTATTGGAGTTTCAGCTTCAGCATCAGTTCTTCCAGTGAACACCCAACTGATCTCCTTTAGAATAGACTGTTTGGGTCTCCTTGCAGTCCAAGGGACTCTCATGAGTTTTCTCCAACACCACAGTTCAAAAGCATCAATTCTTTGGCACTCAGCTTTCTTCACAGTCCAATTCTCAACATACATACAGGACCACTAGAAAAACCATAGCCTTGACTAGACGGACCTTTGTTGGCAAGGTAATATCTCTGCTTTTCAATATACTATCTACATTGGTCATAACTTTTCTTCCAAGGAGTAAGTATCTTTTAATTTCATGGCTGCAATCACCATCTGCAGTGATTTTGGAGCCCAAAAAAATAAAGTCTGACACTGTTTCTACTGTTTCACCATCTATTTCCCATGAAGTGATGGGACCAGATGCCATGATCTTTGTTTTCTAAATGTTGAGCTTTAAGCCAACTTTTTCACTCTCCTCTTTCACTTTCATCAAGAGGCTTTTTAGTTCCTCTTCACTTTCTGCTATAAGGGTGGTGTCATCTTCGTATCTGAGGTGATTGATATTTCTCGCGGCAGTCTTGAATCCAGCTTGTGTTTCCTCCAGTCCAGCGTTTCTCATGATGTACTCTGCATAGAAGTTAAATAAGCATGGTGACAATATACAGCCTTGACGTACTCCTTTTCCTATTTGGAACCAGTCTGTTGTTCCATGTTCAGTTCTAATTGTTGCTTCCTGACCTGCATATATGTTTCTCAAGAGGCAGGTCAGGTGGTCTGGTATTCATTCCCATCTCTTTCAGAATTCTCCACAGTTTCTTGTGATCCACACAGTCAAAGGCTTTGGCATAGTCAATAAAGCAGAAATAGATGTTTTTCTGGAACTCTTTTGCTTTTTCCATGATCCAGCGGATGTTGGCAATTTGATCTCTGGTTCCTCTGCCTTTTCTAAAACCAGCTTGAATATCTGGAAGTTCAAGGTTCACGTATTGCAAGCCTGACTTGGAGAATTTTGAGCATTACTTCACTAGCTTGTGAGATGAGTGCAATTTTTGCCATAGTTTGAGCATTCTTTGGCATTGCCTTTCTTTGGGATTGGAATGAAAACTGACGTTTTCCAGTCCTGTGGCCACTGCTGAGTTTTCCAAATTTGCTGGCATATTGAGTGCAGCACTTTCACAGCTGCTGGCGACGGAATGAAACACCAACACTGAGTGGTTTAAATCTTTATATTTTAACACTTGCCTCTTACAGCTGCTTTATTTTATATCTCTTGCACAACAACCTACAGGGCAAGTTGCCAAACACCATGATTCAAAGACTATACAGTGCGCAGGCGCAGGGCGAGATAACTTTTACCTTGACTTATTTACTGCAGCTAAGACTTTGTTTTGGGAACTTCCTTATCAACTTAGAATCCGTTTTGTCCCAGGGTCTGTTCCTTTTGAGGAATCAGAGAAACATCCTTGTGTGCAAGAAATGTTCTTTTCCCATGGGAACAAACAGGATTCTTAGCTGAACATCTCGTTTGCAAGAATGTTCAGCTCAGGTTGAGAGTCTCGTTTGCAAGCACTTCTCAACCTTCCTTAAACCTAGTTCCCTACACTGGGCAGAACATCTCGTCTGCAAGAATGTTCAGCCTTGGTTGAGAGTATCGTTTGCAAGCACTTCTCAACCTTCTTTATACCTTGTTCCCTACACACAGCATCATCATTCAGGATTTGAAATAGCTCCACTGGAATTCCATCACCTCCACTAGCTTTGTTTGTAGTGATGCTTTCTAAGGCCCACTTGACTTCACATTCCAGGATGTCTGGCTCTAGGTGAGTGATCACACCATTGTGATTATATGGGTCGTGAAGCTCTTTTTTGTACAGTTCTTCTGTGTATTCTTGCCACCTCTTCTGAATATCTTCTGCTTCTGTTAGGTCCATACCATTTCTGCCCCCTTATTGTGCCCATCTTTGCATGAAATGTTCCCTTGGTATCTCTAATTTTCTTGAAGAGATCTCTAGTCTTTCCCATTCTGTTGTTTTCTTCTATTTCTTTGCATTGATCGCTGACAAAGGCTTTTGTATCTTTCCATGCTATTCTTGGAGCTGCATTCAGATGCTTATAACTTTCCTTTTCTCCTTTCCTTTTCACTTCTTTTCTTTTCACAGCTATTTGTAAGACCTCCCCAGACAGTCATTTTGCTGTTTTGCATTTCTTTTCCATGGGGATGGTCTTGATCTCTGTCTCCTATACAGTGTCATGAACCTCCGTCCATAGTTCATCAGGCACTCTGTCTATCAGATCTAGTCCCTTAAATCTATTTCTCACTTCCACTGTATAATCATAAGGGATTTGTTTTAGGTCATATCTGAATGGTCTAGTGGTTTTCCCCACTTTCTTCAATTTACATCTGAATTTGGCAATAAGAAATTCATGGTCTGAGCCACAGTCAGCTCCCAGTCTTGTTTTTGCTGATTGTATGGAGCTTCTCCATCTTTGGCTGCAAAGAATGTAATCAATCTGATTTTGATGTTGACCATCTGGTGATGTCCATGTGTAGAGTCTTCTCTTGTGTTGTTGGAAGAGGGTGTTTGTTATGACCAGTGCGTTCTCTTGGCAAAACTCTTATTAGCCTTTAGGGTAGGCATTATTAATAGATGTTTTAGCTAAGACAGATCTGAGATCAGAAGAGTCTTGCTCTAGGTCCCAGAACTAGTAAGCTACGATGTCGTGATTTAAATCGAGCTTACAGTTTATTCAACTAAACAGTTGTGGCTATTAACCAGTTGTAGCAGTGGTAGCCTCAGTATCTAAAGTGAAGCACTTTTTGCTGGGCATGAGAGAGCTGTGATATACCCAAGGAGGCGATATAGCTGACAGAGGTTTGAATCCTTGTCTAAAATTTCTTTAACAAGTTATTTTGTTCACTTCTGTAAGACTCAGATGGACTTCGCAGGTGGCACTAGTGGTAAGAACCCTCCTGCCAGGGCAAGAGATGTAAGAGATGTGGGTTCAGTCCCTGGGTCAGGGAATCCCCTGGAGTAGGAAATAGCAATCCACTCCAGTATTCTTGCTGGGAAAATTCCATATGGACAGAGGATCCTGACAGGCTACAGTCCATGGGGTTGCAAAGGATGGGGCAAAATTGAGTGCACACCCACATAAGACTCAATTTACTTATCTGAAAAATGGGTACAAAATGACTTTCTCAAGAGTTTCTCTGAGATTTGAATAAGAAAGTATATTAAATACATAGTAGAATACTTGCATTATAGTACATGCGAAGAACTGACTCATTTGAATGGACCCTGATGCTGGGAAAGATTGAAGGCAGGAAGAGAAGGGGAGGACAGAGGATGAGATGGTTGGATGGCGTCACCGACTTAATGGACATGAGTTTGAGTAAACTCCGGGAGTTGGTGATGGACAGGGAGGCCTGGCATGCTGCAGTCCGTGGGGTTGGAGAGTCAGACATGACTGAGTGACTGAACTGAACCGACTGACATTCTAAGGTGATAGTACCTGACATTATTATTGCATGCTCATGCCCTCTCCATTTGTACTCTCTAGTATAGTCAGTGCCAATATCTGGAGGGGATTTCTCTCTTCTTTTTCATCTGCTCCACACATTTCTCATGTCTGTGTCTTCCTTTTCTCTCTGCTTTTCATGGTATATTAATCTACTATGAATCTTCTGCTGTTTTCTGTTTGTGTAGATATTATCTGTTAATGATGCTTCAAAATTCTGAGAGATGTTCAAGAAAAACAGTGTTGCCTATTTTTCTCCTGACTAAATTTTTGTTTTTTATCAGTATGCAATTTTTATTGACTTATTAAATTAGTTAGGAGATCAGCCCTGGGATTTCTTTGGAAGGAATGATGCTAAAGCTGAAGCTCCAGTACTTTGGCCACTTCATGCGAAGAGTTGACTCATTGGAAAAGACTCTGATGCTGGGAGGGATTGGGGGCAGGAGGAGAAGGGGATGACAGAGGATGAGATGGCTGGATGGCATCACTGACTCGATGGACATGAGTCTGAGTGAACTCTGGGAGTTGGTGATGGACAGGGAGGCCTGGCATGCTGCAATTTATGGAGTTGCAAAGAGTCAGACACAACTGAGCGACTGAACTGAATTGAATTGAAATTAGTGTGAGGGCCCTGAAACAAAGAATATTCAATCTTAGGTATTCTGTAGATCATCCAGATTGTTTTTTATTCTTTGTTCCCATGACCCACTCCAGCCCCAAATTCTACATATGGTGAATGTATCTAACTGGGATATTTAATTCATAAGCTTTGGCAATACTGTCCATATCCATTCAGTTCAAATTAATAAACATTTATTGATCTCCTAGTGTCAGTTACCAATTGCATCATCTGCAAGTAACAGAGATCTCAATATCAGGCTTGATGAAATAAAACATTTCCCCCTTCAAATCAAGAGGTGCAGACGAAAATAAGCCAGGACTGATACAATGATTCCATTATTTTATCAATTTCCCAGCTTCCTTCTATCTTTCTAGTCCACTGTTGATAGTATGTAGCTTTTGTCTTCAGGCCTATCATCTCATGAAGCAAGATAGCTACTACTCCAGTGTCACATGCAAATTGCTGCCCAGAGTGTAATAAATAAGGAAAAAAAGTTGTCAGTAATAAATGAGGAAAACAAAATCTTTTCTTGTGTCCATTATTTAGAACTGAATTACAATCACAAAGCTCCTCTATCTGAAAGGCCATCTAGAAAAAATATTTTAGCAGGAAAAAAAGCAGAAAAATGGATTTTGGGCAGGTAACTGGCAACATTTGTTACTCCTATGTTGTGCTTAACACTGGAACAATATAAGGCTAAAAATGGTACAGTTACTCCCTTTTCCATAGTCTAGTAAAGGAGAAAAGCAGAAATTATTATGAAAAGAATTGCTGACAAACTTAATAGTTGAAATGTAATGTGATGGGGATGCACACAGAGGAGAGGAAGGACTAATTTAACTGTCATTTCCTCTCCCCAGTAGCTACTGAACCTCTGTCACTCTTGGAGATGCAAAGAATGAAACAGATTTCTTCATTTTGAGGAGAGTACTGGTCTACTAGGGCTAACAGAACAAAATACCAGATGAGGTGGCTTAAACGACAGAAATTTAGTTTCTTATTGTTCTACAGGCTGAAAGTTCAAGCTCAAGATGCCAGCAGTGTTGGTGTCTGCTGAAAGCTCTCCCCTTGGGTTTCAGAGAGCTCACTTCTTCCTGTCTGTTCATATGACCTCCTTTTAGTTTTCGTGGAGGGAGAGAGAAGAAATTGTTTCTTTTTTTGTTTTTATTTTTTTAATATAAATTTATTTATTTTAATTGTAGCCTAATTACTTTACAATATTTTATTGGTTTTGCCATACACGAATATGAATCTGCCACAGGTGTACATGTGTAATGGTATTGAAACATGTATAATATCATATATAAAATCATTTCTTATAACGATTCTTACAGTGTCAGATCAGGGCTCTACTCTTATGACTTCGTTAAACCTTAGTTACTTCCTTAGAAGCCCCATCTCTAAATACAGCTTGACTGAGGGTTAGGGCTACAACATATGAATTTGGGGAGGACACAGACATTCTGTCCAAAGCAGGCAGTTATCAAATTCTAGATTGACATGTCCTCATAACATTTTTCATCAACTTTTTGAGGCTGAGTATGGCTCAGAAAAGTGAAGATAAAGGTATTGGAGGTAAGAATCAGGGAATATTTTTCCTGGTCTAAGTAAACACAGTAAAACCGTTAAAAAATGGTCCAGTCCCTAGTTCCAGGTGAGCAAGGACTTCTCTCTCTAACAGCATTGCTATGATATAGACTCTCAGCATGGTAGCACACTCAGATTTAAGTGTAATAGAGATCACCCAGGAAACTGCTAAATAATTTTTTGCCCAGTGTCACATTTTGTTGTCTTATCTTTCCTTGTAGAAATAAGTTTTGTCACAGTTGTCAATAAACATGAAATAAGGGAAAAATATATATATATTTTGATCTCAGCTATATCCTTTTTTCCCTCTTCTATTCATTTTGTCTAGCATCCTGACACATTAAAATGGAGTATATAATAAACTTGAGGCTGAAAAAAAATCCAAGAGAGGAAAAATGACCGGAAGGGTGTTTTACATCAAATAGGGAGAAATGATCTTAATATATCTGTATTCCACAGCCTTTCTGTCTTTATATATGCTAGATCCCCTAGTATATAAAACTTCCATAAAAACACAAGTTCAACTTAAATAACTGCTGTTTCTATATGAATAGTAAAGTTTAGAAATAGAAGCTGCTAAAAAAAATTGTATTTGTGGAAGTTCTTTGAAAAATTACTCTTCATTTCATAGTGTAGTCCAACAAATAAGCACTACCAAAATTTAAGTTATAGTAAAACAAAAGAACCCAAAAACCAAACAATGAAACTTTACAATGCCGGCTCTCCTTCCTAAATAAAAATTTACCTCTAGCAACACCAATAACAAGCCTCACAAATAAGCGTAAATTCATGAAACACCTAATTATGTCCTTAATTTTTAGAAGCAGGAACTTGCAAGACTTTCCATAAAGAACAGGCAACTAGAACTTCTCTTTGTGATCCTTCAGTGGAGAGCAGTTGTGAATGAATTAGGGCAGAGACAATTCAGACTGATCAAAATATGGAAAAGTTAAGGCTGATTCTGTAAAATAATATACGTTTTCAATATGCTAAGGCCCAGAGTGAATGGTATAGAAGGAATTATGGTATAACCAGTTGTTCTCAGTTTCCATTCAGAACTACATAAAAATCAGTAAAATAAAAAAGTAAAATCTAAATGTACTAGTTGCTTATTGTATAATTGATGCTGTGCTATGTACTATATATGTATTAACTAGTTTTGTTTCTGTTATTTAGTTGCTAAGTGGAGTGAAATTTGCTCAGTTGTGTCCAACTCTTTGTGACTGGACTGATGAACTGTACAGTCCGTGGAATTCTCTAGGCCAGAATACTGGAATTGGTTCAGTTCAGTTCAGTCACTCAGTCGTGTCTGACTCTTTGTGACCCCATGGACTGCAGCACGCCAGGCTTCCTATCCATCACCAACTCCTGGAGCTTGCTTAAACTCATGTCCATCGAGTTGGTGATGCCATCCAACCATCTCATCCTCTCTCTTCCCCTTCTCCTCCTGCCTTCAATCTTTCCCAGCATCGGGGTCTTTTACAGTGAGTCAGTTCTGTGTGTCAGGTGGCCAAAGTATTGGAGTTTCAGCTTCAGCATTAGTCCTTCCAATGAATATTCAGGACTGATTTCCTTTAGGATGGACTGGTTGGATCTCCTTGCAGTCCAAGGGACTCTCAAGAGTCTTCTTCAACACCAGAGTTCAAAAGTATAGTGTTCAGATTTCTTTCTTTTTTCCTTTCTTTTAACAATGATAGACTTTATTTTCTTGGGCTCCAAAATCGCTGCAAATAGTGACTGCAGCCATGGAATTAAAAGATGCTCCTTGGAAGAAAAGCCGTGACCAACCTAGACGGCGTATTAAAAAGCAGAGACATTACTTTGCCAACAAAGGCCTGTCTAGCCAAAGCTGTGGTTTTTCCAGTAGCCACATATGGATGTGAGAGTTGGACTATAAAGAAAGCTGAGAGCTGAAGAATTGATGCTTTTGAACTTGGTGTTGGAGAAGACTCTTGAGAGTCCCTTGAACTGGAAGGAGATCAAATCAGTCAATTGTAAAGGAAGTCAGTCCTGAATATTCACTGGAAGGACTGATGCTGAAGCTGAAGCTCCAATATTTTGGTCACTTGATGTGAAGAACTGACTCACTGGAAAAGACCCTGATGCTGGGAAAGATTGAAGGCAGGAGGAGAAGGGGAAGAGAGAGGATGAGATGGTTGGATGGCATCATCAACTCGATGGACATGAGTTTGAGCAAGCTCCAGGAGTTGGTGATGGACAGGGAAGCCTGGCGTGCTGCAGTCCATGGGGTTGCAAAATTCAGACACAACTGAGTGACTGAACTGAACTATGTTTTTAATATTTTGAAGAATATTCATACTGCTTTCCATAGCAATTGTAGCAACTTACTTTCCTACCAACACTGCAAGAGGATTCCCCTTGCTGCACGTTATTGCTAGCATTTATTTCTGATCATTTTTATGACAGCTATTGTAAGAGGTGTAAGGTGATCTCTCAGTAGGGTTTTGATTTGCGTTTCCCTGACAGTTAGTGATGTTGAGCACCATTTTGTGTATCCGATGGCCATTTCTATGATCAGGTTAATGATCCACTGGAGAGTCTGATGGTGGAAACGTGCAGCTCCTTTCTAGGGATGGAATAGAGGGGATTTTTTTTCAGGTGACATAAAAAGCTGATGACTCTTGTTCTCTAGGCTTCCAAGGGTTTGGAATGTGGTTCCAAGGGCTTCCAACATGGTTCCAAGGGGTGAGACACATGTCCAGCAGGAAAGCAGGCGTGACGGGAGCAGGGTATCACCAGTGTCATCAGCAGAGAGGTTGGGACATTGATAAATTTAGTAATTTTTTAAAAAATTATGTATTAGTTGGAGGTTAATTACTTTACAATATTGTATTGGTTTTGCCATACATCAACATGAATCCACCACAGGTATACACGTGTTCACCATCCTGAAACCCCCTGCTACCTCCCTCCCCATACCATCTCTCTGGGTCATCCCAGTGCACCAGCCCCAAGCATCCTGTATCCTGCATCGAACCTGGACTAGTGATTCATTTCATATATGATATTATACATGTTTCAGTGCCATTCTCCCAAATCAACCCACCCTCTCCCTCTCCCACAGAGTCCAAAAGACTGTTCTATACATCTGTGTCTCTTGCTGTCTTGCATACAGGGTTATTGTTACCATCTTTCTAAATTCCATATATATGCATTAGTATACTGTATTGGTGTTTTTCTTTCTGGCTTACTTCACTCTGTATAATAGGCTCCAGTTTCATCAACCTCATTAGAACTGATTCAAATGTATTCTTTTTAATGGCTGAGTAATACTCCATTGTGTATATGTACCACAGCTTTCTTATCCATTCTTCTGCTGATGGACATCTAGGTTGCTTCCATGTCCTGGCTATTATAAACAGTGCTGCGATGAACATTGGGGTACATGTGTCTCTTTCAATTCTGGTTTCCTCGGTGTGTATGCCCAGCAGTAGGATTTCTGGGTCATAAGGCAGTTCTATTTCCAGTTTTTTAAGGACTCTCCACACTGTTCTCCATAGTGGCTATACTAGTTTGCATTCCCACCAACAGTATAAGAGGGTTCCCTTTTCTCCACACCCTCTCCAGCATTTATTGCTTGTAGACTTTTGGATCTCAGCCATTCTGACTGGTGTGAAATGGTACCTCACTGTGGTTTTGATTTGCATTTGTCTGATAATGAGTGATGTTGAGCATCTTTTCATGAGTTTGTTAGCCATCTGTATGTCTTCTTTGGAGAAATGTCTATTTAGTTCTTTGGCCCACTTTTTGATTGGGTCGTTTATTTTTCTGGAATTGAGCTGCAGGAGTTGCTTGTATATTTTTGAGATTAGTCCTTTGTCAGTTGCTTCATTTGCTATTATTTTCTCCCAATCTGAAGCCTGTCTTTTCATCTTGCTTATAGCTTCCTTTGTTGTGTAGAAGCTTTTAATTTTAACTAGTTCCCATTCATTTATTTTTGCTTTTATTTCCAGTATTCTGGGATATGGGTCATAGAGGATCCTGCTGTGATTTATGTCGGAGAGTGTTTTGCCTATGTTCTCCTCTAGGAGTTTTATAGTTTCTGGTCTTATGTTTAGATCTTTAATCCATTTTGAGTTTATTTTTGTGTATGGTGTTAGAAAGTGTTCTAGTTTCATTCTTTTACAAGTTTTCCTGGCAGCATCACTTGTTAAAGAGATTGTCTTTTCTCCATTGTATATTCTTGCCTCCTTTGTCAAAGATAAGGTGTCCGTAGGTGCATGGGTTTATCTCTGGGCTTTCTATTTTGTTCCATTGATGTATATTTCTGTCTTTGTGCCAGTACCATACTGTCTTGATGACTGTGGCTTTGTAGTAGAGCCTGAAGTCAGGCAAGTTGATTCCTCCAGTTCCATTCTTCTTTCTCAGGATTGCTTTGGCTATTTGAGTTTTTTTGTATTTCCATACAAATTGTGAACTTATTTGTTCTAGCTCTGTGAAAAATCCCGTTGATAGCTTGATAGGGATTGCATTGAATCTATAGATTGCTTGGGGTAGTATACTCATTTTCACTATACTGATTCTTCCAATCCGTGAACATGGTGTATTTCTCCATCTATTAGTGTCCTCTTTGATTTCTTTCACCAGTGTTTTATAGTTTTCTATATATAGGTCTTTAGTTTCTTTAGGTAGATAAATTCCTGAATATTTTATTCTTTTCATTGCAATGGTGAATGGAATTTTTTCCTTAATTTCTCTTTCTATTTTCTCATTATTAGTGTATAGGAATGCAAGGGATTTCTGTGTGTTGATTTTATATCCTGCAACTTTACTATATTCATTGATTAGCTCTAGTAATGTTCTGGTGGAGTCTTTAGGGTTTTCTATGTAGAGGATCATGTCATCTGCAAACAGTGAGAGTTTTACTTCTTTTCCAATCTGAATTCCTTTTATTTCTTTTTCTGCTCTGATTGCTGTGGCCAAAACTTCCAGAACTATGTTGAATAGTAGCGGTGAAAGTGGACACCCTTGTCTTGTTCCTGACTTTAGGGGAAATGCTTTTAATTTTTCACCATTGAGGATAATGTTTGCTGTGGGTTTGTCATATATAGCTTTTATTTTTTATTTTTTTATTTTTTTTTAAATTTTATTTATTTTTATTTTTTTAATTTTAAAATCTTTAATTCTTACGTGCGTTCCCAAACATGACCCCCCCTCCCACCTCCCTCCCCACAACATCTCTCTGGGTCATCCCCATGCATCAGCCCCAAGCATGCTGCACCCTACGTCAGACATGGACTGGCGATTCAATTCTTACATGATAGTATACATGTTAGAATTCCCATTCTCCCAAATCATCCCACCCTCTCCCTCTCCCTCTGAGTCCAAAAGTCCGTTATACACATCTGTGTCTTTTTTCCTGTCTTGCATACAGGGTCGTCATTGCCATCTTCCTAAATTCCATATATATGTGTTAGTATACTGTATTGGTGTTTTTCTTTCTGGCTTACTTCATTCTGTATAATTGGCTCCAGTTTCATCCATCTCATCAGAACTGATTCAAATGAATTTTTTTTAACGGCTGAGTAATACTCCATTGTGTATATGTACCACAGCTTTCTTATCCATTCATCTGCTGATGGACATCTAGGTTGTTTCCATGTCCTGGCTATTATAAACAGTGCTGCGATGAACATTGGGGTACATGTGTCTCTTTCAATTCTGGTTTCCTCGGTGTGTATGCCCAGAAGTGGGATTGCTGGGTCATAAGGTAGTTCTATTTGCAATTTTTTAAGGAATCTCCACACCGTTCTCCATAGTGGCTGTGCTAGTTTGCATTCCCACCAACAGTGTAGGAGGGTTCCCTTTTCTCCACACCCTCTCCAGCATTTATTGCTTGCAGATTTTTGGATCGCAGCCATTCTGACTGGTGTGAAGTAGTACCTCATTGTGGTTTTGATTTGCATTACTCTAATAATGAGTGATGTTGAGCATCTTTTCATGTGTTTGTTAGCCATCCATATGTCTTCTTTGGAGAAATGTCTATTTAGTTCTTTGGCCCATTTTTTGATTGGGTCGTTTATTTTTCTGGAATTGAGCTGCATAAGTTGCTTGTATATTTTTGAGATTAGTTGTTTGTCAGTTACTTCATTTGCTATTATTTTCTCCCATTCAGAAGGCTGTCTTTTCACCTTGCTTATAGTTTCCTTTGTTGTGCAGAAGCTTTTAATTTTAATTAGATCCCATTTGTTTATTTTTGCTTTTATTTCCAGAATTCTGGGAGGTGGATCATAGAGGATCCTGCTGTGATTTATGTCTGAGAGTGTTTTGCCTATATTCTCCTCTAGGAGTTTTATAGTTTCTGATCTTACATTTAGATCTTTAATCCATTTTGAGTTTATTTTTGTGTACGGTGTTAGAAAGTGATCTAGTTTCATTTTTTTACAAGTGGTTGACCAGTTTTCCCAGCACCACTTGTTAAAGAGATTGTCTTTTCTCCATTGTATATTCTTGCCTCCTTTGTCAAAGATAAGCTGTCCATATGTGTGTGGATTTATCTCTGGGCTTTCTATTTTGTTCCATTGATCTATATGTCTGTCTTTGTGCCAGTACCATACTGTCTTGATGACTGTGGCTTTGTAGTAGAGCCTGAAGTCAGGCAAGTTGATTCCTCCAGTTCCATTCTTCTTTCTCAAGATTGCTTTGGCAATTCGAGGTTTTTGTATTTCCATACAAATCTTGAAATTATTTGTTCTAGTTCTGTGAAAAATATGGCTGGTAGCTTGATAGGGATTGCATTGAATTTGTAGATTGCTTTGTGTAGTATCCTCATTTTCACTATATTGATTCTTCCGATCCATGAACATGGTATATTTCTCCATCTATTAGTGTCCTCTTTGATTTCTTTCATCAGTGTTTTATAGTTTTCTATATATAGGTCTTTAGTTTCTTTAGGTAGATATATTCCTAAGTATTTTATTCTTTTCGTTGCAATATTGAATGGAATTGTTTCCTTAATTTCTTTTTCTACTTTCTCATTATTCGTGTATAGGAATGCAAGGGATTTCTGTGTGTTGAGTTTATATCCTGCAACTTTACTATATTCATTGATTAGCTCTAGTAATGTTCTGGTGGAGTCTTTAGGGTTTTCCATGTAGAGGATCATGTCATCTGCAAACAGTGATAGTTTTACTTCTTCTTTTCCAATTTGGATTCCTTTTATTTCTTTTTCTGCTCTGATTGCTGTGGCCAAAACTTCCAGAACTATGTTGAATAGTAGCGGTGAAAGTGGACACCCTTGTCTTGTTCCTGACTTTAGGGGAAATGCTTTCAGTTTTTCACCATTGAGGATAATGTTTGCTGTGGGTTTGTCATAGATAGCTTTTATTATGTTGAGGTATGTTCCTTCTATTCCTTCTTTCTAGAGAGTTTTTATCATAAATGGATGTTGAATTTTGTCAAAGGCTTTCTCTGCATCTATTAAGATAATCATATGGCTTTTATTTTTCAATTTGTTAATGTGGTGTATTACATTGATTGATTTTCAGATATTAAAGAATCCTTGCATCCCTGGGATAAAGCCCACTTGGTTATGGTGTATGATCTTTTTAATCTGTTGTTGGATTCTGATTGCTAGAATTTTGTTAAGGAATTTTGCATATATGTTCATCAGTGATACTGGCCTGTAGCTTTCTTTTTTTGTGGCATCTTTGTCAGGTTTGGGTATTCGGGTGATGGTGGCCTCATAGAATGAGTTTGGAAGTTGACCTTCCTCTGCGATTTTCTGGAAGAGTTTAAGTAGGATAGTTGTTAGCTCTTCTCTAAATTTTTGGTAGAATTCAGCTGTGAAGCCATCTGGACCTGGGCTTTTGTTTGCTGGAACGTTTCTGATTACAGTCTCAATTTCCATGCTTGTGTGGGTCTGTTAAGATTCTCTATTTCTTCCTGGTTCAGTTTTGGAAAGTTGTACTTTTTAATTAATTTGTCAATTTCTTCCAACTTGTCCATTTTATTGGCATATAATTGCTGATAGTAGTCTCCTGGACTGCAAGGAGATCCAACCAGTCCATTCTGAAGGAGATCTGCCCTGGGATTTCTTTGGAAGGAACAATGGTAAAGCTGAAACTCCAGTACTTTGGCCACCTCATGCGAAGAGTTGACTCATTGGAAAAGAGTCTGATGCTGGGAGGGATTAGGGGCAGGAGGAGAAGGGGAGGACAGTGGATGAGATGGCTGAATGGCATCACTGACTCAATGGAGTGAGTCTGAGTGAACTCTGGGAGTTGGTGATGGACAGGGAGGCCTGGCGTGCTGCGATTCATGGGGTCGCAAAGAGTCGGGCACGACTGAGTTACTGAACTGAACTGATGATCCTTTGTATTTCTGTGTTGTCTGTTGTGATCTCTCCATTTTCATTCTAGTTTTATTGATTTGATTTTTCTCCCTTTGTTTCTTGATGAGTCTTGCTAATGGTTTGTCAATTTTATTTATCCTTTCAAAGAACCAGCTTTTGGCTTTGTTGATTTTTGCTATGGTCTCTTTTGTTTCTTTTGCATTTATTTCTGCCCTAATTTTAAAGATTTCTTTCCTTCTACTAATTCTGGGGTTCTTCATTTCTTACTTTTCTAGTTGCTTTAGGTGTAGAGTTAGGTTATTTATTTGGGTGTTTTTCTTGTTTCTTGAGGTATGCCTGTATTGCTATGAACCTTTCCCTTAGCACTGCTAGTGTTTAGCTTTCTTTATGGTCCAACTCTCCCATCCATACATGACTATTGGTAAAACCATAGCTTTGACTAGACAGACCTTTGTTGACAAAGTAATGTCTCTGCTTTCTAATATGCTGTCTAGGTTGGTCATAGCTTTTTTCCAAGGAGAAGCATCTTTTAATTTCATGGCTGCCATCACTGTCTGCAATGATTTTGGAGTGCAAGGAAATAAAAAGCCTTTCCCTTCTCCAGGGGATCTTCCAAACACAGGGATCAAACCCAGGTCTCCTGCATTGCAGGTGCATTCTTTACCAGCTGAGCCACAAGGGAAGCATTTAGTTACTAACTCACATCCAACTCTTTGCAACCCTGTGAACTGTAGCCCACCAAGCTCCTCTGTCTATGGGATTTCCCAGGCAAGAATACTGGAGTGGGTTGCCATTACCTACTCCAGGGGGTCTTCCCCGCCCAGGGATCAAACTTGTGTGTCCTGCGTCTCCTGCATTGCAGGTGGATTCTTTACTGACTGAGCTATACACAGAGGTATCTGCTAAGAAGAATGTTGGAAGCTACAAATAGTAGCAAGTAGGAGTCAGGATCAGGATCCAAAGCATGCAAAGTAATGGAAAGAGTGCTGTAGACAGAGGTAGAAAATGTTAGAGTTTCAAGGCTGTGGAAAGTTTGATGTGTTTGTATATCTGAAAGAAAGCCATTGTGACTGATGTTTAATAACAAGCCTGATGGAGTAGGCAAGTCTAGATAAATAAGACTTTTCTTTTATGCCACGTAAGGAATTTTAAAATATTAATCCTAAGGGTATTAGGAAGTCTTAAAGCAGGAGAGTGACACGATCCAGTTTAATATTTTAAGATTAATTAGGCTATTGTGGATTAGGAAGTGAGTCATGGTTACTGAGTGAACAGTAAAATCGGATTGTCTGTTGTAGTAATGCGAAGTAAGAGATGGTGGTGGTGACTTAGCCTCGTGGTAGAGACAAAGAGAAGTGAAAGCTTCTGATAAGTCAAATAAGACTCATGAGAAATAGTAGTTAAGTTAGACCTTTGTGAGAATATTTTCAGTGTCATGATGGGATGATTGGAGTAGATTGAGGAGTGGACTGAGTTCTCTTAGCAGCAGAGTTGCAGATAAGGTGTTCTGATGAAACCTCAGATGTAAAATACTTACAAATACTAGGTAGCATAGGAGCAAGACTCCCCCCCCCATATAAATTTATTTATTTTAATTGGAAGTTCATTACTTTACAATATTGTATTGGTTTTGTCTTTTAAATGCATAAGTGAGCTCATCCTAAATAAGGGAAGTCCCTGGAGGCAAGAGAAGAAAGAGAGTTGGAAATCAAAGTTGTAGGTGGTTGCTGATATGGCTGTCCCTGAAGGTGTTTGCTGATTTGGTAATCTACATTTTTCTTTAATTTTTTAAAAAAAGTTAAATTATTTTTGACTCTGCTGGGTCTTCGTTGCTGTGTGCAGGCTTCCTCTAGTTGTGATACACTGGGCAGCTCTTTGTTGAGGTGTGTGTGGCTTCTCTTGTTGTGGAGTGCGAGCTCTAGGGCACGCGTTGCCTTCAGTAGTTTTGGCAAATGCATTTAGTTGCTCTGTGGCATGTGAAATCTTCCCTGACCAGAAACAAACCCGTGTCCCCTATATTGGCAGGTGGGTTCTTAACCACTGCCACCAGGGAAGTTCAATAATCTACTTTTAATGACCACAGCAAAGCAGGAGAAAAAGCCCTGCAGTCACAGAGTTGGGGAGAAGACACATAAGACCATGCCTTTTACTTTATGATTAATATGAGGGTAAAGTCGAAAAAAATAACTCTCCTTGTCAACTAAGAAAGATTAGAAGGCAAATTGTCTCCTGGCTTGGGACAGAAAGGCAGAAATATCTGCCTTGAGGACTGACAACTGCTCATATCACTTTCAAGTTGGAATTCATGTCCTTTTTGTGGTCTGAGCAATCTAGAGCTGAGAGAACAAGCAAAGAAAAACTTGAAATAGTTCCAGTTTGATAGCACTCTTAGGTGATTGGCAGAAGCAGATGCATATCATCCTTCACTGAATGTGGCTTCAGTCCAGTCTTGTCCTTCAGGAAAAGTTTTAATAAAATAGGAATTGAGAATCCAAACTACAAAAAGCTGAGAAACAAGTTGCCATGAGTTAGATATAGCAGACAGTATTCCTAAGCTCTTCATATAATGTTTAAATAAAGGACAGACTCTCCAAGAAATGGACAGATTCAATAATAAAGATTCAACAGATTAGGACATACAAAAAAGAACTTCAAAAAATGAAAATTATAATTGCAATTAGAAAGTGGATGACATAAGTGAAGATTAGGCTAAAATTTAAAAATTAATGAAATAAAAAATGGAGAAATTATCACAAAGAGATTAAAAAAAAACATGAAAGAGTTTAAGAGATGTGGAGGTTAGAAAGAGGTGATCTGACGTATCTCATTGGAATTCCGGAAGAAGAGACTGGAGAAAATGTGGCCGAAACACTGTGAGACCTGGATGAGAATATTTCAGAAATGATGGAAGACATAAAAATTCTCTGTTTCAGGGAGCATAAGAAATCCCAACCAAGAAAAATAGATAGGAAAGAAGAAAGGATGTAAATTAATGAGCCAAGTGTCCAGTTTAGGAAGTTAGAAAAAGAATAGGATAAACTCAATAAGTGAAAAAGAAGGAAATAATAAAGTGGAAAATATACTGGAAAAGAAGGCAAACAGAATAAAGATGAAAGTCAATCAGTTTCTGAGCAGTTTAATAACACAGAGAGGGAGGGAGGAGGGACAAAAGAGGAAGGGGAAGAGAGAGGGGAAAGGAAAGAAAGCAAACAAGGCAGAAGAAAGAGTTTAGGAATGAATAATTCAAACTGCTTTAAATGTGTAAGTAAATGTGTAAGGGTTTGATAAACTAAAAGGAAAGACAGGATCAAGACTGAGTGTGAATGGTTCAAGTAGAGATGTAGAGTGGATATATGTTGCTGTTTCCCTGAAAGCAATTAAGATAAATTTGGAGTCTTGTGTCCTTCAACCATTCCTTTATCTGAAGCTGTTTGCCTGGGTCCTAAATAGAGGCTTCCTATCTGTATGGAAGTGGTTTCGATCCTCCAGGCAAGAGTGGGATATTTCATCTTACCGATATAATTTCAAAAGCAGTCTCTCATCATCTGTGATTTTAGAGTACAAAGTTTCTTGGTGAATAAGGAAGCGGTCATCATTCAAAGAAAGGAGTTGTTATGATCTGTTATAGCTGCAGCATTTTCTTGGGAGAAGTATTGTTTCCTATTAAGTTTGCAGCAGGCTTTGTTTGGGTCTATTATTCCATTGAGATGAATGACAGGGCAAGTTTGTGGTGTCTTGATATTTTTTTTTTCACTCTCTCACTCTTAATCTGGTCTCAGGGCCTCTGCTCATCATTCGAAAGTTTAAGGAGAATTGAGGAAATGCCAGAATATTGAATTTAATAGTTTTAAAGAGAATAGTTTCCAAAAACTAGTAAACTTTATGTGGTTCCTTGTCAATATTCATGATGGGAAATTCACTGATATCCTTTGTTTTGGGTTTTTTTAGATTGGTAGATCTGGAAAATTAGTCCTCATCTTTGTAATGTGCTTTCAGGCATACAAATTGCTTTAATTTTGATTGTATCACTTGATTCTCACTATGAACTTCTGAATTTTCATGTTAGGAATTGAGGTTAAGAAAGGCTAAATAATTGCTCAGAGACAGATTTATCTTTCTCTAAGCTCTATGATTTATTTGTCTGTTGTTCCATGCTGCCTTCAAGTTCAAATAATTCCTGTAATTATTGGACATTTGGGAAAACATTTGGAAGGAGCAAGGTTGATATCAATTTGGGGTATGCCTCTTTTTTGTTTCTCCATCTCAAAATTGTTCTTTTCCACTCCCCATTTTTATACAGCTCTAATTTCAGTTAAAGTTCTAAAATGAAAATTCTCAGAGATTCTCCAACTCTTAGTGTTTAACCATGTTCATAATTTTGTTTTAAGCTTCAAACTTTCACTTGGGGGTTTAGAGTAATGACTGAGGGGCCTCAAATAAATAATGAATGTACATTCATTTTCCAGGGCTGCTGTAACAGATGAGACAAACTGGGTGACTTTAACAACAGAAATTTTCAGAATTTTCTCATAATTCTGGAGGTTAGAAGTTCAAGATCAAAATGCCATTAAGGTTGATGTCCTCTGAACCTCACTCCATGGCTTTCAGTTGGCCATCTTTTCTCTTTGTCTTCATGTAGTCTTTCCTCTGTGTATATGTATATTACTCTCCTTTTCAGAAATAAGGACACTCCTCATATAGGAATAGGGCTCACCCTAATGACCTTGTGCATGCATGAGTGCTTAATTGCTCAGTCATGTCCATTTCCTTGTGATCCTATGGACCATAGCCCACCAGGCTCCTCTGTTGATGGAATCCTCTAGGGAATAATACTGGATTGGGTTGCCAAACTCTCTGTAGGGGATATTCCTGACCCAGGGGTCACTTGTGCCTCTTATGTCTCTTGCACTGGGAGGCCGGTTCTTTACCACTATTGCCACCTGGGAAGCCATTTGACTTTTTTTTTTTTTTAAAGTTTAAAATCTTTAATTCTTACATGCGTTCAAACATGAACCCCCTCCCGCTTCCCTCCCCATAACATCTCTGTGGGTTATCCCCATGCACGAGCCCCAAGCATGCTGTATCCTGCGTCAGACATAGACTGGCGATTCAATTCTTACATGATAGTATACATGTTAGAATGCCATTCTCCCAAATCATCCCACCCTCTCCCTCTCCCTCTGAGTCCAAAAGTCCGTTATACCCATCTGTGTCTTTTTTCCTGTCTTGCATACAGGGTCGTCATTGCCATCTTTCTAAATTCCATATATATGTATTAGTATACTGTATTGGTGTTTTTCTTTCTGGCTTACTTCATTCTGTATAATCGGCTCCAGTTTCATCCATCTCATCAGAACTGATTCAAATGAATTCTTTTTAATGGCTGAGTAATACTCCACTGTGTATATGTACCACAGCTTTCTTATCCATTCATCTGCTGATGGACATCTAGGTTGTTTCCATGTCCTGGCTATTATAAACAGTGCTGCGATGAACATTGGGGTACATGTGTCTCTTTCCATTCTGGTTTCCTCGGTGTGTATGCCCAGCAGGAGGATTGCTGGGTCATAAGGTAGTTCTATTTGCAATTTTTTAAGGAATCTCCACACTGTTCTCCATAGTGGCTGTACTAGTTTGCATTCCCACCAACAGTGTAGGAGGGTTCCCTTTCTCCACACCCTCTCCAGCATTTATTGCTTGCAGATTTTTGGATCGCAGCCATTCTGACTGGTGTGAAGTGGTACCTCATTGTGGTTTTGATTTGTATTTCTCTAATAATGAGTGATGTTGAGCATCTTTTCATGTGTTTGTTAGCCATCCGAATGTCTTCTTTGGAGAAATGTCTATTTAGTTCTTTGGCCCATTTTTTGATTGGGTCGTTTATTTTTCTGGAGTTGAGCTGCATAAGTTGCTTGTATATTTTTGAGATTAGTTGTTTGTCAGTTGCTTCATTTGCTATTATTTTCTCCCATTCAGAAGGCTGTCTTTTCACCTTGCTTATAGCTTCCTTTGTTGTGTAGAAGCTTTTAATTTTAATTAAGTCCCATTTGTTTATTTTTGCTTTTATTTCCAGAATTCTGGGAGGTGGATCATAGAGGATCCTGCTGTGATTTATGTCTGAGAGTGTTTTGCCTATGTTCTCCTCTAGGAGTTTTATAGTTTCTGGTCTTACATTTAGATCTTTAATCCATTTTGAGTTTATTTTTGTGTGCGGTGTTAGAAAGTGATCTAGTTTCATTCTTTTACAAGTGGTTGACCAGTTTTCCCAGCACCACTTGTTAAAGAGATTGTCTTTTCTCCATTGTATATTCTTGCCTCCTTTGTCAAAGATAAGCTGTCCATATGTGTGTGGATTTATCTCTGGGCTTTCTATTTTGTTCCATTGATCTATATGTCTGTCTTTGTGCCAGTACCATACTGTCTTGATGACTGTGGCTTTGTAGTAGAGCCTGAAGTCAGGCAAGTTGATTCCTCCAGTTCCATTCTTCTTTCTCAAGATTGCTTTGGCAATTCGAGGTTTTTGTATTTCCATACAAATCTTGAAATTATTTGTTCTAGTTCTGTGAAAAATATGGCTGGTAGCTTGATAGGGATTGCATTGAATTTGTAGATTGCTTTGTGTAGTATCCTCATTTTCACTATATTGATTCTTCCGATCCATGAACATGGTATATTTCTCCATCTATTAGTGTCCTCTTTGATTTCTTTCATCAGTGTTTTATAGTTTTCTATATATAGGTCTTTAGTTTCTTTGGGTAGATATATTCCTAAGTATTTTATTCTTTTCATTGCAATGGTGAATGGAATTGGTTCCTTAATTTCTTTTTCTACTTTCTCATTATTCGTGTATAGGAATGCAAGGGATTTCTGTGTGTTGATTTTATATCCTGCAACTTTACTATATTCATTGATTAGCTCTAGTAATTTTCCAGTGGAGTCTTTAGGGTTTTCCATGTAGAGGATCATGTCATCTGCAAACAGTGAGAGTTTTACGTCTTTTTTTCCAATCTGGATTCCTTTTATTTCTTTTTCTGCTCTGATTGCTGTGGCCAAAACTTCCAGAACTATGTTGAATAGTAGCGGTGAAAGTGGACACCCTTGTCTTGTTCCTGACTTTAGGGGAAATGCTTTCAATTTTTCACCATTGAGGAGAATGTTTGCTGTGAAAACTGTCTCCAAAATCAGATTTTTAAGCACTGGGAGTTAGGATTTAAAAATAAGAATTTGACTGGAACACAATTCAGTTCCTAACAAGTGTGTTGTTTATTATTGCATTTCTATCCATTTCTAGGACTTAGTATTTGTTGAATGAAAAAACAGAAAATTAAATTATCAAGATGAGAGGTTTGAAGACTTAAAATGAGTTAGGCAACTAGTCAACTGGATGGCTGATTAGAACTTCTATATAGGGTTAACTGGGATATGGGGAGAAAAAGCATATAGTAGCAGAATTTTAATTACTATTTGGTTATAAAATTTCCAGTGTTAGTTTTGAGGCAAGGACAGTACACTTAATACTTGATAGCAGCCAAGATACTGTCAGTTAGTAGGACTCCTTCCCTCAAAACTGGATAGTTTAAGGTGATCTTCCAACTTTTGGAACAACCATTTCTGACTTCAGCCATTCACCTTTATATTCCTTCTAATCAGTGTGTAGTCAAATATTTATGTTTTACTTAGCAAAGTCAAATTACCTGAAATAAGAAAACAAGGGCTAAATTTCTCATATGAATAGTTAAATTTAGAAGCCAATTTTGTTATGCATAAAAGATTAAGTGGAGCAGTTACCTACTGATAATTATGCTACAATTTGACTTTTTATATAATCAATGCACATTCTGTTGTGTCTTCTCTCTAAATAATGTAAAATTGTCATTATGCATTAGTTCAAAAGGTTTTGTTAAAATGGCAGAAAAAGTCTTTAATATGAAAAAGTCTTTCCCGAAAAGTTTTTTAATTTAGAAGTAAATTTATATTCTAAATTAAAACATATATTTAGCACAGTGAAAATACTCTGTATGATACCTTGATGAAGATACATCATTGTACATTATTGTTAAACTCATAGAATGTATAACACCAAGAGTAAGCAGTAACGTAAACTATGGCCTTTGGGTCACTGTGATGTATCAGTGTTGGTCCTTCAATTGTAAGAAATTTACTACTGTGATGGGGGAATATTGATAATGGGAGAAGCTATGTATGTGTGAAGGTAAGAGGTATATCGGAAATTTCTATATCTTTCCTTCACACCTCAAACTGGTACCACTGAGTAATACCTTTTCTAATGTGGCTCCATCAGTGGAGATAGCATGGTTATTAGAGTTAGATCCATCTGGGTTTGCATTATGATTTCATCATTTATACTGTATGAGCCGCTGCTGCTAAGTCTCTTCAGTCGTGTCTGACTCTTTGTAACCCCATGGACTGCAGCCCACCAGGCTCCCCCATCCCTGGGATTCTCCAGGCAAGAACACTGGAGTGGGTTGCCATTTCCTTCTCCAGTGCATGAAAGTGAAAAGTGAAAGTGAAGTCGCTCAGTCGTGTCTGACTCTTAGCGACCCCATGGAGTGCAGCCCACCAGGCTCCTCCGTCCATGGGATTTTCCAGGCAAGAGTACTGGAGTAGGTTGCCATTGCCTTCTCTGCTGTATGAGCTAGTTCAGTTTTTTAAGCCTTATGAGACTGTAAAATGTGAAAAATTTTATTCTGTCTTACAGAGTTGGAGGATTAAATAAGATGCTTATAAAGTGCCTGGAACATTTATCTCATCAATAATATTTACTAAATAAATGGAAGCTATTATTATAATTGTTTTTAACCAATTAACTTTTATGAGAATTTCAAAGCAGTGCATCTTTATCATGATAAGAATTAATTTTTTAAGACTTTGAGCAACATTTTGCAATCTAAATGTAAAATGTGACTACTTTTCTTTAGAAATCTATAACAAAACAATTTCCTTCAAAGTTATCATTCAATGACCTACTATTTCCTGGGTTAATTAATACAGTGTATTTTGGATTTGATGTGTCAACATGATGGGATGGATTGTGCATTTTGTGGAGGCGTGTTAATTGTCGGACTAGAATTGCCTAGTGGAGTTAAAAGATCTTTAAATGTTCTCAAATATTTTGTCTTTAATGTATTTCACTTTAAAGTAGCTCTAAACACTATACTATTTTTCAAACAGATGAATTAAGAAGTATGATACTTTGTAAGGTAAAATTTTTTTCTTTTACTCAAGGGGTAAGGAATTCTTTTAAAAAGTCACAAGTTATACTGTAAGAAATGGGACATGAGTACTGTTCTCAGATGCTCAGTCATGTTTGACTCTTTGGGACACTGGACTGTAGCCCACCAGGCTCCTCTGTCCATGAGATTCTCCTGGCAAGAATAGTGGAGTCAGTTGCCACTTCTTCCTCCAGGGGGTCTTCCCAACCCAAGGAATGAACCTGAGTCTCCTGAGTCTCTTGCTTTGCCAGGTAGATTCTTTACTACTGGTGCCACCTGGAAACCCACATGGCTTTGGGCAAATTGTGTATTATCTCTGAGCCTCTTCATGTAGAGTGGGTGTAGTGCTCCCATTATATAAAATCTTTCAAGATACTGAATTTCTCAATAACATGCTGTTTAAGACATACCAAGTACAGAGTTTGTTGGGGAAATTTGTATAGATTGTCCATCATTGTTTTGTCCACATTTATTCCCTGGATTTCTGGTGTTTTATCTGTTCTTTTGCTTTGCTTATTCTGTTTTTACTTTAATGTTTTAAATTCTGCCTCACAATCCATTTTATTTTCTCATAAACATATTATTCTTTATATTATATTTTTGTATTTATATTCTATTCTTTTTTTACCTTTTTATTTAATTTTTTTTTTTTTTTACTTTACTGTATTGGTTTTGCCATACATCAGCATGAATCTGCCATGGGTGTACATAAGTTCCCACTCCTGAACTCCCCTCCCACCACCCTTCCCATACCATCCTTCTGGGTTATCCCAGTGCCCCAGCCCCAAGCATCCTGTATCCTGCATCGAACCTGGACTGGCGATTCATTTCTTATATGATATTATACATGTTTCAATGCCATTCTCCCAAATCACCCCACCCTCTCCCTCTCCCACAGAGTCAAAAAGTCTGTTCTGTACGTCTGCGTCTCTTTTGCTGTCTTGTGTACAGGGTTATCGTTACCATCTTTCTAAATTCCATATATATGTGTTAGTATACTGTATTGGTGTTTTTCTTTCTGGCTTACTTCACTCTGTATAGTCGGCTCCAGTTTCATCCACCTCATTAGAACTGATTCAAATGTATTCTTTTTGATGGCTGAGTAATACTCCATTGTGTTTATGTATCACAGCTTTCTTATCCATTTGTCTGCTGATGGACACCTAGGTTGTTTCCATGTCCTGGCTATTATAAACAGTGCTGCAATGAACATTGGGGTACATGTGTCTCTTTCAGTTCTGGTTTCCTCAGTGTGTATGCCCAGCAGTAGGATTGCTGGGTCACAAGGCAGTTCTATTTCCAGTTTTTAAGGAATCTCCACACTGTTCTCCATAGTGGCTGTACTAGTTTGCATTCCCACCAACAGTATAAGAGGGTTCCCTTTTCTCCACACCCTCTCCAGCATTTATTGCTTGTAGACTTTTGGATCTCAGCCATTCTGACTGGTGTGAAATGGTACCTCACTGTGGTTTTGATTTGCATTTGTCTGATAATGAGTGATGTTGAGCATCTTTTCATGAGTTTGTTAGCCATCTGTATGTCTTCTTTGGAGAAATGTCTATTTAGTTCTTTGGCCCATTTTTTGATTGGGTCATTTATTCTTCTGGAATTGAGCTGCAGGAGTTGCTTGTATATTTTTGAGATTAGTTGTTTGGCACAAAGACAGACATAGATCAATGGAACAAAATAGAAAGCCCAGAGATAAATCCACACACATATGGACACCTTATCTTTGACAAAGGAGGCAAGAATATACAATGGATTAAAGACAGTCTCTTTAACAAGTGGTACTGGGAAAACTGGTCAACCACTTGTAAAAGAATGAAATTAGAACACTTTCGAACACCATACACAAAAATAAACTCAAAATGGATTAAAGATCTAAACGTAAGACCAGAAACTATAAAACTCCTAGAGGAGAACATAGGCAAAACACTCTCTGACATAAATCACAGCAGGATCCTCTATGACCTACCTCTCAGAATATTGGAAATAAAAGCAAAAATAAACAAATGGGAACTAGTTAAAATTAAAAGCTTCTGCACAACAAAGGAAACTATAAGCAAGGTGAAAAGACAGCCTTCTGAATGGGAGAAAATAATAGCAAATGAAGCAAGTGACAAACAACTAATCTCAAAAATATTCTATTCTTCTTATAGCCTTTGAATTTCCTTCTCAGTCTGCATTTCTGTGAATTTTCACTATATACTTTATTTATTTTCTTTATTGTGATATTTTATCTTCAGTAAATTCAATTTCAAGTTTTTATTTCATTGATTTTTACACTTTAATACTTCTAGGTTAAGTCTGATTTATTACTTTCTCTTCATCTTATTTAAAAATTTTCACTTTAGGAAAACACTCATGTCTAGATCTTATTTTATCTTGCCTACATTATTTTTGAATTTATTTTTGCTTCTTTCTAGTTCATTGTTTTTTCTCAACATTAAATTTCTATAATGTTTAATCTACCTTCTCTTTTTGTGTTTTATTTTACTCATGAAGTTTATTTGTTAAGTTCTCTAAAGCATGGGTTTAGGATGGTGGAAAAGAGAAACTGTGTACAAAGAGGGGGGGGTGGTGATCAGGGGCTGTCTTCCTCCTGGTGGTTTCTGTTGTTTCCCCTGGCTCTCTCTTACAGACATTTCATCACTTTAAAGAAGGGATTTTAAAAAGCACCACTGCAGGTGACTCATCAGATTCCAGGTGTCTCAGCAGATACAGGGGTTTAGTTTCCTCAGGGCAGGGCTTATTTCTTCTTTGCCGAAGACACACTTGATTTATTGTAACAGTGCCTCTTTCTGATATCCCACATACTCTAGACCTCTGTTGGGAATTGAATGTTATGAAATACCAGCTCTTTGACAGATGTAACCATTAGATTTTAAGGAAACTCTGCCAATGGCACACCCTAATCCAGAAAGAGATGGTAGACAGGAGGTGATTTTTTGGAAAAGATCTCTGGTCTGACCTTCATGAGAAAGCTGATAGAAAGAGGTACAGTAGCCACCCATTTCAGGCATCTGACTTTGACCATACACAAGCATACCTCTAAACCATGACTAGGAAGATGTTGCCCCTCTCAGCAACAACTGCACGTGACAGATTCATTGATGAATTCCACATTGCCAAATCTAATACATAGTTTTTGGTCCTCATCTATCTTGCACTTATAAAAACATTTGCCAGGTTGACAATTTCCTGTTTCCCCAGTTTCTTCTCTTGATTTTCAATATAACAAAATTTCCTGGATTTTCTCCAGCCTCACAGAGCTCTTCTTAGTTTCCTGGGCAGAGTCCTACTCTTCTATTCTCTTGAATGATCCTTGAGTCTTAGTGTGCTCTTCTCTCTACTCTTTTCCCAGCTGATTGCATGTGTTTTCATGAGTTGAGATTCTATCTATAGTCAGACAACTCATTTTATTTGTACCAAACCTCTTAGCTGAAGTCACTCATTATCAAGAATTTTTTGAGCACTTCTTATGTACATGAGGATCAGGTACTATTTTGGGCAAGGAAACAACATACATAGAAAATTTTTGGTAGAATTACATTTTTAGTGGTAAAATGGGCAATAAAATATATGAAATGTCAGATAGTGATAAGGGCTTTAAGGAATAAAGCAGGGAAGAGGGACAGTGTGCCAGGTTGAGAGGAGCATTGCAATTTAATATAGGATGGTTTGGCAAAGTCTCGCCTCTGAAAAAGTGACTTTTGAGCAAAGATCTACAAGAGAGGAGGCGGTGAACAAGTGAGTACTGAGAAGAATATTCCAGTCAAAGAGAATAGCAAATGCAAAACCTTATAGTTGCTCTGTGTAACTAATGAGGTTGGATCTGAAAATTGGCTCAGGTCTGAGAACTGAGAAGAGAGTTTGGCTTTTTATTGGAGAAACCACCTTCAGCCTCCTGCTTCTCTGTTCTTGCTTTTTTGTGATTATGTATGATAGGCAGCATTTTACTGGCATCCCCTCTTTCTTGCCCTTGTGGACACCATGCTCTATTAACCACCTCCAAACCTCCTAGTGTGTTCAGTCCCTTGGCTGTTCCTCTGACAGTGTCACTCATTACAGTAATTGCTGCCTCCTGCCTTCTGGCAGTTATATGCTGCCACGTTGCCAACTCTGTGACCATCTAGCCTTTCATTATTCCAGCCCTGCGAAGAACCACTACTGAATTTCTTAGTGATGCTGATGCCCCTCTTACTAGTACCTTGCTGACGGCCTCACTGAATGATGTGTTCTGTGGGCCTTTGTGTGGAGCATAGTCCGGAATCCACTGACCTTTTTAAAATATGTATGTTTCAGTATGCTCACCTTCCTTAACCTCTTTGTGCCTGCTTCTGCCTTCTTTCAGGGAAGCACAGGCATTTCTGCTTTACTGAAAGTTACTATTGTTTTTCTCAGGCTTCTCAGTGCCAATGAAAGTTTGCCCCCATTCCTGCAGTTACTGGTTACATTATTAAAGCTAATGTCTAAGTGTCTCCAAGGCAAATAATTCTTATCTACTTTAACATTCTAGCCTCCCTATCAAGTACTCTCAAAATCTAATTCCAGGTGTACTTCCTTGGTTCCTGCTAGAGTATGCCAGCTAGTTCTTATGATTCTTTACAAATATTCTTTCCTCCTTTACCAGGCTCAGGATGTCATTAACTGGGCTTACGGCTAGTTACTGCTCAGCCAGTGAGAAGAGGTTGGGGCAGCTCTTGGGGGAGGGGCATCTGTTTCTTTATGGAAGAGAAGCATCATCCATATCCTGCTGGTAACAGTTTAGTCATGTGGCTGCATCTAACTCCAAAAGAAGCTTGGTAATGGAATCTGTGTCCTGATGAAGCAGAGGTAATAGGTTTGGTGTGCATGTAGTTGATTTCTGCGAAAATGTCTCTACAGATTAAAAGGGCACATTATCTTGTAAAGAAATGAATCTTTTCCAGCTCTTGATATGTTGCATTTTAGGCAAAGAGTAATTCCACTGGTTTAATTTTCTTCTTGTGTAGCAGTGGCTGCAAATGTTTGGTCAAGCCTACTTCCCGCCAGTGCTTCCTACCATCCCTGTTTACTGGATTTTAGTATTTTTTTCCAGTTTATATTTTTAGATTACATTTCATATGTTTTAATTAGGTTTCATCACATGCTTCTGTGTTTCTAAAAGATTTTCTATATTGGTAAATTATAAATTGGGATAAAAATTTTTCCATTGTAGAACAGCTTAAGTTAATAGGTGAATGACATAGAAGCACTGAATATTCGTCACTATTGTATAATGGAGGATATGTTCTTGAAAGGTTGATTCTCAAATTACACTTAACCATTGGTAGATACTTAAAAATCGGAGATTTGATACAATAGCAGATTGGTAGTAGGAATTTACGGAGAAGGCAATGGCACCCCACTCCAGTTCTTGCCTGGAGAATCCTAGGGACGGGGAGCCTGGTGGGCTGCCGTCTATGGGGTCGCACAGAGTTGGACACGACTCAAGTGACTTAGCAGCAGCAGCAGCAGTAGGAATTTAAAGAGCTAGAAGAGGTTATAGCCTTGAGTTGTCCTAGTAATGATTCACATACAAAAGAACAGCTTGATGAAAGATGAAACAAAAAAAAATCATTAGTATGAACATATCCTCTCAAAATGCAGTAAGGCATAATTTAGCAGGTAACAAGCCTCATCTCTTATTAGAAATCACTTTAGAAAAAATTTCCTCATTTACAGAACTTTGCTTAGTATTCTAATCATTTGACATTTAAATATAGTTTACATCATCAGTGCAATTTTTTATGAAAGGGAACAATATTTTAATTTTAATTTCACACATGAAGAAACAGAGGTGTATTGACTGTGTATCACGTACATCTGGAATGGCATTTTAATGGATTGGCTCTGACTTAGGCTTAATGTTTCCATATATCATAGATAAAATTTAATCACAGACTACTAAAGTTGGAAGTGATCTTAAAGAGGGGCTCTATTATAATTGAGGAAAATGAGACTCAGACTAAATAACTTGATTATTACACACCTTGTTCACCCATTTACCAAATAGATATGTCTTATGTCCTATGTAATAAGTACTATATTCTAGTTATTGTGCTACATTCTGAATGAATAACAGTGAATTTTACCCTCAATGGACATGTGGTTTGAGATTGATGGAAGAGATTGACATCTTAAGGAATATTAAGAGAAGAGTTGATCAAGACTTGGTGATGGATCTTAAGCAGGGAAATTTTCTAATCCAATTTGTATTTTATTAATATTAATAAGGAGATTAATTGTAATAAGGAGATTTTTTCCCCTCCTGCTTTTCTCTATTCAGAACATTTCAGTTTTTTTTTTTTTTCTTATGGGAAGTCTTTCCTGGTACATCAGTTTATATTATTTGCTACTACTGTATGATGTCATTTCTCTGTACTTTGCCTAACATCTTACTCTGAAAGAAAACCCTTGATTTCCCTTTTGTTAACTCTCACATTTTCTTATTTTTAACTTCGTCATCCCAGTTAATGGTACCACCATAAACTCAGGTTTCTCATGTTAACCGCTGACAGATCAGCTTAAATTCCTCATTCTCCTCACACATCCTATCTATTATCAAGTCTCACTGACTGTACCTTTAAATATACCTTGCATATATTTACACTTCTTGTATATTCCATTGCTACTACTCTAGTCCAAGCCACCATTATCTCTTGTTTGGATTGCTTTTGTGGTTGCATTACTGGTCTATCTAATTATGCATTTGCTCCTGGAATCGATTTTTTCACAGTAGCCTGAGGTCTCCTTTAAAAATGTAAATTGGATCATTTTATTTTCTTGCCTTACACTTTCCATGGCCTTCCATTGCATTTAGGGTAAAATTCAAGACTTTACCATGTTCTGCAAAACTCTACCTGATAATTCACTACCAAGCTTTCTGACTTCATCACCAGTTCTTCCTTTCTTGTCCAGTGTGCTTTAGCTTGTCCCTATCTGAGTTTTTTTTATGCTGGTTCTTCCTCCTGCACAGGATATTTTGTCTCTGGAGCTTTTCAAGGATGATTCCTTCTTATCATTCTGATCTTAATTCAAATCATAAAGTCTTCAACTTCCCAGACTGTTTAGACTTCCTGACTTTTCCATTCATTCTTTGTCATCAGTTCAATTTAGTTGTTCAGTCATGTCCCAGTTTGTTGTGATCTACAAGGCTGCATATTGTCACCCTGCTTATTTAACTTATATGCAGAGTACATCATGAGAAACGTTGGACTGGAAGAAACACAAGCTGGAATCAAGATTGCCAGGAGAAATATCAATCTCCTCAGATATGCAGATGATACCACCCTTATGGCAGAAAGTGAAGAAGAACTAAAAAGCCTCTTATGAAAGTGAAAGAGGAGAGTGAAAAAGTTGGCTTAAAGCTCAACATTCAGAAAACGAAGATCATGGCATCCGGTCCCATCACTTCATGGGAAATAGATGGGAAACAGTGTCAGACTTTATTTTGGGGGGCTCCAAAATCACTGTAGATGGTGACTGCAGCCATGAAATTAAAAGTCACTTGCTCCTTGGAAGAAAGGTTATGACCAACCTAGACAGCGTATTAAAAAACAGAGACATTATTTCATGAACAAGGGTCCATCTAGTCAAAGCTGTGGTTTTTCCAGTAGTCATGTATCTATGTGAGAGTTGGACTATAAAGAAAGCTGAGTGTCAAAAAATTGATGCTTTTGAACTGTGGTGTCGGAGAAGACTCTTGAGAATACCTTGGACAGCAAGGAGATTAAATCAGTCCATCCTGAAGGAAATCAGTCCTGAATAGTCATTGGAAGGACTGATGTTGAAGCTGAAACTCCAATACTTTGGCCACCTGATGTGAATGACTGACTCATTTGAAAAGACCCTGATGCTGGGAAAGATTGAAGGTGAGGAGGAGAAGGGGATGACAGAGGATGAGATGGTTGGATGGCATCACCAATGCAATGAACGTCAATTTGAGTAAATTCTGGGAGTTGCTGATGGACAGGGAGGCCTGGCTTGCTGCAGTCCATGGGGTTGCAAAGTGTTGGACATGACTGAGTAACTGAACTGAACTGAACTAATTTTGTACTCCAAGGCCAAACTCCAGATGTCTCTTTACTTCCTACTTTTGCATTCCAGTCCCCTATGATGAAAAGGACATCATTTTTAGGTTTAGTTCCAGAAAGTCTTGTAGATCTTCATAGAACCTTTAAACTTCAGCTTCTTCAGCATTACTAGTTGGGGGTATAGGCTTGGATACTGTGATATTGAATAGTTTGCCTTGGAAACGAACCGAGATCATTTTGTCATTTTTGTGATGGTGGAGGAGAATGATGTGCGCTCATCTTCTGCGAGAACTCCAAAATTACAACTTACTGCTGAACAACCATCCACAGGAGAATGTTCGATCCCACCAAAAACAGATACCACAAATCCAAGGGCAAAGGAGAAGCCTCAGAAAGGTGGTAGGAAGGATGAAATGATGTTTAGAATCAAGACCTCATACCCGCCAGGGATACTCAGAGGGCTCAAATAAAACCTTGTGTGTGCCAGGACCGAGGGACCCCAGAGAGAGCCTGAGAGTGTTTGAGTGTCTCCTGCAGAAGAATGGGTCAGAGGTGGCCTGCTGCAGAGGCAGGGGCTCTGTGTGCAGCAGACCTGGGTCTCACAGTTCAGTTCAGTCTCTCAGTCGTGTCCGACTCTTTGCAACCCCATGTATCGCAGCACGCCAGGCCTCCCTGTCCATCACCAACTCCCGGAGTTCACTCAGACTCACGTCCATCAAGTCAGTGATGCCATCCAGCCATCCCATCGTCTGTCGTCCCCTTCTCCTCCTGCTCCCAGTACACCGCACGCCCCGCCCCCCCCCCCCCAGCATCAAAGTCTTTTCCAATGAGTCAACTCTTTGCATGAGGCGGCCAAAGTACTGAAGTTTCAGCTTTAGCATCATTCCTTCCAAAAGAAATCCCAGGGTTGATCTCTTTCAGAATGGACTCGTTGGATCTCCCTGCAGTCCAAGGGGCTCTCAAGAGTCTTCTCCAACACCACAGTTCAAAAGCATCAATTCTTCAGCGCTCAGCTTTCTTCACAGTCCAACTCTCGCATCCATACATGACCACTGGAAAAACCATAGCCTTGACTACACGGACCTTAGTCAGCAAAGCAATGTCTCTGCTTTTGAATATGCTATCTAGGTTGGTCATAACTTTTCTTCCAAGGAGTAAGCGTCTTTTAATTTCATGGCTGCAGTCACCATCTGCAGTGATTTTCGAGCCCCCCAAAATAAAGTCTGACAGTTTCCACTGCTTCCCCATCTATTTCCCATGAAGTGATGGGACCGGATGCCATGATCTTTGTTTTCTGAATGTTGAGCTTTAAGCCAACCTTTTCACTCTCCTCTTCCACTTTCATCAAGAGGCTTTTTAGCTCCTCTTCACTTTCTGCCATAAGGGTGGTGTCATCTGCATATCTGAGGTTCTTGATATTTCTCCCAGCAATCTTGATTCCAGCTTGTGTTTCTTCCAGTCCAGCGTTTCTCATGATGTACTCTGCATAGAAGTTAAATAAGCAGGGTGACAATATACAGCCTTGAGGTACTCCTTTTCCTATTTGGAACCAGTCTGTTGTTCCATGTCCAGTTCTAACTGTTGCTTCCTGACCTGCATACAGATTTCTCAAGAGGCAGGTCAGGTGGTCTGGTATTCCCATCTCTCAGAATTTTCCACAGCTTATTGTGATCCACACAGTCAAAGACTTTGGCAGTCAATAAAGCAGAAATAGATGTTTTTCTGGAACTCTCATGCTTTTTCTATGATCCAGCAGATATTGGCAATTTGATCTCTGGTTCCTCTGCCTTTTCTAAAACCAGCTTGAACATCAGGAAATTCATGGTTCACGTACTGCTGAAGCTTGGCTTGGAGAATTTTGAGCATTCCTTTACTAGCATGTGAGATGAGTGCAATTGTGCGGTAGTTTGACCATTCTTTGGCATTGCCTTTCTTTGGGATTGGAATGAAAACTGACTTTTTCCAGTCCTGTGGCCACTGCTGAGTTTTCCAAACTTGCTGGCATATTGAGTACAGCACTTTCACAGCATCATCTTTCAGGATTTGAAATAGCTCCACTGGAATTCCATCACCTCCACTAGCTTTGTTTGTAGTGATGCTTTCTAAGGCCCACTTGACTTCACATTCCAGGATGTCTGGCTCTAGATGAGTGATCACACCATCGTGATTATCTGGGTCATGAAGCTCGTTTTTGTACAGTTCTTCTGTGTATTCTTGCCACCTCTTCTTAATATCTTCTGCTTCTGTTAGGTCCATACCATTTCTGTCCTTTATGGAGCCCATCTTTGCATGAAATGTTCCCTTGGTATCTCTAATTTTCTTGAAGAGATCTCTAGTCTTTCCCATTCTATTGTTTTCCTCTATTTCTTTGCATTGATCGCTGAGGAAGGCTTTCTTATCTCTTCTTGCTATTCTTTGGAATTCTGCATTCAGATGCTTGTATCTTTCCTTTTCTTCTTTCCTTTTCACTTCTCTTCTTTTCGCAGCTATTTGTAAGGCCTCCCCAGACAGCCATTTTGCTTTTTTGCATTTCTTTTCCATGTGGCACAGTATGTGGCATAAACCCTCTTGGAGGAGGTCACCATTAACCCCGCCAATGATCCTCCAAGCACACCACCCACAAACTGCAGAACAATTATACTGAATAAATTCTCACACTGTTAAGAAAGTTCTCGGACCTACAACAGATTTCCAACCTGAGAATCTGGCAAAGGTACTTAGACCTCCCAGGGAATTTGACTTTGGAGGCCAGTGGGATTTTATAAACCTTCCAGATGACTGGGGAAACAGACTCTTGGAGTGCACAAACAAAACCTTGTGCGCCCTAGGACCCAGGAGAAAGGAGCAGTGATCCCACAGAGACTGAGACAGACTTTCCTCTGAGTGACCAGGAGTCTGCAGAGGAGGTGTGGGTTGGCGGTGGCCTGATGCAGGGTCTGGGGCACTGAGTGCAGCAGTGCGTGCATGGGACCTTTACAAGGAGGTCACCATTATCTTTATTACCTCCACCATAGTTTGGTCTTTTATGAGTTGGGGCTTCCCTGATGGCTCAATTGGTAAAGAATCCGTCTACAATGCAAGAGACCCTGTTTCGATTCTTGAGTTAGGAAGATCTGCTGGAGAAGGGATAGGCTACCTACTCCAGTATTCTTGGGCTTCCCTTGTGGCTCAGCTGGTAAGAATCTGCCTGCAATGTGGGAGACCTGGGTTCAATCCCTGGGTTGGGAAGATCCCCTGGAGAAGGGAAAGGTTCCCTATCCAGTATTCTGGCCTGGAGAATCCATAGACTATAGTCCATGGGATCACAAAGAGTTGGACATGACTGAATGACTTTCACATAGTTTGGTCTCAGGTCAAACAACAGGGAAGGAACAGCCCCACCCATCAGCAAAAAAAAATTGAATTAATGATTTACTGAGCATGGCTTGCCCATCAGAATAAGACTTAGTTTCCCCCATAGTCTCTCCCATTAGGAGGCTGTCATAAGCCTCTTATCCTTATCCATCAGAGGGCAGACAGAATGAAAATCACTACCACAGAATACTAACCAAACTGACCACATGGACCACAGCCTTGTCTAAATCAATGAAACTAAGAGCCATGCTGTGTAAGGCCACCCAAGATGGGCAGGTCATGGTGGAGAGTTCTGACAAAACGTGGTCCACTGGAGAAGGGAATGGCAAAGCACTTCATTATTCTTGCCTTGAGAAACCCATGAACAGTATGAAAAAGCAAAAAGATAGGACACTGAAAGATGAACTCCCCAGGTCGGTAGGTGCCCCATATGTTACTGGAGAAGAGTGGAAAAATAACTCCAGAAAGAATGAAGAGATGGAGCCAAAGCTAAAGCAGTGCCCCACTGCAGATGTGACTGTTGATGAAAGTAAAGTCCAATGCTATAAAGAACAATCTTGCATAGGAACCTGGAATGTTAGGTCCATCCATCAAGGAAAATTGGAAGTGGTCAAACAGGAGATGGCAAGAGTGAACATTGATGTTTTAGGAATCAGTGGACTAAAATAGACTGGAATGGGTGAATTTAATTCAGATGACCAATATATCTACTACTGTGGGCAAGAATCCCTTAGAAGAAATGGAGTAGCTCTCATAGTCAACAGAAGAGCCTGAAATGTAGTACTTGGATGCAGTCTCAAAAATGACAGAATAATCTCTGTTCTTTTCCAAGGGAAACCATTCTTCATCATATCCCTGATTATTATATTTTAACAGAGCCTACCAGTTTTTGAAATTATCCTGTTTTTAAAATTAAAAAATAATTTTCTGAGAGCAGGATCCTTGTCTGTTGTTCACTTAGTAATATTCTCAGAAACTAGAAGAGTACCTTCACATACTGTTGGATACTTAATATTTTTTAGGTGAATGAATCATAGCATATACCAACTTTGTGCTATTAATATTTCATCTCTCTCTGAAAACTGTGAACTCCAGAATAGTAGGAACCTGCCTTTAAGATCCTCAATAGTAGGAACCATGCCTGCCTTTCTCACCATTGTATATTTTGAGTTTAACATATAATAAGAATTTAATAAATATCTATTGACTAAATGCATAAATGACCAGTTTGTCGATTGAGACTAGAGTCAAAGAGGTTACTTTGGAGATTATTGCAGTGATCAATTAAAAAATAACGAGGCCCTTAATAAAACCCATGGCAGAAGAGAATGAGAGATTTAAGAAATGAGCAGGAGGGACTTTCCTGGTGGTCCAGTGATTAAGACTCCCAGCTTCCACTGCAGGGGTTGCAGGTGGAATTCTTGATGGGGGAAACTAAGATCTTGCATGATGCATGCGGTACAGCAAAAAGATAAAACAATGAAGAAAAAAAACCACACACACACAGGAGATTTTCTGGAGAAGACTCAGTACCTATTATAAAGCATTGGTTGTGAAAATGGAGGGTCAACGTTTGGGTGAGAGTGCAGATTTACATTTACAAAGATAGGGAAGACAGGCTTAGAGTAGACTGGATAAGGTGAAGAAGTGTGGCGAGATAAGGGAAAAAAGTGGTGAGTTTAGCTTTGCACTTGAGCTTGTGATGCCTATACATTATCCAGCAGAAATTTCAATATTAATAAGATACATAGGTGGTCAGGAGAGATGTTTAACTGGCTTTATAGATTAGTGTGGTAGGAGGAGGGAAAAGGGAGGGGGACTGTATCATGAAAGCTGAGGGGGGAAATGGCAAGAATGAAAGAGTGATTGTTAACAGTTTCAAATGATACAGAAAGTTTTAATAAATAGAAACTACAAAATGTTCATTGGAATTAAAATTCAAATCTTGATGATCATATGAGAACAATTCCATCTGAGTGATTAGGGAGCTACTTAGTGACAGAGACAAGGATGGAATTCATTATTGCTGCTTGCTCCATGATACCTGTTTTGATCCTCTTCCAACCAGGTGTGAACTTGCCTCTTTTTTTTTTTAAGCCCCATTGCACTGATTATATTCTGTGTCAGTGTTTCTTTCTGACTGTTAGTTAAGGAGACTTGTTTTATCATTTAGATTTTTTAATGGAAGATGGGAAAAGTCCCATTGCTAAGCAGTCATACACACACACACACACACAGGTGGTTTAAAAGAACTATAAATGCCTGTTGCAGATTAAAGGAGAACTGGTACATTTTGAGATGCAAACGTGCTATTCAAGACCAAGTGAATGCATAGACTCTGCTTAAAATGACAAGTAGCCCTTTTTGACATGCCCAGGGTAAACATGATTTCCTTTCAATTGTAGCTTATTTGCTAGATAGTGTTCTAATCCTTCTGTTTGTCCCTCATTTCATCCCTGAATCTCTTCTCATTTCTGAGATTTATTTCATCTTTAAATTACCCAGTCACTCATTCTATCTCCATATTTAAACCAGTCTGGATTTTAATCAATTTCTGACCCCACTCTATGTCCGCCATGCCCATCCTTGACCTTGTCTCAAAGAGTTGAGACTTAGGGATGATGTACGTATCTTAACACATAGTACACAGTAATCATAAAAGCTGAAAGCTTAATTATTTGCTTTTAGTAGGGGTCAAAATGTCCCAGTACCAAAATGTCCCTGAATGAAAGCTCCTGAGTTAAATGGATGTCAGGATGCCACTGTGCTTCTCAGCAGTATCTACTTGAGATCTTATTAGCTTTGAATTTACTGAACCAAGTTATCCATTTTATAGGGTAACCTAGACTCAATGTTTCATAGACTTTGTAACTCCAGTGTCTGTAGGTTCTTCCTACAGAAGAAATCCCCATTCTGCCTGCTGTGTTTTTATACCCACATATAGAGAGGCCAAGTCTATCTCCTAATATGTTGTTAGAGATGAGTGTATAGGATGAGACTGTGTTTGTGTTTACTTGTTTGTTTTACTCTTAAAGAATCATCATTATAAAAAATTTGTCCTCACTGAGAGACCAATGTTTTTAGAAATCTATTTTCAAAGAAAATCAATAGAATTGACCATAAAGATACTTCTGAGCTAGTAAACTATCAGTTCAATTCAGTCGCTCAGTCATATCTGACTCTTTGCAACCCCATGGACTGCAGCATGCCAGGCTTCCCTGTCCATCAAACTAAAGTAAACTGTAGTTTGATGTAAAGCTTCTGCATTAGAAACTTTATGCAGCATATTAAATAGCTGCTCAAGAGTGCATTCTTAGGAAAATGACAGACAACAGCCTGTCTCTTGGGAGAAGTAACAAAAATGTCTTAACAATATAGTTAAGTAATTGGTGATTAGAAAAGGAAGGGAATGAACATTTATCTCACATTTGCTATGTGCCAATCATCTTAAATATATTTTCTTGTTTGATCCTTATCACAGTCCTATAAAGTTCTATTCTTTTTGTACAGATGAGGAAACTGAGATCCAGCAACTGTTATATGATTTGCCCAAGGCCACATAGCTGATGATAGAAGGGAGAAAAAGCAGACTATTAGAAGTAATAATGAGTAGCAATTATTTTTGTGGTGAACATGATTCTAAGTGCATTATATGTATCAAAACTTTTTTCACAACAGTGTGGTAAATATCACAAGATGAGGATCTTAAAGCACAAAGAATAATTAACTTTCCCAAGTTGAACAGTAAGAGGAAGAGGTGGAATTCAAATCTGTAAACTCAGAGCCTTTGCATTTTACCTAGTAAGATAAAATACTTTTGCCATATGCTTATTGTTTTATTAAGAAAAAATGATTTCAGTTCAGTTGCTCAGTCGTGTCTGACCCTTTGCGACCCCATGAACTGCAGCATGCCAGGCCTTCTTGTCCATCACCAACTCCCGGAGTCCACCCAAACCCATGTCCATTGTGTTGGTGATACCATCCAACCATCTCATCCTCTGTCGTCCTCTTCTCCTCCTGCCCTCAAACTTTCCCAGCATCAGGATCTTCTCCAATGAGTCAGCTCTCCGCATCAGGTGGCCAAAGTATTGCAGTTTCAGCTTTAACATCAGTCCCTCCAGTGAACACCCAGGACTGATTTCCTTTAGGATGGACTGGTTGGATCTCCTTGTAGTCTAAGGGACTTTCAAGAGTCTTCTCCAACACCACAGTTCGAAAGCATCATGGTTATTGTTTTATTAAGAAAAAATGATATAAATGAACTTATTTACAAAACAGAAAGAGACTCACAGACTTAGAGGATAAACATGTTTACAAGGTGGAAATATGGGGAGGAGGGATAGATTGTGAGTTTGGAATTGACATGTACATGCTGCTATATTTAAAATAAAATGCCTTTCCATGAGTAAGGGCTTCCCCTATGGCTCAGCTGGTAAAGAATCTGCCTGTAGTGTGGGAGACCTGGGTTTTATCCTTTGACTGGGAAGATCCCCTGGAGAAGGGAAAGGCTATGCACTCCAGTATTCTGACCTGGAGAATTCCATGGACTGCATAGTCCATGGAGTCACAAAGAATTGGACATGACTGAGAGACTTTCACTTTCACTTCCATGAATAAAAAAATAAAGAAAGGAAAGTAGGGTGCTAACCTGTAGTTCCTATTCTCCTTCCATCTCATATCCAGTTCTCCCTTCTTGCCTCCAGGCAGTTTCTTTTTTGCTCTAAGTGTTTATAAAACAAGGTTTTCTAATATGCAGTCTGTCTTCTTAACCATTACTTTATACGCTGTTAATACTAGCTGACTTTTTTTTAATACATGTTGTTTCCTTTAATCCCAGCGGCAGCTCCGTAAAATTATCATCTCTGTGTTAACTGAGGAAACAAAGACTTATAAAGTGATAAAGTAACTTGCCTAAGTTCATATTGTAAACATGAAGCAGATCCAGAAGTCAAGACTAGATCTGGATGACTCATACATTTTTGGTGGGAATGTAAAATGGCACAGCCACTCTGGGAGGGCATCTAGTAGTTTCTTATAAAATTAAACATGAAATTACCATATGTTCACACAAGATCCTACATGTAAATGTTTGTAGCAGCTTTATTTGTAATAGTCCAAATCTGGAATCAACCAAGATATCCTTCAGTAGATTATACAGTCTGTGACATATTCATACCATGAAATACTACTCAGTAATGAAAAGAATGAACTACTGATAAACAAAACATAATGTCTTGGAGATTCAGTAGCTTGGATCTCTAGGAAATTATGCTGGGTGAAAAAAAGCCAATATCAAAAGGTTACATACTGTATGATTTCATTTACATAATATATTTGGGATGGCAAAATTTTAGAAATGGACAGAGGAGTGGTTCTATAGGTTAGGGATGGAGGTGGTGGGGATGGAATGAGGTGAGGGATTGTAAAAGGAAGGGTATGAGAGATCTTTGTGGTGATTCAGTATCTTTACTCTGGTGGTTGATGCAGAAGCCTGCACATGTGATAAAATTATATAGAATTAAATATGGATGCATGAACATGAACACACACAGGTGAGTTTCAGTAAAACTGGGGAAATATGAATGAAATCAGTTGGTGGTATTATTGTCCATGTCCTGGTTTTGACATCGTACCATATGTGGTATTGCTGCTGCTGTTGCTAAGTTGCTTCAGTCGTGTCTGACTCTGTGCGACCCCATAGATGGCAGCCCATCAGGCTCCCCCATCCCTGGGATTCTCCAGGCAAGAACACTGGAGTGGGTTGCCATTTCCTTCTCCAATGTGGTATTGCACTATTGATTTTTACCTACAGTTGGGGGAAATGTTGTAATAAACAAAACATCTCCGTATTATTTCTTAAATGAAGTTGTGTCAATCAAAGTTTCAGTTAAAAATGTGTGAGGGCATGAGTAGTCCTATAGAAAAGAAGACAAATGAGAAGTACAACAGCAGTTAAATAAAAAGAAAATTCTATTAAAAAAGTATTAGCTTCATATATGCTTAAACATTTTTAGAAGATACTCTGTGTGTGTTAGTCACTCAGTTGTGTCCTACTCTTTGCAACCCCATGGACTGCCAGGCTCTTCTGTCCATGGAATTTTCCAGGCAAGGATACTGGAGTGGGTTGCCATTTCCTTCTCCAGGGGATCTTCCTGACCCAGGGATCGAACCCAGGTCTCCTGCATTGCAGGTGGATGCTTTACTGTCTGAGCTACTAGGGAAGCAGAAGGTACTCTGGGTGACTATAAAATATTGATGATAGTTATCTATAGATGAAGAATGATAAAATTATGAGTAGGTTTCTTCTTCATTTTCCCTTTCTCTTTTTCTTTTGAGTGTATCTTTTTTTCTAAGTTAATTTGTATTAATTAAATTTTCTTTTATAAAGAAAACTTGAATCTGTTCTGGTTACAAAATGCAAACTAAGTTTGTTTCACTCTAAAATCTGTGCTCATAAATATCATGTGAGGAAATTAATAACTGGATTATTGAATAGAGTATATATATATATATATATATATATATATATATATATATATATACCATAGTATTTTGACAGTTTTGTCCCATTTGCACCCAAACCCAGTGACATGAGGTTAAATCTGAGTTAGCAGACAAATATTTTGGGAGCTATATGGATAATCCAGGATTTGTAAATTTTGCGTCATTTTATAATTTAGATTGTATTGCATCATGAGTATCTCCCCATGTTACTAAAATTTTACAAAACTAAGTTTTTAATAAATTTCACTCTCCTTTTCACCTTCATCAAGAGACTCTTGAGTTCCTCTTCACTTTCTGTCATTAAGGTGGTATCATCTACATATCTGAGGTTATTGATATTTCTTTCTACCGGGGTCCAGCCCCGGTTGGATCCAGAGTTATCCAAAGCATGAACAGTCTCTAGAGATAGAGAAAGAGGTAAAGAAAGAATTATGCAGTGAAGAAAATAGAGGAGAGAAAGAGGCTGATGTTCCTTGGTTTACGCAGAAAGCCAATAAAGGCCCAGAATGGGACTTGCTCTGTTCACGTAGGCCGCAGGCGCCCTCTTGAATAGCTGAAGGTGCCCCACCTTGGGCTCCTTCTCCAGTGGGTCTTAGAAGCCCAGGCAGGAAAGTGAAATCAGAGGGCCCCTGTGCTCCAGGGAATCAGCCTGAAAAAGAAAGGAAAGAGAAAGAAAGAATGACATGGGGAGACCAAGCTTTGGTGAGCAAGGCCCATCACTTTATTTTCAGAGGGAGCTTTTATACCCTGAGTTGTACATTGAGCAAAGTGAAAAATGCAGTCAGCTCAACATTCCATCAGTATTAACTTTTATTGATACCAGGTTTCTTCCTGCATACTGTTTCATACACAAGGGTCTTATTTTTTGTACATTATCTTCTGGCCCAGAGGCTTGTTGACATTTTATGACCCCCTTTTGATAAAGGTTGGCCAGCTAAAACACTTACTATCCCTTGAAATGTTTTTTCTTAAATTCCTTAGCCTGCGTCACCCTTAAAGTACAGAGTTACATTTTTATGGAGTAAAGATTCAGTGGGTTACAGCAAAGAAAGAACTTATTAACTCAAAATCTAATGTTGCTAATGTTAAGGCTTCTACTTGTTTTTTCTATATCTTAACTATATGCACTCCCAGGAACACAATGGATAAGGGATTGGGAATTTGGCAGCAAGCATTGGCTCAACAATGTTGCAAGAGTCTGGATAAACCTGCCAAGTAAGCTAGAATGCTAACAGGGGGTTTGAATTGAAACACTTCTTTCATGCCCAGGAGATTTATCAACTAGAGCCCTAAGTTAATTTTTTTTCCAGAAAAAGGTGGTCGGGGATAGCCCCCTGTTAATGTCAGAAGAGTTGGTGAAAGGCATAAAATAGTAAGACAGACAGATTCTGGTTTTGGGGTAGATGCTCCAGCAAGTCCAGGGGGTCCCTCGAGTCCTGATCAGCCTTGCTCGTCAGGTTTCTCCACATGACCTTGTCATTCATGGGTGGGATCAGCCCAGGGAGTCCCTCGAGTCCTGAAGCCTTGCTTATAAGGTCTCCTTCACATGACCTTGTCATGGGTGGGATCTCCCATGCTGGCTCCCGGCATCTCTCGACAATCTTGATTCCAGCCTGTGATTCATCCAGCCTGTCATTTCACATGTAAGTTAAATAAGCAGGGTGGCAATACACAGCCTTGTCATACTCCTTTCCCAATTTTGAACCAGTTTGGTGTTCTGTGTCTGGTTCTAACTGTTGCTTCTTGATCCACCTACAGGTTTCTCAGGAGAGAAGTAAGGTAGTCTGGTACTCCAATCTCTTTGAGAATTTTCCTCAGTTTATTGTGATCTATACAGTCAAACGCTTTAACAGAGTCAATGAAGGAGAAGTAGATGTTTTTCTGGAATGCTCATGCTTTCTTCATGATTCAATGAATGTTGGCAATTACTCTCTGGTTCCTTTGCCTCTTCAAAACCCAGCTTGTATATCTGGAAGTTCTTGGTTTACACACTGTTGAAGCCTAGCTTGAAGGATTTTGACCATTACCTTGCTAGCATATGTAATGCTCACAATTGTGCAGTAGTTTGAACATTCTTTGGCATTGCCCTTCTTTGCGATTGGAATGGAAACTGACCTTTTCCAGTCCTGTTTTCCAAATTTGCAGTATATTTCTAAGTTATATTCTAATTTTTTTTCCAAATTTGCAGTATATTTCTAAGTTATATTCTAATTTTTTTCAATTTAAAGTGTTACCAGTGTACTAGTATACTAATTTTACCATAACCTCACTAAGATTGAGTGTTAAGAATTCAGTTCCAAATGGGATCTAATTAAAATTAAAAGCTTCTGCACAACAAAGGAAAATATAAGCAAGGTGAAAAGACAGCCTTCTGAATGGGAGAAAATAATAGCAAATGAAGTAACTGACAAACAACTAATCTCAAAAATATACAAGCAACTTCTGCAGCTCAATTCCAGAAAAATAAACAACCCAATCAAAAAATGGGCCAAAGAACTAAATAGACATTTCTCCAAAGAAGACATATGGATGGCTAACAAACACATGAAAAGATGCTCAACATCACTCATTATTAGAGAAATGTAAATCAAAACCACAATGAGGTACCACTTCACACCAGTCAGAATGGCTGCGATCCAAAAATCTGCAAGCAATAAATGCTGGAGAGGGTGTGGAGAAAAGGGAACCCTCCTACACTGTTTGTGGGAATGCAAACTAGTACAGCCACTATGGAGAACAGTGTGGAGATTCCTTAAAAAATTGCAAATAGAACTACCTTATGACCCAGCAATCCCACTTCTGGGCATACACACCAAGGAAACCAGAATTGAAAGAGACACATGTACCCCAATGTTCATCGCAGCACTGTTTATAATAGCCAGGACATGGAAACAACCTAGATGTCCATCAGCAGATGAATGGATAAGAAAGCTGTGGTACATATACACAATGGAGTATTACTCAGCCGTAAAAAGAATTCATTTGAATCAGTTCTGATGAGATGGATGAAACTGGAGCCGATTATACAGAGTGAAGTAAGCCAGAAAGAAAAACACCAATACAGTATACTAACACATATATATGGAATTTAGGAAGATGGCAATGACGACCCTGTATGCAAGACAGGAAAAAAGACACAGCTGTGTATAACGGACTTTTGGACTCAGAGGGAGAGGGAGAGGGTGGGATGATTTGGGAGGATGGCATTCTATCATGTATACTATCATGTAAGAATTGAATCGCCAGTCTATGTCTGACGCAGGATACAGCATGCTTGGGGCTGGTGCATGGGGATGACCCAGAGAGATGTTGTGGGGAGGGAGGTAGGAGGGGGGTTCATGTTTGGGAATGCATGTAAGAATTAAAGATTTTAAAATTTAAAAATAAAAACTAAAAAAAAAAATTTAGCATACCCAAGAATGTATGTGAATGCTAACTAAAGGATTTGTTGTTTAGTGCATTTAGCATTTAATTATTAGAAATTATTAAAACATTACTGTGAATTTGTTTACACAATACTCACAGAATTTTTAAACAGTTGAATTTAAAGTCATTTCCTTGGGTAAATCTAGACACAACAAGAAGAATTAGTTTGTAAAAATTCTCCATAGAGTTTCTTTCACCATATAGATCTTTTAGAGATTTTCTGATCATATGATGGGAGGGTGTTTTATAGTGTTAGGACCAAACTAAAGCCAGAACAGGCTCTAAGGGGCAGGCCCGCAGGCAGCATAGCTAGACCATCAGAAAAAATCCCATAGCCCCCCGCCTGCGCCAGACCCGAGCCAATCCAGATAGGGACGCGAGGTTTAAAAGTCCTGCGCTCGTGAACGGTTTAACCAATCAGTTATGCTGTTACAGAAACAAAGAACCGTCTGTATAAAAGTACAGGTGATTCAGAACTCGGGGCCCTTGTCGGATTCCACTGTGCTGGATGAAACCTGGGCCCTGGCTCGAGCTAGTAATAAACCCCTTTATGCTTTAAAAAAAAAAAAAAAAAAAAGAATTCAGTTCAGTTTAGTTCAGTTGCTCAGTCGTGTCTGACTCTTTGCGACCCCATGAATCACAGCACGCCAGGCCTCTCTGTCCATCACAAACTCCCGGAGTTCACTCAGACTCACATCCATCGAGTCCGTGATGCCATCCAGCCATCTGATCCTGGGTTGTCCCCTTCTCCTCCTGCCCCCAATCCCTCCCAGCATCAGAGTCTTTTCCAATGAGTCAACTCTTCGCATGAGGTGGCCAAAGTACTGGAGCTTCAGCTTTAGCGTCATTCCTTCCAAAGAAATCCCAGGGTTGATCTCCTACAGAATGGACTGGTTGGATCTCCTTGCAATCCAAGGCACCCTCAAGAGTCTTCTCCAACACTACAGTTCAAAAGCATCCATTATTCGGCGCTCGGCCTTCTTCACAGTCCAACTCTCACATCCATACATGACCACTGGAAAACCATAGCCTTGACTAGACAGACCTTAGTTGGCAAAGTAATGTCTCTGCTTTTGAATATGCTATCTAGGTTGGTCATAAGTTTTCTTCCAAGGAGTAAGCGTCTTTTAATTTCATGGCTGCAGTCACCATCTGCAGTGATTTTCGAGCCCCCCAAAATAAAGTCTGACACTGTTTCTACTGTTTCCCCATCTATTTCCCATGATCTTCATTTTCTGAATGTCGAGCTGTAAGCCAGCTTTTTCACTCTCCTCTTTCACTTTCATCAACAGGCTTTTTAGCTCCTCTTCACTTTCTGCCATAAGGGTGGTGTCATCTGCATATCCGAGGTGATTGATATTTCTCTCAGCAGTCTTGATTCCAGCTTGTGATTCTTCCAGTCCAGCATTTCTCATGATGTACTCTGCATAGAAGTTAAATAAGCAGGGTGACAATATACAGCCTTGACGTACTCCTTTTCCTATTTGGAACCAGTCTGTTGTTCCATGTCGAGTTCTAACTGTTGCTTCCTGACCTGCATACAGATTTCTCAAGAGGCAGGTCAGGTGGTCTGTATTTCCATCTCTTTCAGAATTTTCCACAGTTTGTTGTGATCCACACAGTCAAAGGCGTTGGCATAGTCAATAAAACAGAAATAGATGTTTTTCTGGAACTCTCTTGCTTTTTCTGTGATCCAGCAGATATTGGCAATTTGATCTCTGGTTCCTCTGCCTTTTCTAAAACCAGCTTGAACTTCAGGGAGTTCATGGTTCATGTACTGCTGAAGTCTGGCTTGGAGAATTTTGAGAATTACTTAACTAGCATGTGAGATGAGTGCAATGTGTGGCAGTTTGAGCATTCTTTTGCATTGCCTTTCTTTGGAATTGGAATGAAAACTGACCTTTTCCAGTCCTGTGGCCACTGCTGAGTTTTCCAAACTTGCTGGCATATTGAGTGCATCACTTTCACAGGATCATCTTTCAGAATTTGAAACAGATCCACTGGAATTCCATCACCTCCACTAGCTTTGTTTGTAGTGATGCTTTCTAAGGCCCACTTGACTTCACATTCCAAGATGTCTGGCTCTAGATGAGTGATCACATCATCATGATTATCTGGGTCGTGAAGATCTTTTTTGTACAGTTCTTCTGTGTATTCTTGCCACCTCTTCTTAATATCTTCTGCTTCTGTTAGGTCCATACCATTTCTGTCCTTTATGGAGCCCATCTTTGCATGAAATGTTCCCTTGGTATCTCTAATTTTCTTGAAGAGATCTCTAGTCTTTCCCATTCTGTTGTTTTCCTCTATTTCTTTGCATTGATCGCTGAGAAAGTCTTTCGTATCTTCCGTGCTATTCTTTGGAATTCTGCATTCAGATGCTTGTATCTTTCCTTTTCTCCTTTGCTTTTCACTTCTCTTCTTTTCACAGCTATTTGTAAGGCCTCCCCAGACAGCCATTTTGCTTTTTTGCGTTTCTTTTCCATGGGGATGGTCTTGATCCCTGTCTCCTGTACAATGTCACGAACCTCCGTCCATAGTTCATCAGGCACTCTATCTATCAGATCTAGACCCTTAAATCTATTTCTCACTTCCACTGTATAATCATAAGGGGATTTGATTTAGGTCATACCTGAGTGGTCTAGCGGTTTTCCCTACATTTTTCAATTTAAGCCTGAATTTGGCGATAAGGAGTTCATGATCTGAGCCACAGTCAGCTCCTGGTATTGTTTTTGTTGACTGTACAGAGCTTCTCCATCTTTGGCTGCAAAGAATATAATCAGTCTGATTTTGGTGTTGACCATCTGTTGATGTCCATGTGTAGAGTCTTCTCTTGTGTTGTTGGAAGAGGGTGTTTACTATGACCAGTGCATTTTCTTGGCAAAACTCTATTAGTCTTTGCCCTGCTTCATTCCGCATTCCAAGGCCAAATTTGCCTATTACTCCAGGTGTTTCTTGACTTCCTATTTTTGCATTCCAATCCCCTATAATGAAAAGGACATCTTTTTTGGGTGTTAGTTCTAAAAGATCTTGTAGGTCTTCATAAAACCGTTCATCTTCAGTTTCTTCAGTGTTACTATTTGGGGCATAGACTTGGATAACTGTGTAATTGAATGGTTTGCCTTGGAGACGAACAGAGATCATTCTGTCATTTTGAGATTGCATCCAAGTACTGCATTTTGGACTCTTTTGTTGACCATGATGGCTACTCCATTTCTTCTGAGGGATTCCTGCTGGCAGTAGTAGACGTAATGGTCATCTGAGTTAAATTCACCCATTCCAGCCCATTTTAGTTCACTGATTCCTAGAATGTCGATGTTCACCCTTGCCATCTCTTGTTTGACCACTTCCAATTTGCCTTGATTCATGGACCTAACATTCCAGGTTCCTACACAATATTGCTCTTTACAGCATCAGATCTTGCTTCTGTCACCAGTCACATCCACAATTGGGTATTGTTTTTGCTTTGGCTCCATCCCTTCATTCTTTCTGGAGTTATTTCTCCACTGATCTCCAGTAGCATATTGGGCACCTAATGACCTGGGAAGTTCCTCTTTTGGTATCCTATCATTTTGCTTTTTCCTACTGTTCATGGGGTTCTCAAGGCAAGAATACTGAAGTGGCTTGCCATTCCCTTCTCCAGTGGACCAATTCTGTCAGGCCTCTCCACCATGACCTGCCCGTCTTGGGTTGCCCCACAGGCTAGACAAGGCTGTGGTCCTAGTGTGATTAGATTGACTAGTTTTCTGTGATTATGGTTTCAGTTTGTCTGCCCTCTGATGCCCTCTTGCAACACTTACCATCTTACTTGGGTTTCTCTTACCTTGGCGTGGGGTATCTCTTCACGGCTGGTCCAGCAAAGCACAGCTGCTGTTCCTTACCTTGGATGAGGGGTATCTCCTTACCACCACCATTCCTGACCTTCAACATGGGATAGCTCCTCTAGGCCCTCCTGTGCCTGCGGAGCCACCCATTGACTATTTATAATAGATATTTCCTTTATAGTAAATTTTTATTTATATCCTTGTTCTTTTAACTTTAAGCATCTCCATGTTGTTTTAATATGCAGTTGCTGTAGACTGGATGTTTGTATCCCTCCCAAATTTATATGTTGAAAACCTAATGCCATCATGATGGTGTTGGGAGGTGAGGGCTTTGAGAGGTGAGTAGGTCATGAAGGCAGAGTCCTCATGAATGGAATTATTAATAGTTCCCTTATTATAGAAGTTCAAGAAAGCTCCCTTGCCCCTTTTGCCATATGAGTGTACAATGAAACTGTTAGTCTGCAACCCAGAAGGGGGCTCTCACCAGAACCTGACTATTCTGGCACCCTGTTGTAGGATCTCTATCCTCAAACTGTGAGAAATAAATGTCTGCAGTTTGTAAGCTATCCAATCAAAAGTATTTTGTTCTAGCAGCTGACTAAGATAGCCCAGTATTAAATAAGCTCCTTTGAAATTTAGATTTTAAAGTTTTATAGTTTATAAACTAAATGTTTTCCAGCTTGTTTTTTTTCTTTAAAAAATACTAATGTTTCATATTTAATGTAATTAACAATATTTTATTTGTTAGATGTTCTGCTTCAGACCTTAGAAAATAAACATCTATCAGAAGACCTGGAAGCAGTCTATTCCAGTTTCTGTTATTTGCAATCTTATATTCACTTTTGGATTTTTTTTCTGGTTTCTGGAATAAGGTATGGATTTACATTTTTTTGTGCTCTAAAAGAACTAAGTCCAGTGGATAAAGACAGCCATGCAAACAAGCTAGCAGCATGCTATGGTGGATGATTATGAGCTTTGGAGTTTGTTACATCTGTTTTTGTATGTTTGTTCTTGGATAAATTTGTTAATCCTAAATCTCTATTTCCTTATTTACAAAATGGGAATAACAATAGTACTTACCTTAAGATTACTGTGATTTTGCAAAGTGGTAAAAACAGTACCTGGCTTGTAGGCATTCAGTTAATGCCTTCTGTTTTTCTTATTACTTTTATTACTACTACTACTATTATTGTTACCAGCGATATGGAATCTCTATTATTGCCTAAGTAAAACTTGCTCCATAACTAAAACTTAGATGCTGTCCTTTCAATCTTTTGGGCTACTAGGCGAGATAAATAGCTTTGAACACATACTTGTAATTGAAGTTAGAAAGTGAACAGTATCATAGGAGAAATATAAGAGTTTATTGAAAATTAAACATAGAAGATAACTTGAATGCCAGGTTAAATTAAAACTGTTCTACAGACAGAGTGGTTGGCATTGACAGTTTCAGATGAGACTATGATATGCTATGTATGTCTTATGTAGTAAACTATAAACTGTTTTAGGGAAGAAGCTGCATGATATTTTTCATTTTTTCTAGTTTATTTCATTTTTAATGTTTTACTTTGAAATACTTTTAGACTTACAGACAGGTTGCAAAAATAGTACATGGATTTCCTGTGTATCTTTACCTGTTATTTTCAAGATCTTAACATTTTATCATGTTTATTTCATCATTCTAAAATTGCATGTTGTCATTTTTTTCTGGTTGTAGTCGCAGACATCATACTTCTTTATCTTTAAATTCTTCCCTGTATTTCCTAAAAACAAGGCCATTTACTTTCATATTTACAGTACAAGCAGGCCTCCCTGATAGCTCAGTTGGTAAAGAATCAGCTTGCAATGCAGGAGACCCCGGTTTGATTCCTGGTTTGGGAAGGTCTGCTAAAGAAGGGATAGGCTACCCACTCCAGTATTCTCAGGCTTCCCTTGTGACTCAGCTGGTAGAGAATCCATCCATAGTATGGGAGACCTGGGTTCAATCCCTGGGTTGGGAAGATCCTCTGGAGAAAGGAAAGGCCATCCACTCCAGTATTCTGGCCTGGAGAATTTCATGAACTGTATAGTCCATGGGGTCACAAAGAGTTGGACACAACTGAGGGATTTTCACTTCACTTTACAGTACAAGCATCAAAATTAGAAAATTAACATTAATATAGTAATAATTTCTAATTCACAGATCTTATTCAGATTTTTCAGTCATTTTACTAATGTTCTTTATGTTCAAAGAAAAGAAAGTCTTGTTCAAAATCCAACCCAGGCTCACATATTGCATTTATTTGTTAAGTTTCTCCATTTTCCTTTAATCTGTAATGGTTCTTTTGTTTTTTATGACCTTGACATTTTGTGAAGAGTGCAGGCCATTTATTTTGTAGAATTTTTTCCAGTTTTGGTTTGTCTGATCTTTTCTTATGATTAAATTTAGGTTGTGCAGTTTGGGTAGGAATACAACAAAAATGATGCATCCTTCTCAGTGTATCACATCAGGAGGCTCATGATATCAATTTGTGCCATCACTGATGATGTAAACATTGATCGCTTGGTGAAAATTGTGTCAGGTGTTTGTAGGTTACTATTTTTCCTTTTTTCGTTCAGAAGTATTTTATGAGATACTATGAGACTATGTTAGTATCCTATTAATGTTTCTTGTCAAACTTTCTCCTATAAGTTTCAGCATCCATTGGTAATTTTTTGCCTAGAAAAATTACTAATATAGTGGTTGAAACAGTGATTTTTTAATTCCATAAATCCTACATTTGTTAGTTGGCTTTCTACAGTATGAAACAACTTTCACCCTCTCCCCCTCAGTTATTTATGTACTTATTTATGATTCTCATTTTATTCTATGTTTTGTAATCAGTATTAGGGCTTCCCAGGTGGCACAGTGGTAAAGAATCTGCCTGTCACTGCAGAAGACTCAAGTTCTATCCCTGGGTTGGGAAGATCCTCTGGAGGAGGAAATGACAACCCACTCCAGTATTCTTGCCTGGAAAATTCCATGAACTGAGGAACCTGGTGGGCTACAGCCCATGGGATGGCAAAGAGTCAGACACAACTGAGCACTAACATAATCTATTTTCATGTTCAATGTCCCAGATTTGCCACTGGGATCCCTTTTAAATGATCTCTTATGTCATTTAGACATGTTATCATTATTTAAGCTTTTACAGAGCAGGATAATTTTAAATATCTTTTTATGCTTCATTGTTTTGTACCTAGTAGATGATGAATAAATAATTTATGAGTGAATGAGTACACAGTTTACATCAACTGCAGGTATACAAGTGGACCTACTGTTTGTTTTTCTTTCTTTGTGTTTATACATATGAGTATAATCAGTCCTTCCATGTAGACCTGGACAAAAGAAAGTCTCTGGTCTTGTGTTGCAAGACCCTTATAGACTGCTCTTAAAGGTGTCTTGAATACCACTTTCCATCTAAATGCTACTTTCCCCTCTTCATTTCCAAGCTTTCTCTTTGCTTTCTCATTTTATGCTTTCTGTTTTTATTTCTCCATTTTGTTTCCTTTACTTTAAAGTTTCTATATTTGCACATTCCATGTACTGTATTGTGTTACTTATGTCACTTTCTCTTCTTTCCAATTGTTCATCCCCCTTTGTACTAATTCTCTCAACATCTACTTTTCTGTTTTCTGCTCTGTAGAGTGTTCTATCACCTCTCCTCCTTTCATTTCCCTCCCAATTTCCTTTTCCTATTCTCTCTTTCCAGTGGATAAATGATCTCTGCCTCCCTAGGAGGTCCACTAGCTATAAGGAGGGTTTCCTTCTGGAAGCAAACCTGCTCTGGCTTGTTTTCCTCAGTTCATAGCATCCCTCAGCTGAAGCAAAGAGTGACAATGATAAGCATCAACCTGCTCCAAATGGCTGGAGCTTGCTGTTTTAGTTTTTATAAGCACTACCATTAACGTGTGAGTAAATCTGTTAACACAGACTCCATCAGGCAGCATTAGGAGTCCCTCCTTTATGCTTCCACTAACCCTCTATCAATCTCTAACACAGCACTTACTCCACAGAAGTCTATTTGTTTATTTGATTGCAAAGTTTGTGAGGCCTTGAGACTATATTTTCTTAAACATCTACATTTTTTTAGCCTTTATCACAGTACATTTTTATGACAAATACTTCCCTTGTTAAATATACATTAAGTAGAGCCTTTGATATACAGTTATACATGTTTGTACTACAAACCCTAGGGGACACCATTCATATCACACACATTTTAAATAGGTATTTTCATTATAGTTCCTAGCAGATGGTAGTAAAGCATCTAGTTATGAGAAAAATCATTGGTTTATGACAGTTTTCCAGCAGATGAAAGTAAAGTTTTTGAAGAAACGGCACCTTTTTTAAAGTTTACTCAGAAGTGCCTTGTGAGTCCCTGATTTGTATTTAATCTGTATTTATTAAAAACCTGTTTCTGAGCATTGCTTCTGGTTTATTTTGCTGAAGGCAGGTCTGCTACTTTGAAGAAAGTGAAATGCAGCATATCACTAATTTAAAAAATGAGGGACTAATTCTTCTATTGGGAAAAAAAGTCTCTTCCGCTCCATTTGTCTTCATTTACAATTTCCTCTTGTTTATTTTCATTGACTTGCCAAGTTCTTTTTTTTTCTTTTTTGCCTTGCTGCATGGCTTGCAAGGATCTAAGCTCCCTGACCAGGGATCAAACCCATGCCCTCAGCAGTGAAAGCACAGAATCCTAAACACCGGACCACCAGGGAATTCCCTTGCCAGCTTCTTATTCCTGTCTAATGTGTCAGTCAATATAGCAGTAGTCATTTATTTGAGTATATACATATCAATGCCACTGAGAATACAAAGGGTTAACACCATACCATACCATATACCCCAAATCCACACCCATTCACATAAACATTGCCACCTAGGGTCAGATTGTATCTTTTGTCCCAAGATGTAATCCTGTCCATCTCAGTTCTCTCCTCCAGTTTATTTGAGCAGTTCTATATATCCAGTACTCCTGCCTGGAAAGTCCCATGGACGGAGGAGCCTGGTAGGCTGCAGTCCATGGGGTCGCTGAGGGTAGGACACCACTTAGCAACTTCATTTTCACTTTTCACTTTCATGCATTGGAGAAGGAAATGGCAACCCACTCCAGTGTTCTTGCCTGGAGAATCCCAGGGATGGGGGAGCCTGGTGGGCTGCCGTCTCTGGGGTCACACAGAGTCAGACACGAATGAAGTGACTTAGCAGCAGCAGCAGCAGCATACATCCAGTAATACAATGAGCAACATTTACTGATTACTTCCTATGTTCTGAGATTACTTCCTATATTCTTTGGTATATGAGAAAACTTTGGCATAGAGAGTTCAAAGAATTTTCTAAAGATCAGATAGCTGTGGTAGAACTAGAGTTCACACCCAACAACCTGTATTTTTCTCCCTAAATATACACTGCCTCCCACTGGCGTTATTCTTGATAAGTTTAATAAAAACTGTAGAAAGTGCTTTCAAGATTCTTTAGCATATAAACAGGCCTGTACTAGAATTGTTATAACACTTTCCCTTCTAACACATTTCATTCCTTCTATATAGGTTCTTTTCTCTATTCTATTTGTTTTCTCTTTCTTCAATGTAAAATTCAGACTGATGGTAATAGCAAGCTTTTATATGCCGCTTTCTCCCAACCAAAATTTTCAGATATTAATTATTTTAATGCCCACCATTATCTTGACTTAGATGATTTCATAGTCCACATTTTAGGGAGGAGAAACTACCCAAAGTCACATACAACTAAAGTGGACCTTAGAAGGCTTTGAACTCAAGTATTGTAGGCTTCTCTGGTGGCTCAGATGGTAAAGAATACTCCAGCAATGCAGGAGACCTGGCTTCGATCCTTGGGTTGGGAAGATCCCCTGGAGAAGGAACTGGCAACACATTCCAGTATTCTTGCCTGGAGAATCCCCATGGGCAGAGGAGCCTGACAGGCTACAGTCCATGGGGTCACAAAGAGTTGGACAAGACTGAGTGACTAACATTTTGACTTCCAGTGTAGATACAGATTCCATGTGCTTACACTTTGTACTATGAAGTGAAAGTTGCTCAGTTGTGTCCAGCTCTTTGCAACCCCATGGACTATACATTCTATGGAATTCCCCAGGCCAGAATACTGGAGCAGGTAGCCTTTTCCAGGGGATCTTTCCAACCCAGGGATTGAACCCAGATCCCTCACATTGCAGGCTGATTCTTTACTAGCTGAGCCACAAGGGAAGTCTATACTTTGTACTATATGTGAACAAAATTCTATGTAAAGAAGGACTCTGAAGGAGTCACTTTTATGTGACTGTGTGGTCTTGGGCTAATTACATTATGTTCTAGTTTTCTCATATGTAAGATAAAAGTTTGGTTTAACTAGTGTGTACCTTCAAAATGGTCAGTCCATAGATAAGAAAAAGTCCTGGAACTAGGACATCTACACTCTGTAAGGCTTCTTAACGAATAACCAGTGGTGTGACTTTGAGTAATCCATTTGATTTCTCAAAGACTCATTTGTTTTTGTAAAATGGAAATAATTATCCCTACTCTTCACCGAATTGTTGTAAGAACTCATTAAGAACAGATAAGATGCTGTTAAAGACTTCTATACATATTAGACATTATATATCAGACATTGTATATAAGTAACATTTGTTGCAGAATCTTAATGATGAGTGATACACAAAAAGAAGATAATAAACATATAATTTTTACCATTCAGAAATAATCACTGTTAACATTCTGTGGTATACACTGTCAGGTATTTTTTTGCTCTTATGAATATGAAGCAGTTGCTGTCAGTACCCCACCTGTATTGCTCCGTTCAGACTGTTTCACTGAGTGCCAGAAGACTTTCAACTGCCAACTTATGCCTCTCTTTGTGTGTGTCCTGTTGTGCCCAATGGCGTTTTTAGGAGCCGCAAGAAGGCTGCTCTGCTCAGGAAAGACAGACAGGGACAGGCTGGAAATGCCTGGAAATTAGCACCTCCTAGGAGCAGCCTTTAAGCCATGACTGATAGGACTTGGAGTATAAATATTATTCCATCCCCCTTGCTCCTTGTGTGGGACAATTCTGTGTTCTGGTCTGTTTCCCTTTATGATTAATCTCCAGTTGTTCACTGTAGTAGCTGGTTTGGTGACATACTTTTTATAGGGTGCCTTTCCTTGCCTGTGTCACTCTCCACACTGCCCTAATAAATAAATTGCCTTATTCTTTTCTCCTGGTCTACTTTGGAGGCAAGCTCAGAGTTACACGTGAAAGAGCATGGTCTGACCTACAGTAGTTGTTCATTATATCCATTCAGATTCTTGTTTTATATAGAAGGAAATCTAAGATTGGGTATGTGGTTGAGCAAGGGTTTGAACCCACAGATTTGATTCCATGTTATTGTTTTAGATGGTAAAGAATCTACCTGCAATGTGGGGTACTTGGGTTTGAACCCTGGGTTGGGAAGATCCCCAGGAGGAGTGCATGGCAACCCACTCCAGTATTCTTGCCTGGAGAATCACTATGGACAGAGGAGCTTGGCAGGCTACAGTCCATAGGGTGCAAAATAAATAAATAAATAATAAAAAGCACACACACACACACACACACACACACAAAAAAAAAAAATTGGACATGACTGAGCAACTAAGCACTGTTGTTGTTTAGCCACTAAGTTTTGTCTGATTCTTTTGTGACCCCATGGATTGTAGCCTGTCAGGCTCCTCTGTCCATGGGATTTCCCAGACAAAAATACTGGAGTGGGTTGCCAGTTCCTTCTCCAGGGGATCTTCCTTGACCCAGGGATTGAACCCATGTCTCCTGCACAGGCAGGCAGATTTTTTTTTTTTTAACCACCGAGTCACCAGGGAAGCCCTTGGCACCATAGCCTGAGCTTTAACTAATTCTGATGCCTTTGGAAATATGTTCAGAAAAACAGCCTCCTAACTAGTGTTTTCTACTCTTGGTTCTACTGTCTCTGAGTATTGTATATTAGATTATGTTCTCTGCTTAGAAATTTGCAAATGTTTTCCACTTCACTTTAGTAAAACTGAGAGTTTGTATAATAGCTATAGGGTTATACACGATTTGGCCTTCTGCTTCATTTCCCATGATTTTTCTCTCCCTCACTTTGCTCCAACCATACTGACTTCTTGGATTTTCTGATAAATGGCTAACCATTCTTATGCCTCAGGACCCTTGCATTTGCTGTTCTGTGTTCTTCAGTCTGTATCTGTACAGCTTATCCTCTGTCTCTTTATGTTTGTGCTTAAATGTTACCTGCTCAGTGAGGCCTCCCCTCACAATCCTATTTACAACTGTATTTCCCCTGTGCTAGTCTCCCATGTTCCTCATTTTCCCTTCCTTGTTTTATTTTTTTTTTCATAGTACTTACCATCTACTGATACACTATATTTCATTTTAAAGACTTTTTTACTGGACCAGAATGTAAGCTCTTACAAGAACACTATTATTCACTACTGGGTTTTTAGTGCCCAAAACAGTGGCCACAGTAAATATTTGTTGAATGATGAATGTATAAGATTCATGCTGATAAGTATTATCATTGAATGCCAGAGGAGTAGAGATTCCCTACCAAGTAGTTTTTCTGAATCTCAACATTTTTTTCTGGCTCTGACTAGTTGTTGTATCCTTATGGTTTACCCATTAAAGCTGTAATTGGGTTTTCTATCTCAGTGACATGATGACACATTACAGCAGCTGCTTGGACTTAAGAGAATTCAGTTTTGATAGGCTGTCCAGTGCTGTTGAGTGTGCTTTCAGTATTCTAATTTGTTTTGGGCTTTTAGAATTTCCTTTGAGACTTTCTTCCACTTCCCTTGAATGCTGACTCTCAGATTCTCTCATGCAGCTTGACTCTTTTCTTAGTGATATTTATCTCAACTTATACAGGCAACTCAGGTTTTTTCTTTTTCTTTTTTCCTTCTTTTTCTTCTCACTGTCTCTGTCAGAAAGGATTTATTACACTTCAATCTGCTTTCTCATACCCTGTCACAGATATTTGGATATAATTGTCTAATGGTCTCATGAATAAGTTTTCCATTCAGAGCCTGAGTTTTGGCACTCATCAATCTGTCCTCTCTGTATGCATTGTGTAACTCTATAATTGAAGAATAAATTGTGTGGAAACTCAGTACTGCCTATGACCTATGAAGTACAATTTACTGTGGCGAGTAGATGAGAACTGTTGTTTAAAAATCGATATGTTCAGTTTAGTTTTTTTCTTGAAAATGAAGCACATTTGGATCATGTAGATTGATACTGTGGTAGTACATTTTGATAATATAACTTTAAATCACACCTTCAGATCTAGTTTTTTTTTTTTTTGAGACTTACTTTCTCTGATTCACTTACATAATTTTTCATCAGTTGGTATGATTCTGGACTCAATACTTTCTTTTCATTTCCTTTGGAGTTACCCTAACTTATAGATATAATGCTTGGAAATGATGAAGGGCATGGGCTATGGATTCAGATAAATTGTATTTGAACCCATTTCTTTCAGTGATTAGCTCTGTAACCTTGAACAAATTACTCAACTTCCCTGAGTCTCAGTTTTGTTGTGTGTATGTAATATGAGAATAATAATAATGATTCCTACTATATTGAGTTGTTACAGAGATTAGTAGCAGTGCATATAAAATATTTGACATCGTGTTGGGCAGATCGTAAGAATTAAAAAGGCAGAAGAACCAGAAATCAAGTTGCCAAAGTCCGTTGGATCATAGAGAAAGCAAGAGAGTTCCAGAAAAACATGTATTTCTGCTTTATTGATTACACCAAAGCCTTTGAATGTGTGGCTCATAACAAACTGTGGAAAATTCTTAAAGAGATAGGAATGCCTCCTGAGAAATCTGTAAGCAGATCAAGAAGCAACAGTTGAACCGGCCATGGAACAATGGACTGGTTCCAAATTGGGAAAGGAGTATATTGTCACCCTGCTTATTTAACTTCTATGCAGAGTACATCATGCAAAATGCTGGGCTGGATGAAGCACAGGCTGGAATCAAGATTGCAGGGAGAAATATCAATAACCTCAAATATGCAGATGACACCACCCTTAACAGAAAGCAGAGAGGAACTGAAGAGCCTCTCAATGAAAGTGAAAGAGGAGAATGAAAAGAGGGCTTAAAACTCAATATTAAAAAAACAAAGATCATGACATCTGGTCCCATCACTTCATGGCAAATCGATGGGGAAATGATGGAAACAGTGAGAAACTTTATTTCCTTGGGGTTCAAAATCACTGCAAATCGTGACTGCAGCCATGAAATTAAAAGGCGCTAGCTCCTTGGAAGGAAAGTTATGACCAACCTAGACAGCATATTAAAAAGCAGAGACATTACTTTGCCAACAAAGGTCCATCTAGTCAAGGCTATGGTTTTTCCAGTAGTCATGTATGGATGTGAGAGTTGGACTATAAGGAAAGCTGAGTGCTGAAGAATTGATGCTTTTGCACTGTGGTGTTGAAGAAGACTCTTGAGAGTCCCTTGAATTGCAAGGAGATCCAACCAGTCCATCCTAAAGGAATTCAGTCCTGGGTGTTCTTCGGAAAGACTGATGTTGAAGCTGAAACTCCAATACTTGGCCACCTGATGAGAAGAGCTGACTCATTGGAAAAGACCCTGATACTTGGAAAGACTGAAGGCAGGAGAAGAAGGTGATGATAGAGGATGAGATGGTTGGATGACATCACTGACTCAATGGACATGACTTTGAGCAAGCTCTGGGAGTTGGTGGACAGGAAAGCCTGATGTGCTGCAGTCCATGGCATCACAAATAGTTGGGCACAACTGAGGAGCTGAACTGAACTGACGAATTCAATGCTTGTTAGTTGTTTTAAAATAGAAACACAGAACACATGTGTGTATTGACTAGAAGCAATCTGCATGCTCTCTCCATTCTCCATGTAAACTTTAATCCTCCCCCATGTTTTTTAGTTGCTTTTAGGTCCCTAAGTGTTATTACATAGAATAGTTATTAAATAATTCACAGAGGATAGACTTTTAGGCATAGGGACTTCTTGTCTATGCTGTACATTTTTGTTTATTAGTTGCTTATTCCTTAGAGACCGTGGTCTCTTCTTCGTATAAGTTAGACTCATGTTAGGGCATTCTATTCATATCACCCATTTTAGGAAAGAAAAATTTAAAATCCAGCATACAAGTGGAAGAAGTAGTTCAAAGCAAATGATGCTTCAGTTCAGTTCAGTTGCTCAGTCATGTCCAACTCTTTGCATCCACAGCACACCAGGCCTCCCTGTCCATCACCAGTTCCTGGAGTCCACCCAAACCCATGTCCATTGAGTCAATGATGCCATCCAACCATCTCATCCTCTGTTGTCCCCTTCTCCTCCTGCCCTCAATCTTTCCCAGCATCAGGGTCTTTTCCAATGAGTCAGCTCTTCACATCAGGTGGCCAAAGTATTGGAGCTTCAGCTTCAACATCAGTCCTTCCAAAGAACACCCAGGACTGATCTCCTTTAGGATGGACTGGTTGGATCTCCTTGCAATTCAAGGGACTCTTGAGAGTCTTCTCCAACACCACAGTTCAAAAGCATCCATTCTTCAGCGCTCAGCTTTCCTTATAGTCTAACTCTCACATCCATACATGACTACTGGAAAAACCATAGCCTTGACTAGATGTACCTTTTTTGGCAAAGTAATGTCTCTGCTTTTTAATATGTTGCCTAGATTATTGTTTAATATGCCTAGGTTGATCATAACTTTCCTTCGAAGGAGTAAGCATCTTTTAATTTCATGGCTGCAGTCACCATCTGCAGTGATCTTGGAGCCCAGAAAAATAAAGTCAGCCACCATTTCCCCATCTATTTGCCATGAAGTGATGGGATCGGATGCCATGATCTTAGTTTTCTGAATGTTGAGCTTTAGGCTAACTTTTTCACTCTCCTCTTTCACTTTCATCAAGAGGCTCTTAGTTCGTCTTCACTTTCTGCCATAAGGGTGGTGTCATCTGCATATCTGAGGTTATTGATATTTCTCCCGGTAATCTTGATTCCAGTTTGTGCTTCCTCCAGCCCAGCGTTTCTCATGATGTACTCTGAGGACTACCTTAATATACTACCTGTATTTCTACCTACTCAGGGAAACTCAGTGGTAGAATAAATGGATTGTCATTCATCAGTTTTTAAAGTGCATTGTATTTTTCATTGTTTTCTCTTTTCCAGCACTCTTCTCCATCTAGGAGGAAAATATATCATTCCTCTGGAATTTCAAAGGATTTTCTACAGTCCTTTGTTAGAGGATCTCTTTCCAGTCCCAAGATTGTTAATTTGGGTGTAGAATCTATGTAACAAGAATTGTTTTCCTTTTTTACAGCCTCTTAGACATGCTGTTTGGAGAAGGCAATGGCACCCCGCTCCAGGACTCTTGCCTGGAAAATCCCACGGATGAAGGAGCCTGGTGGGCTGTAGTCCATGGGGTCGCGACTGAGTGGCTTCATTTTCACTTTTCAGTTTCATGCATTGGAGAAGGAAATGGCAGCCCACTCCAGTGTTGTGCCTGGAGAATCCCAGGGACGGGGGAGCCTGGTGGGCTGCTGTCTATGGAGTCACACACAGTCGGACACGACTGAAGTGGCTTAGCACCTTAGCAGCAGCAGCAGACATGCTGTTCTCCATAGTGACTATATCAATTTACATTCCTACCAAGAGTGCAGGAGGGTTTGCTTTTCTCTGTATTCTCTCAACCATTTTGCTGTCCTGTTTTTTGAGAATCTCTTTTCTCTTGTTTTCATTGGTACAACTTTTCTTAGGTCTTCTTTAAATTGGTTCCATCCTGTGCTCTCCTCACACCCTGTGGATTCCTCTATTGTAGAACCTGTGCAACAGTTTTGCAAGTGTCTGCTTGTCTGTGGACTCCATTTGACAGCATTCCTTTCACAGAAACTATCATATTTATATCCTTACTCTCTGGCAAAATGATGGCTCAGTAAGAGTGGAATAATTGGAATACTTGGAAAATTTAATATCAATAAATTCTTGTTTATTTTCAGTCCCCTTTGAAGGCTACAGTTCTTTTAAGCCATTCAGTGATAGTGTTTCTAGGACCTACTCCTTTGGTCTTCTGAATTCACCTCTGTGTAGTCTCCTAGAGCCATCTTACTTTCTTCTATTCTATTCCCATATATGCCAACAACTCTCATATGTTTATCTCTAATACTTATCTCTCCCCTGAGGTCAAATTTGCATTTCTATCTTCTAGGTATCTTAACTTGAATCCTACCCCGTCTTTAATCCAGAGTAATTTAGGGGCTCCAGAGCTTCCTTTTTAATACAACAGTTCAAGCTACACTTCAGTTTCTTTCTTTTACACGTCTGTTAGTGTCTATTACTGCCAAGCTGAAAATTAGCAAGTCAGAGACTTGAAGCTTTATATAGTTCTTCTCTCCCATCACCCACTGTATCCCATAACTCACCAAAACCTTAGAAATATCTCTTGCCTTGACCTCTAATTCTCTATCTTCACGCCAGTGTCTTGTTTCAGGACTCTCTCTTCCTTTTTATTTGGCCATGTGGCATGTAGTATCTTAATTCCCTGACCAGGGATTGAACTTGGGCCCTCTGCAGTGGAAACACAGAGGTTTAACCACAGGACTGCCAGGGAAGTCCACCTCTCTCTTCTTTGGCCTGGTGTATTGCAATGGCTTATCACACTTGGTCTTTTTGCCAGCAGCTTCTTTCCACTGCAGTCTGTCTTCCACCTGTCTGCCTGAAGCACTTTCTCTCCAAACTAATAGACTCAAGCTATCATCCTACTGAAAGAACTTTGTAGGTTTTCACTTCTTCCTTTTACCATGTGATATTAACCTACTTCTCCAGTTGCATTTCCCATATAGCACCAACACAAACTCTAGACTGTAGTTGCATTCAAATTCACTTTTCCCCCAAGCCAGGTTCTTTTATGCTCTATGTCTACATCTTTGTCCTCTCATTTGCCAGTAATCTCATTTGCCTTTGTCCTCTCAGTTGCCTGTTATGCCCTTCTCAGCTTTTTCTACCCAACTTAAACATTACCTCTTTCATGAAATCTTTCCTGAATATTCTATCACTCTGTTCTTTATTAACATTTTATCCAATTGTGTTCGTGTATCTATTTCACACTAGAATATTGAGAATATGAAACTTGCTTTAATATGTTCTTCAATGCCCAGGCCTTATTCAGTGATTTACTGCTAAATAAATGTCTGTTGAATTAATAAGATAGTGACTGCATATTAAGTTGCATTCTCTCAGCTTTTGGAGAAGTTAACAATTGTTTGTACCTTCTTTAGCGCTAAGCTGGAGATGCTCACACATTTCTGTTTTGGCAGGGTCAGGGCCTGACATCTGCCGCAGGTGGCACAGACACCAGTGTTGTCTTTTGCTGTCACTCACCTGCTGTGTGTTGCTTTAGCTCCCAAAGCCTCACACTTTTCATCTGAAATTTTCATAGCTATTGCTATGCTCAGTGGCTTATAAAAATTTTTAGATAGGCTAATGCTTTTTAATCTGTTTCTTTCATTTTTTCAAGTTTTACTTTATTTTGCTTTACAGTACTGTATTGGTTTTGCCATACATTGACATGAATCCGCCACAGGTGTACATGAGTTCCCAATCCTGAACGCCCCTCCCACCTCCCACCCCATATCATCTCTCTGGATCTTCCCCGTGCACCAGCCCCAAGCATCCTGTATCCTGTATCGGACATAGACTGGCAGTTCGTTTCTTACATGATAGTATACAAAAGAGACACAGATGTATAGAACAGACTTTCATTTATTTTTAAACTACCTTCAACTATAGAAGTCTAACAGGTTTTTTGAACTTTTAAGCAAAAGATAGATTGCGGCCATGAAATTAAAAGACGCTTACTCCTTGGAAGGAAAGTTATGACCAACATAGATAGCATATTAAAAAGCAGAGACATTTCTTTGCCAACAAAGGTCTATCTAGTCAAGGCTATGGTTTTTCCAGTGGCTGTGTATGGAGGTGAGAGTTGGACTATAAAGAAAGCTGAGCGCTGAAGAATGGATGCTTTTGAACTGTGGTATTGGAGAAGACTCTTGAGAGTCCCTTGGACTGCAAGGAGATCCAACCAGTCCATCCTAAAGGAGACCAGTCCTGAGTGTTCATTGGAAGGACTGATGTTAAGCTGAAGCTCCAATACTTTGGCCACCTGATGTGAAGAGCTGACTCATTGGAAAAGACCCTGATGCTGGGAAAGATTGAGGGCAGGAGGAGAAGGGGACGACAGAGGATGAGATGGATGGATGGCATTACTGACTCAATGGACATGGGTTTGGGTGGACTCTGGGAGTTGGTGATGGACAGGGAGGCTTAGTGTGCTGCAGTTCATGGGGTCGCAAAGAGTTGGACATGACTGAGCAACTGAACTGAACTGAAAAGATATAGAAGCAGAGCAAACAACCTGCCTTATGCTCATTTATAGAATTTTTTCTAGAATTTGTATGTTCTAAACATTGTTAGATTTTAATACCCATTGTTCTGCATTTATTGGGCTCAGAATAACATGGCCCCTTTCCAACATTACTGGCTTGAGAGGCAGTAAGAGGTTGCCCTTTTGCACGTGGTGGTCAGAAATTAGCCGATATTCATGATTCAGTATCGAGGTCATAAACAAAATACTTGGCTTCCTGACAGCTGCATAACTTACATTGTTCACCATCCACAGCTGCCAGACTTAGAATGGTTACTGGCAGCTGACAAAGCTTGAATTCAAATAGTGCCCTTCCTAAAACTTATTTTTGAGAATGTTATACATTGATTGCAATTAAATTGGAAGCTCACTAGTAGCACATGTATTTAAGTGGGAAAACTAAACCTAACACTTACTGATTTTTCAGAGAAATTGAGAACTTCTCCTGGTCCAAAGTATTGCCTGATTTTTGGACTGGTTAATTCTGAAGTGAAATGGACTAAATACCATCTTCTGTTTTCTTACTAGAACAACTGCTTAAAACTAAGGAAGTTAATAAAATGTGGTCAGAAAATTATGGAGAAAGCTTTGCAATAGTTGATGTGCTGGAAAGTTCTTCACAAAGAGGAAATGTTTCTCATTAAAATAGAAGACTTTTCACTAATTTTTTTTTGTTTTTTGGTTAGTTTGGTTGCCTTTCTGCTTTCTTTCTGGCCCTTTCTGTTTCCTCCCATTATAGTTACTTCCTTTCCCTCCTTCTTTTTCATAAATATTAATCATCATTTTTGTGTGTGTGTGTGCTAGTCACTGTATTGGACACTGTGACAGTTATAAGGGCAAATAAAAAGATAAACTCCCTCCTTTTAAATGATCTAATAATTTAATGAGGGAAAAAAGACCTATATACATATCATGCAGAAGAGTGGACAAAGTGGGAACCAAGTGTTAGGGAGAGTTTTAAATGTGGGCTGACTCTAAAACTTTCCCCACATCTAATATATTTCAAACTAGAATAGTGATGTGGAGAGGTCACTTTAATGTAGTTTAATTATTAAAAACATTTTTAAGCTAAAACTTTGTATAGACATTCTAGATAGAAGTAAACTTACTTTATTTCATTAGAGGATATTACTTTCTAAAAGTAAGAATATGTAACAATGGGATGAGTATCATAAAGAATAAGATAGAAGTATGAAAATAGAATTTTGAAAATTGTTGGCCAGGGATGCTGTAGAATATATTTCTGCTCTGGCTTGCTTGTAGTTTGAAGTAAATGATTCTTATATATTCTTATATCTCTCTTATTTTATCACTCATAACTCAGAAAGCTAAAACATAAGGTGATTGTAATATTTGTTAATGTTCAGCCATACACACAAACTGCACAGTAGTTGAAACTAGAATTCTCCTTAATTCTTTATATTCTCTAAGTATCGTGAAATTATGTGTTTTCCAGATATTGACAGGACATTTATCCCACTCCCTCACCATGTATGTGTGTGTTTATGCATGTATAAATGTATGTATGTTATGTATGTATGTATCTAGAGAGAGGGAGAAATATATCTGGGAGAACTAATGGGGGTATTTTAATTTTAGATCTTAACAGTCTGACCTATGTCAATAGTCACTATAGTTTCTGTGTATTATTTATCATGCATTTACTAGGTGCCAGAAATTGTGCTTCACATTTATTATTTAATCTCACAATGTCCCTATGAATTCATTCTATTTTACAGTAAAAGAGCAATGAAGAAAAAAATGAGAAAAAGCACATTAGAAGTCATTAGGAGTGCTGTCTCTGGAACTAGGGTACCTGCATTCAAATCATAATTCTGTCACTTATTAGTTGTGGTGTTTTATCAAGCTACTTCATCTCTCTAAATGTGTTTTCTCATTTTTAATATGGAATCAATAGTAATACCTATACGTGGAGTTAGTATGAGGGGTAAACAAGTTAACATATTAGAGTGGTTAGAAAAACAGGTGTTACGTAAACATTTTTATTACAAGCCTGAAATCAAACAACTAGAAAGTAGTAGGCCACAATTTTCAGATTCCAAGGCCAGTGATTCTTTCACAATTTCATATTGCTTCCCAGACATATGCCATTGAATCACAGAATTTAAAAAGGGAAATTGTCAATAATTGACAAAATTTCTGTTTATTTATTGAAGAAAAAAATCTATAAAAAGATTCTAATTTAAAGGACTACTTTTCCTTGGTAGTGAACTCTGGCATCTCAAAGCCTTTTAGTACTAAGCAGCTGCAAACATGTCACTCTTCAGGGACTTTGGAGTAGAATGAAGAGGAACTGCTATCTTGAAAGTGAGTTACTATGTTTCTTCTTCAACAGAGATTTGAAATTTTGCTAGTTCTTAGGATCTTCCTGAGTTTGAGTTCAGTTTTCTCTCCCCAGCTGTTCAGAGCACCTGTTATTTCTATGGCTCTGCTTTCTTTCTGTTCTCTTTCAAAAATCCTTTCTGGCCTCAGTGGTGGTGGTGTCGTGGGGATAGCCTTTTAAAACCACCACTTTCACAGCCTCAGCACAGTTTGCCTAAGAGGTATTTTAGGGATGAAGTCATGAAGAATGTAATGATGTGAACAGTCTAAAATATTTGGTTTGTGACTTCCCTTGTGGTTCAGCTGGTAAACAATCTGCCTGCAATGCAAGAGACCTGAGTTTGATCCCTGGGTTGGGAAGATGCCCTGGAGAAGGGAAAGGCTGGAGTATTCTCCACTCCAGTATTCTGGCCTGGAGAATTCCCTGGATCTGTAGACCATGGGGTCACAAAGACTTGGACACAACTGAGTGACTTTCACTTCACTTCACCTTGGTTGGATCTTGTGTGAGAAATTCAAATCAGTTTTGGAATTCTGATGTTTATCATTGAGGCTTCCCAGGTGGCTTCACTGCCACTGCAGGAGACACAAGAGATACAGGTTTGATCTCTGGGTCTGGAAGATCCTCTGGAGGAGGAAATGGTACCCCACTCCAGTATTCTTGCCTGGAAAATTTCATAGTCAGAGAACCTATGGTGGGTTATATAGTCCGTGGGGTTGCAAAGATCCAGACACGACTGTGCATCTGAGCACAGTGTGTTCATCATTAGACTGGAAGTTCCTTACCTACAGGTTTGCTGTGAAAGTGAAACTGAAAGTCACTCAGTCATGTCCGACTCTTTGCTACCCAGTGGGCTGTACAGTCTATTCTCCCAGCCAGAATATTGGAGTGGCTAGCCATTCCTTTCTCCAAGAGATCTTCCCAACTCAGGGATCAAACCCAGGTCTTCTGTACTGCAGGTGGATTCTTTACCAACTGAGCTACCAGGGAAGCCCAAGAATACAGGAGTGGGTAACATATCCCTTCTCCAGTGGATCTACCTGACCCAGGAATCGAACTGGGGCCTCCTGCATTGCAGGTGGATCCTTTACCAGCTGAGTTACCAGGGAGAAATCAATTTTGGTTATAATTCTCATTTCTATTTGTTCATCTTTGTACAGAGCTTTATGAAATTTAGAGGAAATAACTCCCTGACCCTGTTAATTATTAGTAAGCAATGTTTTTATTTAGAATTCCTTTTAGGTGAAGGATAAAACGTGGGTGGGCTGGACCTATTTTTTTAAAAAAATAAATAGTTGCTTTATAGCCATTTCAGCTGCACCTTCCACTGACAGGAAAGAAATGCCTGTGGTGCATAATGGTGTGCTGCAGCCTGGACTACAGCCCTCATCTCTTACCTCCAATTCAAGCACATCTTGGGCTTCCAAAAAACAACTCCATCAGGGTTTGCTGCTAAAATATTGTTTGAGTCAGATTAGTTCATATATTTATCACAATTCCTGTATAAGACAGTTTTGTTATCCTATATTTTCGCAGATGCAAAACTTGAAACTCAAATTTGGCCAGTAAATTACTTATGATATAAGTCAGGAAATTAAGGCATTGTAGAACTATAACAAATTTGTTGACCATAATTTATCTTGGTAAGCCATTGTAAATAGAGGGCAGGGCATGGGGAAAGAGTGTGAAAAGGGAGAAAACCTACATTTATTGAGTTCTTACTGTGTGCTAAGAATTTAGCATTTTTGGCCTCATTTAATTCTCACAATAATCCAATTACCTAAATATTATGATCTTCATATTAGAAATGAGGTAACTGAAATTAAGATTCAATAATTTACCTCTGTTTGATTTATATGTGTGTGTGTGTATATATATATATATATATATATTCCAGTTTTATTTATTTATTTTTACCTTACAATATTGTATTTGTTTTGCCATACACTGACATGAATGACATGAATCTGCCATGGGTGTACATGTATTCCCCATCCTGAACTTCCCTCCCACCTCCTTCCCCATCCCATCCCTCTAGGTCATGACAGTGCACCAGCCCCGAGCACACTGTCTCATGCATCGAACCTGGACTGGCGATTCATTTCACATGTGATAATTTACATGTTTCAATGCCATTATCCCAAATCATCCTGCCCTTGCCCTCTCCCACAGGATCCAAAAGACTGTTCTATACATCTGTGTCTCTTTTGCTGTCTCACTTATAGGGTCATTATTACCATCTTTCTAAATTCCATATATATATGTGTTAGTATACTCTATTGGTGTTTTTCTTTCTGGCTTACTTCACTCTGTATAATAGGCTCCAGTTTCATCCACCTCATTCAGTTCAGTTCAGTTGCTCAGTCATGTCTGACTCTGCGATCCCATGAACTGCAGCACACCAGGCCTCCCTGTCCATCACCAACTCCTGGAGTTTACTCAAACTCATGACCATCGAGCCGGTGATGCCATCCAGTCATCTCATCCTCTGTCGTCCCCTTCGCCTCCTGCCCCCAATCCCTCCCACCTCATTAGAACTGATTCAAATGTATTCTTTTTAACAGCTGAGTAATATTTCATTGTGTATATGTACCACAGCTTTCTTATCCATGCGTCTGCTGATGGACATCTAGGTTGCTTCCATGTCCTGGCTATTGTAAACAGTGCTGCGATGAACATTGGGGGTACATGTGTCTCTTTCAGTTCTGGTTTCCTTGGTGTGTATGCCCAGCAGTGGGATTGCTGGGTCATATGGCAGTTCTATTTCCAGTGTTTTAGGACTCTCCACACTGTTCTCCATAGTGGCTGTACTAATTTGCATTCCCACCAACAGTGTAAGAAGGTTCCCTGTTAACCACACCCTCTCCAGCATTTATTGCTTGTAGACTTTTGGATAGCAGCCATTCTGACTGGCATGAAATGGTACCTCACTGTGGTTTTGATTTGCATTTCTCTGATAATGAGTAATGTTGACCATCTTTTCACATGTTTGTTAGCCATATGTATGTCTTCTTTGGAGAAATGTCTGTTTAGTTCTTTGGCCAACTTTTTGATTGGGTCGTTTATTTTTCTGAAATTGAGCTACAGGAGTTGCTTCTATATTTTTGAGGTTAATTCTTTCTTGCTTCGTTTGCTGCTATTTTTCCTGTTCAGAAGGCTGTCTTTTCACCTTGCTTATAATTTCCTTTGTTTTGCAGAAGCTTTTAGTTTTAATAAGGTCCCATTTGTTCATTTTTGCTTTTATTTCCAATATTCTGGGAGATGGGTCATAGAAGATCCTGCTGTGGTTTATATCAGGGAATGTTTTGCCTATGTTTTCCTCTACTTTCTGCCATAAGGTTGGAGTCATCTGCATATCTGAGGTGAATTCTGGGAGATGGGTCATAGAAGATCCTGCTGTGGTTTATATCGGAGAATGTTTTGCCTATGTTTTCCTCTCCTTTCTGCCATAAGGTTGGAGTCATCTGCATATCTGAGGTGACTGATATTTCTCCCAGCAATCTTGATTCCAGCTTGTGCTTCCTCCAGCCCAGCATTTCTCATGATGTGCTGTGCATAGAAGTTAAACAAGCAGGGTGACAATATACAGCCTTGATGTACTCCTTTTCCTATTTGGAACCAGATAGATGTATTCCTAAGTATTTTATTCTTTTCGTTGCAATGATGAATAGAATTGTTTCCTTAATTTCTCTTTCTGTTTTCTCATTGTTAGTGTATAGGAATGCAAGGGATTTTGTGTGTTGATATTATATCCTGCAACTTGAGAAACCTATATGCAAGTCAGGAAGCAACAGTTAGGACTGGACATGGAACAACAGACTGGTTCCAAATAGGAAAAGGAGTACGTCAAGGCTGTCTATTGTCACCCTATTTATTTAACTTATATGCAGAGTACATCATGAGAAACACTGGGCTGGAAGAAGCACAAGTTAGAATCAAGATTGCTGGGAGAAATATCAATAACCTCAGAAATGTAGATGACATCACCCTTATGGAAGAAAGTGAAGAGGAACCAAAAAGCCTCTGGATGAAAGTGAAAGAGGAGAGTGAAAAATTGGCTTAAAACTCAACATTCAGAAAACGAAGATCATGGTATCTGGTCCCATCACTTCATGGGAAATAGATGGGGAAACAGTGGAAACAGTGTCAGACTTTATTTTTTTGGGCTCCAAAATCACTGCAGATGGTAATTGCAGCCATGAAATTAAAACACGCTTACTCCTTGGAAGGAAAGTTATGACCAGCCTAGATAGCATATTCAAAAGCAGAGACATTACTTTGCTAACAAAGGTCCATCTAGTCAAGGCTATGGTTTTCCACTGGTCATGTATGGATGTGAGACTTGGATTGTGAAGAAGGCTGAGCACTGAAGAATTGAGGGTTTTGAACTGTGGTGTTGGAGAAGACTCTTGAGAGTCCCTTGGACTGCAGGGAGATCCAACCAGTTAATTCTAAAGGAGATCAGTCCTGGGTGTTCTTTGGAAGAACTGATTCTAAAGCTGAAACTCTAGTACTTTGGCCACCTCATGTGAAGAGTTGACTCATTGGAAAAGACTCTGATGCAGGAGAGGGGGATGACAGAGGATGAGGTGGCTGGATGGCATCACTGATTCAATAGATGTGAGTTTGACTGAACTCTGGGAGTTGGTGATGGACAGGGAGGCCTGGCGTGCTGCAATTCATGGCGTCATAGAGAGTCAGATATGCCAAGCGGCTGAACTGAAAGAACTTTACTATATTCATTGATTAGCTCTAGTACTTTTCTGGTGGAGTCTTCAGAGTTTTCTATGTAGAGGATCATGTCATCTGCTAACAGTGAGAGTTTTACTTCTTTTCTGATCTGGATTCCTTTTATTTCTTTTTTCTGCTCTGATTGCTGTGGCAAAAACTTCCAAAACTATGTTAAATAGTAGTGGTGAGAGTGGGCATCCTTATCTTGTTCCTGACTTTAGAGGAAATTCTTTCAATTTTTTTTTCCATTGAGGATAATGTTTGCTGTGCGTTTGACATATACAGTTTTTATTATGTTGAGATATGCAAAGAGTCGGACACGACTGAGCAACTGAACTGAACTGATGTTACTTCTATTCCTGCTTTCTGGAGGGTTTTTATCATAAATGGATGTTGAATTTTGCCAAAGGCTTTCTCTGCATTATTGAGATAGTCATGTGGTTTTTATTTTTCAGTTTGTTAATATGGTGTATTACATTGATCGATTTGTAGATATTGAAGAATCCTTGCATCCCTGGGATAAAGCCCACTTGGCTGTGGTGTATGATCTTTTTAATATGTTGTTGGATTCTGTTTGCTAGAATTTTGTTAAGGATTTTTGCATCTATATTCATCAGTGATATTGGCCTGTAGTTTTTTTTTGTGTGTGGTATCTTTGTCAGGTTTTGATATTAGGGTGATGGTGGCCTCATAGAATGAGTTTGGAAGTTTATCTTCCTCTGCGATTTTCTGGAAGAGTTTGAGTAGGATAGATGTTAGCTCTTCTCTACATTTTTGGTAGAATTCAGCTCTGAAGCTGTCTGGTCCTGGGCTATTGTTTTTTGGAAGATTTCTGATTGCAGTTTTGATTTCTATGCTTGTGATGGGTCTGTTAAGATTTATTTCTTCCTGGTTGTTTTGGAAAGTTATACTTTTCTAAGAATTTGTCCATTTCTTCCAAGTTGTCCATTTTACTGGCATATAGTTGCTGATAATAGTTTCTTATGATCCTTTGTTATTTCTGTGTTGTCCTTTGTATTCTCTCCATTTTCGTTTCTAATTTTGTTGATTTGATTTTTCTCCCTTTGTTTCTTGATGATTCTGGCTAATGGTTTATCAATTTTTAAAATCTTGTTAACGAACCAGCTTTTGGCTTTGTTGATGTTTGCTATGGTCTCTTTTGTTTCTTTTGCATTTATTTCTGCCCTGATTTTTAAGATTTCTTTCCTTCTACTAACCCTGGGGTTCTTCATTTCTGCCTTTACTAGTTGCTTTAGGTGTAGAGTTAGGTTATTTATTTGACTTTTTTCTTGTTTCTTGAGGTAAGACTGTAATGCTATGAATCTTCCCCTTCAGTTCAGCGAACTGAGGTTCAGTTCAATCGCTCAGTCGTGTCCGACTCTTAGCAACCCCATGAATTGCAGCATGCCAGACCTCCCTGTCCATCACCACCTCCCGGTGTTCACTCAAATTCACATCAATCGAGTCGGTGATGACATCCAGCCCTCTCATCCTCTGTCGTCCCTTTCTCCTCCTGCCCCCAATCCCTCCCAGCATCAGAGTCTTTTCCAGTGAGTCAACTTTTTGCATGAGGTGGCCAAAGTACTAGAGTTTCAGCTTTAGCATCATTCCTTCCAAAGAACACCCAGGACTGATCTACTTTAGAATGGACTGGTTGGATCTCCTTGCAGTACAAGGGACTATCAAGAGTCTTCTCCAGCACCACAGTTCAAAAGCATCAATTCTTCAGTGCTCAGCCTTCTTCACAGTCCAACTCTCCCATCCATACATGACTACTGGAAAAACCATAGCCTTGACTAGATGGACCTTTGTTAGCAAAGTAATGTCTCTGCTTTTGAATATGCTAGCTAGGTTGGTCATAACTTTCCTTCCATGGAGTAAGCATCTTTTAATTTCATGGCTGCAATCACTATCTGCAGTGATTTTGGAGCCCTCCAAAATAAAGTTGGACATTGTTTCCACTGTTTCCCCATCTATTTCCCATGAAGTGATGGGACCAGATGCCATGATCTTCATTTTCTGAATGTTGAGCTTTAAGCCAACTTTTTCACTCTCCTGTTTCACTTTCATCAAGAGGCTTTTTAGTTCCTCTTCGCTTTCTGCCATAAGAGTGGTTTCATCTCCATATCTGAAGTTAATATTTCTCCCGGCAATCTTGATTCCGGCTTGTGCGTCTTCCAGCCTAACGTTTCTCATGATGTACTCTGCATAGAAGTTAAATAAACAGGGTGACAGTATACAGCCTTGACATACTCCTTTCCCGATTTGGAACCAGTCTGTTGTTCCATGTCCAGTTCTAACTGTTGCTTCCTGACCTGCATACAGATTTCTCAAGAGGCAGGTCAGGTGGTCTGTATTCCCATCTCTTTCAGAATTTTCCACAGTTTCTTGTGATCCACACCATCAAAGGCTTTGGCATAGTCAATAAAGCAGAAATAATGTTTTTCTGGAACTCTCTTGGTTTTTCCATGATCCAGCAGATATTGGCAATTTGATCTCTGGTTCCTCTGCCTTTTCTAAAACCAGCTTGAACATCTGGAAGTTCATGGTTCACATACTGCTGAAGCCTGGCTTGGAGATTTTTGAGCATTACTTTACAACCTGTGAGATGAGTGCAATTGTGCAGTAGTTTGAGCATTATTTGGCATTGCCTTTCTTTGGGATTGGAATGAAAACTGCCCTTTTCTAGTCCTGTGGCCACTGCTGAGTTTTCCAAATTTGCTGGCATGTTGAGTGCAGCACTTTGACAGCATCATCTTTCAGGATTTGAAATAGCTCCACTGGAATTCCATCACCTCCACTAGTGTTGTTCGTAGCTTTACTTTCTAAGGCCCATTTGACTTCACATTCCAGGATGTCTGGCTCTAGGTGAGTGATCACACCATCGTGATTATCTGGGACATGAAGCTCCTTTTGGTACAATTCTTCTGTGTATTCTTGCCACCTCTTCTTATTATCTTCTTCCTCTGTTAGGTCCATACCATTTTTGTCCTTTATTAAGCCTATCTTTGCATGAAGTGTTCCCTTGGTATCTCTATTTTTTTTGAAGAGATCTTTCCCATTTTGTTGTTTTCCTCTATTTCTTTGCATTGATCGCTGAGGAAGGCTTTCTTATCTCTCCTTGCTATTCTTTGGAACTCTGCATTCAGATGCTTATATCTTTCCTTTTCTCCTTTGCTTTTCGCTTCTCTTCTTTTCACAGCTATTTGTAAGTCCTCCCCCAGACAGCCATTTTGTTTTTTGCATTTCTTTTCCATGGGGATGGTCTTGATCCCTGTCTCCTGTACAATGTCACGAACTTCCATCCATAGTTCATCAGGCACTCTATCAGATTTCATCCCTTAAATCTATCTCTCACTTCCACTGTATAATCATAGGGATTTGATTTAGGTTATACCTGAATGGTCTAGTGGTTTTCCCTACTTTCTTTATTTTAAGTCTGAATTTGGCAATAAGGAGTTTTGATCTGAGCTGCAGTAATCTCTCGGTCCTCTCTTTGCTCACTGTATAGAGCTTCTCTATCTTTGGTTGCAAAAAATATAATCAGTCTGATTTTGATATTGACTATTTGGTGATGTCCATGTGTAGAGTCTTGTGTTGTTGGAAGAGGGTGTTTGCTATGACCAGTGCGTTCTCTTGACAAAACTGTATTAGCCTTTGCCCTGCTTCATTCCATATTCAAAGGCCAAATTTACCTGTTACCCCAGGTGTTTCTTGACTTCCTACTTTTGCATTCCAGTCCCCTGTACTGAAAAAGACATCTTTTTTGGGTGTTAGTTCTAAAAGATCTTGTAGGTCTTTGCAGAATGATTCAACTTCAGCTTCCTCAGTATTACTGGTTGGGACATAGACTTGGATTATTGTAATATTGAATGGTTTGCCTTGGAAATGAACAGAGATCATTTTGTTGTTTTTGAGATTGCATCCAATTACTGCATTTTGGACTCTTGTTGACCATGATGGCTACTCCATTTCCTCTGAGGGATTCCTGCCCGCAGTAGTAGATATGATGGTCATCTGAGTTAAATTCACCCATTCCAGCCCATTTTAGTTCGCTGATTCCTAGAATGTCAGTGTTCAGTCTTGCCATCTCTTGTTTGACCACTTCCAATTTGCCTTGATTCATGGACCTGACATTCCAGGTTCCTACACAATATTGCTCTTTACAGCATCAGATCTTGCTTCTATCACCAGTCCAGTCCACAAGTGGGTATTGTTTTGCTTTGGCTCCATCCCTTCATTCTTTCTGGAATTATTTCTCCACTGATCTCTAGTAGCATATTGGGCACCTACCGAATGGGGAGTTCCTCTTTCAGTATCCTATCATTTTGCCTTTTCTTACTGTTTATGGGGTTCTCAAGGCAAGAATACTGAAGTGGTTTGCCATTCACTTCTCCAGTGGACCACATTCTGTCGGACCACATTCTGTCAGACCTCTCCACCAAGACCCGTACATCTTGGGTGGCAACACATGGCATGGCTTAGTTTCACTGAGTTAGACAAGGCTGTGGTCTGTGTGATTAGACTGACTAGTTTTCGGTGATAATGGTTTTGGTGTGTCTGCCGTCTGATGCCCTCTCGGAAAACCTACTGTCTTACTTGGGTTTCTCTTACCTTGGTCGAAGGGTATCTCTTCACAGCTGCTCCAGGAAAGCGCAGCTGCTGCTCCTAACCTTGGATAGTGTCCCTTAGGTTTTGGGTTGTTGTGTTTTCATTTTCATTCGTTTCTATGCATATTTTGATTTCATTTTTAATTTCTTCTGTGATTTTTTTGTTATTCAGCAGTGTGTTATTCAGCCTCCGTATTTTGGAATTTTTAATAGTTTTCTCCTGTAATTGAGATCTAAGCTTACTGCACTGTGGTCAGAAAAGATGCTTGGAATGATTTCAGTGTTTTGAATTTACCAAGGCTAGATTTATGGCCCAGGATGTGATCTATCCTGAAGAAGGTTCCGTGTGCAGTTGAGAAAAAGGTGAAACTCATTGTTTTGGGGTGAAATGTCCTATAGATATCAATTAGGTCTAACTGGTCTATTGTATTGTTTAAAGTTTGTGTTTCTTTGTTAATTTTCTGTTTAGTTGATCCATCCATAGTTTGAGTGAGGTATTAAAGTCTCCCACTATTATTGTGTTATTGTTAATTTCCCCTTTCATACTTGTTAGCATTTGTCTTACATATTGCGGTGCTCCTATGTTGGGTGCATATATATTTATAATTGTTATGTCTTCTTCTTGGATTGATCCTTTGATCATTATGTTGTGTCCTTCTTTGTCTCTTTTCACAGCCTTTGTTTTAAAGTCTATTTTATCTGATATGAGTATTGCTACTTCTGCTTTCTTTTGGTCTCTATTTGCATGAAATATCTTTTCCAGCCCTTCACTTTCAGTCTGTATGTGTCCCTTGTTTTGAGGTGGGTGGGTCTCTTGTAGAAAACACATATAGGGGTCTTGTTTTTGTATCCATTCAGCCAGTGTTTGTCTTTTGGTTGGGGCATTCAAGCCATTTACATTTAAAGTAATTATTGATAAGTATGATCCCATTGCCATTTACTTTATTGTTTTGGGTTCGAGTTTATACACACTTTCAGTGTTTCCTGACTAGAGATCCTTTAGCATTTGTTGGAGAGCTGGTTTGGTGGTGCTGAATTCTCTCAGCTTTTGCTTGTCTGTAGAGCTTTTGATTTCTCCTTCATATTTGAATGAGATCCTTGCTGGGTACAGTAATCTGCACTGTAGGGTATTTTCTTTCATCACTTTAAGTATGTCCTGCCATTCCCTCCTGGCTTGAAGAGTTTCTATTGAAAGATCAGCTGTTATCCTCATGGGAATCCCCTTGTGTGTTATTTGTTGTTTTTCCCTTGCTGCTTTGAATATTTGTTCTTTGTGTTTGACCTTTGTTAATTGATTAATATGTGTCTTGGGGTGTTTTGCCTTGGGTTTATCCTGTTTGGGACTCTCTGGGTTTCTTGGACTTTGTTGATAATTTCCTTCCCCATTTTAGGGGAGTTTTCAAGTATTATGTCCTCAAGGATTTTCTCATGGTCTTTCTTTTTGTTGTCTTCTCCTGGGACTCCTATGATTCGAATGTTGGGGCATTTAACATTGTCCCAGAGGTCTCTGAGGTTGTCCTCATTTCTTTTAATTCGTTTTTCTTTTTCCTCTCTGTCTCATTTATTTCTGCCATTCTATCTTCTACCTCACTAATCCTATCTTCTGCCTCCGTTATTCTAGTATTTGTTCCCTCCAGAGTGTTTTTGATATCACTTATTGCATTATTCATTATAGATTGACTCTTTTGTATTTCGTTTAGGTTCTTGTTAAACCTTTCTTGCATCTTCTTGATCCTTGTCTCCAGGATATTTATCTGTAACTCCAATTTGTTTTCAAGGTTTTGGATCATTTTCACTATCATTATTTGGAATTCTTTATCAGGTAGATTCCCTATCTCTTCCTCTTTGGTTTGGTTTGGTGGGCATTTATCCTGTTCCTTTGTCTGCTGGGTATTCCTCTGCCTTTTCATCTTGTTTATTTTGCTGTTTGTGTTGGCCTTTCTGTATTCTGACAGTTTGTTGTTCCTCTTTATTGTGGAGGTTCCTCGCCGTTGGTGGGGTTGTACAGGTGGCTTGTCAAGGTATCTTGGTTAGGGAAGCTTGTGTTGTTGTTCTGGTGGGTGGAGCTGGATTTCTTCTCTCTGGAGTGCAATGACATGTCCAGTAATGAGTTTTGAGATGTCATTGGGCTTGGTGTGACTTTGGGCAGCCTGTATATTGAAGCTCAGGGCTATGTTCTTTTGTTGCTGGAGACTTTGCGTGGTATATCTTGCTCTGGAACTTTTTAGCCCTTGGATGGTGCTTGCTTTCAGTGTAGGTATGGAGGCATTTGATGAGCTCCTATCGATTAATGTTCCCTGGAGTCAGGAGTTCTCTGGTGTTCTCAGGATTTGGACTTAAACCTCCTGCCTCTGGTTTTCAGTCTTATACTTACAGTAGCATGAGGACTTCTCCATCTATACAGCAGTGATGATAAAAAATCTAGGTTAAAGATGAAAAGTTTCTCCAGAGTGAGGGACACCCAGCGAGGTACACAGAATTACATGGAGAAGAGAAGAGGGGAGGAGGGAGATAGAGGTGACTAGGAGGAGAAGAGGGGGAATCAAAAGGGGAGAGAGCAAGCTAGCCAGTAATCACTTCCCAATGTGCTCTCCACAGTCTGAATCCCTCAGAGATATTCTCAGAGTTACACAGAGAAGAGAAGAGGGAGGGAGGAGACAGAGGTGGCCAGGGAGATAAAAGGGGGAATCAAAAGGAGACAGACAGATCCAGCCAGTAATCAGTTCCCTAAGTGTTCTCCACAGCCTGGAACACACAAAGAGATTCACAGAGTTGGGTAGAGAAGAAAAGGGGGAGGAGGGAGATAGAGGCGACCTGGTGGAAAGAAAGGAGAGTCAAAAGGGGGAGAGAGCAGGCAGGCCAGTGATCTCGCTCCCAAGTAAAAATGAGTACTCAAGATTGGCTTCTTAAAGGTACAAAGTTTGCTTTAAAAATAGGGTCTTTTTTTTTTTGCAAGGTAATAGTAGGTTATAAAAATGAAAATTAAAAGAATAATAGGGGACTTAAAATTAAAAAAAATTTTTTTAATTTAAAAAATGATAATAGTAAAAATATATCTAGGACTTTCTCTGGTGCTGTTGTGGATACTGTGGGGTCAGTTTATTTTCAGATAGTTCCTTTGTCCAGCTTGTGCTTCTCAAGGTCTATAGGCCCCTTCCTATGTAGTCAGTGCTAACTACAGGGTTTGAATCTATTGCACCTGTCACTTCCAAAGTGGTTCCCTCTGTTTATTGTAGCTTCTTCTGTTTGCTGGTCTCTTCAGTGTCTAATTTCCACCCTGACACAAAGTGGAGGGGGGCGGTGGTGGTCACTTTTTTAAGGCTCACTTATTCAGTCGTGCTGAGGGGAGAGAGGAACACTGCAAACAAATATCACTGGTGTGTCCTCACAGTGATTCAGCCACACTGGGTTTGCCTCTGCTCACAGCGTGTGTGCTTTCCCAGTCTACACTGCTCAGGCTCTAGGTTGCTCTGCGGGGAACTGTGTGATGTGGGCCCTGGGTTGCATGCACTTCCCAGGTCTAAGCCACTCAGGTTCAGGTTCTCGGGTACTCCACAAAGGTGCAGACTTGGTTGGGCCTGCTTTTTGTGCCTGTCTCAGGTCTGAGCAGCTCAGGTGACCAGGTGCTTGGTGAGCACAGTCGCCCCCGGTTGAAAGCTGCGACTTATTGCCTCCCCAATCCCAGCCGCTCAGTTTTCTGGTTGTACAACAAGCGTGCCTTCTCAAGTGTGCCATGTATCTCTTCTGGGGAGCTGATCTCTGGCTGTGACCCTCCTGGTGGATGTTGACTGTCCACAATCCCAAGAAGTCTTGGTTAGCAATGAAGTCTGCTTTGCAGCTTGGTATAGGATGCCTCTCTGGGGCTGTGATTGCCCCCTTCCGGCTCTGGCTGCCTTCGCCTGCCTGTCTGCAGAGGGGGATGGGCCAGTCTTCAGCCAGCTAGCTCTGCTCAGTACTTTGTTCTGTGAGTGGGCCTGGCAGTGTCTTAGGTTAGGGCTTTTCACCAGATAGCTATCCCACAATCTGGGTTGCTATCTCAAGCTAGTTCCCTCAGATTGCTCTTGGGGCATTCAGGCCTGGTCTTCAGGCCTCAGATTTGATGCAGCACCCTGCGCCTCCCTCTCCAGCCCCCGCTTGCTAATGTGAGCGTCTGGGCTGCTGCTTCACTGGGAGTTGCTGTTAGGCATGTAATCTGTGGGGTTTAATTATTTATTCATTTTTTCTCCCAGTTATTTTGCCTCTGAGTTTCCAAGGCTTGCCACAGACCTGCCAGAGAGAGTGTTTCCTGGTGTTTGGAAACTTCTCTCTTGTTTAAGACTCCCCTCCTGGGACAGATCTCCATCCCTACCTCTTTTGTCTCTCTTTTTATCTTTATTATTTTGTCCTGCCTCCTTTCGAAAACAATGGGCTGCTTTTCTGGGTGCCTGATGTCCTCTGCCAGCATTCAGAAGTTGTTTTGTGGAATTTGCTCGGCATTCAAATGTTTTTTCAGTGAATTTGTGGGGGAGAAAGTGGTCTCCCTGTCCTGTTCCTCTTCCATCTTAGGACCGCCTACTATTTGATTTATAAATGAGGAGTTGAAATTTGAACCAAGGCAAGTCACTGAAGATGAGTGATGAACATTTTGATACTAGTTCCAATTAATTGTTTAATCAATTGTCTTTGAGGACCTGTTTCATGCAATGCTGTCTAGAAAGCACTTTGTGGGAAACAGAGATGCCATCAATGATAGACTAGTGTCAAATCTCAGACCTTCCACTTATTGTTGGACCTTGAACCATTGACTTACCCTCTTCACGCCTCAGTTTCTTCATTTTATAAGAGGAATAATATCTTTTAGAATTGTTGTGAGCATTAAAGCTGATGTACTTGGTACTCTGTTGACATTTCATATGTATTATCATTATGGGACTCACTATTTAGCAAGGGGGAAAAAATGCAGGTGCACATATAACTATGAGAGCCACTAATAAGAAGTATCTTCAAGAGATAAAAGTTCTAAGAGAAAGTTTACTTCAGCCTGATCCTGATTGAAAGGGGAGAACCAGGGAAGTCTTCACAAAGGAGGTAGCATTTTGAACACTGAAGGTCTGGGAGAATTCAGATATGGGAGAACAGCATCTGAAATAGAAATAGCATATTTAAGAAAGCGTGAGAGGTTTTCAAGGCAAAGAGTGGGTCTAATTTGGCTGAACTGTAGGGATCTCATAAGGACCTTATAAACTGTAGGATAGGAAAGATCAGTTAGCTTTTGGCTGTGAATAAAAGGAGATAGGGCTTTATTCTGCAAGCAGAAGGGAGCTATTACTAGTCTTGAGTTATTCTTTTTCTAAAACACATTGTTATTGCTAAAATTTTAAGTATTAAATTTTATTTGAAATACTGAAATAAGACATGTGTGCTGGTTGATTTTAGAAAATTGGACACTCTACTTACTATGTTCTAATTTTTGCAAAGTCCTTCACCCATCCAGTTCAGTTCAGTTCAGTCACTCAGTCGTGTCTGACTTTTTGCGACCCCATGAATCACAGCACGCCAGGCCTCCCTGTCCATCACCAACTCCTGGAGTTCACTCAGACTCACGTCCATTGAGTCAGTGATGCCATCCAGGCATCTCATCCTCTGTCGTCCCCTTCTCCTCCTGCCCCCAATCCCTCTGAGCATCAGAGTCTTTTCCAATGAGTCAACTCTTTGCATGAGGTGGCCAAAGTGCTGGAGTTTCAGCTTTAGCATCATTCCTTCCAAAGAAATCCCAGGGCTGATCTCCTTCAGCCATCCAAGATCCTTTTAAATATTAGTAACAGCCATTTTGATTTAGAAATCTTTTTAGGCAAAGAATACAAAGTGGGTGGGCTGGACCTATTTTTTTTTTAATAGCTGCTTTGCATGCATACTCTGTTGCTCAGTTGTATCTGACTCTTCGTGACCCTTTGGACTGTAGCCCACCAAGCTCCTCTGTCCATGGTATTTTCCCAGCAGGAATATTGGAGTGGGTTGCCATTTCCTTCTCCAGGAGATCTTCCCTACCCAGGGATCGAATTTGGGTCTCCTGCATTGCAGGCAGATTCTTTACTGCTGAGCTGTCAGGAAAGCCCCCAATAGCTGTTTTATTGAAATATAATTCATATGCCATACAAATCACCTTTTAAAGTGTAAAATTCAGTGATTTTATGAATATTCACAGAGTTGTACATCCATCTTCACTATCTAATTCCAGAATATTTTCATCATTCCTCACAGAAATCCTCATACTCCTTTCTTCAGCACCTTGGCAACTACTAATCATTTTATGTAGATTTGTCTATTTTAGATAAATGGAGTCATTTAATAAGTGATCTTTTATGACTGACTTTTTTCACTTAGCGTAAAGTTTTCACTTAGCGTAAAGTTTTCAAGGTTCATCTACATTGTAGCATGCATTAGCACTTTATTCTTTTTAATTGCAAAATATTATTTAATGGATAGATATACTACATATTGTTTATCCATTCATTAATTGATGGGCATTTGGGTTGTTGATGCTGTGAGAGTGCTGCACTCAATATGCCAGCAAATTTGGAAAACTCAGCAGTGGCCACACGGCTGGAAAAGGTCAGTTTTCATTCCAATCCAAAGAATGCTCAAACTACTGCACAACTGCACTCATCTCACACACTAGAAAAGTAATGCTCAAAATTCTCCAGACCAGGCTTTAGCAATACGTGAACCATGAACTTCCGGATATTCAAGCTGGTTTTAGAAAAGGCATGGGATTCGAATTTATATACCCTTTTTGTGTTTCCTGTCTAGAGAATATCCTTTAGCATTTATTGGCAAAACCAATACAATATTGTAAAGTAATTAACCTCCAATTATAATAAATAAATTTATATTAAAAAAAGGCAGAGGAATCAGAGATCAAATTGCCAACATCTGCTGGATCATGGAAAAAACAAGAGAGTTCCAGGAAAACATCTATTTCTGCTTTATTGACTATGCCAAAGCCTTTGACTGTGTGGATCACAAGAAACTGGAAAATTCTTCAAGAAATGGGAATACAGACCACCTGACCTGCCTCTTGAGAAACCTATATGCAGGTCAGGAAGCAACAGTTAGAACTGGACATGGAACAACAGACTGGTTCCAAATAGGAAAAGGAGTATGTCAAGGCTGTATATTGTCACCCTGCTTATTTAACTTCTATGCAGAGTACATCATGAGAAACGCTGGGCTGGAGGAAGCGCAAGCTGGAATTAAGATTGCCGGGAGAAATATCAATCACCTCAGATAGGCAGATGAGTCCACCCTTATGGCAGAAAGTGAAGAGGAACTCAAAAGCCTGTTGATGAAAGTGAAAGAGGAGAGTGAAAAGGTTGGCTTAAAGCTCAACATTCAGAAAACGAAGATCATGGCATCTGGTCCTATCACTTCATGGGAAATAGATGGGAAACAGTGAAAACAGTGTCAGACTTTAGTTTTTGGGGCTCCAAAATCACTGCAGATGGTGACTGCAGCCATGAAATTAAAAGATGCTTACTCCTTGGAAGAAAAGTTATGACCAATCTAGATAGCATATTGAAAAGCAGAGACATTACTTTGCTAACAAAGGCTATGGTTTTTCCAGTGGTCATGTATGGATGCAAGAGTTGGACTGTGAAGAAAGCTGAGTGCCAAAGAATTGATGCTTTTGAATTGTGTTGGAGGAGACTCTTGAGAGTCCCTTGGACTGCAGGGAGATTCAACCAGTCCATTCTAAAGGAGATCAGCCCTGGGATTTCTTTGGAAGGAATGATGCTAAAGATGAAACTCCAATACTTTGGCCACCTCATGCAAAGAGTTGACTCACTGGAAAAGACTCTAATGCTGGGAGGGATTGGGGGCAGGAGGAGAAGGGGACGACAGAGGATGAGATGGCTGGATAGCATCACGGACTCGATGGACGTGGGTCTGAGTGAACTCCGGGTGTTGGTGATGGACAGGGAGGCCTGGCGTGCTGCGATTCATGGGGTCTCAAAGAGTCGGACATGACTGAGTGACTGAACTGGACTGGGTTGTTTAAAAAATTTGACTGTTATGAATAATAATTTGTGTGTGGACATATACTTTTATTTCTCTTGAAGTGTGTACTTAGTAGTAGGATTCCTGGTAAGTCTGTTTAACATTTTGAAGAACTGCTATATTTTTCCAAATTGGCTCCAGCTTTTTTGCCCATACCAATGTCTTTCCAGTTTCTCCATATCCTTACCAACACTTGGTTTTGCTCCTCTTTTATTGTAGCCACAATTTTTTGGTGTGAAGTGTATCTTATCATCATTTGATTTGAATTTCCCTCTAATGATGTTGGACATCCTTTCATATATTTGCTGCCCATTTATATGTCTTTGGAGAAATATCTGTTCAAATATTTGCCCATTTAAAATCAGGTCGTTTGTCTTTCTGTTGTTGGTTTGTAATAGTTCTCTATTTATTCTTGATAATGCGCCCTACTCAGATACATTATTTGTAAATATTTTCTTCCATCTGTGTGTTGCATTTTGATTTTGTTGATCTTTTCATTTGAAGCACAAATTTTGATGAAGTCTTTTTGTTTTTCCTTTGCTTGTGCTTTTCATGTCATATTTGAGAAAACATTGCCTAACCCAACGTTATCAAGGTTTATACTTAGGTCTTCTAAGAGTTTTATAGTTTAGGTTTATTACATGTAGGTCTTTGATGCATTTTGAGTTAATTTTTACACGTGTTGTGAGGTTAGGGATTCGGATTCATTGATTTATTTGTGAACATTTAGTTTTCTCAAGACTACTTGCTAGAAAGGCTATTCTCCCCATAATCTTATTCAAGATTATTTTGATTATTCTGGGTCACTTGCATTTACACTTGAATTTTAGGATCAGCTAGTCAATCTGCAAAAAAAACCCCACCAAATCTGATATTTGTGTAAGGTCATGTTGAATCTGAAAATTAGTTTGGGGAGCATTGCCATTATAACAGTATTATGTCTTTCAATCCATAAATATGAATTGTCTTTACATTTCTTTAATTTTTTCAACAATATTTTGTAATTCTCTACAAATGGAATTTTAAAAACTTTTTTTATGTTACTCATTGCTAGTTTATATAAATGCAGTTGACTTTTATATATTGATCTTGTATCTTGCGACCTTTTAAACTTGTTCGTTAGTTCTTTCAGTTTTATTGTATTTGAATTTCTTAGGATTTTCTGTGTACAGCATCATGTCACCTGTTGCTGCAGGTAATTTTAGTTCCCACTTTTCAATCTGAATGTCTTTTATTTCTTTTTCTTGCCTAATTGCCTTGGTTAGAACCTCTAGCATAATTTTGAATAGAAGAGAAAATGGACATTCTTGTATTATTCCTGGTTTTAGAGAAAAAGCTTTCATTAAGTATGATGTTAGCTGTGAGTTTTTCATGGATACTCTTTATGTTAAAGGAGCTAGGTCTCGATTTTTTTTAGTTTCCTTTTTTTTTTTTTAAAAATTGAAGTGACATGTAAAAATTGGAGTTTTCACACATAATCTAAATTTATGGCTTCTCTTGAAAACAACAAGAACAACAACAAAAGATAACAATGACAACACTTGGCTCACATCTATACATGGCTGCAATAACTAGGGCCTCCTTTAGGTGAATGGCTATACTCTTCAACTTTGTGTCTGTGCCTGTTGCATTAGGAGGTCTCTGATTTTGATCAGAGATCTGGATAATTTACAAGTTTAAATCAGTTAGTAACAATTCTGGACTCCTATGAATTAAGTCATTACTAAGGTTATCCTCAATAACTTTGGTAGAAATTAACTGGCTTTCAATGTGCAAATACAGTTTGATGTATAATGTTTCTCTGTACCTTTCCTTTTTATAGTCAACTTTAAATATTCCTGTATTCATTATCATTGACCAGAGTTTACTTTCATGAAAAAGAAAACTTGTATGGAATTCACTTGGATACAGGGATTTGTGAAAATCAAAAATTGAGGGAGAATTTGAATGCAGTAACATTGTTGTATATCATTGGAAGAACCACTCTATGTATGGTAAACTTTTTACAAAGAAAATGTCTATCTTTTTATCTCTAGAATCTAGCACAGTGTCTGGCACTTGATTGCCTCACTAAATTTTTGTTGAATGTATATTACCTGTTGGTAGTATGTAGATGAGGATTTCTTATGTGTGTAAAACTCCAGGGACAATAGTTTATGAAAAATCAAATGAAGTACTTCTATGTTTTGATGACACATAGGAAATAATGTTTACCTTCTTTTATGAAATTATTCCACAAATATAACTTGCAGGTGATAGGGCTAATAAGCAGAAAACTTGATATTTTGTGACACAGTAAAACAAAGAACTACTGACTTTTTTAATTAAAAATATTTTCTGTAGGTAAAACCTATGGCTGTTAATATTTAGTGTTTTAGGGAGTTAGGTGAGGATAAACTCTTTGTCATGTCCTATATGATGTTGTAGAGGGAAGTAGCAGCCAGGAGTGATCTTTGGAATGTCTATAATATCATTGCCAACCACTGACTCTAGGCTTCCGTGTTGTGGAAGAGCCTGAATTAGATAGTTTTTATTTCCTGGAAGTAATATACCCTGATTGCACCAGTTGCCTTTATAACATTTATGTTTCATCCTCAGTGGCACCTAAATGGCTTTGACATTTGTGTTACATCCCAGAGTGCACATCTTAGAGCTCAAAGAAGAGAATTGTGCTGGGTAGCCATCATATATTCCATGGAGCAATGGGTGTGAAAGCAAATTATATAGTTCATTTCCCAAATTAAGCCAGCCTTCTTCTTGGAGGAACATGTAGGGAGATAGAGCAAGGGGATGATTTTTAAAATTAATTTTATTTTTGGTGATTTCAGTATTACATGCTGCATATTTTTGAAAATATCTTGTTTAAAACTAAAGACAGGATTAAAAGTCAGCTGTTAGGAAGGAGTGTCTGTGGTCATATGTTTGGTAAGCTGGTGGGAGCAAGAGACACAGCTGGGGATTCAATCAACTAGTAGCAGATATTTGAGTTTAGAAGTACAAGTTCATCCCATTCTTCTAAGCATTTTCATGGAGTCCAAGGAAGTTCTTATTCACTGTAAGTTAATTTATTTTTCTATTGACCTACTTATGGTAAATGGGACATGGCTGGTGATTTGAAATGTTACCTTGATCGTATGCTCACAAATACTGAGTCCTGGAGCACTCATATATTATTGATTTGCTTGTTCTCTGTACTACTAAAACCATTTCTACATTTATGATTATAAAATCAGGGATTTAAGTGCTGAAAGGCAGCTGAAAATTTCTCTAGTAACTTGGAGCTTTGCTAAGAAATGATATATGTGCATTTCTCTTGTGAAAATGCCTGTATTGTAATTTGATTAGTAACTTCATGAAAAGATACATTAAAACTCTTATATGTGTGACAAACTTGTAATCTGATTAGCCATTTTGTTGTGATTTGAGTACTAGATTGCAAAATGTCTTAATGGTATGTATTGAATATTGATCTGCTTAACTAGGAACTTGGAAGAAAATGTTGTCTTTTTTTCCTAAAATGATGTTTCCTATGTGATTGAGTTAAAGTAGCTGCAAACACTAGTTTGCTTTGTACTAACATGAGTTAGTTCATATTTTTCTTCTAACATATATAAAGTTATTTTAATAGCTAAGGATGGTGATGAACTTGATAATTAATCATTAATTAATTACTAGTGATTAAATGAAGTGCTGTAAATATACTGAATAATTTATGTAGCTTATCCCATTTGGTAACTTTAGAAGATAAGTGATAATTTTCACTATATATATGAGGAAATCGAGATCAGAACACTTAGTTTCCCAACTTATACATGCTAGAGGTGGGATTTATATCCCTATCTATATGTTTGTCAACCTGATCCCGAAGTTGACGCTATTAACTGTTACTAGATTGCACTCCATGAATAATCACACAGCACACAGTAGTATTGCGAGTTCATGTCAACCAAAGGAATGGAAATACATTCAGGATGTAGAAATTGTTTCTTCAGCTTCTGTTTGAATTGTTGGGAATTGTCACTAAGCTCATTTCAGAGGCAGAGAAGAAAGGACAACATTTTCCATCAGGTTTTTGTAAATCACGTTGATTCTGCTATCTTTACACTGGTGCAATAGTGGCATCATGTATTAATCTACATTCCAGAAAAATGTGCCCCATAGAGAGAATGTGTGGGAACAGCTGGTAATGGCAGCTGTAGGTAGTAAACACAATGAGACAAGCCTCAGAGTTCAGTCCCTTCTTTCTGCATATATCCCCTTTGTATATAAAAAGGAGGAATTAATTACGTGTGCATACACACACACACACATTGTACTTAGCAAAGAAACAGAAGCATCATGATATTGATATTCATTTTTAGAATGTTGATGCAGAAAGTACCTCCTTTGGCGACTTAGTTCAGTCACTAAGGAAAATGAACAAATTTGAATGAATTTGCTTTCAGAGTAAGGAACAATGTCTTTTTTAGTGCTATATTCCCAAAGTACTTGTAACAAATTCATATGCATGCATGCGTTGCTCACTCATGTCTGACTTTGCGACCCCATGGACTGTAGCCTGCCAGGCTCCTCTTTCCTTGGGATTTTCCAGATAAGAATACTGGAATGGGTTGCCATTTCATTCTCCATTTAAACGTGTAAGGCTCAATAAATATTTGCTGACTGATGGATTCATTGCCCTGTCTCACATGGCTGACAGTGGCTGAGGCTATACCCTGAGTCTTCTAACATTCAAATTCAGTGCTTCTCTTACCACACTGAGCTGCTTATGTTTCCAACTCAAAATAGTAATTGCTATCTTATTTTGAAAGAAGGAGATTAAAGCTTTAAGAGATTAAGTAACTGGCCCAGGTTCACACAGGTAGGCCATGGCTGAAGAAGATCTTAAAGCCTAGTCTGCTTGATGCTAGAATTTTTGTTCTTAGGTGCCACACCACACTGTTGCTTTCTAGAACATGAACTCACATCTGATAGATGTAATTTGTACTAGTGTCTTAAAGCCCTCTATGAAAAGAGAGACTGCAGTCTCACTTTTGACATGTTACAGTTGAGTGGTTAAGAATGAGGATTCTGTAGCCAGATTCAGAGTTTAAATTCCAGCTCTGCTACTTCACATGACCTTGGCTGAGGTTTTTCTATGGCTCAGATTCATCATCCACAAGTGGTGGTAGTAATAATACCTATCTCATGGAGTTGTTGAGACCAGGTAAACATGAGGGGCTTAGAACAGTGTTTAGCATCCAGTAAGCCTCACATGCATTATTATTACTTCCTTGAGTGTTAATTTCCATTGGGAAAAATTTATCTCGTAGCCAGTGGAGCTTAATCTTGTTGTCCTCTCTTGATCTATCCTCTGGAGAGACAAAGACAAGCAGAGTATCACTCTCATTGCATACTACAGTCTCTATTTAATTATCATGATGAAGTTATGTTTTACTCTTTTCTAACAGGTTTCTTAATCTTTAAACAAATACCTGACTTCCTTAGTTCTTATACTGCAAGGAATTTTCTGTATTTAAAGCAGGAAATAACATGAATACTTAGAGGATAAGAGCGTTTATTTTCATATGGTGTTCACAGGAAAACCAAATTTATTATTATAGCAGGGATTAGTATTTTTTTACATTACCTTGAAAGAATATGTATTATCTTGCCTAAAATTAAGCTGTGTCTTATGGGTGATATAGTGAATAAACATTGGACTTAGAATCAGAAAACCTGCTTTCATATCTCAGTTGACATTTATCTATTGTGTGTTCTTGGAGGAGGGAGTCCCTTAAGCCTCTTTCAGTCTCGATTTCCTGAACTGTTAAAGAACATAATGGTGACTGCTATGGTTACCTCATAATGTTTGGTGTTAACCAAATAATACTTTATTTTTTTCAAGGCCCAGATTCAAATACCACCAGCTCAGTGAAGCCTTCTCTGATTCCATTAGTTAGATTACATCTCTCCTCCCTCTATATTCCTGTAGCACTTTTCATCTCTATAGTATTCCATTTCTTTGAATCAAACAGGTGATATCTTTCACCGGATTATAAGCTCTTTGTGGGTGTATAATCATCTTTGTTTTTCACAAGCTGTCTGATATAGTGCCTTGTATCTGTGCTCTATTGCATTTATGCAGTGGCACTTTGTAAACTGAAGTATATACAAATGTAAAATATTTACTAATATCCACTTGTATTTCAAACTCCTCTTTCTCATGGGTCTATTTGCTAATTTACGGTAATGTCAATTCCATGTCTAATCAGACTTTTCTCTGCATCTCCCAATACCTTATCTTGGGACGCATGAACTGGGAGCATGGTTAAATTTTTATTAGGTTCCTGAATGCAAGTTGTATTGTCCTAACTACTGTCCAAATCAAATTGTCATGGTTTCTGCTGTACAAGAGCACAGTAAAAAATGATCAAATGTCTGCATGCAAGTTATACTGTCCTTGATAAATTGAATCAAATAATCAGATCAGTGATTTCTAGCCTTGTAGTATAAGGAAGAAACACTTGTATGAATGCTCTTACAATAGACTGCTCAAAACTATTGAAAAACAAAACCACACTGGTGAATCTGTAACAGTTTTTATTTCCTAGAATTATAACTGAAATGAGTACTTTTAAATTTGGCTGTTTGGTCTAAGTCCATTATGTAAGAAACTTTCACATCACTTCTTTTTATTTGGGGAAAATCTATGGGTATTAAATTTAATGTAAGTTTTTTATATCATCCCCTGACAGTTATATAATAGATTTTGCCTGTCCTATAATATTTTACAAGATCTTAAAGTTACTCTTCTATGAAATTTGATCAGTTTGGTCAGACATGAGGATGTTTTTATTAAGTCTCATTATGGTTAGAGAAGCAAGACCTTTATGTGTGAATGTAGAAAAAATGTTTTAAAATATAAAAATAAAAGTATAAAAAAGAAAGGAAGCAAAGAGGAAACAAAGGGAAAAGAAAGGAAAAGAAGTGAAAAGAGGGCCTGGATGTTTATATTTGTTAATTTGTTCTAAACTGTAAGTATATATGGTATGTGAAGTTTAAATGTTTATAAATGGTCGAATGAAATCTTATCAGCTCAAAAGGCCTAACATATCATCTAAGTCCTTAAAATAGTTAGAAGAGTGTTTTGGGTTTGATGATTATGTTTTCAGAGGGTTATGTGTGTGTATATGTGTGTGCATAAAGGAAATAGCACAACCATATTTAACAATTGACAGTTATTAGGAGTTTATATAACACAGTACTCTAAGCATTTTACATTTAATCCTCTCAACAACCTTGAAATGTAGTTGCTATTATTATTTCCATTTTGTAGATGAAGAAATAGAGACATTGAATAACTTGCTGAAGGTCTCACAACTAGTGAGTGGAAAGCTCTTTATTTGGTCTTCCTGATTATGGCAATAACATTAAATTGAAGTTTTCAGTTAGGATCTAATCCATCATGAAATCTTGCTCGTTAGAGACATTTAGTAATTTAGAATTTATAAAGTCAATAAAAATAAATCCCTCTCAATGGACTGTGAAGGATAAATTATTTATTATAGACTTTAATATAATTATATACACTAAATCCTAAATAATATGTATGGGGGTTCTGCTATGTAATGTTATTTCTTTTCCACCAAGAAATTGGTGAAAATATTTATGTCAGGCTGAAAAAAAATGGCACTGTATTAGTCTGATTTAGGTTTTACCTTGCATTCCTATTGTTTGCCCTCTCTACCTATACTGCACTGGTTCCTCATTGTTCTACAGTGACATGAATGCTTCATTGTATCCGAAGTTTCTGTAAAAACAACAAAGAATTTTTAGCTTCTCTACTTCAAGCTCAGATTTCCCTGCAATTCTTGATTAGAAAAATTAAAATGTACTGAGAAGTTAAAAGAGTAGCACAAAAACCACCCATATACATTCTTAGATTGTACACGTGTACATGCTATGTCCCTTCAGTTGTGTCTGACTCTGCGACCCTAAAGACTGTCCCTCACCAAGTTCCTCTGTCAATGGGATTCTCCAGGCAAGAGTGCTGGAGTGGATTGCTCTGCCCTCCTCCAGGGGATCTTTCCAACCCAGGGATCAAATCCGCATCTCTTACATCTCCTGCATTGGCAGGTAGGTTTTTACCACTAGCACCATCTGGGAAGCACATTCTTAGATTACCCAAATATTAATATTTGGCCAAAGTTGCATGCCCTCTCTCCATTTGTGTATATATTTGCTGAGTAATTTGAAATTTAATTGCAGATATCATGACATCTTGATGCTCCAGCATGTATCTCCTAAGTATACAAAAGTCTCTGTCGAATACCTTGATCACATTTTCTCTTTTCTCCTTTTTATAGATGTATAGGATTATTGCTTGGGTTTTCTTTTCATTTTTGAAATGTTTTATGTTTTCTTGGACCAACAATGACAGAGGATTCTTTATAGGCAGAGTAGGTACTTGCATACATTGCAAGATTCCTTTGGTTGGGTACCCTCATTTATTGGTGTACGACTGAGGGACTTCACTTTCACTTTTCACTTTCATGCATTGGAGAAGGAAATGGCAACCCAACCCAGTGTTCTTGCCTGGAGAATCCCAGGGACAGGGGAGCCTGGTGGGCTGCCGTCTGTGGGGTCGCACAGAGTCAGACATGACTGAAGCGAATTAGCAGCAGCAGCAGCAGCAGAGTACATTTGGGGCTTCTTCCATGGGATTGCAGAGAGTGGGGCATGTGAAGCTACTTAGCACAAAGTGCATTTTAAAAGTATTTGGTACTACAGATGAATGTGTGTGCAAAACAGACTCACAGATAAAGAAAACAAACTAGCAGTTACCAAAAAGGAGAGGGAATGGAGGAGGGCAAATTAGGAATCTGAGACTGAAATACAAGCTACCATATATAAAATAGATAAGCAAAACAGATATATAGCACAGGGAATTATAGCCTTTTCCTGTAATAACGTTTAATGGAATGTAGCCTGTGAAAATACTGAATCACTATGCTAGATACCTGAAACTAATATAATGTTGTAAATCAACTATACTTCAATTTTTTTAAAAAGGTGTTTTGTTTGGGGTAGGGGTGGGATTGGTGTACTTCTGATTTTGTTCTTCTCTTTTGTTTGTATAGGGCCATTAATTTCTACCACTTGCTTTCTTCTTTCCTTATAATGCCACACCTCCAGGAAACTTCACCTTCCCGGTTACCTTTCTCTCTCTGCTCCAGAAGTGGATTGAACCTTCACTGAATTTCTGCAATTCTTATATAATTATGTTCTGACTTGATCCTTACCAATCTCTGCCTTCTGGCTGCAGGAGATGAGAATGTCTTTCTACATTGCTACAAAGTTCTTCTGGCTTTCACAGTTTGTCTTAATCTGTGATTAATGACTCTGAGCTTTGCATTGTCTTTCTTCAAAGCATTGATTGCACTCAGTAACATCCATTCAGATCTTTTGTTCTTATAATTATTATTTCCTCTAAACCTCTTGCAAGACTGAGATATTGTACCTGCCAGTGTATTCCTTCCCACCAGTTTTTCATGCCAGCTGACTACAGGTGAAAGTTTTAACAATTCCAGGAGTTATTATCAGTTATTCTGCCTACCTGCCTCCAGTATCAATGTTCTCATTGCCAGCTGGCTGGTGGGTGCTACAGCTCAAAAATTCAATTTTATAGTTTGGTTTTCTTTTCTTTTTTCTTTTCTTTTTTTCAGAATACCCCTTGTGCCAGCTCTCTTAAGTCTGTGGCCCTAGGAAACAGATTAAGGGATTGAGAATTTTCATATTGGAAACTTTCTTGAGGCGTACTCTCAGAGCACACTTATGAGGGGGTAAGGACACAAGCAGGCAAGTGATGAGTTGAACTGATAAGTGGTTACCAAACAGTTTTCAGTTGATTACTATGAGCCTTGGAGCTTAGATTTTAGCTTATCCTAAATTGGGGCAAGGCGACCAGATCACACATTGACCAGTCATTGGATACTGGATACCTGTGGGGAAGGGATGTGACTCTGAGTGAGAGAGCTCTCTTTGAGCTGAGGGCAATTTCTAGGGAGGGACTCAAATGTGAACTGTTAGTAGTCAACAAAACTGGCAGCTGGAGATTTGAGGGCCTTTGTTCTGATGGAGAGATGTAAGTTGTTCACTACAGTCTACACTAGAAGATGTAAGAGAGAAAGTAGGAGGACCTATCAAAAGGTCAGTGAAATACTTTAGATAATGATACCCTGGAGTTTGGGAAAACGGAGATAGCGAGAGGTAGTTGGATTGGGATATATAATATTTCAAAGGATTTGCTGATGGATAAGATGTCAGAGGAGAGAGGGATAAAGGTTGTCTTTTAAGATTATGGCCTGAACAATTGTAAGAATAAAGTTGCCTCAACAGTTTAATGAGAAGTGATGGCTAGTGTATTTTGTTTCTTTAAAGCAATTGTGTTAGCTGAAGAATATAGCATCTTTTAAAAGTAATTTCTAGCTGAAAAGAATATGGGCTTATAACTTTCTGTTTCTGCAATATAAATTGCCAAAATGATTGAATTAGAAATTTAAAAATAGAATAGACTAATAACCTTGGAATAAATTTAAATTTTGTCAAAGAATTATCTTTATTTATTTATTATTTAATGAAATAAAATTAGGTAGGATTAAATACTTTAAAACTTTCCAAAATAGGTAATTCTCATGAAAAGTACCTATTTCCAAAGGAGTGAAATAGCAGAAAATCTTTCTAGCTTTAAGAAAATAGCTTAACTCTGTCTGATACCTAAACTGAACACAGATAACACTAAAAGAAGAAAATACAGATTAATCTCACTTGTGAATGTCAATGAAAAATCCTAAACAAAGTACTAATAAATTCTAAGAGTATAATCAAATATGTCAACAAAATGCTATCAAAGGTATTCCTACTTTCATCTCCCCTAGAAACATCATTTTGAATAACTGTCTACCCATGAAATAATTTCATGAGCTAAGGATTCTAGATGAAGGAATATATTATAGCACCTACATGAAGCACAGAAATAAGAAAGAACATACTGAGAGGGGTAGGAAAGAGATTCATACCCATTAACCCTCCCCCAAACCAGAGCAACCTAGACAGCATATTAAAAGCAGAGACATCACTTTGCCAACAAAGGTCTATCTAGTTGAAGCTATGGCTTTTCCAGTAGTCATGTATGAATGTGACAGTTGGACTCTCAAGAAGACTGAGCACTGAAGAATTGATGATTTTGAACTGTGGTGTTGGAGAAGATTCTTGAAAGTTGCTTAGATCGCAAGGAGATCCAACCAGTCCATCCTAAATGAAATCAGTCCTGAATATTCATTGGAAGGACTGATGCTGAAGCTTAAACTCCAATACTTTGGCCACCTGATGTGATGAACTGACTCATTTGAAAAGACCCTGATGCTGGGAAAGATTGAAGGTGGGAGGAGAAGGGGACAACAGAGGAGGAGATGTTGGATGGCATCATCGACTTGATGGACATGAGTTTGAATAAACTCTGGGAGCTGGTGATGGACAGGGAAGCCTGGCATCTGCAGTCCATGTGGTTGCAAAAAGTTGGATGTGACTGGGTGACTGAACTGAACTGAAACCAGAGCAGCCCAGCCCAGAGACAGGTCCCATGGTATTGGGCTCTCTGTGGGCTCCCAGGAACCCAGGCACTTTGCCTTCTGGTGCCTGCTGACTCAAGGAGCCGCAGTAGGCTCCAGTAGCCTCAGGCAGTGACACTAGGCTGAAGATGAGCCCCTGTGAATCCAGGGCCCTGGCTCACCCTGGTTTCTGTTTGCTCCAGCAGTCCAGGGTGGCTCCTGCAGCTCCTGGAAGATACCATAGAACCAAGCTCCTGGTCGACTCCTATGAACCATTGAACCATGTGAACCATGACCACATGACTGACCTTAGTATCTACCAGCTTCAGTGTCATAGGCAGTTCCAGTGGATCCAGACTTTCAGAGGGCTCCTGTGAACTCAGGCTTCCTATCTATCCGAGGTGTTGGCTAGCTCCAGCAGTCCCAGACAGCTAAGTGACACAAGATGGCTCTCAGTTCTGGACAGTTTCCTAAGGTCCAAGATTCCAGCGGGCTTCCACATACCCAGACTCATGACCCATCCCAGTACTGGCTGGTTGGTTACCTTGGCTGTGGCAGAATACTGTGCCCTCAGATTCCCAATTAATGCATACAAACCTAGGCTCCAGGACACTTTGAACCCAGGGTGTCTGTGGGGTCTGGCAGCAGGCTGATTACCACTATCTCAACCTTTCAATTCACCCCAGAACTGGACTTCCCACGGACTCCAGCAGCAAACTTGCATTCAGACATTACCAGACTGCCTACCCAGAATCTCTGCACAAGTTGAGTGATGAAGTGCTTCACCTGCTGAAGGCTGTCTGTACAGAATATAAGAGATTCTTGAATGCATAGACATCAATGCAAGGCCACAAGGAATTTTTTTTTTTTTTACTTTATTTTACTTTACAATACTGTATTGGTTTTGCCATACATTGACATGAATCCACCACAGGTGTACATGCGTTCCCAAACATGAACCCCCTCCCACCTCCCTCCCAATAACATCTCTCTGGGTCATCCCCATACACCAGCCCCAAGCATCCTGTATCCTGCATCAGACATAGACTGGTGATTCATTTCTTACATGATAGTATACATGTTTCAATGCCATTCTCCCAAATCATCCCACCCTCTTCCTCTCCCTCAGAATCCAAAAGTCTGCTCTATACATCTGTGTCTTTTTTGCTGTCTCACATACAGGGTCATCATTGCCATCTTTCTAAATTCCATATATATGTGTTAGTATACTGTATTGGTGTTTTTCTTTCTGGCTTACTTCACTCTGTATAATCAGATCCAGTTTCATCCATCTCATCAGAACTGATTCAAATGTATTCTTTTTAACAGCTGAGTAATACTCCCTTGTGTATATGTACCACAGCTTTCTTATCCATTCATCTGCTGATGGACATCTAGGTTGTTTCCATGTCCTGGCTATTATAAACAGTGCTGCGATGAACATTGGGGTACATGTGTCTCTTTCAATTCTGGTTTCCTCAGTGTATATGCCCAGCAGTGGGATTTCTGGGTCATAAGGCAGTTCTATTTGCAGTTTTCTAAGGAATCTCCACACTGTTCTCCATAGTGGCTGTGCTAGTTTGCATTCCCACCAACAGTGTAGGAGGGTTCCCTTTTCTCCACACCCTCTCCAGCATTTATTGCTTGCAGACTTTTGCATAGCAGCCATTCTGACTGGTGTGAAGTGGTACCTCATTGTGGTTTTGATTTGCATTTCTCTAATAATGAGTGATGTTGAGCATCTTTTCATGTGTTTGTTAGCCATCTGTATGTCTTCTTTGGAGAAATGTCTATTTAGTTCTTTGGCCCATTTTTTGATTGGGTCGTTTATTTTTCTGCAATTGAGCTGCATAAGTTGCTTGTATATTTTTGAGATTAGTTGTTTGTCAGTTACTTCACTTGCTATTATTTTCTCCCATTCCATAGGCTGTCTTTTCACCTTGCCTATAGCTTCCTTTGTTGTGCAGAAGCTTTTAATTTTAATTAGATCCCATTTGTTTATTTTTGCTTTTATTTTCAGTATTCTGGGAGGTGGATCATAGAGGATCCTGCTGTGATTTATGTCAGAGAGTGTTTTGCCTGTGTTCTCCTCTAGGAGTTTTATAGTTTCTGATCTTACATTTAGATCTTTAATCCATTTGAGTTTATTTTTGTGTGTGGTGTTAGAAAGTGATCTAGTTTCATTCTTTTACAAGTGGTTGACCAGTTTTCCCAGCACTTGTTAAAGAGATTGTCTTTACTCCATTGTATATTCTTGCCTCCTTTGTCAAAGATAAGGTGTCCATATGTGTGTGGATTTATCTTTGGGCTTTCTATTTTGTTCCATTGGTGTATATTTCTGTCTTTGTGCCAGTACCATACTGTCTTGATGACTGTGGCTTTGTAGTAGAGCCTGAAGTCAGGCAAGTTGATTCCTCCCGTTCCATTCTTCTTTCTCAAGATCGCTTTGGCTATTCATAGGTTTTTTGTATTTCCATACAAATCTTGAAATTATTTGTTCCAGTTCTGTGAAAAATATTGCTGGTAGCTTGATAGGGATTGCATTGAATTTGTAGATTGCTTTGTATAGTATACTCATTTTCACTATATTGACTCTTCCAATCCATGAACATGGTATATTTCTCCATCTATTAGTGTCCTCTTTGATTTCTTTCATCAGTGTTTTATAGTTTTCTATATATAGGTCTTTAGTTTCTTTAGGTAGATATATTCCTAAGTATTTTATTCTTTTCGTTGCAATGGTGAATGGAATTGTTTCCTTAATTTCTCTTTCTGTTTTCTCATTATTCGTGTATAGGAATGCAAGGGATTTCTGTGTGTTGATTTTATATCCTGCAACTTTACTATACTCATTGATTAGCTCTAGTAATGTTCTGGTGGAGTCTTTAGGGTTTTCTATGTAGAGGATCATGTCATCTGCAAACAGTGAGAGTTTTACTTCTTCTTTTCCAATTTGGATTCCTTTTATTTCTTTTTCTGCTCTGATTGGTGTGGCCAAAACTTCCAGAACTATGTTGAATAGTAGCAGTGAAAGTGGGCGCCCTTGTCTTGTTCCTGACTTTAGGAGAAATGCTTTCAATTTTTCACCATTGAGGATAATGTTTGCTGTGGGTTTGTCATAGATAGCTTTTATTATGTTGAGGTATGTTCCTTCTATTCCTGCTTTCTGGAGAGTTTTTATCATAAATGGATGTTGAATTTTGTCAAAGGCTTTCTCTGCATCTATTGACATAATCATATGGCTTTTATTTTTCAGTTTGTTAATGTGGTATATTACATTGATTGATTTACTGATATTGAAGAATCCTTGCATCCCTGGGATAAAGCCCACTTGGTCATGGTGTATGATCTTTTTAATGTGTTGTTGGATTCTGATTGCTAGAATTTTGTTGAGGATTTTTGCATCTATGTTCATCAGTGATATTGGCCTGTAGTTTTCTGTTTTTGTGGCATCTTTGTCAGGTTTTAGTATTAGGGTGATGGTGGCCTCATAGAATGAGTTTGGAAGTTGACCTTCCTCTGCAATTTTCTGGAAGAGTTTGAGTAGGATGGTGTTAGCTCTTCTCTACATTTTTGGTAGAATTCAGCTGTGAAGCCGTCTGGACCTGGGCTTTTGTTTGCTGGAAGATTTCTAATTATAGTTTCAATTTCCGTGCTTGTGATGGGTCTGTTAAGATTTTCTATTTCTTCCTGGTTCAGTTTTGGAAAGTTTTGCTTTTCTAAGAATTTGTCAATTTCTTCCACGTTGTCCATTTTATTGGCATACAACTGCTGATAGTAGTCTCTTATGATCCTTTGTATTTCTGTGTTGTCTGTTGTGATCTCTCCATTTTCATTTCTAATTTTATTTATTTGATTTTTCTCCCTTTGTTTCTTGATGAGTCTGGCTGATGGTCTGTCAATTTTATTTATCCTTTAAAGAACCAGCTTTTGGCTTTGTTGATTTTTTCTCTGGTATCTTTTGTTTCTTTTGCGTTTATTTCTGCCCTAACTTTTAAGATTTCTTTCCTTCTACTAACCCTGGGATTCTCCATTTCTGCCTTTTCTAGTTGCTTTAGTTGTAGAGTTAGGTTATTTTTTTGACTTTTTTCTTGTTTCCTGAGGTATTCCTGTATTGCTATGAACTTTCCTCTTAGCACTGCTTTTATAGTGTCCCACAGGTTTTTGGTTGTTGTGTTTTCATTTTCAATTGTTTCTATGCATATTTTTATTCCTTTTTTGATTTCTTCTGTGATTTGTTGGTTATTCAGCAGCGTGTTGTTCAGCCTCCATATGTTGGAATTTTTAATAGTTTTTCTCTTGTAATTGAGATCTAATCTTAATTCATTGTGGTCAGAAAAGATGCTTGGAATGATTTCGATTTTTTTGAATTTATCAAGGTTAGATTTATGGCCCAGGATGTGATTTATCCTGGAGAAGGTTCTGTGAGCACTTGAGAAAAAGGTGAAATTCATTGTTTTGGGGTGAAATGTCCTATAGATATCAATTAGGTCTAACTGGTCTATTGTATCATTTAAAGTTTGTGTGTCTTTGTTAATTTTCTGTTTAGTTGATCTGTCCATAGGTGTGAGTGGGGTATTAAAGTCTCCCACTATCATTGTGTTGTTGTTAATTTCCCCTTTCATACTTGTTAGCATTTGTCTTACATATTGCGGTGCTCCTATATTGGGTGCATATATATTTATAATTATATCTTCTTCTTGGATTGATCCTTTGATCATTATGTAGTGGCCTTCTTTGTCTCTTTTCACAGCCTTTGTTTTAAAGTCTATTTTATCGGATATGAGTATTGCCACTCCTGCTTTCTTTTGATCTCTATTTGCGTGGAATATCTTTTTCTAGCCCTTCACTTTCAGTCTGTATGTGTCCCTTGTTTTGAGGTGGGTCTCTTGTAAGCAGCATATAGCAGGGTCTTGTTTTTGTATCCATTCAGCCAGTCTTTGCCTTTTGGTTGGAGCATTCAATCCATTGATGTTTAAGGTAATTATTGATAAGTATGATCCCATTGCCATTTACTTTATTGTTTTGGATTTGGTTTTATACACCCTTTTTGTGTTTCCTGTCTAGAGAATATCCTTTAGCATTTGTTGGAGAGCTGGTTTGGTGGTGCTGAATTCTCTCAGCTTTTGCTTGTCTGTAAAGCTTTTGATTTCTCCTTCGTATTTGAATGAGATCCTTGCTGGGTATAGTAATCTGGGCTGTAGGTTATTTTCTTTCATCACTTTAAGTATGTCTTGCCATTCCCTGCTGGCCTGAAGAGTTTCTATTGAAATATCAGCTGTTATCCTTATGGGAATCCCCTTGTGTGTTATTTGTTGTTTTTCCCTTGCTGCTTTTAATATTTGTTCTTTGTGTTTGATCTTTGTTAATTTGATTAATATGTGTCTTGGGGTGTTTTGCCTTGGGTTTATCCTATTTGGAACTCTCTGGTTTTCTTGGACTTGGGTGATTATTTCCTTCCCCATTTTAGGGAAGTTTTCAACTATTATCTCCTCAAGGATTTTCTCATGGTCTTTCTTTTTGTCTTCTTCTTCTGGGACTCCTATAATTCGAATGTTGGGGCTTTTCATATTGTCCTGGAGGTCTCTGAGATTGTCCTCATTTCTTTTAATTCTTTTTTATTTTTTCCTCTCTGATTCATTTATTTCTACCATTCTATCTTTTATTTCACTAATTCTATCTTCTGCCTCTGTTATTCTACTATTTGTTGCCTCCAGAGTGTTTCTGATCTCGTTTATTGTGTTATTCATTATATATTGATTCTTTTTTTATTTCTTCTAGGTTCTTGTTAAACCTTTCTTGCATCTTCTCAATCCTTGTCTCCAGGCTATTTATCTGTGTTTCCAATTTGATTTCAAGATTTTGGATCATTTTCACTATCAATATTTGGAATTCTTTCTCAGGTAGATTCCCTATCTCTTCCTCATTTGTTTGGTTTGGTGGGCATTTCTCCCATTCCTTTACCTGCTGAGTATTCCTCTATCTCTTCATCTTGGTTATATTGCTGTGTTTGGGGTGGCCTTTCTATATTCTGGGAATTTGTGGAGTTCTCTTTAATATGGAGCTTCCTCACTGTGGGTGGGGTTGTATCAGTGGCTTGTCAAGGTTTCCTGGTTAAGGAGGCTTGTGTTGGAGTTCTGGTGGGTGGACCTGGGTTTCTTCTCTCTGGAGTGCAATGGAGTGACCAGTAATGGGTTATGAGACGTCAATGGTTTTGGAGTAACTTTGAGCTGCTTGTATATTGAAGCTCAGGGGTGTGTTCCTGTGTTGCTGGAGAATTTGTGTGGTATGTCTTGCTCTGGAACTTGTTGGCCCTTGGGTGGAGCTTGGTTTCAGTGTAGGTATGGAGGCGTTTGATGAGCTATTGATTAATGTTCCCTGAATTCAGGAGTTCGCTGATGTTCTCAGGCTTTGGATTTAAGCCTCCTGCTTCTGGTTTTTAGTTTTATTTTTACAGTAGCCTCTAGACTTCTCCATCTATACAGCACTGATGATAAAACATCTAGGTTAAAGATGAAAAGTTTCTCCACATTGAGGGACACCCAGAGAGGTTCACTGAGTTACATGGAGAAGAGAAGAGGGAGGGGGTAGTTAGAGGTGACTGGAATGAGATGTGGTGAGATCAAAAGAGAAGAGAACAAGCTAGCCAGTAATCACTTCCTTATGTGTGCTCCACACCTGGACCACTCAGAGGTATTCACGGAGTTATGCAGGGAAGAGGAAAGGGGGGAAGTAGACAGAGATGGCCAGGAGGATAAAAGAGGGAAATGAAAAGGAGAGAGACAAATCCAGCCAGTAACCAGTTCCTTAGGTGTTCTCTACCATTTGGAACACACAGAGATTCACAGAGTTGGATAGAGAAGAGAAGGGGGAGGGAAGAGACAGAGGCCACCTGGTGGAGAAAAAGGAGAGTCCAAGGGAGGAGAGAGTGGTCAAGCCAGAAATCTTGGTCTCAGGTTAAATTGGGTAGTGAAGTTTGGGTTTTTAAATGTACAAAATTGACAGCAAAAACCAAAAAGCAAAGATTAAAAATCTATAGTAGAGGTTGGATTTTCAAAAATATAATATTAAAGAAACGAAAGAAGGTAAAAAAAAAACAACAACAAAAAGACAAAGCCACAAGAATTATTAAAAACACCAACAACAACCACACAACGACTATATATGGTGTTTGCTTTAAAAAATAGTCTTCTCTTTTTTTGAAAAGTAATAGTAGGTTATAGAAATAAAAATTAGAGGAGAAATAGAGGACTTAACAATTTTAAAAAGTTAGAAAAAAGAAAAGAAAAAAACCCCCACAACAGCATCAACAAAAAATAAAAAACAAAAAACAAACAAACATAAAAAAGGAATGATTGTAAAAATAGTAAAAATATATCTGGCCCTTTCTCTGGTGTTGTGGGCAGTGTGGGGTTACTTCCAAGGCGGTTCCCTCTGTTTAACTTCTTCTGTTTGCTGGTCTCTTCAGTGTCTGATTTCCATCCTGACACGGGGTCGGTGGTGGACACTTTTTTTTTTTTTTTAGGCTCACTTGTTCAGTCATGCTGTGGAGAGGGAGGGATGCTGCAAACAAATAACACTGTCCTGTGTATGCAGTGTCTCAGCCCCACTGGGCCTGTCCCTGCTTGTGGCACACAAACTTCTCTGGCTCTACGTTGCTCAGCCGGGAACCATCTGAGGACGGCCCTAGGCTGCGTGCACCTCCCTGGTCTAAGCCGCTCAGGTTTGGCGCTCAGGTAGCCCTCAGAGGCACAGATTCAGTTGGGACTGCATTTTGTGCCCTTCCCAGGTCCGAGTATCTCAGGTGTTTGGAGAGAGCGTGCACTGTGACATGTCGCCTTTCCTGTCTTTGCTGCTCAGTTTTCTGGGTGTACTGCTGGCGCCCCTTGTGAGGCAGATGGTGACTGTCCAGCACCCCCAGAAGTCTTAGCAAAGGAGCCTGCTTGCAGTTTGGTAGGTAAAGTCTCTCCGGGGCTGTGATTGCCTCTTTCCAGCCCTTACTGCTCTGGCTCCCTGTCCCCGGTGGGGAATGGTCTGCAGCCGGCTGTTTCCATTCCATCCTTTGTTCTGTGCGCGGTCCTGGCAGTGTCTTATGTTTGAGCTTTTCATGTGGTAGCTATCCCACAGTCTGGTTTGCTAGCCCAAGTTAGTTTGTTCTGGTTATGGGTGGGGCGTTCCTGCCTGATTCTTACAAAGCACTGCAGCCCGCGCCTCCCGCGCCTCCCTGCTCTGCCCCCACTTGTTAGTGGCGGATGCAGGTGTCTGTGCTGCTTTTCCGCTGGGGGAGTTACTGCTGGGCTTGTAATCTGTTGGTTTTAATTATTTATTTATTTTTCCTTCCTGTTATGTTGCCTTCTGTTCTTCCAAGGCTCGCCACAGACTCGGCAGGGAGAGTGTTTCCTGGTGTTTGGAAACCTCTCTTCTTAAAATTCCCTTCCTGGGATGGGCTTCCCTTCCCTTTGTCTCTTTTTTTCATCTTTTATATTTTTTCCTACCCGTTTTTGAAGGCAATGATCTGCTTTTCTGGGTGCCTGATGTCTTCTGCCAGCATTCAGAAGTTGTTTTGTGGAGTTTGCTCAGCGTTGAAATGTTCTTTTGAGGAATTTGTGAGGAAGAAAGTGGTCTCCCCGTCCTATTCCTCTGCCGTCTTAGGACCGCCCCCGCAAGGATCTTGAATAATCAAGGACACATGACATCACCAAAACAACCTATTAAATTTCAGTGACTGATTATTCTGAAGAGCTCAGAATAATCCTATTAAAGAAATTCAGTGAACTAAAAGAAAACACGGACAGCTAAATGAAATTAGAAAAAAAATACATGAACAAAAATGAGAAGTTTGACAAATAAAAACCACTAAAACAAAAAAGCAGAAACCCAAGAGTTGAAGATTATCATGACAGAACTGAAGGGTTTAAGGTAGGCTTCTAACAACAGATTTAAACAAACTGAAGAAAGAATTAGTGAACTAAAAGACAAGTTATTTGAAATCATATAATGAGAGAAGATATGGAATAGTTGTAAAAGAAACAGTTGGGATATTACTTGAGTCTCACTAGAATAAGAGAGTAAGAAAGAAGAAGAGAGTTCATTAAAAAAAAATAATAGTTGAGAACCCCCAAATCTGGGGAGAGATTTAGATATTCAAGTTCATAAAATTAATCAGTCAAAATTTCAACCCCAAACAGTTTTCACTAAGGTACATTGTAATAAAACTGTCTAATAGCAAGGACAGAGAGAGGATTTTTAAAAGCAGGAAGAGAAAAAATATTCTAACATAAAAGGAAATATTCATATGGTCACCAGAGGATTCTCAGTAGAAATCTTTCAGGCCAGGACAGAGTGAGGTGATGTAGAGTGAGGTGATGTATTCAAAGTGCTGAAAGAAAAAAAAAAAAAAACCCACAAAACAACAACCAGCTAACCAAGAATACTTTACCCAACGAAGTTGTCTCTCTGAATTGAGCAAGAGATAGAGTTTCCCAAACAAAATCACAGAGAGTTTGTCACATCTAGACTTGCTTTACAAGACATGCTGAAAGGAGTTGTTCAAGCTAAAATTAAAGGATGCTAGTTAGTAGCAAGAGAACAAGAAAGTATATCATGCTGGTAAAGGTTAATTTATTGTCAAATTCAGAATATTCTAATATTGTGAAAAGGTGAGTATAGTAATCATTTAACTCTAGTGTAAAGGATTAAACAACAAAAGTATTAAAAATAACTACAGCCACAATAATTTGTAAATGGATAAATAATATAGGAAAAGGTAAATTATTAAAGCAAATTATTAGAAAAAGGATAAAGCTTTGCATGTGATTGAAGTTATATTGTAATTAGTATAAAGTCAATTCTTAAAACTAAAAAGATGTTTTATGTGAGCCTCATGGCTTACAAAGCAAAAATGTTCAGTAGATAATACATACAAGATAAAGAAAATGTCCTCAAGATGGTAGAGGAGTAAGATGGGAGATTACTTGCCTCCCCATAAATACATCAAAAATTCATCAGAATATAAAACACATCCTATATCACAACTTCTAAATGACAGCAGAAGACCCCACACCTCCAATAAAAGGGAATCAAAGCATTGCAGTTACCAAAAAAAAAAAAAAAAAAAAAAAAATCAACCCAGAAAGAAAGACAACACAATAGGAAGACAGAAACAAGGTAACTACAAAAAGCCAGAGCATTAATCAACCTTATATATCAGTAATTACTTTCAATGTATTAGTAATTGGATTAAATTCTGTAATCAAAAAACATAAAGTGGCTGAAGGGATTAAAATACAAGACCCAACTGTATGCTGTCTCCAAGAGACTCATTTCAGCTTTAGGGACACACAGAGATTGAAAGTGAAGAGGTGGGAAAAGATATTCCATGCAAATAGAAAGCAAAAGAAAGCATGAATACCTGTATTTACATCAGAAAAAATAGTTTAAGTCCAAAACTGTAACAGGAGACAGGTATTAATATAATGACAATTCAAGAGTGTATATAATTATAAATATGTATTCATCAAGCATTACAGTGCTTAAATATATTAGGCATAAATGGTAACTGATCTAAAGGGAGAAATAAACAAGGATACAATAATAGCAAGGGATTTCAATACCCAAATTTCAACAATGGATAAATCATTCAACTAGGAAATCAATAAGGAAACGTTAGACTTGAGCTGTATTTTAGACCAAATGTAAGTAATGAACATATAATAGAACAGTTCATTCAACAGCAGGAGAATACACATTCTTCTCAAACTTATGGGGAACATTCTCCGGGATAAATACATATTAAGCCAGAAAACAAGTCTTAGCAAATGAATGATAATTGAAACCACACCAAATATCCTTTTCAACCAAAATGGCACAAAATTAGACCTTAGTAACAGGAGGAAAACTGGAAAGTTCACAAATATGTGAAATCAAGCAAGGCACTCCTGAATAATCAATGGATCAAAAAAGCAATTAAAAAAGAAATTTAAAAATTCTTGAAACAAAATAAAATAGAAATACAACATACCAAAACTTATGGAAATTAGAAAAGCAGTCTTAAGAGTGAAGCATTTAGTGATATATGCTTAGGTTAAGAAAAAGGAAAGGTCTAAAATAAGCAACTGACCTATATGCCTCAAGGAACTAAAGAAAGAACAAAGTAAGTCCAAAGTTAGCAAAAAGAGGGAAATTACACAGATCAGACCTGAAATAAATGTAATGGAGAGAGGAAAAAGATCAATATATCTAAGAGCTGTTTTTTGGAAAAGATAAACAGTATTGGGAAACTCTCAGCTAGACTAAGAAAAGCAAAGAGAAAACTCAGAATCAGAAGGGAAAGAGGAGACATTTTAGTTGATACAGCAGAAATACAATGGTTCATGAGGCTGCTATGAACAGTTATGTGCCAAAAAACTGGAATGACCTAGAAGAAATAAGTAAATGCCTAGAAATGTACAACTTGCCAAGATGTAATCATGAAGAAATAGAAAATTTGAACAGACCAATTACTAGTAAGAGAAAAAAAATCTCCAACAAAGAGAAGCCCAGACCAAATCGTGTCCTAGTGAGTTCTACTAAACATTTAAAGAGGAATTAGCACCACTCCTTCTTAGGCTCTTCCAAAAAATTAAAGAGAAGTGAATACTCCCAGACTAATTTTATAAGGACAGCATTAACCTGACACCAAAACCAGGTAAGGACATGAGAAAATAAAAATTTTCACAAGCTAATATTCCTGATGAATATAGATGCAAAAATTCTCAAAAACAAATACTAACAAACTGAATTCAGTAGTATATTGAAAGGATAATAACACCATGATCAAGTTGGATTTATCCCTAGGTTGCAGGGATGATTCAACATATGCAAATCAGTAAAGGTGATACACAACACAGAATGAAGGATAAAATCATGATTATTTCAATAGATGCAGAAAAATCATTTGTCAGAATTCAATATCCTTTCATGATAAAAACTGTCAACACACTAGATATAGAAGGTATGTCAATTCAGTTGCTCATTTGTCTGAATCTTTGCGACTTCATGGACTGCAGCACCCTAGGCCTACCTGTCCATCACCGACTCCCAGAGTTTACTCAAACTCTTCTCCATTGAGTTGGTGATGCCATTTAACCATTTCATCCTCTGTCGTCCCCTTCTTCTCCCACCTTCAATCTTTCCTAGCATCAGGGTCTTTTCCAATGAGACTGTTCTTTGCATCAGGTAGCCAAAGTATTGGAGTTTCAGCTTCAGCATCAGTCCTTCCAATGAACACTCAGGGCTGATTTCCTTTAGGATGGTCTGGTTGCATCTCTTTGCAGTCCAAGGGACTTTCAAGAGTCTTCTCCAACACCACAGTTCAAAAGCATCAATTCTTTGGCACTCCAGCTTTCTTTATAGTTCAACTCTCACATCCAATGTGACTACTAGAAAAACCATAGCCTTGACTAGATGGACCTTTGTTGGCAAAGTAATGTCTCTGCTTTTGAATATGTTGTCTAGGCTGGTCATAACTTTTTTCCCAAGGAGCAAGTGTCTTTTAATTTCATGGCTGCAGTCACCATTTGAAGTGATTTTGGAGCCCCCCAAATAAGATATGCATCTCAACATAATAAAGGCTATGTATGAGAAACCTATGGCACACAACGAATTCAACAGTTAAAGTGTAAAAGTTTTTCCACTAAGATCACAAAAATCAAGGTTGCCTACACTGACCATTCATATTCAACACAGGATGGAAGGGTTTTTTTTTTTTCCTTACATCAACATGAATCTGCCATGGGTGTACACGTGTTCTTAGCCAGAGTAAATAGGCAAGAAAAAGAAATATAAAGCAATCAAATTGGAAAGAAAAAAAGTAACACTCTCTGTATGTGATAAGACCTTTTATACAGAAAATCTTAATGACTCTTACAAAAAACTGTTACAGGTAATCAATGAATTCAGTAAAATTGAAAGATACAAAAGCAAAATACAAAAGTCAGTTGTGTGTTTATACACTAATAATGAGAACTGAAAAAAATAGAGAAAAAGATGCCATGTGTAAAAGTATCAAAAAAGAATAAAATGCTTAGAAATAAACTTAACCAAGGAGTTGAAATATCTGTACACTGAAAATGAGGACACTTTAGTGAAAGAAATTGAAGAACACACAAGTGAATGGAAAATATTCCATATTTATAGATCAAAAGAATTAATGTTGTTAAACGTCCATATCGTCCATCTATAGATGCAATTCAATCCCTATCAATATTCCAGTGACATAGTTCACAGAAGTAGAAAAAGTAATCCTAAAATTTATGTAGAGCCACAAAAGACTGTCATCAATAGACAAAGTAGTTCTGAGAAAGAACAACAAACCTGGAGGCATCACACTTTCTGCTTTCCAACTATTTTACAATTCTGTAGCAATCAAAACAGTATAGTACTGGCATAAAAACAGATGCATAGATCAATGGAACAGAATAGAGAACATAGAAATAAGCCCATATATATACAATCAACTGTTGTTTGGCAGTAGAGCCAAGAAGACTCAATAGAGAAAGGGTAGTCACTTTAATAAATGATGTTGGGAAAACTGGATAGCTACTTGTTAAGGAATGAAATCCTTCCACCTCTCACAGACTAACTCAAAATGAAGACTAAAACTGTAAAGCAAGTAGGAAGGAATCATAGGGGAAAGTTTTCTTCATTGGTCTTGGTAAAGATTTCTTGATATGACCAAAAAAAGTACAGGGGGCACAAGAAGAAATAAACAAGTAGGACTATATCAAGCTAAAAATTTCCCACACAGCAAAGGAAACAATAAGCAAAATAAAAAGGCATACTATGTAAGAATTAAAGATTTTAAAATTTTAAAGATAAAAAACTAAAAAAAAAAAGCTTTGTCTGAATAAAAACATATTACTATCAATGAAAAAAAAAGGCATACTATGGAATGGGAGAAAAGATTTGCAAACAGTATTTAAGATAAGAGGTTAATATCCAAAATATATGAGGAAATCATACAACTCCATAGGATAAAAACCAAACAATACAATTAAAATGTGGACAAAGGAATAGTTTTCAAAAAAAAGACATACAACTAGCCAATAGGTACATGAAAATGTAGTTGAATTACTAATCATTGTAGAGATGCAAATAAAAATCACAGTGAGATATTACCTCACACCTATTATCAAAAAGACAGAAGACAGTTAGTGATTGATGAGGCTGTGGAGAAAAAGGGAATGGCTGTGCACTGTTTTTGTTGGTGGGGATGCAAATTGGTACAGCCACTATGGAAAACAGTATTTAGGCTCCTCAAACAGTTAAAGATAGAACTACTGTTGCATTTAGTACTCCCAGTTTTGGGTATATATCCCAAGAAAATGAAAACACTTTTTTTGTTTGTTTGTTTTTGAACTATAGTTCACTTACAATGTTGTATTAGTTTCAGGTATACAGCAAGTGATTCATATATATATATATGGAGGAGAAAATGGCAACCCACTCCAGTATTCTTGCCTGGGAAGTCCCATGGACGGAGGAGCTGGGAGGGCTACAGTCCATGGAATTGCAAAAGAGTTGGATATGACTTAGTGACTGAGTATGCACACATGTCCTTTACATGCAGTCTGTGCAGTTTTGCTCATCTCGTCTCTCTCACATACATATATGTGTGTGTGTGTATAATTTACCAGATTCTTTTCCATTATGTTATTATAAGATACTGAATATAGTTCCCTGTGCTATACAGTATCACCCCTTGTTGATGTATAAAATATCTTATATACAGTAGTGTGTCTCTTAATCCCAAACTTATAATTTATCCCCACCTTTCCCTTTTAGTAACCATGAGTTTGTTTTGTATGTCTGAGAGTCTCCTTCTGTATTGTAAATAAGTTAATTTGCATCATTTTTGTTTAGATTCCACAATAAGTGATATATAATAATTTGTCTTTCTCTGTGTGACTTTATTTAGTATAATTTCTGGATCCATCCGTATTTCTGCAAATGGCATTATTTCATTCTTTTTTTATGGCTGAGTATTATTGTATGTATGTGTATAAATACAAATACACACACACATATATATGCCACAACTTAGGTTACTTCTATGTCTTAGCTATCATAAATAGTGCTGCAGTGAACATTGGGGTGCATATATCTTTTTGAATTAGAGTTTTTGGTTTTTCTGGATGTATGGCCAGGAGTGGGATTGCTGGATCTTTTGTTGTCCTTTTTTGTTTTGGTAAATCTATTTTTAATTTTTTCAAGGAACCTCCATACTATTCTTCATAGTGGCTGCACCACCAATTCACATTCCCACCAACAGTGTAAGAGGTTTCCTTTTTCTTCACACTGTCTCCAGCATTTATTATTTTATTTATTATTTATTTTATTTATTATTTTTAACTGATGGCCAGTCTGACTGATGTGAGTTGATACTCACTGTAGTTTTGATTTGCAGTTCTCTTAAAATTAGTGATGTTGAACATCTTTTTGTGTGCCTGTTGGCCATCTGTATGTTTTCTTTGGCAAAATGTCTATTTAGTGCTTCTGCCCATTTTTAAATTTTTTTTATATTGAGCTATATGAACTGTTTGTATGTTTTGAATATTAATCCCTTGTTGGTTGCATCATTTACAATATATTTTTCTGCTGTTCTTTTGTTTTGTTTATAATTTCATTTGCTGTGCAAAAGCTTTTAAGTTTAATTAGGTCCCATTCATTTATTTTGCTTTTGTTTCCATTACTCTAAGAGATGTGTTCAAAAATACTGCTGTGATTTATGTAAAATAGTATTCTGCCCATCTTTCCCTCTGGAGTTTTATAGTATCTGGTCTTACATTTAAGTCTTTAATTCATTTTGACTTTATTTTTGTATATAGTGTTAGAGAATGTTCTAATTTTATCCTTGTATATGTAGCTCTCTAATTTTCCCTGCACCACGTATTGAAGAGACTGTATTTTCTTCACTGTACTTTCTTGCCTCCTTGGTCATAGATTAATTTGTCATAAGCATATGAATGTGTTTCTGGAGTTTCTGTTCTGTTGAGTTAGGTGTCTGTTTTTGTGCCAGTACCATTCTGTTTTGATTATGGTAGTTGTATAGCCTGAATTTAGGGAGTGTGATTCTTCCAGGTTTGTTATCCCTTCTCAAGATTGTTTTGGCTATTCAGGATCTTTGTGTTTCCATACAAATGTTAAATTTTTGTTCTAGTTCTGTGAAAAATGCCAGTGGTAATTTGATAAGGATGCACTGAATTGCAATGCAATCCCTATAGATTGCCTTGGGTAGTAAGGTCATTTAAAGAATATTGATCCTTCTAATCCAAGAACACAGTATATTTTTTTCCATCTGTGTTGTCTTCAGATTATTCGACAGATATTATAGTTTTCAGAATACAAATCTTTTGCCTCCTGGATAGGTTTATTCTTAGCTATTTTATTCTTTTTGATGCAAGGATAAATGGGACTGTTTCCTTAACTTCTCTTTCTTATATCTTGTTATTAGTGTATAAAAATGCCATTGATTTCTGTGTATTAATTTTTATTCTTCCACTTTACTGAATTCATTAATGAGCTCTAGTAGTGTTCTGCTAGTGTCTTTAGGATTTTCTATGTATAGTATCATGCCATCTGCAAACACTGGCAGTTTTCTTCCTTTCTAATTTGATTTTCTTTTTCTTCTCTGATTGCTATTGCTAGGACTTCCAAAACTGTGTTGAATACATGTGGTAGGAGTGGGCATCCTTGTCTTGTTCCTGATTTCAGAGGGAATACTTTCAGCTTTTCACCATTGAATATGATGTTAGCTGTGAAGAGGAAACAGTGTCTTAAGGAGACATTTGCATTTCTATATTCATTGCAACTTCATTCACAGTATCCAAGACCACCTAAGTGTATATCAATAGAGAGGACATATAATGAAATATTATTCACTATAAGAAAGAAGGAAATCCTGCCTTTTGTGACAACACAGATGGAGCTTGAGTGAATGATGCTATGAAATAAGTCAGGTAGAAAAAGACAAATACTCTTGCTCTCACTTATGTGTATGTATGTTACTCACTCAATTATGTCTGACTCTTTGCAACCCAGTGGACTGTAGCCCTCTAGGCTCCTCTGTCCATGCAATTTTCCATGTAAGAATGCTGGAGTGTGCTGCCATTTCCTCCTCAAGGGGATCTTCCTGACCTAGGGATCAAACCCTGGTCTCCTGCATTGCAGGCAGATTCTTTACCATCTGAGCCACCAGGGTAGCTCTCACTTATATGTGAAATCTAAAAGAGCTGAACTCAGAAGTAGAGAGCATAATGGTGGTTGTTGCAGGCTGAAGGATAGGGAAAATGAGATGTTGGTGAAAGGGTACAAAGTTCTAATTACTGGATAAATCTTGGAGAGCTAATGTGCAGCCTGATGACTGTAATTAATACTACTATACTGTCTTGAAATTTTTACCACACATACAAATGGTAGTTATGTGAGGGAATGGAGGTGTTAACTAACCTTATTGTCATAGTCACTTTGCACTATATATGTGTATCAAATCATTACATTATACATCTTAAACTTACATATATATCTGTAATATCTCAGTAAAGCTGGTGTGAAAGTCACTCACTCATGTCTGACTTTTTGCAACCTCATTGCCTATACAGTCCATGGAATTCTCCAGGCCAGAATACTGGAGTGGGTAGCCTTTCCCTTCTCCAGGCAATAAAGCTGGGAGGAAAAGTAAATTGTAAAAAACACCAAGGAAGATTTATTCTTCAAATGCAATTGTAGTTACTATTAGGAAATTTATTGTGTAAAATGGTAATGGCACAGAGAAATTAAGAAACAAGTTTAATAGGTAGTAATCCTAGCTTATGTTTTTTGAATCCTGTAGTGAGCTGTTTTAAGTACTATTTTAAATGATGTATACAATTTGCATACAAACTTAATGAGGAAGATAGTCTTTTTATCTTCATATTTTAAAAGAGAAAAATGGAAAGATGGAAATAGTTTAGTAACTTTCTCAAATTCTATAAACAGAAAAAATGCCAGTAATATTAAAGCACTCTGCTAGATTGCCTCCCAATAAATAACAATAATAATGCTATACTGTTTATAATTAGCTAACATTTATCAAGTGGCTACCATGTGCCTCATACTACTGTAAGCACTTTGCATTAACTCATTCTCTCTATAATGATATGATGCAGATATTATTGTTGTTGTTCCCATTTTATAGATAAGGAAAATAAGATAAAGGTTAAGTAAATTTCTCAAGATCAGCCCCATACTTAATGGTGAGTGAGAATTTGATCCATGTAATCTGCTCTCATACCAGCTATTATACCACCTCTGAAACACTTTGACCTTCATTATAGATAAACAAAAGAAAACAATGCAAAACCAACCAATCAACCAAAATCTATGTTAAGTTAAAGGGATTCTCCCTTATACTATTAAAAAAAAAATCTATCAAAAATTACTTACTATATTTTACTTCCTGGAGTTTTTTTAAAACACTAACTATATTAACATTAAATTTAGTAATAGGGTATAGTTACATTAAATGAACACCATCATTAAGACAGCTTTTCTGGAGATATACTGTAAAAGATGTGAAAGCTATTCAGTGACAAGAGGAAAGCCACACTGATGCACACTTGAGATGAAGTCATGAATAGTGAATCTATAAAAATAAAAATATTAATTGGTGATTTCAAAAGTTTAATAAATACATCTTTAATAATTGTATTTTTCAAAGATTATGAAAATAAAAGGATCCAAGAGTAAAAATATATTAAAACATAAATAATTTTCATGATGGTGGGAATGAAAATAAGTTCAACATTCTGGTTATATATAAATCAAAAACTTAAAAATACTTTAAGTCTCTTATCCAACAAATACCATAGAAATTAATGTTAAGAGCAAATATTTATGCATAAGAATGCTAATTAAAGCATATTTGTTTATAATAGTAATAAACACGATTTGAATGTTGAATAGCAGGTTGCTGCTGCTGAGTCACTTCAGTCGTGTCTGACTCTGTGCAACCCCATAGACGGCAGCCCACCAGGCTCTGCTGCCCCTGGGATTCTCCAGGCAAGAAAACTAGAGTGGGTTGCCATTTCCTTCTCCAATGCATGAAAGTGAAACGGGAAAGTGAATTGCTCAGTTGTGTCCGACTCTTCGCGACCCCATGGACGGCAGCCCACCAGGCTCCTCCTCCGTCCATGGGATTTGCCAGGCAAGAGTATTGGAGTGGGGTGCCATTGCCTTCTCGGGAATAGCAGGTTATTAGTTTTTAAATTATGCTACATTCATTTAATGGAGAAAGATATGGCAACCCGCTCCAATATTCTTGCCTGGGAAATCCCATGGACAGAGGAGCCTGGCAGGCTACAGTCCATAGGGTCACAAACAGTTGGACATGACTTGGTGATTAAACACATACGTTCATTTAATGGGCTGTATTCATTTAATAGAGACACTAACTGACTGAGATTGGACTCTTGTCCTGAGTTTCTCCTGTTTCTAATGTCTCTTTCAAACTTATGGCTTCGTTTTATTTGATTTTGGCATAATAACACTCTAGATTAAATAATTTTGTTGATAATTTTTCTTTTAAATAGTCATTTATTATCTTTTTTTTTTTTTTACTAAGAAGAAATAAGTCATTGCTTTTAGTTATGGAATGAGGTATAAGAGAAACAAGTGGGCAGGAATGGGAATGGTATTTGTAAAGATAGGGTTAAATAATGAATATTAAAGGGCTGGATAATTTTGTCTGATTTATGTTCCCTTTAGAGGAGGCATGAAAAACAGAATTCATATTCATTTATGTGGTTTATTTGGGAGATGATCCCAGGAAGCCCCACAAGAACAGTGAGGAAGTTAAGACAGGGAAGATAGGTACCAGGAAAGGGTGCATTGTCAAGATGGTTTCTTAATCACAATGAGGAACTCGGGAGTCTGTGTAGCATCAGTCAGCCTCAGTTATTCTCTGTTACCTCCTCCAGTGACAAAGCAGCTGGAATATTTATATACCAACTTCTGTTGCTAAGGGATAGTTAAGGTTTGCTCTTTAATGAATGTTTATTGGTTTTTTTTGCACTCTCAGCCTGCCCTCCACAGTGACAGAGGGGGTGCTGGTTCCAGAAAACTTCTGAAGTCCTTTGGAAGAATGACTTCACTGTAATGATGAGGCCAGAAGGGATATGGTTAGTGATTTGAGTGTCTGCTAACACCATCCTAACAACATCTTTTTAAATAGATGACATCCACAATTTGACAAGTTAGCAGTTTTTTCCTGTTGGTAGAATAACAACAACAGAATCTCATCACAATATTTATCTGTTAAGGAGAATTTGAAGAAGCAGCTTAGCTGGACCTCAGTCAAGATGCTTATTTACTGAAGACATGAAATCATCTTGCTGTAACTAGTTCATCTATAAATTATTGGTTCTCAGAAACAATTGCTAGTACAATTGTTTCTGCTTGTGGGTAAATCTTCTATTAATAATGGGGAATATGATTTGTTTTAAGATCAGAAGGGACTAGACTTATTTTTAATCTTATGAGCCAGTCATCTGCAAACCATATGAAAAATGATACTGTCAACTTGTAATATACAAACTAGAATTTCCTTGCATTGCATGGGAAGAGGGACTCTGAATTTATCTTCAATTACTTCTTATTATATTCTGACAACTATATGAAAAGATAAATGAACATTTCCATGTTTTATAAGCATTAACATTCCAAAACATTTAAAAATTGTTCCAAGTGGCTACATGCTAGCATGATGTCTGGTACACAGTAGGTACTTATAAGTTACTTTTTGAAACTCAATTTCCATTAGCACTGAACTCTCTGGATTACATTAATCTATTCTTTTATTTATTCTGCAAATATTGAGTATCTACAACATGTCAGTGCTGATTTAGTATTTTAGCTAGACAGATGTCTGTGTATTATCTGGCACAGGTAAATAAGTTAAATCATTTAGTGATGTTATACAACATATTTAACTATAGGAATATCCTACATGCAGAGGAAATCTTCACCCTTATTGTAAATTTTAGATACTTGTTTTTCTTTCTAAACCTATTCCTCTATTCAAGCCTCCCTTCCTTTCCATTCCCCTTTATTAGGCTAGTGGTTTGACAGCTTGCTTAATAGGAGAATAACTCAGTAAAACTTTCTGGGAAATTTACAGATTACAGAGAGAGGGTGGTGCTTCCCTGGTGGCTTAGATGGTAAAGAATCTGCAGTGCAGGAGACCAGGGTTCAATCCCTGGGTTGGGAAGATCCCTTGGAGAGGGAAATAGCTACCCACTCCAGTATTCTTGTCTGGAAAATCCCATGGGCAGAGGTGCCTGGCGGGCTACATTCCAAAGGGCCACAAAGAATCAGACATAACTGAACAGCTAAGCACCTCCAAGCACTGTATACTTTTATTCTAAAGCTCTTGTTTTCTGAATTTATTTGAAACCTGTGTTGAAAATTAGATCACGGGATCTTTGAGTTGAGAGGGGACTTTGTCCATCTAACCAAATCCTCTGTGCAAGTTTAGGAATCCTCTGTATAATAATGCCCTGGATATAGTCTTTTGTTCTGTTTCAATACAAACAAGGAGCTCATATGGAGAGGATGGGTCTCTGATGGTTTTCCTCATGTTGAGCTGAAGTATCTGTCCTGCTCTAAGTTCCACCTTCTGGAGAACATCTGGTTGTATAATTTACTTCTTTCACATTATAGCTCTTCATTACAGCTCTCACTCTCATTTCTTCCTTCTCAAGTCTTTTTTTTTTTTTCCTCAACTGAAGTATCCTTAGTTCTCTCAGCTGTTCCTCATGTGTTTTCTAGGTAATCATTCTAGTATCTTTCTTCTTGATATATCCAATTTTGTGAAATGTTGTACTCAAAACTGAGCTTTGAGTGTGGTATATGCTGTATAGAGTAAAGATGATATGCTCTTTTCATCTGAATACTGTCATCTGAAAAAGAAACTACTATTCTTGCTTAGGCAGCAATCATGGTAGTTAAGAGTGGATTTAGGAATCAGATTACTGCCTTTGGATTTTGTTAATGCCCTTTTCTAGGAGTTGAAGTAATGTCTTAATCTTTCTAAACTTCTCCTTCCTTGTCTATAAAATGGGGGAGGTTAATTTTATGTGTATGGTTAATTTTATGTAAATGGTTAATTAAGTGTATGGGGTTAATTTTAATGCCTACCTTATAACAAACTCATGTAGATGTTAGGCTTAAATGAGATAATATAGATTAATCTCGTGGTGCATTACTATTAGATGGCTTCCCATCTCATGTAGGGCAAAATCCACAATTTTATCATGGTCAATAAACACTATGTACAGTTTATCCTCTGTTATTTCTCTAAATTCATGTCTTATGTTCTCTTCCTTGTTTGCTCTGTTCCAGACACATTGGACTGTACTGTTCCTTGATTCACAGGGCAAATTTCCACCTTACTCTGGTTCTTGTCTCAGTACCTGCATGGCTTACTTCCTTACCTCCTTTAGATCTTTACTCCAAGGTCCCTTACTCAATGAGGCTTTCCTTGGCCATCATCTTGCTTGAAATTGCTAACCTAACCCTTCTTTTCTCCCCCAACACCCTCCACATCCCTTCCTGGCTTGAGTTTTTCCTCATCGTGTGACCCCAACTCTCACTGATGTGTTTAACTTATTTATTTGTTTATTGTCTGTGTCCTATGTCCCTGATCCTTGTCCCTGACAAGGATGTTAGTTTCATGAAGGTAGGATTTTTTTTTTTCTTTGTCTGTATTCTTCACTGTTGTAGCCCTGGAACTCAAAACGGCAGTTGTCATAATATTCCTATTCAGGAAGTCTGTACTAGTAGACTTGGGGCTGTGATTTTAACAGATTTAACAATGAAGATTTTTTCACTCAGATGTATTGCTTCCCATAGGATTCATCTAGTGCTTAGATTTAAATGAATCAAAATCTAGTCTCTGTTTAAGTGGTCATTTGGGTGGAAGGCTCTTGAAAAACTCCATAGAATTATACAAAAATTATACAAAAATGTGTAGATTTTGTTCAGACATCTGATGTCATCACCTTGCCTGGCATACCTGGCATGGGTGGGGATGTTTTGAGTCTTAAAGTGATCATTTTTATCTGTTGTGTCATGGTTTTAATAAATTGATCTGAAGATCTTTAACTTAAGTGTCTTCAGTCAGATCTTTCATCTCTTTAGAAGGTGTTAATTTTTTAGTCAAACAAAAACAAATTCAGATTTCTCCAATAATCTTTACAGACTGTTCACTGTGCTTATACATGTATGTTTGGTTATGCATTTCCAATCACCTAATATCTACATTCCAACAATTTAACATCTACAAGTGCAGACTGTGGAGCCACATAACAATGAGTCAGACAACCTAAGTTCTACCATCTACTAACAGTGTGACAATCAGGTATTTTTTTTTGTTTGTTTTTACTTCCCTGTAAAATAAATAATATATATGGAGAAAAAGAGAAAGTAGTAAATATACAAAATATAGTGGTGTTTTTCTTTAATTAACCAGCATTTCCTTCTAATTAATGTGTTGTTAGTTCTTTTATAAAGTTTACTAATGCAAGTCATTATGGTAGATTATTGTAATGGCAGTATACAAATGCTGTAAAGTTTTTTTAAAAACCTTAATTTTGGGGGTTGGCAAACTCTGGCCTTTAGAATGGCATCCAGAATTCTCTTTGTGGTTTTTCACACTCCAGGCAGCCTAATCTTGACCCTGTTCCCTCTTGACCCTAAATGTTTTAATCCCTCTTATGTCACTGCTCCTGTAGTTCATTGTCTTGTGATAGCGCCTCCTACCATATCAATCCTAAAGGAAAGCAACCCTGAATATTCAGTGGAAGGACTGATGCTGAAGCTGAAGTTCCAGACTTTGGCCACCTGATGTGAAGAACTGACTCATTGGAAAAGACCCTTATGCTGGAAAAGATTGAAGGCAGGAGGAGAAGGGGACAACAGAGGATGAAATGGTTAGATAGTATTACTGACTCAATGGGCATAAATTTGAGCAAACTCTGGGAGATAGTGGAGGTCAGGGGAGCCTGGCATGCTGCAGCAGTCCATTTTGTCACAAAGAGTTGGACATGACTTAGTCACTGAACGGCAAAGAAACCTTATCTGTTTATACAAATTCTATCATTGTAAAGCTCAGCTTAGGCTTCTCTAGTGTCTCAGACAGTAAAGAATCTGTGTGTGATGCAGGAAACCATGTTAGATCCTTGGGTTGGGAAGATCATCTGGAGAAGGGAATGATTACCCACTCCAGTATTCTTGCGTGGAGAATTTCATGGACAGAGGAGCCTGGTGGACTATAGTCCATGAGATTGCAAAGAGTCGGACACAGCTGTGTGACACACATACGCACGCACGCACGCGTACACACACAGACACACACACACACACACACACACACACCCCTACCTCAGTTCAGTGCTGTATTTCCTCTGCAGTCTTTTTTGATCCCTCTATGATGATAATCAGCTTCCATTTTGACCTTACATAGTAACTTGGGACTTCTATGAGTTTCCTGAAATGAAATAGTATACATCAGCAACCCCTGCCCCCAAACCCACTGCTTCCTGTACCTTATCTCCTACTCTTGCCTCTCATTGCCTTCTAACAACTCTGATTTTCTTCTTGTTCCTTGAACATGCCAGGAATTCTTATGGTTCAAATTTTACTTTCCGTTTCCATTGCCTGGATGATTTTTTTTCTTTCAAATATCCTTTTTTTAAAATATAAATTTATTTATTTTAATTGGAGGCCAATTATTTACAATATTGCATTGGTTTTGCCATACATCAACATGAATCCGCCACGGGTGTATGCCTGTTCCCCATCCTTAACCCCCCTCCCACTTCCCTCCATACACCATCCCTCTGGGTCATCCCAGTGCACCAGCCCCGAGCATCCTGTATCATGCATTGAACCTGGACTGGCAATTCATTTCACATGTGATATTACACATGTTTCAAGGCCATTCTCCAAAATCATTCTACCCTTGCCCACTCCCACAGAGTCTAAAAGACTGTTCTATACATTTGTGTCTCTTTTGCTGTCTCATATACAGGGTTATCATTACCATCTTCCTAAATTTCATATATATGCGTTAGTATACTGTATTGGTGTTTTTCTTTCTGGCTTACTTCACTCTGTATAATCGGCTCCAGTTTCATCCACCTCATTAGAACTGATTCAAATGTATTCTTTTTAATGGCTGAGTAAAACTCCCTAGTGTATATGTACCACAGCTTTCTTATTCATTCGTCTGCTGATGGGCATCTAGGTTGCTTCCATGTCCTGGCTATTATAAACGGTGCTGTGATGAACATTGGGGTACACATGTCTCTTTCAGTTCTGGTTTCCTCAGTGTGTATGTCCAGCAGTGGGATAGCTGGGTCGTATGGCAGTTCTAGTTCCAGTTTTTTTTTAAATATAAATTTATTTATTTTAATTGGAGGTTAATTACTTGACAATATTGTATTGGTTTTGTCATACATCAACATGAGTCTGCAACAGGTATACACGTGTTCCCCATCCTGATCCCTCCTCCCTCTGATCCCTCCCTCTGGGTCTTCCCAGTGCAAGGAATCACCACACTGTTCTCCATAGTGGCTGTACTAGTTTGCATTTCCACCAACAGTGTAAGCGGGTTCCCTTTTCCCCACACCCTCTCCAGTATTTATTGCTTGTAGACTTTCGGATTGCAGCCATTCTGACTGGTGTGAAATGGTACCTCATTGTGGTTTTGATTTGCATTTCTGATAATGAGTGATGTTGAGCATCTTTTCATGTGTTTGTTAGTCATCTGTATGTCTTCTTTGGAGAAATGTCTATCTAGTTCTTTGGCCTATTTTTTGACTGGGTCGTTTATTTTTCTGGAGTTGAGCTGCATGAGTTGCTTGTATATTTTTGAGATTAGTTGTTTGTCAGTTGCTTCATTTGCTATTATTTTCTCCCATTCTGAAGGCTGTCTTTTCACCTTGCTTATAGTTTCCTTTGTTGTGGAGAAGCTTTTCATTTTAACTAGTTCCCATTTGTTTATTTTTGCTTATATTTCCAACACTCTGGGAGGTGGGTCATAGAGGAACCTGCTATGATTTATGTTGGAGAGTGTTTTGCCTATGTTCTCCTCTAGGAGTTTTATAGTTTCTGATCTTACGTTTAGATCTTTAATCCATTTTGAGTTTATTTTTGTGTATGGTGTTAGAAAGTGTTCTAGTTTCATTCTTTTACAAGTGGATGAACAGTTTTCTCACCACCACTTGTTAAAGAGATTGTCTTTTCTCCATTGTATATTCTTGCCTCCTTTGTCAAAGATAAGGTGTCCATAGGTGCATGGATTTACCCCTGGGCTTTCTATTTTGTTCCATTGGTGTATATTTCTGTCTTTGTGCCAGTACCATACTGTCTCGATGACTGTGGCTTTGTAGTAGAGCCTGAAGTCAGGCAGGTTGATTCCCCCAGTTCCATTCTTCTTTCTCAGGATTGCTTTGGCTATTTGAGGTTTTTTGTATTTCCATACAAATTGTGAAATTATTTGTTCTAGTTCTCTGAAAAATCCCGTTGATAGTTTGATAGGGATTGCATTGAATCTATAGATTGCTTTGGGTAGTATACTCATTTTCATTATATTGATTCTTCTGATCCATGAACACGGTGTATTTCTCCATCTATTTGTGTCCTCTTTGATTTCTTTCACCAGTGTTTTATAGTTTTCTATATATAAGACTTTTGTTTCTTTAGGTAGATATATTCCTAAGTATTTTATTCTTTTTGTTGCAATGGTGAATGGAATTCTTTCCTTAATTTCTTTTTCTATTTTCTCATTGTTCGTGTATAGGAATGCAAGGGATTTCTGTGTGTTGATTTTATATCCTGCAACTTTATTATATTCATTGATTAGCTCTAGTAATTTTCTGGTGGAGTCTTTAGGGTTTTCTATGTAGAGGATCATGTCATCTGCAAACAGTAAGAGTTTTACTTCTTCTTTTCCATATTGGATTCCATTTTTTTTTCTTTTTCTGTTCTGATTGTTGTGGCAAAAACTTCCAAAACTATGTTGAACAGTAGTGGTAAAAGAAGGCACCCTTGTCTTTCCTGACTTTAGGGGAAATGCATTCAGTTTTTCACCATTGAGGATAATGTTTGCTGTGGGTTTGTCATAGATAGCTTTTATTATGTTGAGGTATGTTCCTTCTATTCCTGCTTTCTGGAGAGTTTTTATCATAAATGGATATTGAATTTTGTGAAAGACTTTCTTTGTATCTCTTGAGATAATCATATGGCTTTTATTTTTCAATTTGTTAATGTGGTGTATTACATTGATTGATTTGTGGATATTGAAGAATCCTTGCATCCGTGGGTTAAAGCCCACTTGGTCATGATATATGGTCTTTTTAATGTGTTGTTGGATTCTGATTGCTAGAATTTTGCTAAGGAATTTTGCATCTATGTTCATCAGTGATATTGGCCTGTAGTTTTCTTTTTTTGTGGCATCTTTGTCAGGTTTTAGTATTAGGGTGATGGTGGCCTCATAGAATGAGTTTGGAAGTTGACCTTCCTCTGCAATTTTCTGGAAGAGTTTGAGTAGGATAGGTATTAGCTCTTCTCTACATTTTTGGTAGAATTCAGCTGTGAAGCTGTTTGGACCTGGGCTTTTGTTTGCTGGAAGATTTCTGATTATAGTTTCATTTTCCATGCTTGTGATGGGTCTGTTAAGATTTTCTATTTCTTCCTGGTTCAGTTTTGGAAAGTTTTACTTTTCTAAGAATTTGTCCATTTCTTCCACGTTGTCCATTTTATTGGCATGTAATTGCTGATAGTAGTCTCTTATGATCCTTTGTATTTCTGTGTTGTCTGTTGTGATCTCTCCATTTTCATTTCTAATTTTATTGATTTAATTTTTCTCCCTTTGTTTCTTAATGAGTCTGGCTAATGGCTTGTCTATTTTATTTATCCTTTAAAGAACCAGCTTTTGGCTTTGTTGATTTTTTTCTATGGTCTCTTTTGTTTCTTTTGCGTTTATTTCTGCCCTAATTTTTTAAGATTTCTTTCCTTCCACTAACCCTGGGGTTCTTCATTTCTTCCTTTTCTAGTTGCTTTAGGTGTAGAGTTAGGTTATTTATTTGACTTTTTTCTTGTTTCTTGAGGTGTGCCTGTATTGCTATGAACCTTCCCCTTTGCACTGCTTTTACAGTGTCCCACAGGTTTTTGGTTGTTGTGTTTTCATTTTCATTTGTTTCTATGCATATTTTGATTTTCTTTTTGATTTCTTCTGTGATTTGTTGGTTATTCAGAAGCGTGTTGTTCAGCCTCCATATTTTGGAATTTTTAATAGTTTTTCTCCTGTAAATGATATCTAATCTTACTGCATTGTGGTCAGAAAAGATGCTTGGAATGATTTCAGTTTCTTTGAATTTACCAAGGCTAGATTTATGGCCCAGGATGTGATCTATCCTGGAGAAGGTTCCGTGTGCACTTGAGAAAAAGGTGAAATTCATTGTTTTGGGGTGAAATGTCCTATAGATATCAATTAGGTCTAACTGGTCTATTGTATCATTTAAAGTTTGTGTTTCTTTGGTAATTTTCTGTTTAGTTGATCTATCCATAGTTTGAGCAGGGTATTACAGTCTCCCACTATTATTGTGTTATTGTTAATTTCCCCTTTCATACTTGTTAGCGTTTGTCTTACATATTGCGGTGCTCCTATGTTGGGTGCATATATATTTATAATTATTATATCTTCTTCTTGGATTAATCCTTTGATCATTATGTTGTGTCCTTCATTGTCTCTTTTCATAGCCTTTGTTTTAAAGTCTATTATCTGATATGAGTATTGCTCCTCCTGTTTTCTTTTGGCCTCTCAGTTCAGTTCAGTTCAGTCTCTCAGTTGTGTCTGACTCTTTGTGACCCCATGAATTGCAGCACGCCAGGCCTTCCTGTTCATCACCATCTCTATTTGCAAAGAATATCTTCTTCCAGCCCTTCACTTTCAGTCCCTATGTGTCCCATGTTTTGAGGGGGGTCTCTTGTAGACAACATATATAGGGGTCTTATTTTTGTATCCATTCAGCCAGTCTTTGTCTTTTGGTTGGGGCATTCAACCCATTTACATTTAAAGTAATTATTGATAAGTATGATCCCATTGCCATTTAATTTATTATTTTGGTTCGAGTTTATACACCCTTTTTGTGTTTCCTGTCTACACAAGATCCTTTAGCATTTGTTGGAGAGCTGGTTTGGTGGTGCTGAATTCTCTCAGCTCTTGGTTGTCTGTAAAGCTTTTGATTTCTCCTTCATATTTGAATGAGATCCTTGCTGGGTACAGTAATCTGGGCTGTAGGTTATTTTCTTTCATCACTTTAAGTATGTCCTGCCATTCCCTGCTGGCCTGAAGAGTTTCTATTGAAAGATCAGCTGTTACCCTTATGGGAATCCTGTTGTGTGTTATTTGTTGTTTTTCCCTTGCTGCTTTGAATATTTGTTCTTTGTGTTTGACCTTTGTTAGTTTGATTAATATGTGTCTTGGGAGTGTTTTGCCTTCAGTTTATCCTTCAGTTTGGGACTCTCTGGGTTTCTTGTACTTGGTTGATAATTTCCTTCCCCATTTTAGGGAGGTTTTCAACTATTATTTCCTCAAGTATCTTCTCATGGTCTTTCTTTTTGTTGTCTTCTCCTGGGACTCCTATGATTCGAATGTTGGGGCATTTAACATTGTCCCAGAGGTCTCTGAGGTTGTCCTCATTTCTTTTAATTCGTTTTTCTTTTTTCCTCTCTGTCTCATTTATTTCTACCATGCTATCTTCTACCTCACTAATCCTATCTTCTGCCTCCGTTATTCTAGTATTTGTTCCCTCTAGAGTGTTTTTGATATCACTTATTGCATTATTCATTATAGATTGACTCTTTTTTTATTTCTTCGAGGTTCTTGTTAAACCTTTCTTGCATCTTCTCAATCCTTGTCTCCAGGCTATTTATCTGTGATTCCATTTTGTTTTCAAGATTTTGGATCATTTTCATTGTCATTATTTGGAATTCTTTATCAGGTAGATTCCCTATCTCTTCCTCTTTTGTTTGGTTTGGTGGGCATTTATCCTGTTCCTTTACCTGCTGGTTATTCGTCTGTCTCTTCATCTTGTTTATATTGCTGTGTTTGGGGTGACCTTTCTGTATTCTGACATTTTGTGGAGTTCTCTTTAATGTAGAGTTTCCTCACTGTGGGTGGGGCTGTATGGGTGACTTGTCAGGATTTCCTAGTTGCAGAAGCTTGTGTCGGTGCTCTGGTAGGTGGAGCTGGATTTCTTCTCTCTGGAGTGCAATGAAATGTCCAGTAATGAGATGTCAGTGGGTTTGGAGTGACTTGGGGCAGCCTGTATATTGAAGCTCAGGGCTGTGGTCCTGTGTTGGTGGAGAATTTGCATGGTATGTCCTGCTCTGGAACTTGTTGGCCTTTGCGTGGTGCTTGGTTTCAGTGTAGGTATGGAGGCATTTGATGATTTCCTGTTAACTAATGTTCCCTGGAGTCAGGAGTTCTCTGGTGTTCTCAGAATTTGGACTTAATCCTCCTGCTTCTGGTTTTCAGTCTTATTTTTACAGTAGCCTCAAGACTTCTCCATCTATACAGCACCATTGATAAAACATCTCCTTTCGAAGACAATGGGCTGCTTTTCTGGGTGCCTGATGTCCTCTGCCAGCATTCAGAAGTTGTTTTGTGGAATTTACTCAGTGTTCAAATGTTCTTTTGATGAATTTGTGGGAGAGAAAGTGGTCTCCCCATCCTATTCCTCTGCCATCTTAGGACCGCCCCCTCCAGATATCCTTTTGACTTGCCCCTCATTTTACTTGACACCTACACTAATAATTAATTGTCCGAGAGGCCTTGTCTGACTACTCTAGTAAAACTGCACCCCTAGATCACTCTTAAATTCTTTATAGTTTTTTTTTAAACTATATAGTTCCCTGATATTGTGCAATGTATTAATGTATTTTTATATAGAATGTAAGTTTCAAGAGGATAGGAATATTGTCTGTTTTGTTCATGGCTCAATTCTTTTCAAGAAGAGTATGTGACACATGGACTTCCTGGGTGGCTCAGTAGTAAAGAATCCACCTGCAATGCAGGAGACTCAGGTTCAGTCCCTGTTTCAGGAAGATCCCCTGGAGAAGGAAATGGCAACCCACACTAGTATTCTTGCTTGGGAAATCCCATGAACAGAGGAGCCTGGCAGGCTACAGTCAATGGTGTTGCAAAAGAGTTGGACATATCTTAGTGACTAAACAACAACAACATGTGACACTTAGTAGGTATTCAGTAAATATTTTCTGAATGAATGAATGATGGATGAGTAAATAGAACTGGCTTTACTGACATAGTTTCCTACCTCCCCACCATCATGGGAACATTTGAAAATTGTCTGAGTTTGAATTCTCAACCCTCTTATTAATGCCTTATTTAAAATAGGAATTTAATGAACAGAAGAAAATGTGTACATGAAAACTGATACTAGTGTGTTTAAGTGAAAAACTGAATATAGAAACTGTGATTCCTCATTTTATACAAATACCACTCTGTTGGATGTCCTTCTCACCACTCACAGCAATTAGTGTAGCAGCTACTGTTAATGCTTCTGTTATTGTTATTTCATTTCTGATGTCTGTCACCTGTTGGAGAACTGCCCTCAACCTGTTGGATACCTCCTTTCTGCTCCTTCCTCCTACTGGAGGCAGCTCTTAACCAGTGACTTAACAATGTGACTTTATAAATACTTCAGGCCCTGGACCCCTTGGAAGGACTCCATACATGTTTTTTGTACTGTTTTCAGAGCCCCCCATGTATTTCAACTAAAGATACCACCTGTCAGATTGTGCTAAATGCCGTACCCTTGTGGTGTGGCCTCTTTCAAGTCTTGCTTTCCTACTCCTCTACAATGCTTTTCTAAGAACACAATTTTTAGTAACTAATTTTCACATGAATTCTATTTTCAGGGTCTATTTCTGGGGAATCCAATCTCAGGCAAAGGGAGAAGGTATCTTTTATTTTTTGCAGATTTCTTTTTTTTTTAATCTTATTTTATATTGGTGTATAGCCAGTTAACAATGTTGTGATAATTTTCAGGTGGACAGGAGAGGGGTTCAGCCACTCATATACATGTATCCTTTCTCACCCAAACTTTCCTCCCATGCAGGCTTCCACATAACATTGAGCAGAGTTCCCTATACTATACAGTAGGTCCTTGTTGGCTATCCATTTTAAACGTAGCAGTGTGACATGTGTTCCCTAACTATCCCTTCCTCCCATCCTTCCCTTTGCCCATGATGAGATCCTTCTCTAAGTCTCTGAGTAAATAAGTAAGTAAGTCTGTGAGTAATCTGTTTTGTAAATAAGTTCATTTGTACCATTAAAAAAATATTTCATGTGTAAGGATTGTCATATGATATTTGTCCTTCTCTGAGTTACTTCACTCAGTATGACACTCTCTACGTCCATCCATAATGCTGCAAATGGCATTTCATTCCTTTTAATGGCTGAGTAACATTCCATTTTGTATGTATACCACGTCTTCTTTATCCATTTCTCTGTCGATGGACATTTAGGTTGTTTCCATGTCTTGGTTATTGTAAACAGTGTTGCAGTGAACACTGGGGTGCTTTATCCTTTTGTACCATGTTTTTTTCCTCCAATATATGCCCAGGAGTGGGGTTGCAGGGTCATATGGTAGCTCTGTTTTTAGATTTTTAAGGAACTTCCGTAGTGTTTTCCATAGTGGCTCTACCAGTTTACGTTCCTACGAACAGTGTGGGAGGGTTCTGAGAGTGGGTATCTTTATGAGTTCACTTTCTCATTGGCCTGTGCTGTGAATTAGCTAGCTTGGAACCTTGACTCTTCATCTTCTCTGAGAGTTCAGATATGAGTAACATCTGCGGTTTTTCTAGGACCCAGAGGAAACTGGCTGTATCCTTGTCTGTGTACTTGCCTTCTTTGATATTTGAAATATTCTGTTTTTCCTGTAAACGTAATAGGAGAGAAAAGGGGGAAATGGAGTTTTTTGTTTGTGTGTGTGTTGCGGGGGGAGGGGGCAAGTGGTAGACATCTTTTCTTTTTTTTTATTTCTTCAGTAATTTACTTCTCTATATTACTCTCCCTACCCCACCTCAATTCAAAAATCATTAGAGTTTCACCTTCTTCTGTTCACCTGTTTCTCCCTTCCCTATAATATTTCCTTTGTCATACCATGTCCTTTATTAGTGAAGAGTATTGTCTAAGCTGTCAGCTCTCTGATTATAGTTCAACATAATTACAACTATGTTAAGCAATTATTTGTTATGCATGTTACCTCTAGTTGATTGTGAGGTGCTTAAGGGAAGGGTTGCATGACTTACTGATCTTGTCTTTCCCATGGTGCTCAACATAGGATTTGGCATGTGATTAAATATTTCTTAAACAAATTATAGTGATTATAGTCATATTAAAAGGGCATATATTTGAGTAAAGTTTTTTTCTCTAATTTTATCATGCCCTCATCTCCTAAAAGATTAATTATTTTCCTCTTTGAATTTGAAGACTTATGGTTTGTTTTTTAATTGCTTGTTGAAAGACTTAAATTAATCTGCTTATACTTGATACTTTGTGGATTTTATAGAGTAAATACTCGTTTGTTGAATGGAGATTTTTCTGTTCATCTAATGCTAATTACCACCCATCACTGAACTATTCTAGAGCTTGAAGATGTATTTCATTAAAGAGATTCTAAAGTAAACTTCACTCTTTGGGACATCAGGTTAAAAACCAGCTTAATAAGATGGTTAAATTATTAGTGTAATAACACTTTTGCACAGTCTGAAGATGATCAAGGTTTCATCTGCTTTTCTAGTAACTTGCTGAAATTGCGTTCTTGAAGGTTGTTTAAATTTTTAATTCTTATATGAGCAAATGGAAAAATCTAGCTGAGTTTGTCTAGTCAACATTCAGATAAAGTTCACAATAGTGAGTTCTGAAATAGAGACTTAGATACAGAAAAGAAAAACAATGATTAACTTTGAGAAAACAGTGTCTTTTTTTTTTTTTTTATAACCAAGGAGGCCAATAAGAAGTTGTTAATATTCGGCTATTACGTTACTAAGAGAAGTACAATCCCTCCTTAAGTTGTATCTGTGCACATTCAACTAACAATTATTTAGTAAATATCTACTACATAAGAGCTGCTACTATACTGACTGTTCAAAAGAATTGAAGATCCAATGTCTGGTTCCAGTTAGGAGCTTACAGTCTAGTGGGAAGACATTACTTGGAACAACAGTGAACTTTATAAGTTAGTATATAGAAATGCTACATTATACTGGCTTTGATTATTATTCCTTTAGCTGTTTTAGTCTAACACTTCATTGTTTTTTGCTTATTGTCACAGTCATATTCAGTGCATGAAGGATAGTTAGTGCTCATTTATATGTTGTCCAAGTGAGTGAATAAATGAATGACCCAGAATCTAAAGACTATAGAAAAGTAAAGGGGAATATGGGGGTCAAAAAATGAAGATCATGGCCTCTGGTCCCATCACTTCATGGCAAATAGAAGGAAAACAATGGAGACAGTGACAGACTTTATTTTCTTGGACTTCAAAATCACTGCAGATGGTGACTGCAGCCATGAAATTAAAAGACGCTTGCTCCTTGGAAGAAAAGTTTTGACCAGCTAGATAGCATATTAAAAAGCAGAGACATTACTTTGCCAATAAAGGTCCATCTAGTCAAAACTATTGTTTTCCAGGAAGTTATGTATGGATGTGAGAGTTGGACCATAAAGAAAGCTGAGCACAGAAGAATTGATGCTTTTGAACTGTGGTGTTGGGGGAAGACGCTTGAGAGTCCCTTGGACTGCAAGGAGATCCAACCAGCCCATCCTAAAGGAAATAAGTCCTGAATATTCATTGGAAGAACTGATGCTGAAGCTGAAGCTACAATACTTTGGCTACCTGATGCGAAGAACTGACTACTTGGAAAAGACCCTGATGCTGGGAAAGATTGAAGGCAGAAGGAGAAGGGGATGACAGAAGATGAGATGGTTGGATGGCATCACCAACTCGATGGACATGAGTTTGAGCAAGCTCTGGGAGTTGGTGATGGACAGGGAAGCCTGGCATGCTGCAGTCCATGATGGTCACGAAGAATAGGACACGACTGAGCAACTGAACTGAACTGAACTGATGGGGTCTGGAGTAGTCAGTAAAATCTGCCTGTTAAAAGTATTAATTAGATTGAAAGCCACATGCAAAACTTTAGTAGAAATGGGGCAAACACATTAAGGGGGCTGTGGCTGTCCATCGAATTCTGAGAACTACAGGACTACAAATAATAAAGCCATATTTATTTTGGTTTCATATCTTTGTCTGAATTGTAGCTTTTCCCCCTCCATTGTGGTAATCCATAAGGTATATCACAACTCTGCAGTTTCTCTCTGAGGAATGAGGGGTCTGAGTCCCATAATAGGAAGATGAGCACATACAATGTCTTTCTTTGAAAACCAGTGGAGCTTACATGCAGGAGAGCTGAAGGGCTGTAGAAAACAGAAAACCAAGACTTTACTCTTTAAAATGTGCCCAAACTCACACATTCTGAGTCCCAGGAGGTTGAATGGTGCTGGGCTCAGACCCACTTAGTGATCTTAGAGAGTTCCTGGAGAGACAAAGGGCAGCTGGGAGTCCTCCCAGGGAATGTGTTGCCGGTGGCAGCAATTTTCGTGATCTTGTTCTACAGGGCTGACAGCTATGCTGGTGAGCACGATTTTGGAATCCTCCCTTTAGTCTATTAGTGCCGGAGGCCTGCCCGCCCATTGTTGTTCCCATGGAAGTCACTTACTGGCCACACAGCCAGCTGTGTTGGGGCCTACCATGCCTGATACCATGCCTGCAGCAACCACTGGCCAGGGGCCAGTTCTGTCTTCCAGCATGCCCACAGCATTTGGTTCCACAATAAGAGAAGGAAGCACACAGCTCACATGGGTAATAATCCTGGAACATCTGACTCTAGTGGCCAGAGGGGAACATGCTGCTGGGTCCCATGTGTGCTTAGTCGCTCAGTCATGTCTGACTCTTTGCAACCCCATAGATGATAGCCTGCCAGGCTCCTCTGTCCAGGGGGATTCTCTAGGCAAGAATACTGGAGTGGGTTGCCCTGCCCTCCTCCAGGGAATCTTTGTAGGGATCGAATCCAGGTTTCCTGCATTGCAGGCGGATTCTCTACCATCTTAGCCACCAGGGAAGACATATGGTCACTTCTCCAAAACCAGGAGACATACAGATCTACCTAATACATATAAATAAACACAAATAATTAGGGAAAATTGGGAGATAGAGGAATATATTCCCAACAAAAGAACAAGATAATACCCAAGAAAAAGATAAATGAAGCAAAGATAAGCAATGTACCCAATAGAGTTCAAGGTAATGATCATAAAGATGCTCACTGAACTTGGGAGAAGAATGGATGAACACAGTGAGAATTTCAATAAAGAGTTCAGTTCAGTTCAGTTGCTCAGTTGTGTCTGATTCAGTGTGACTCCATAGACTGCAGCACACCAGGCTTCCATGTTCACCACCAACTCCTGGAGCTTAGTCAACTCATGCCCATCGCGTCAGTGATGCCATCCAACCATCTCATCCTCTGTCATCCCCTTCTCCTCCCTCCTTCAGTCTTTCCCAGTATCAGTCTTTTCAAATGTGTCAGTTCTTCGCATCAAGTGGCCAAAGTATTGGAGTTTCAGCTTCAGCATCAGTCTTCCCAATGAATATTCAGGACTGATTTTTTTTTTTTTTTTTTACAATTCACTGGTTGAATATCCTTGCAGTCCAAGAGACTCTCAAGAGTCTTATCCAACACCACAATTCAAAAGCATCAATTCTTTGGTGCTCAGATTTGTTTACAGTCAAACTGTCACATCCATACATGACTACTGAAAAAACCATAGCTTTGACTAGATGGACCTTTTTTGGCAAAGTAATGTCTCTGCTTTTTAATATACTGTCAGTTTGGTCAAAACTTTTCTTCCAAGGAGTAAACTTCTTTTAATTTCATGGCTGAAGTCACCATCTGCAGTGATTTTGGAGCCCCCCAAAATAAAGTCTATCACTATTTCCATTTCTGTCACTGTTTCCCCATCTATTTGCCATGAAGTGATTGGACTGGATGCCATAATCTTAGTTTTCTGAATTTTGTGTTTTAAGACAACTTTTTCACTCTCCTCTTTGACTTTCATCAAGAGGCTCTTTAGTTCCTCACTTTCTGCCATAAGGGTGGTGTCATCTGCATATCTGAGGTTATTGATATTTCTCCTGGCAACTTGATCCCAGTTGGTGCTTCATCCAATATTTCCTGCATATAAGTTAAATAAGCAGGAAGACAATATACAGCCTTGATGTACTCCTTTCCTGACTTGGAGCCAGTCTGTTGTTCCATGTCCAGTTCTAACTGTTGCTTCCTGACCTGCATGCAGATTCCTCAGGAGGGAGGTCAGGTAGTCTGGTATTCCCATCTCTTGAAGAATTTCCCGCAGTTTATTGTGATCCACACAAAGACTTTGGCATAGTCAATAAAGCAGAAATAGATGTTTTTCTGGAACTCTCTTGCTTTTTCCATGATCCAACAGATGTTGGCAATTTGATCTCTGGTTCCTCTGCCTTTTCTAAATCCAGCTTGAACATCTGGAAGTTCATGGTTCATGTACTGTTGAAGCCTAACTTGGAGAATTTTGAGTATTACTTTACTAGCGTGTGAGATGAGTGCAATTGTGCGGTCATTTGAACATTCTTTCACATTGCCTTTCTTTGGGATTGGAATGAAAACTGACCTTTTCCAGTCCTGTGGCCACTGCTGAATTTTACAAATTTGCTGGCATATTGCGTGCAGTACTTTCACAGCATCATCTTTTAAGATTTGAAATAGCTCAACTGGAATTCCATCATTTCCTCTAGCTTTGTTCATAGTGATGCTTCCTAAGGCCCACTTGACTTCGCATTCCAGGTATCTGTCTCTAGGTGAGTGATCACACCATTGTAACAATAAAGAGTTAGAAAATATATAAAATAACCAAAAAGAGCTGACATGCAATACCTGAAAAATGCACTAGAGGAAATCAGTGGTAGATTAGATGATACAGAAGAGTGGAGCAGTGATCTGGAAGATAGAATAGTAAAAGTCACCTGGGCTTAACAGAAAAAAAGAAAAATAATTTTAAAATGTGGACAGTTTAAGAGACCTCTGGTAAAACAACAAGCATACTAAGATTTGCATTATAGAGGTCACAGAGGGAGAAGAGAGAGAGAAAGTGGAACAGAATTTATCTGATGAAAAAATAGCTGGAAACTTTCCTAACATGAGGAAGGAAGCAAATATCCAGCTCTTGGAAGCACAGTCCTAAACAAGAGAAACCTATATCTATACATAGTATAATTAAAATGGCAAAAATTAGAGAGTGAATTTTAAAGGAAGTAAGGAAAAAGCAACTAGTTATGTACCAGGGAAGTCCTATAAGGCCATCTACTGATTTTTCAACAGAAACTTTACAGGCCAGAAGGGAATGGCCTGTTATATTCAAAGTACTGAAAAGAAAAAAATGTACAACCGAGAATGCTTTATTGACAACGTTATTATTCAGAATTTCCCAGATAAGCAAAAGCTAAAGGAGTTTATCACCCTAGAGCAACCTTACAAGAAATGTTAAAGGTCTTCTCTAAGCAGTGAAGAAAAGGCTACTACTACAAGTAAAAGAATTATGAAAAAAGTCTCACTAGTAAAGACAAACATGTAGAAAGGTAGTGGATCAACCCCTTACAAAGCTAGTAGAAAGGTTAAAAGACAAAAGTAGTGAAATCATCTTTATCTACAATGAATTATTAAGGGATACACAAAATAAAAAGATGTAAAATATCACATCAAAAAAAAATGTGAGGGGGACTAAAAATACAGGGCTTTTAGGAGGTATTTAAACTTATGTTGAAATAGGCTACTGTCTACATTAGGTTGTTATATATAAATTTCATAGGAACCAGAAAACCAAAAACCTGTAATAGATACACACACACACACACAAATAAATACACAAAAAAAGAAAAAATAATCTAAACATAATGCTAAAGATAGTTATCAAATCACAAGGGAAGAGAGCAAAAGAAAGGGACAGAAAAAAACAACAAAAGTAACCAGAGAACAGTTAAAAAATGGCAGTAGTTACATACCTATCCATAATTACTCTAAATGTAAATGGATTAAATGTTCCCATAAAAGACATAGAATGGCTGAATGGATTTAAAAAAATGATCCATATATATATACTACCTATAAGATACTCACTTCAGATCTAAAGACTTTCACAGACTGAATGTGAAGGGGTAGAAGAAATATTCCATGTAAACGGAAGCAAAAACTGAGCTGGGGTAGCAGTACTTATATCAGACAAAATAAACATTAAAATAAAAACTATAACAAAGAAGAGTTTTCAGTTCAGTTCAGCTGCTGAGTCGCGTCCGATTCTTTGGACCCCATGGACGGCAGCACATCAGGCCTCCTTGTCCATCACCAACTCCCAGAGTTTACTCAAACTCATGTCCATTGAGTTGGTGATGCCATCCAACCATCTCATCCTCTGTTGTCCCCTTCTCTTCCCCCCTTCAGTTTTTCCCAGCATCAGGGTCTTTTCCAATGAGTCAGTTCTTCACATCAGGTGGCCAAAGTATTGGAGTTTCAGCTTCAACATCAGTCCTTCCAATGAATATTCAGGACTTATTTCCTTTAGGATGGGCTGGTTGGATCTCCTTGCAATTCGAAGGGACTCTCAAGAGTCTTCTCCAAAGCAATCCAACAAGAGGATATAAGTTATGTAAATATCTATGGTCCCAATGTATGTATGCTTAGTCACTAAGTCATGGCTGATTCTTTGCTCCCAACATGTGTGTGTGTTAGTTGCTCAGTTGTGTCTGACTCGTGACCCCATGGACTGTGGCCCACCAGATTTCTCTGTCCGTGGGATTCTCCAGGCAAGAATACTGGAGTGGATTGCCATTCCCTTCTCCGGAGGAACTTCCCAACCCAGACAACAAACCCTGGTCTCCTGCATTGCAGGCAGGTTCTTTACCATTTGAGCTACAGGACACATAAATACATAAAGTAAGTATTATGAAGCATAAAGGGAGAAAATGACAGTAAAGCAGTAATGCATATTCTTTTTAAATGCACATGGAACATTCTCCAAAATAGATCACATGCTAAACTACAAAGCAAGTCTTAATAATTTTAAGAAGATTAGATTAAATCTTATCAGGCATCTATTTTGACCACAACAATATGATAGTAGAATTCATTTACAAGAAGAAAACACAAGAACTCAGAGGCTGAACGTCATGCTAAATAACAATGGCTCAACAAAGAAATCAAAGGAGAAATAAAAAACAACTTATGACAAATGAAAACAAACACAATGTACCAAATCTATGGGACTCAGTAAAATGAGTTCTAAGAGGGAACTTTATAGCAATACAGACCTACCTCAAGAAACAGGGACAACCTTAAACTATCTAACCTTTACACCTGATGGAGCTAGAAAAAGAAAAAGAAAGGCCTAAAGTTAGTGAAAACAAGGAACTAATAAATTTGAGTGGAAATAAATGATGTTTAGGCTAGAAAATAATAAAAAAAACTCAATGAAACAAAAAGCTTTTTTTTTTTTGAAAGATAAGCAAAATTGATAAAACTTTAGCGAGATTCATCAAGAAACAGAGAGAGGACCCCAGATAAATAAAATCAGAAATGAAAGAGGAGAAACTACAACCACCACCACAAAGATACAAAAGATCATAAGAGATTGCTGCAAACAATTATACAACAATGAACTGGACAACCCAGAAAATATGGATAGATTCCTAGAAATGTGTAAATTTCCAGTACTGAATCTGAACAAACTGATTACTAGTAGTAAAATTGAATCTGTAATCAAAATTCCTCTAACACCATCAATGAGCTATTAGAGGAAGAAGAAATAGTATGTGTATATACACACACACACACACACCACACAATGGAGTATTACTCAGCCATAAAAATAATGAAGTTCTACTTAGAGAATACTAAGCTTAGTGAAGTAAGTCAGAGAAAAAAACAATACTGTATAATATCATTTATATGTGAAATCTAAAAAATGATACAAATGAATGTATAGTGAAAGAGAAACAGGCTCCAAAACAGAAACAAACACCCACATTGGAAGCAAGCTTGTGGTTACCAAAGGAGAGAGGGAAGGGGTAAGGGACAAGTTAGGGATTTGGCATTAATAGATATAAACTGTTAGGTATAAAATAGCTAAGCAAGAGAGATAGCACAGGAAATTATGGCTGTGCTGTGCTGTGCTTAGTCGCTCAGTTGTATCTGACTCTTTGCAACTCCATGGACTATAGCCTGCCAGGCTCTTCTGTCCACAGGGATTCTCCAGGCAAAAATGCTGAAGTGGGTTGCCATGCCCTCCTCCAGGGGATCTTCCCTACATAGGGATCAGACTCAGGTTTCCTGCATTGCAGGCAGATTCTTTACTGTCTGAATCACCAAGGAAGCCCAAGAATACTAGAGTGGGTAGCCTGTCCCTTCTCCAGGGGTTCTTCCTGACCCAGGAATTGAGCCAGGGTGGATTCTTAACCAGCCAAGCTACCAGGGAAGCCTGGGAATTATGGCGATTATCTTGTAATAACATAATTCAGCATAATCTGCAGAAATACTGAATCACTATACTGTACACCTGAAGCTAGTATAATATTGTAAATCAACTATAATTTTAAAAACCTCCTAACAAAGCTAGGACCAGTCGACTTTATAGGTGAATTCTACCAAGCATTTAAAGAAGAATTAATAGCTATTCTCCTCAAACTATTTTGAAATACTGAAGAAGGACCATCACTCTCAAATTTATTCTATGAGACTAGAATTACCCTGATAGCAAACAAGAAAGTGGTGCTTTCAAGACAGTATGGTTCCAGCACAAAAACAAACATATAAATCAATGGAACAGAATAGTGAGCCCAGAAATAAGTCTACACTTACATGATCAATAAAGCTCTGACAAAAAGGCTAGAGTATACAGTTGACATTTGAACAGTGTGGGGCGTTAGGGTCACTAGCTTTCTGTGCAGTCAAAAATCTGAGTATAACTTTATGGTTGACCCTCTGTGTCTGTGGTTCCGCACCTGCAGATTCAACCATTTATAGTGCACTGCTGTAGTATGTATTTAATGAAAAAATCCATATTTAAACAGAACTACACCATTCAATCCTGTACGGTTCAAAGGTCAACTGTATAATAGGGAAAAAACAGTTTCTTCAACAAGTCCTGTTGGGACAACTTGTTAGATATATGCAAATGAATAAACCTGTATCACTTTTTCATAACATATACAAAAATAAACTGAGAATGGATTAAAGACTTCAGTATAAGACCTGAAAACATAAAGCTCCTAGAAGAAAACATAGGCAGTAAACTCTTGACATTGGTGTTAGCAATGTCTTTTTGCATCTGTCTCCTCAAGCAAGGGCAACAAAAGTAAAATTTAGCAAATAGGACTATAGCAAATAAAAGCTTTTACATAGCAAAGGAAGCCATTAACAAAACAAAAAGGCAACCTACCAATTGGGAAGAGGTATTTACAAATGATATGTCTGATATCTGATACAAGATATACCAGTATACCAATATTTTAATATCCAAAATATAGAAAAAAAATCTCATAGTGCTCAGTATCAGAAAAACAGGAAACCAACCACCAAATTCAATAAGAAAAAAATAAGCAGAGGACCTGAATACGTTTTTTTTTTCTGAAGAAGACATACAGAGACCCAACAGACCCATGAAAAGATCCTCAATATCATTAATCATCAGGGAAATACAAATCAGTACCATGATGAGATATCACTTCATACCTGTCAGAATGCCTTTCATCAAAAAGAATGACAACAAACAAGTCTTTGGGAAGTTGGGGAGAAAAATGAACTCCAGTATACTATGTTGGGAATGTAAATTGTGCTAGCCACTGTGAAAAACTGTGGTTCCTCAAAAAATTAAAAATAGAACCACAATATGATCCAGCAAATTCATTTCAGGATATCTAGCTAGAAAAAAAAACACTAATTGAAAGAGACATATGTACCCCTATGTTCATTGGAATATTATTTACAATAGCAACATAGGTATCCATCTATAGGTAAATAAATAGAGAAGATATGGTGTGTGTATATATATATATAGTACATTCATATATTTATCATGAGGAATATAAATATTACTCAGCCATCAAAAAGTAAATCTTGCCATTTGCAACAACATGGATGGATGTAGAGGGAATTTATGCTAAGTGAACTAAATCAGACATAGGAAAATACTGTATCATCTCACATATATGTGGAATCTAAAAAAGAAAAAAACGAAGCAAAATATGAATAAACTCAAAGATTCAGAGAACAAAATTGTGATTGCCAGAGGGAAAGGGAGAGGGAAATAGATGAAATAGGTGAAGTGGATTAAGAGCTACAAAGTTCCACTCATAAGTAAGCCATAGAATGTTATGTATAACATATGTAATATAGTCAACAGTATCATAACAATTTTGTATAACAGATGGTTACTAGACTCATCAGGGTGGTCATTTCTTAAGTTATATAAAAGGTGAAGCACTTTATTGTACACCTAAAAGTAGCATAATTGCTGTTGTTGTTGTTGTTCAGTCACTCAGTCATGTCTGACTCTTTGTGACCCCATGGACTGTATGCCAGCTATACCTCAATTGAAAGAAGGAAAATAAGTAGCTTCTTTTCTTTAAAATATTCTATAAGGTATTTCATTAATTTAGTCTGACAATCCCCTATATTTCAATTATTCTGTCAGTTGAGTAGTTTTTGTAAAACAGAATTGTGATCAAATTATTCCTTTGTTAAATGCCCTTATTGATTCCCTATGATTTTAAGATAGAACTTGATGTTCTTAGAGGAAGGAGAGAATGAGATAATGAGGCTTACTATATGTCAGGCACCATCCTAAGTGCTTTCCATGTACTATGTAATGTAACATATAGGTATATAATTAATTATATATAATTATTTAAAATAATTCTTACAACTTTCTTATGTGGTAGATACCATTATTAATCCTGTATGTGTGGAGGAAAGGTCAGGTTAGATAGATAAGCCAGTTGTCCATAGGGGTAAAATGTTGTAAGGCTGGTATCCCAAGTCCAGATAGTGAAACTCCAAAAACCAAGGTGTTGGCCACTACATTATACTGACTCCTGAGAGGAGAGAAATGTCTAATGGCATCAGGTTAAAATACCTTGATACATCCATCATATTACATGAAGACTGTCTAATTAAAGTGAAAGTTGGTGGCTGCCAGTATTTACTTCTGTGATTCCTTTGTTGTTGTTGTTTTCTTTTTAAATGTTTCTTTAGCTAACAACTTTCATTCTGTTATTTTTAAGAAGTAATTTATGGTCAAGTGCCATGCTCTAGAAATCATTTCTTTCCTCTTTCCCTTGTTCTTTCTTTCCTCTCCCTTTTTCCTTTCTTCTTTTCAAGTACTTTTTCATATCTTTTTATGATCCACTGATCTCCATTTCAGGGTTTAATCCTCAGAGACTGATCCTTTTTCTCCATTTATTTTCTTGGAGGTAACCTTTGTTATAGTAGCTAAGAACATAGAGAGAATTTTGAACCAGACTGCTTGGTTTGAATCCTGAAATTCCTATTTGCTAGCTTTGCAACCATGGGTCTTTCTGTGTCTCATTATCTTAATCTGTAAATTGGAAGTGGTGGGGGTAATAGTATTTACCTCCTAGGTTTGTTGGGAGGATCAAATATAATAGTCGTTAAAACAGTGCCTGGTATGTGATAAAGACTACATATACAGTTATTGTATATTCTGTGAATCCTACAAGAAAGAGCTTTTACCTGAATAATGAATTATCCGCTATTGACATGTAAGAGTGTCAGGGAAAGAGAAAGCCAGTAAACTAGATCAAAAGAGTTGTAGTCATAGAAATAAAACCAATTGCAGTAGTGCTGCCTCCAGCTAATAGAGAGGGGAGATGAAAGGAGTCTAAAAACGTTGCTCTCAAACCTCACCTTTTTGGGCCTGTACATAGGGAAGGGGAAACACAGACTGCCCCGTAACTTGCCTTCTCACCTGCCCATTAAAAAAAAGAAATCATCAAATAGTAATACTAATAGCTGCAATTTATTGAGTGCCTATTTGGTGCCATTTTTCACAGGAAGATGAGGCCTAATTAAGTTCTGTAAATTGCCAAATATTACACATTGGAATCTGAAGCATAACGTAGAGACTGACTTCTGAACCCAGAAAATTTCCAGCCGAAGGCCTTGTTTCCTAAGTCTTTTACCACATTCTGGAAACACACTATCCAGGAATGGGGAGAAGTGATTGAAATAAAGTTCACTGGACAAGGTGAAAATAATAATTATATATGCTATATATAAAATCTATAATTCTCTTTTGGTTTCAGAAATATTTCAAGTGCCTCAATGAATGAGTATATAGGATTGGTCAAAAAGTTCATTTAGGTTTTTCTGTAATATTTTATGAGCTTTCTGGCCAACCTAATACATTTAATAAATTTTAATTTAGGGGCTACCATGTACTAGGTGCTGCTCTAGATATAGGGCATAGCATAGTAAACAAATAGGCATGATTCCTGTTTTCCTGGAGTTCTTAGGTACAAAAAAAGAATGCTGTCTCTTTTGTAAATACAAAGAAAGTGTGAGAGTATTGATCTCTAGTACATGCTCAAGGAATAAATTGTTCCCATAGAACAGAAACTCGCACCATTCTTTGTCATGAATAAACAATCTGTGATTCTCTTGTTCTGAATGACTCACTAGAATAGATCTACTTCAGACTTAAAAAAATGGACCTCTATGTTATAATAATTCCATAAATTTTTTCTGTTCTCTGGGAACTTACATTTTCTACTTGGATTCTTATCTGTCAGTATCAAGTAAAATTCCCTTTCTTCATCATTATGCTTAAAAAAGGACAAATTCTGTTATTCCTCAGTTTGAAGCAATTCAGACTACACAGTATCACAGTGTGTTAATGGTAAAACTGCTTCTGAACAGGAAAAATTATTCAGCAAGGGCTTTATATAAACAAGAGCAAGAAATGCTGTGGAATTGCGATGAGCTACAGCAGATGAAGATAAAGGGGATTCTGTGTATTTGGACCGTAGTTTCTCAGGAAAAAGGCACCAAATGTGGAATTTGTGGCTCTCCTGCTGCTTTTCCTTATAACTTGTTGTCTGAAATATGAAATTGGCTTTGATATGACTAAATGGATAGCTCAAGCAGTTTGTAATGAGATTCAGATTCTTTCATCTCTAAGCTTCTGGTTCTAAAGAGACAAAGCTATTACTCTCTGATGGGTGTTTGGTGATCTGTGCAAGATGGGTCACGGCCCAGCTTCTCAAAGGCAGATAGATAGATCACTGAGAAACTGATAAATGGTGGGAAAGGACAATCTCATTAGCTAGCTCATTAACAATTTTTTTTTTTTTTTTAGAGAAACCCAAGAGTGACTAAACATGGAGATTAAATTCTCAGCCTTGGATAGTAAACAGGACCACATTAGCAAGGCATTGTGAAAATTCCTTATCCTTAGCTGAGCTGAGCTGAGGTGTGGGATGGATTAATACTGTACTATCTAGAAACTTTCATAAACATTTCTTTAAAAATAAAAAATACAACTTTTTGTTTTTAAAGTTCATGCTTCAAACAGAAGTACAGCTTTTCCTTTATAGTTATGCACATAAATCTCACCATCATGTCCCAGGAGAAAATCTATTTTTACTGCATCAGCAACGAAGCTGTTCTGAGAAACACATTTCTTTCAAAAATAGAAAGTAACAAATAAAAATTTAGGAAGAGTTTTGTTAAGTATTCTTCAATATGTTAAGTTCACAAGGATTATATTTGACCATTATTTTTTGAGTTAGGTATTTTGGAAAAAAAAAAAGCAAAATAGTAAAGAAAAATAAAACATTGCTCAAAATAATCCCCACCCCATTTCAGAATGTTTTAAAATAATTGAATGATCATCCACCATGTATTAGATTTTAATGTCATTAATGCATTAGGCAAATCTTTAATGCCTAGAAAAATACTTTGCATGTAGTTGAAACTCAGTACATATTTAACTTTTCATTCAATCAATATTTATTAAGTATCGCCTATATGCTGGTTACTAAAGTTTTGGAGTATAATGTATTCAATAAAAGCCTCCTTATTCAATGGTGAGTATAAAACATATTCTCAAAATACCTTTTGCAAAACACAAGATAGGTAGCATGATATAGAGTACTAGACTGAAAATTCAAAGTCCTGGGTTATAAATTTTGAGCAAGACATTTTCTTTCTGTTTTATTTTTCTCATTTGTTAAAGGAAGGGATAAGAGTTCATTGTTTCTTGGTTTTGTAGTGGTCTTTGTTCTAAGACATGTGTGAAATATGGAAGACACTACCCCAAAATATTTGAGGAGTGAATATTCATTAATGTGTGTGTTGGGTGGGGGAGAAGATGGAGAAGAAGCAACAGAAGGGGAAAAGGTGGGGGAAAGTGGGAAAGTAGGAAGAAGAGAGGAGAGGAGGAAAGGGGAGGTGAGAGGAAAACGTGGAAACAGTGACCAGTCAATGCGGCATCTCCTGGGAATGATTTAGCTGTTACTCAACACAATGCCAGCATGCCAAGAATTAAGCCAAAGACCAAAAATGATATTCAGCCCTTGGGGAAATCAGAACCAATTCAGATAATGAATATGACACATAACTGTCATGAAAGGTAAATGTATTGGTGCCTCCATGAGATGAAGCCCACAAATTATAAAAACTGGAGGCATGGAATGCCTCTGGGAAGAAGGGGAAAGAAGTAATGACTTCATGAGAAGGTGCAGCTGTGGACATTTGTCGACCTCCTTTTTGTTCTCTTCAGGTGGAAGAGTGGCCTGCATATATCTGGGTTTGCAGTAATTATATATATAATACAAATAAATATCATGCTTACTGTGGTTGGCATATAGGAATCAATAAACACTTAAGTCATTTTGTCAAGTTAGTTGTAATTGATATCATATTTTTACTTTATGTCTTAGAATAATTATCTCAAGACAAGAGGTTGCTTTGGCCTTAAAATTGTGTCCTACATAAGGATTAAAAGTTGGAAATAACTTTTATGCTTCATGGATCACAGCCATGTTTGGCGAAGAGGCTTGCATAACTAAATAAAGCTATGAACCATGCTGTGAAGGGCCACCCAGGATGGACAGGTCATAGTGGAGAGTTCTGGCAAAATAGGATCCACTGGAGGAGGGAATGGCAAACCACTTCAATATCCTTGCTGCAAGAACCCTGTAAACAGTATGAAAATGCAAAAAGATGTGACACTGAAAGATGGACTCCCCAGGTGAGAAGGTGTCCAATATGCTACTGGGGAGGAGTGGAGGGCAGTCACTAATAGCTCCAGAAAAAATGAAGAGGCTGGGCCAAAGGAGAGATGATGCTTAGCTGTGGATGTGTCTGATGATGAAAGTAAAGTCCGACACTGTAAAGAACAATATTGCATAGGAACGTGGAATGTTAGGTCCATGAATCAAGCAAGGTAAATTGAATGTAGTCAAACAGGAGAAGGCAAGAATGAACATTGACATGATAGGAATCAGTAAACTAAAATGGACAAGAACAGATAAATTTAATTCAGATGACCATTATATCTACTAATGTGGGCTCGAGTCCCTTAGAAGAAATGGAATAGCCCACATAGTCAACATAACAGCCTGAAATGTGGTACTTGGGTGCAGTCTCAAAAACAACAGAATGATCTCGGTTTGTTTCCAAGGCAAACCATCCAACATCACAGTAATCCAAGTCTATGCCCCAACCACTGATGCTGGAGAAGCTGAAGTTGACCAGTTCTATGAAGATCTACAAGACTTCTAGAACTAAAACCGCCCCCCCTTCCCCCCCAAAATGTTCTTTTCATCATAGGTGATTGGAATGCAGAAGTAGGAAGTGAAGAGATACCTGGAGTAACAGGCAAGTTTAGTCTTGTAGTACAAAATGAAGCAGGGAAAAAGCTAACAGTTTTGTCAAGAGGACACACTGGTCACAGCAAACACTCTCTTCCAATAAAACGAGAGACGACTCTATTCATCACCAGATAAATCAGTTTGATTATATTCTTTGTAGCCAAAGATGGAGAAACTGTATACAGACAGCAAAAATAAGACCTATAACTGACCATGGCTCAGATCATAGCTCCTTATTGCAAAATTCAGATTTAAATTGAAGAAACTAGGGAAAACCTCTAGGCTATTCAGATATGATCTAAATCAAATCCCTTATGGTAATACAGTAGATGTGATGAATAGATTCAAGGGATTATATCTGGTAGACAGAGTGCCTTAAGAACTATAGAGACAGGTTCATAACATTGTACAGGCGGTGGTGACCCAAACCATCCCAAAGAAAAAGAAAAATTCAAGAAGGCAAAGTGATTGTCTGAGGAGACATTGCAAATACCTGAGGAAAGAAGAGTAGTGAAAAACAAGGGAGGAAGGAAAAGATATATCCAACTGAATGCGGAGTTCCAGAGAATAGCAAGAAGAGATAAGAAAGTCTTCTTAAATGGACAATGCAAAATAGAGGAAAACAATAGAATGGGAAAGGCTAGAGATCTCTTCAAGACATTTCATGCAAGGATGGGCATGATAAAGGACAGAAATGGTAAGAACCTAACAGAGGCAGAAGAGATAAAGAAAAGGGGGCGAGAATACATGGAAGAACTATACAAAAAAGATCTTAATGACTGGGATAACCATGATGGTGTGATCACTCATCTACAGCCAGAAATCCATGAGTGTGAAATCAAGTTAGTCTTTAGGAAGCATCACTATGAACAAAGCTAGTGGAAATGATGGAATTTCAGATGAGCTATTTCAAGTCTTAAAAGATGATGCTGTTAAAGTGCTGCACTCAATATGCCAGCAAGTTTGGAAAACTCATCAGAGACTACAGGACTGGAAAAGGTCAGTTTTCATTCCAATCCCAAAGAAAGGCAATGCCAAAGAATGTTCAACCTACTGCCTGTGCTCATTTCACATGCTAGCAAGGCAATGCTCAAAATCTTTCAAACTAGGCTTCAACAGTGAACCAAGAAATTCCAGATATACAAGCTGGATTTAGAAAAGGAAGAGGAACCATAGATTAAACTAGAGTGAAAGGCTGGCTTAAAACACAGCATTCAAAAATCTAAGTTCATAGCATCTAGTCCCATTACTTCATGGCAAGTAGAATAGGAAAAAGTGGAAGCAGTGACAAATTTTATTTTCTTGGGCTCCAAAATCATTGCGGATAGTGACTGCAGCCATGAAATTAAAATGCCTGCTTCTTGGGAAGAAAGCTATGACAAAAACAGCATATTAAAAAGCAAAGACATGACTTGGATGACAAAGTTTTGTATAATCAAAGCTATGGTTTTTCCTGTAGTCATGTACAGATATATAAGAGTTTGAACATTAAAGTCGGCTGAGTACTGAAAAATTAATGTCTGAATTGTGGTGCTAGAGAAGACCCTTGAGAGTCCCTTGGATTGCAAAGAGATCAAACCAGTTAATCCTAAAGGAAATCAACCCCAAATGTTCATTGGAAAGACTAATGCTGAAGCGCCAATACTTTGGCCACCTGATGTGAAGAGCTGACTCTTTGGAAAAGACCCTCTTGCTGGGCAACTGAAGTCAAATGAAGAAAAGGGCAACAGAAGATGAGATGGTTAGATAGCATTATTGACTCAATGGACATGAATTTGAGCAAACTCTTGGAATTAGCGAAGGATAGGGAAGCCTGGTGTGTTACAGTCCATGCGGTTGCAATGAGTCACTTAGCAATTGAACAACAACAGTAACTTTTCTTTTTTCCCTTTGGTTTTCTTGATATATAGTGGTGGGAGGACAGAGAAGAGGAGGCTAGAGAAAAAATGAATAACAGGAGAGCACTCCTCCAAGTGAAGTAGTGACTCTGTCATGGTTTAGTTTTTACAAGTGACAGTGCACAAGAAATGTTCTGTTATAGGTTATATAGATTTAGATACATAACTGGTTCTGTCAGTCATTTTTAATTAAGTTTTTATTTTTAAAATCTGAGTTATACATTGTTTAATGATTCAGATCATTCTACAAGTTCAGGTCTACAATGGTCTTTTGACCCTTCTTTCTGTCATCGCTTGTTCACCAGAAGTTACCAGTTTTAACTGCAATGGCCAATATTTTAATTTTTTCTTATCTCTTTATCACAGAGTAACACACTTCTAGATTTACTTCATATCTTCTTTGTCTTTTTAAAAGGATTGCCTATTAATTTCCTAGCCTAGAAGATGGAGATATTGCCCTCTTTCATAGGAATTTCTTCCCCAAATACACATGTACTCATTTTTTATTTCTATCCTCTTCTTCTCAACAAGGATTCAGAAGAAGAATAAGGATTCAGGAGAAGAATAAGGATTCAGAGGGGCCTCCTCGGTGGCTCAATGGAAAAGAATCTGCCTGCCATTTGCAAGAGATACAGGAGACTTGGGTTCAATGAGTGGGTGGGAAAGATCCCCTGGAGAAGGAAATGGTAACCCACTCCACTATTCGTGCCTGGGAAATCCCATGGACAGAGGAGACTGGTGGGCTACAGTCCATGGGGTTGCAAAAGAGATGGACATGACATAGTGGCTAAAGAGTAGGAACTTTTCTTCTGAATAAAGGTACACTGTAAGTTAGGTCAAATCAATATTTGTGTGTGTCTATGTAAACCTCATATGCAGCTAAGCTATGTAGTATAATTATTTTTAATGTTCCCATCAAATTTCCAACATCTATTGGATCACTGAAAAAGCAAGAGAGTTCCAGAAAAACCTCTATTTCTGCTTTATTGACTACACCAAAGCCTTTGATTGTGTGGATCACAAAAAAACTGTGGAAAATTCTTAAACAGATGGGAATACCAGACCACCTTACCTGCCTCCTGAGAAATCTGTATGCAGGTCAAGAACAGTTAGAACCAGACATGGAACAACAGACTGGTTCCAGATCGGGAAAGGAGCATGTCAAGGCTGTTGTCAACCTGCTTATTTAACTTATATGCAGAGCACATCATGAGAAATGCTGGACTGGATGAAGCACAAGCTGGAATCAAGATTGCCAGGAAAAATATCAATAACCTCAGATATGCAGATGACACCACCCTTATGGCAGAAAGCAAAGAAGATCTAAAGGGCCTCTTGATGAAAGTGAAAGAGGAGAGTGAAAAAGTTGGCTTAAAACTCGAGATTCAAAAAAACAAAGATCGTGTCATCTGGTCCCATCACTTTATGGCAAATAGATGGGGAAAGAGTGGAAACAGTGACAGACTATTTTTGGGGACTCCCAAATCACTGCAGATGGTGACTGCAGCCATGAAATTAAAAGACGCTTGCTCCTTGGAAGAAAAGCTATGACCAACCTAGACAGCATATTAAAAAGCAGAGACACTACTTTGCTGACAAAGGTCTGTCTGGTCAAAGCTATGGTTTTTTCAGTAGTCATGTATGGATGTGAGAGTTGAACCATAAAGAAAGCTGAGCACTGAAGAATTGATGCTTTTGAACTGTGGTGTTGGAGAAGACTCTTGAGAGGACCAGTCAATGAATATTCATTGGAAGGACTGATGCTGAAACTGAAGCTCCAATACTTTGGCTACCTGATACAAAGAAGTGACTCATTGGAAAAGACCCTGATCCTGGGAAATATTGAAGGCAGGAAGAGAAGAGGACAACAGAGGATGAGCTGGTTGGATGGCATCGCTGACTCGGACATGAGTTTGAGCAAGCTTTGGGAGTTGGTGATGGACAGGGAAGCCTGGTGTGCTGCAGTCCATAGGGTCACAGAGTCGGACACGCCTGAGTGACTGAACTGACTGACTGATGCAAAGAACTGACTCGTTGGAAAAGACCCTGATGCTGGGAAGGATTGAAGGCAGGAGGAGGGGACGATAGAGGATGAGATGGCTCGATGGCATCACTGACTCGATGGACATGAGTTTGAGCAAGCTCCAAGAGTTGGTGATGGTGGAGGAAGCCTGGCGTGTTGCTGTCCATGCTGTCACAAAGAGTCCAACATGACTGAGTGACTGAACTGAACTGAATATTCCCATTGATTTTTTTTGTTTTCCTTTCAGTTAATACTTCACTTTTTTTTTCATTTGCTGGCTATTTTATGTACCAATCACTAATTTAAATCCAAACTCTCTAACAATATCAAATTTGTCTCAGTACATTCTCATCAGGTGTTCTATTGTATTGTATCTACTTGATGACGTCTCAGTAGCTTTCTGATCTGACAGATCTTCCATTGTAAACTCATTGCTCTTTATCCCTGGTTTACATTTTTTCCTGGACTCTTTCTTTTCCATCATCCTGGGGATTCCTTTTTCTCTCTCCCTTGAGTTGGAGCTCTTATTTCCTGTGTCCTATCTCTTCCCTCTGATTGATTCCCTCTTATACTTGGAGGAATATCCAGTAACTTCTGTATAAAACATTCATATGAGGTACATTTTGTGAGATTTTTCATGTCTTTAAATTACTTCATGCTTATTTGTGTGGCTGGGTATAGAATTGTAAGTTTGAAAATATTTTTCCTCAGAAATTTGAAGGCATTTTCTACTGTTTTCTAGCTTCAAATGTTGCTATAGAGTTCTGTGTCCTTACATTAATAATTCCTGATATTTTATATGTAATCTATTCCTTTCCAAGTCCTTCATTATTCCTCTGGGAAGCTTGTAAGATATTTTCTTGTCATTACTACTTTAGAATTTTATAATGATTTTTTTTTGGTGTACATATTTATGCATTGGCTGAATACTTGAGCAAGCTCTGTAAGTTTGGAAACGCATGCCCTTCAAGTTTAGAAAGGTGCCTTAAATTATTTTATTTTTTTATTTTTATTTTTTTAGAGAGACTTATTTTTAAATTTATATGAAAATTTAAAGAATTTTTAATACACAAAATCATATTTTAAAAGGGTAAAAGTGATACATGTACTTTGTAATGTGTGATATCAAAGCTTTAATAATTAAGACAGTGCAATATTAGCATTAAGGCATATAAAGGGCTTAACTTAAACAGAAGGGTACAGAAATAAACCCACTGTCAAACTGACAATTCTTTTTTTTTTTTTTTGCAGTGTTTATTTTTTTTATTTTTATTATTATTATTTTTTTAATTTTTATTTTTACTTTATTTTACTTTACAATACCATATTGGTTTTGCCATACATTGACATGAATCCACCATGGGGGTACATGAGTTCCCAAACATGAACCCCCTCCCACCTCCCACTCCATATCATCTCTCTGGATCATCCCCGTTCACCAGCCCCAAGCATCCTGTATCCTGCATCAAACATAGACTGGCGATTCATTTCTTACATGATAGTATACATGTTTCAATGCCATTCTCCCAAATCATCCCACCCTCTCCCTCTCTCTCAGAGTCCAAAAGTCCACTCTACACATCTGTGTCTCTTTTGCTGTCTCACATACAGGGTCATCATTACCATCTTTCTAAATTCCATATATATATGTGTTAGTATACTGTATTGGTATTTTTATTTTCTGGCTTACTTCACTCTGTATATTAGGCTCCAGTTTCATCCATCTCATTAGAACTGATTCAAATGTATTCTTTTTAATGGCTGAGTAATACTCCATTGTGTATAAACTCCTAGAGGAGAATATAGGCAAAACGCTCTCCGACATAAATCACAGCAGGATCCTCTATGATCCACCTCCCAGAATTCTGGAAATAAAAGCAAAAATAAACAAATGGGATCTAATTAAAATTAAAAGCTTCTGCACAACAAAGGAAAATATAAGCAAGATGAAAAGACAGCCTTCTGAATGGGAGAAAATAATAGCAAATGAAGCAACTGACAAAACAACTAATCTCAAAAATATACAAGCAACTTATACAGCTCTATTCCAGAAAACTAAATGACCCAATCAAAAAATGGGCCAAAGAACTAAATAGACATTTCTCCAAAGAAGACATATGGATGGCTAACAAACACATGAAAAGATGCTCAACATCACTCATTATTAGAGAAATGCAAATCAAGACCGCAATGAGGTACCGCTTCACACCAGTCAGAATGGCTGCGATCCAAAAGTCTGCAAGCAATAAATGCTGGAGAGGGTGTGGAGAAAAGGGAACCCTCTTGCACTGTTGGTGGGAATGCAAACTAGTACAGCCACTATGGAGAACAATGTGGATTAAAAAATTGCAAATAGAACTGGCTTATGACCCAGCAATCCCACTGCTGGGCATATACACCGAGGAAACCAGAATAGAAAGAGACACATGTACCCCAATGTTCATTGCAGCACTGTTTATAAATTATTTTATTGATGATCTTCTTTCCTCTATCTTTTCTGATCTTTTCAGAAATTCCGTTTTTCAGATATTGGATCTGCAGGATGGGTCATTTGATTTTCTTAGGTTTTCTTTCTGGATTCCATCTCTTTTTGTTCTACTTTATCAGTGGTTTTCTCACTTCATCTTACAGTCTTTCTACTCAGCCTTTGATTTCTTTCATCATGTTTTAGATCATTTTTGTTCTTTGAACCAAATTTATAAAATCTTCTTGTTTTATTAATGCAATATGTTCTATCTGGCAGAGGCTCCCAATGATTATTTTTTGAAGTTTACTTTTCCCTATTTGATCTCTGCTACATCCACGTTTTTGTGCTTGTGTTTTTATGGTCTGTCTTACAAATACATTCATTAGATGTTTGGTGATTCTTGATTCTCTGCTTGTATTTAAACCAGGGCATTAAAACCTGGAGAGAACCCCTTGAATGTGACTTGCTAATCATGGGCTTCACAGTAGGTGTTGTGGCGGAGTTGTTTAATTGGGGAAACTCCAGTGTCAGCATCTTCTGATCTTTTTTGGGGTGCTGATCACATTCTGCACAGAAGGACTTTCCAGTACTTTCCCTGAAAGGTACAAGCCTGTCTGGTGTCTGGTAGTTGGGGAAGAGGCCCAAGGTTTGCAAATCGTTCATGTATTGTCTATGTTTTACTTTATGGTATCTCACTCTCACCTTGATCTATGTCTTCTCATCCCCCAAACCCATTTTTCCATGCAGAGAATCAATTCTGATTTTCTGCTAATGGGGAGGGACAGCCGTCTGGTACATAGCATTGGGCAAAGGATCTAAGGTTCTAAATGCTTCTCAGATAGGTTTTCAGATTCTTCTGTTTTAGCCCTTTACTTCAAGAAGTACTCAATGCTGGTGATTCCTGATACTTCTGAAGATTCTGCAAGATGAATTTGGTTGTTTGCTTTTTTCCATTCCTTCATTAAGTGTTCTAGATCAGTTTCTGTTTATCCTGTTGCCTTCTGGCATCTGCAATTTTGTGTCTGTTGTCTCATTTCCTATTCTCTTTATCTCTGTAAATTTATGCATTTTGAAAAGCTCATTGCCAACCTCTTATTTCAGAAGTAAGTGAAAATAAATGCATGTCTTATTTTCTCACAGAAATGCCATTGATTCTTTAAACTGGAGTTCAGTTCACAAGTGGTACAGTTCCTTTGACCATAGTCCAGTGGTCTATAATGGGGATGGGAGTCTTTTCTTGTAAGCTTTTAAACTTCAACTGCATCAGTCTCCTCTCTCATCCTTTGGTGTCTTTTTTCCTCTGGAGTTGCCATAGTGCATTGGTACCCTCTTATTTTTCTCTCCCTTTATCTTTCTATACTCTTGGTTCAGAACGCCCAAACAGTCTAAACTTCTGAGTCTGAAATTCAGAACTTTCCGTAATACATGCCCCTGTTTGTTCTCTCTATCTAACATAAATGCTTTTCTTCGGCTAGTCTCGTTTCTCACTGTCACTCTTTCCTTTCAGTTACCTCTTTGTTTATCAGACATCTATAAGCACTTGTATAAGTAACACTTGTATAAACACTTATATATTCCCTTGTTAAAGATTCAAAAATGAGTCCTTGTGATGCTTGTGGTCTAATGAGAGATACAGATCTAAACAGTTTAATGCTCTGACATAGTATAGGTGCTATAATAGGATAACAACAGAATACTAAGGGGCCACTTGGGGACAGGGTCAAATATCCTATGGGAAGGTAAGCAAAGGTCTCACTAATGAGGCATATTTGGCTTCATTCTTGCAATGTAGTCTCTAGGAGGTCTTAGTGCTAAGACTTGGTGAGAGAACAGATTCTCCAGATGGCATGTACTGCTTGAGGAAAGTGAAGGGTTCAGTACAAATGGTCTTGGTGCATTAGGGCAAATATAGGAGTCATGAGGATGGAAAATGATAGGGGAATCCAAAAGGGTGGATATTTGTACTTTAGAAACATCACTTTTGTAGCAGTGAGGAGGGTAGATTGCATGGATACTCTTTCCAGTTGGTTGTCATAATCAAGCATTTCCATGGAATTCTCAAATCATCCCTCTTTCTCATTCCAAATCTGGTTCACCCTTCAAGTTCCTTTCTTTTTCTTTTTTGCTTTTTTAAAAAAATATTTATTTTCAATTGGAGGATAATTGATTTACAATATTGTATTGGTTTCTGCCATATATCAACGTGAATGAGACATCAGACATTCATATGTCCCCTCCCTCTCAAACCTCCCTCTAGGCCTTGATTCCATGGGGTAGCAAAGATTTGGACACAACTGAGCGACTAACACACATACACACACATACACCCACACACAACACACACAACACACACACACATGCACACACCTCCCACCCCATCTCACCCCTTGATGTCACAGAGCACCAGATTTGATCTCCCTGCATCATACAGCAAATTCCTCTGGCTATCTATTTTACATATGGTTATATATATGTTTCAGGTGGCTTAGGCGGTAAAGCGTCTGTCTGCAATGTGGGAGACTCAGGTCAATCCCTTGGTTGGGAAGATCCCTGGGAGAAGGAAACGGCAACCCACTCCAGTACTCTTGCCTAGAAAATTCCATGGATAAAGGAGCCTGGTGGGCTACAGTCCATGGGGTCGCAAAGAGCTGGACATGACTGAGTGACTTCATTTTACTCCCTGTGGCTGCTCTATCGATTCATCCCACCGTCTCCTTCCCCTACAGGTCTTCAAGTTCCTTTCTATAAAGCCTTTCTGAACAGTTCTAGCATGTAGTTTTTCCATTTTTCCTTAGATTTATTTTGATTGTACTAACTCTTCATTGCGGTGCATGGACTTTCTCTAGTCGCGAGGTGCTGGCTTCTGTTATGGCATAGCGGCTGCTCAGCAGTGTACAGGCTTTGCTAGTCGTGGTGTGTGAGCTTCTTTTGTGTGGAACGTAGGCTTGGTTGCCTCCTGGCATGTGGGATCTTAGTTCCTAGACCAGGGACTGAACCCATGCCCCCTGCATTGACAGGTAGATTCTTAACCACCGGCCCTCCAGGGAGGTCCCTTCTTAGACTTTTAAGATATGAATTATACTACATAGCACTTGAGTATATATACTTGTAAGCTTGATACTATTTCCTCTGTGTGTGTGTGTGTGTGTGTGTGTGTGTGTGTGTACTGTACCTCTTGTCTCTTTGATAAATGTGCAGTCTTCTATATTAGAAGACTAACATAGTCCTGTGTATGATGTAACTCAACAGATATTTGATTTTTATAGCCTTGATTAAATAACTATGTAGTGAGATGCCACTATGTGCCAGGTCTGTGACAAGCTCTGGAAATGGACAGTGCATGGGTAAGGGTACCATCTCTGTCCATAAAAGAGGGTAGAGTTCAATTTTTAAATATATCTAAAATTTAATTTACTGCTTATAGCCTTAATAACCACAACCAGATTCTGATTTACTTTTTCTCTCTTCACAATTTAAGGCCCTTATGAGAGCAGAGTTTTTTTTTTAGCTTTTACTTATACATCAGTAGAGTTCTGGTGAATGGCTTGATACTGCCTTTCCTTGGGGTGTCATTTTAATTAATAGTCCCTTTATTTATTTATTTTTTTTTAAAGATTCAAAGCAGCTGACACAGTAAATTTTATTGTTTACATCATGACAGGCTCTGGACAGAGTAGGGACACAGTGAACACGGGGACAACACATTTAAACTCCTGTCACAAACAGATTCATTACAAAGTCCCAATGGTCAACATATTAAAATGTAAAATACAAAGAAAAAACCCAAGAAATATAAATATCCAGATTTTTTGCAGCACAATGCAATGTCCTTTAAAAAAAAAGTTTGCTGTAATTGTGTATTTAATTAAACACATGTTTTCCTACGCTTCCCCAAAACTTGGATCTGGGGACTGCAGTATTAGAGAAGTATGCAAAAAATAAAAACAACTTCAGTGCTCAGAAACAAAGCATTTTCCTTATTTTAATGCATCAAGGTGCAAAAACTTCAACTCCAAAAGCCAATCATCGATATATGCAGATAAATAAAACAGACTTGACAACACTTTTGTCAAACCCAACTAACATTATACTAAAATATATATATATATGTATATATATTCTTGCCTCCTTTTAGAAAAAAGGTGCCTTGGTGAAAATGATTCTGAAAATATTCACTTGATGCACATTATGTACAAAACCTTCTATATAAAAAATTAAACTATTTTCAATGAAATTCCATGTTCAGCATCTCACCTGAAAACTGTACTTGAAAGATAAATAGGTCTACATAACGGTTTCTGTCTGAAATCATGGCTAAGGCAGTTCTCTTTCCAAGGGCTCTCTTTTTCACCCACTCTCTATCACTAATACTAATAATACACAGATGCAACCTGACATATCTCTGTGTTATTATCTGGAGCTTTCCGTTCACTGTTAAAACAGGGGATAGTTTACTGTTGCTACAGAGAATACTTTTTTCTTAAAATATACCATTTCTCTATTTCAAATTATGTACTTACTTAAGACATAAAAGAGGCTGATAAGCCACTCCATTTGGTGTCAATATCAATAGCCCTGTAAGAAAGAACTCTGTATTGGAATAGCTAGAAAAGTTTCCACTAAAATAATAGTGCATCCTACACCTGCATAGAATCAATTTGGCTCCAAAGCTCTTTGCCCCCAGACACCAGTCTGGAATTCAAAGTGCTCCTGAAGGTTCATCTTGGATATAAGAATACATAGGGGAGTGAAGTTGTTGAGAGATATGTCTGCTCAGTCTCACAGCAGCCTTCAACAGGAGGAGCTGCTGAGATTAAGGTGGAAACAAAAATGGGGAAGACTGGGGGCAATGTTGTTGAGTTGGCCAATATTTACACCAGTAACCATTTCACTAAGTCTTTAAGCAACTATAAGACCTGGTACCTCTAGCTCCTCATTCTACAAGCACTGAGGATTTGAAGCATAAAAGGTGAAAAATGGAACACCCTTAGAAAAGGGGAACAGTCTGAGGCAAAAGTTGTAGGTCTGTAAATATATAATTCATATGCACACACGGCTGTGTGTATTATCCTGTATATATTTTACATACATATTCACAAGATGCCCTGCAGTGTAGTTCAAAAGGCCTTTTGTCAAGGAACACACAGATTCTAATATAGGCCCTAGAGTTCATAACATCCATATAAGAAACAACTGTGCATATACTCACATAATGTAAACCTTATCAACAGAAACATTGCTAAAACACTAGGTTAAATAGTAGTAGGTTTTATCAATCAGTGATGTAATAAGAGTATTTCTTACACTGAGAATCAAAATAATGAAAGATATACAACTAGGTTTCAAATTCACAAGAGAAAAGTTGTTTAGCATGGCAAACAAGAACAGAGTTCAAAATTCCAGAACTAAGGAAAAATATCAAAACTTTATAAATCTCCTGGGATGCAATTTATTTACTGCATCAACTTTAGAAAAATAGACTCAGAGAATGAATGATGCTGCTATGGGTTCTCTCAGCACATAGTCCCTTTAATTTGAATTCTTGGGCATACAGGTTGCAAATGAATGCAAGAATTTAAAAACTAAATTTATTTATGAGCTGAAAGAGTCAGAGTATTTTACTGTTTTTTAATCTATTTTTTTAAAATTTGGCAATAAGATAGATCTCCAGTTTACTGTAAGTATAAGAGAACTATGAATAGAAATTGGAAGCACATTCTAGGATAGAATTGTGATTATTTAAACCCTATGTGCAGTAGCCAGCTTTATCTTGATACAGTGCAAAGCATGGTTCTAACCTCACTTAAATTTCTCTTTTTTTTTTTCTTTGCTTTAACCAATTTTAGAATTTGTTTTATATTTCTAAGACCAAAGCTCTCTTAGGAAGCCCATATATCATCTTAATTTATGTAGAAATAAATGAAAATATATTATGAGGCACATTTAATCTTTTAGGATTATTTAGAGAAAGATATCAGAGAAGACATTCTGTATTATGGACATTGTTGTACTCATACATATTGCAAGTGCCATTTAAATTTGAAATGCTATCTGATTGTGTTATCTAGTTATATCTTTGGGAAGTTAAAAACTTAGTTACGTGGTTCTATTCTTTTGTTAGTTGAGACTTGATTGATTATGGTTTGACCATTATTGGCTAATTTTTGTTGAGTATCTACTGGATACAAGAAGATGTTGGCAGTCTAAAAGTGGTTGACTTGTTGCTCCACACAGGTCATCTGGGAATTCTTCTATTATTTTGGTTTTTGTGCCCATCATGCATCTGATGTAGGTTCAGTGAGCTTGTATCTCAGCCTTCTCAGAACCATTACCCTTGGGCCATCTGAGCAGCTCACCTTGAAGCCCTCCTCTCATTCCTTGTTTGTCTGGTAGGGGATAATCCAACATGTTCTTTCACACTGCCTGTCCATCCCCAATCTTGTTTCTCTGATCTGCTACTGGTTATTCCTCAAAGAACTTAATAAATTGCATGACACTAATCTTCCTCTTGGGCTTCCCAGGTGGCTCAGTGGTAAAGAGTCTGAGTGCAGTGCAGAAGACACAGGTTTGATCCCTCAGTTGGGAAGATCCCCTGGAGAAGGAAATGGCAACCCACTCCAGTATTCTTACCTGGAAAATTCCATGGTAAAAAGAGCCTGGTGGACTATAGTCCACGGGGTTGTAAAAGAGTTGGAGATGACTTAGCTACTAAACAATAATAGTCCTCCTCTAAGGTTTTTCTTCTAGATAACTCAATGTATGGCAGTTGATATTTGAGAAAAGAAGGAATGAACTTTGAAGAAAGCAGGTCTTATACTGGAGAGGGTGATCCAAGATATCAGAGAGAGGCTCGAACAGAATCAAAAGCTAGACTTTTTCGCAAAAATGCATCATCAGAGCAGCCATCAGGGCCAGATTTCCTAACATTCCTCAGTTAACTAAGTTTTCTTGTTATAGAAGGGCCTGATTGCCTTACCAGAGGAAAAAAATTAGCACACTGTATTGGAGAGTTATAGCGAGTTTATTTACGTTGTTATTTGCAGATAGTTGCAATTGCTGTCTAGAATTTCTTCCCATATTCAGGTTGTGTAGAAACTGATAACAATCTTGAGGCAGTAGCAATCAGTACGAATGAAAAGAAATACACATAATGACAGAGTTGAACTGGCTGAAGTGGGGACTGAGTATTGGTTAAAAGGACTCTCAAGGGATAATTTCCAAGGATTTCTGAAAGCAGTCACCCAGGGAAGTAGTCTTGTCTCATGGAGTGTTTTACTGAGTCACAAATGCATGCAGTGGTTTTTGCCCTGGGATGTAACTTTCGTAATTATTTCCAACTGAGAAAATGTAGACTCTGCTAGGTTAAGAAAGAAAGAAAATGAAGTCACTCAGTCATGTCTGACTCTTTGTGACCCCATGGACTCCTGTAGCCCACCAGGCTCCTCCATCCATGGAATTTTCTAGGCAAGAGTACTGGAGTGGGTTGCTCTTTCCTTCTCTGGGGGATCTTCCTGACTGAGGGACTGAACCCAGGTCTCCTGCATTGCAAGCAGACACTTTACCGTCAGCCACCAGGGAGTGAGCTGGGATTAGTAAGTGATGGAATTGGGACCTCACTTTAGATTTTTTTAAGTCACTCTTTTATTCACAAATACATATTGAATTAGTTATAATTTGATGGGATTAGATACAGCTAAGCACAGGTATTAAGGTGGATCTTGAAGGACACGCAGAAAGGGTGGTTGAAGTTAGCATGACTTTTAAAGTAAAGGGACATGGATAAAGGACAGTCTGCTGTGTCCAATGAAGTGTGAATAGTTTGGTATAGTTCCTTTGGAGTATGTGTCTTTGTGATCACAGATGAGGCTGAATTGCCAAGTAGAAACTGGACAAAGAAGGACATTGTACATCATGTTCAGAAGTTTTGGAATTTTATCTTGAAAGGGATGGTGACTGACTGAAGGATTTTAAACAAGGAAATAAATGGATCAGATTTGCATGTTAGAAGAACACTGTCAGCAGTGTGGAAGCATTAAAATAATTCAAAGGAAAAATAATGAGAACCTGAATTAAGATTTATTAATGGAGATAGAGATGAAGGGAAGGTTGGAGAGATGCTTAGAGATAGTTGGATTACTTAAGAATGGAAATCATGTCTCCAAGAGAAGGGAAGTATGAAGGAGTAGGTTGCTGTTATGGGAAAGTCTTGGAGGAGAGGAAAGAGACAATAACTTCACTTTTAGGCATGTTGAATAGTCAAACCTTGGTATAGGTTCCTGATTATAAGTTCAGAATGCTTCTTACTATACCATGCCACCAATGGGAAAAAACCAATAGTGGCAAAATAGAATAAGAATGAGTAAATTATGTACATGATATTTATGTTGTTTCTTTGAGTTGAAAATTTTTAAAATCTGAGATGAGGAATGGTGGTTTGACATCCCTTTTTATGTGTGATTATATTTTATTGAAAATAATTTTCTTCCATGGCACCTCTGTGATTACTTTGCCTACTTCTCTGCCCTTTGATCAGAGCTGCCATATTTCCTGGGCTCTGTCCTCTTGGCTTCATTGTTTTTTCCTGTAACTTCCTTCCCCGCTGTCTGCCTTGTTTATTCACTCTCTGCCTCTAGCCTTTTAAGGAATGGATGCCTCACCCCTATTTGCTCTCTCTGTGATATAACTTACTGTTTTTGATATCTTACTGCAGCCTCATGAATTCTTATCTGGCTAAACATAAAAACCAAATGTGGTATTTTTAAAAGCAATAGTGTATCATATGTGATCAAATAACTTTTGTTGTTGAGAAGACACCATATAGGGAAACAGTCCTTGCCCTACAGGGTACCAAATCTTTGTGGTCATCTTTATATAGCTTTGTCTTCTAATTTTTTCATCAGATCAATGGAGGTAAGAATTTCAGGTAAGCAGAAAGAGCAATGGAAGAGGAGTAGTTACTGCTTCTTAGACAGACCAATTGAGATATTTTATGGGAATAAGAGTTGTACACCAATGAAACATGGGCTGATGGAGGGGGCATGGATTTAGCACAGACCTGGTGTGAATCTTGGTTCCATTTCTTCTAGCTATATGACCCTGGGAATCATGTAGTTATGAAACTTCAATTTGAAGCTTCAGTGGAAACACTCCTAGCTTGAATTTCTTCATGAGATTGTTGTGAAATTTAAAATAAATAATATATGAAAAAAATATGTATTACTTGACATCTAGCAGTACTTAAAAAACATGTGAACTTCCTTTTCTTCTTGAAGGCTCTCTCAAGTTACACAGCTATTGTACCTTCCTATTCTGTTGAATTGTAGAGTGTTTTTCTTTAGGGTGGTAAGCAACATTATGCCCCAAGAGTACTTTAACATGGCGGTACTTACACTTCATGGATCATGGCCCCTTCACTATGGATCACTGCCTTGTGAAAAAGACAAAATTAGATCTGTATTTCACACCATACAAAATCATTAATTTCTAATGGATTTTGTATCTAAACATAAAATGTGAAGTCATATAAGTACAAAATTAAAATATACACAAATTTCTTTTTCATTTTATATTGGGAAAGTCTTTCTACTTTAACTCAAATTCTATCAACAATAAAAAGAAGGTGTATAAATTTGACTATATAAAAATAAATGATGACAACTAACAATAGACAAAGTTAAAAGCCATCTGACACACTGGGATAAAATATTCACAACCTGTACCATAGACAAAGGGCTATGTTTTTCATACGTAAAGGATGCTCAAAAATTAAGGAACAAATGACTGTAAAACCCGGTAAAAATGGGAAAAAGACATGAACAGAAAAGTCATAAAAAAGGGATAAGAAATGGTAATTTACACTGAAGTAATATTTTTCCCCTATGACTGGAAAACATTTAAAGAATATGACAACATATTCTGTTAGCAAAACTGTGAAGAAACAGGCACTTTCCTACATTGCTGGTGAGAACACAAATTGATACCGCCTTTCTGGAGGGAAATTTGTCAATACTCAACACAATTATATTGTATTTGTCTTTCAGTTGAACTATCTACCTTGTAGGAATCTGTCTTAAAGTTATCCTCTAAAAAACCAAAATTGTTTGTGCAGAAGGTTATTCATTACAGCATAGTTTGCACTGAAAAATACTGGAAACAACTACAGTATCCATTCCAATATTCTTGCCTGGAGAATCCCATGGACAGAGGAGCCTGGTGGCCTAGTCCACAGTGTCACAGAGTTGGACATGACTGAAGCGACTTGGCATGCACACACAATATCCATACAGAAGACAGTGGTTAACTAAGTTATAGTACTTCCACATGAAATACTCTATCTGTTAAAACATTATTAAGATAACTATGAATTGACAAAGTATGATTTTTCAGAACACACTGTTTAGTTAAAAACAAACAAACCAATGGTCAAAATGGCAACTCATTGCAGTATTCTTGCCTGGAAAACCCAATGGACACAGGAGCCTGGTCATAGTCCTTGGGGTCACAAAGAATTGGACATGACTTAGCCACTAAATATCAACAACAATATTATATCCTTCACATAAAAAAGGGGATCCAAGAAACACACAGATATTTGCTCTATGTGCAGAATAAATATAGATAGGCTAAATCAGGAACTAAAGAGATTGTCATTTACAGAGGGTGAGTGGTAATGGGATGGAAAGAAGTGAGAAATGGTAACAGGGATATGATATGCTTCACTGAGTTCATCTTTTTGTGTAACTTTCTTAGAACTATAGTAATATTTCATATACCCTCATTTATCCTCAAAACATTTGGGAGATGCTGAAGGACAGGGAGGCCTGGGATGCTGCAGTCCATGGGGTTGCAAAGAGTCAGACATGACTTAACAACTGAACAACAATATAGGTTTCTCCTCTCTTGGAAATAGAGCATGCCTACGAAAACTTTCATAAGCCAAAATGTCATAAAGGAAAGAGTATCCCCCCCTCTCCAAAAGTTCACACTGCTTTTGTGAAAGACCTACATTATTACGGCAATGGACTTTTTCATAAAATCACAAATCCTGTTCGGATTTCTTTTGTTGTTGTTGTAGTTGGTAAGTTGTGTCTGACTCTTTTGAGACCGCATGGACTGTAGCCCACCAGCCCCCTCTGTCTCTGGGATTTCCCAGGAAAGAATAGCGGAGTGGATTGCCATTTGCTTCTTCAGGGGATCTTTGTGACCCAGGGATCAAACTCGGGTCTCCCACATTGCATGCAGATTCTTTATCACTGAGCCACCTGAGAAACCCTCAGATTTCTTTCAGTTCAGTTCAGTCACTCAGTCACGTCCAACTCTTTGCAACCCCATGAATCACAGCACGCCAGGCCTCCCTGTCCATCACCAACTCCCGGAGTTTACCCAAACTCATGTCCATTGAGTCGGTGATGCCATCCAACCATCTCATCCTCTGTCGTCCCCTTCTCCTCCTGCCTTCAATCTTTCCCAGCATCAGGGTCTTTTCCAATGAGTCAGCTCTTCGCATCAGGTGGCCAGAGTATTGGAGTTTCAGCTTCAGCATCAGTCCTTCCAGTGAACACTCAGGACTGATCTCCTTTGAAAACAGGTACTAATGTAAGATCTTTGGTAAAAGTAAAGTGGCCTAACTGAAACTTTCTAAAAGTGGGGTATACCTAACAAGTTAACCTAACTTAATACAAGTGAATAACCTAACTACATTGAACTGGATAGGAAATAAAGCAACTAATGTAAGTAACTGTGGAAACCATCTTGTTTGGATCCTCTAAGGCTGAAGAGCAAAGAATTATAGAAAAATGTATTCTAAGTGTCAAGATCAAATGGATTCTCTTTTATTATGAGAGAGAAATTCTTTTAATCTTTTGCTCTTCTGTTCTGGTAATACTTGGCAGTTGCTATTTCTTGTGTTTTATGTCATATTCCCTTTTGTATTCTTTTTTTTTTTTCCTCCTAGAATGAACCCTCCAAGTATAATTTTCATTTAAGGTGCATTTATGGGAAACATTCTCTGCCATTAATTCTTCAAACAGTGTATCTCTTTTATTCTTGCTATCCTCTCTGGGAGTTCCAATTTTTTTTTTCTTTTTTAGTTTCTGATCTCATTTAAAAAATTTTATTGGAGTATAGTTGATTTACAGTATTGTGTTAGTTACAGGTATACAGCAATGCAATTCAGTTATATGTGTGTATATATATATATATATATATTCATCCTTTTTAAAGGATTCTTTTTTCATATAAATTATTATAGAATATTGAATAGTCAGGAACTCCAATTTGATATATTTTCTCTCTCTTAATATCTTTTGTACATTCTAATACTTACCACTCTATGTTTCAGTTTAGTTAATTTTTTCAGTTCCGTTGTCTGTTACTAATTATTTCTGCAGCTATATCCAACCTGTCATTTAGTCTTCTATTTTTAATTTTAATGATTATATCTAATATTTGTGGGTATTCTGTTTGGTTCCCTTGAGAAATCTGTCTGGTCACATTTGATAGTGCTGTTGTTTTTCATTATGCTTTCTACCCCTCCTTTAATTTTTAAATTATTTTATATTTTACACACAATAATCCTGATATTTGTGGAATTTGTACAGTTATTTGGAGTTTGTTGTTTTTGCTGACTCTTGCTTATGGTAATTTACTTTTATAGGTTTTTAGTGATTTTTAAATAATTGTCAGCTCATATTCCTTGGAGAGATTATTTGAGGCCTGTTTTGTTGGTGCATTCTTGCAAAGAGGTTTTAGTGTTTGCTTCTGACAGTTCCTTGTTGTTCAGTCTCTAAGTTGTGTCCAACTCTTTGCATGCCAGGCTTCCCTGTCCTTCTCTGTCTCCAGGAGTTTGCTCAAACTCATGTCTATTATGTTGGTGATGTTACCTAACCATCTCATCCTCTGTCACCCCCTTCTCCTCTTGCCCTTCATCTTTTCCAGCATCTGTGTCTTTTTCCAGTGAGTTGGCCCTTTGCAAGTTCCTGAGGCTTTATAATGCTGGGACCACTTTAAGCTACATTTTTAGTTTTGAGTTTATATAGGTAGCATAAATTCTGGCCACAAACCAGTATGAGTGTAGGCTTGCATTTAGGAATTCTCCAGGAAGACATCTTTTTTCCCCTCATTTTTTTCCCATCCATAAGGTTTAAGACCAAAGGATGCAGATTTCTCACCATCTCCTTCCCCTTATGAGTTATTTTTAATTTTTTTCATTGCCTTTGAATGGTCATGTATTTGTTCCAGTGTCTCAATCCGATCTGTCTTGTTTTCAGGGACCAATATTTCTTTTTCATTTTGTATGTGGCCCAAGTGTGTCTTCTGTAAAAACCTAAGCCCTAGGCCACCATGGATTGGTAGCCTATTTATCCCTGTGATAAATACCAACTTCAGAGCTTGTTTACCTCTCTGGATTTTTGTTTTCTCTTCATTTCTACCCTCTGAGGGTTTTTTTTTTTCACTCTTACAAACATATAAGAAAATGAAAACAATTCTACCCAGCATTTTCTTCTATTCTAAATTGAGAGATTTCTCTGGACTTCTCATCTGAATTACTGCTTGATATGAAAGTTTCCTTTTTGTTTTAGAGCAATGAAGGAAGTGTAGACCCCATTTCTCATTCTTATGTTATTGTTGTAGTTTCATTTTTTTAATCCATGTATGTATATAAAATTCCTTCTCTCCCCTCCTTATATATATGTATATATATAGTTTCATTCCTTATCCATTTATACATATATATTTTCCTCTCTCTTTTCCCTCTATATATGTGTATATACACACATATGTATGTATGTATATATATGTAGTTTCATTTCTTATACATGTAAATTTCCCTTTCTCCACACATACACACACACTCTCATTTCAAGAGGTCTTTAAAGGAAGAAGAGGTTAATGCACTCATTCTGCTATATGGAACTGCATGCTCCATTAGATCATTTTAAGTTTCTATTTTAAAACCTTGTGACAGTTTGTTCTAGAAAACACTTATTGCAATGTTCAGTGTATAGATGTAAGATGCTTTTACTCTGACATTTTAACCCAGTAAGTATTTGACTTCCCCACCTTAACTCTAAAGATAATGTTGACTTTATATTGTAATTTATAAGTTTTTTTTTTTTTTGGTCAGAATTAACACTGAAAAATTTTCTTTGAAAAGGTATCTTAGTCAATCTGTCCTATACTTAAATAACTTTTAATTTCTTTAATTCAAATTTTTATCTACTGAAACTTTTTCATCAAAATCATTTCTTTTCTACCTTATCTTTTCAAAGATGTTTTGATTGCAAATTAATTATTTTTCCCCCAATGAGATTATACCTTCAGTTGTGAGCTTTTCTTTGCAGCCACTGTCCCTAACAAGCACAATTTACTGAGTTCAAATTTTGCAATAAAAAAAAATTTTTTTGCAGTCTAATGTTTACCTTTTGAAGTTCAGCCATTGTCAACTTTGTGCTCTTTGAATTATTCTTACCAGTAGTGGTGTGTTATTGGATAAATTAATTAGAAAATAATTTGTACTTGTTTCTTAGTCAAATCTTGAGAGCCATCTCTCTCAGTTATTTCAGAATGATTTAGTTAATTTTGTTGCTAATACTTGCTTTTCCATATTCTACTAATCAGTGTGTATGGCTCAGATGGTAATTAACTGAAATGCACGAGACCTGAGTTGGATCCCTGGGTTGGAAAGATCCCCTGGAGAAGGGAATGGTAACCTACTCCAGTATTTTTGCCTGGAGAATTCCATGGACAGAGGAGCCTGGCAGGCTACAGTCCATGGGGTTACAAAGACTGGACACAACTGGTCAGTAGTCACTTCACCTTATACTAAATGCTCACACTGGTGGGTGTATCAAAGGATAAACAGAAGGGTCAAACAGAAGAAATAAAATGTATTCAGAGTTAACGTAATAGAGGTAAAATAGCAGAATGAAGCAGTGTAGTGAAATTGGAAGCATAGAAGGTTCTGCTTGGACATATTTCATACTGTTCCAGCAGGTATTTTTGACAGAAACTAATTGGAAATTTAGTTCATAAAGGCAACCTAAACTATTAGTATCAAATATAGAGTCTGAATGGATACTATATGGAGGGGAAACTTAATTCCTTTTGAAAGTGGAAAAATACTCTTTTCTGATGGCAAAAAAGGACACATAGTTTCTTGCCAATAATTTAAAAGAGAGTATCAGAGTGGTACTTTTTCTCTTTTGTTTTGGGTGTATGGAGTAAGAAGAAGCCAATATATTAGAGGAAATATTATCTTCTTAGTGTAACACATCTGGAATGGCTAATCTAGACTTTCTTCTTTATTGGGCTTAATCAGCATAAGCAGATGGATTTAGACAATCTGGAGTTATGATAGGTGAAAACTCCTGTTATCTGAAAGCACCTGAAATAATGGTTTTGACCCAAAGAGATTAAAATTCTCAGTTCAGTTCAGTTCAGTTCAGTCGCTCAGTTGTGTCCGACTCTGTGCAACCCCATAAATCGCAGCACGCCAGGCCTCCCTGTCCATCACCAACTCCCGGAGTTTACTCTGACCTGCGTCCATCGAGTCAGTGATGCCATCCAGCCATCTCATCCTTGACCATCCCCTTCTCCTCCTGCCAATCCCTCCCAGCATCAGAGTCTTTTCCAATGAGTCAACTCTTCGCATGAGGTGGCCAGATTACTGGAGTTTCAGCTTTAGCATCATTCCTTCCAAAGAAATCCCAGGGTTGATCTCCTTCAGAATGGACTAGTTGGATCTCTTTGCAGTCCAAGGGACTCTCAAGAGTCTTCTCCAACACCACAGTTCAAAAGCATCAATTCTTCGGCACTCAGCCTTCTTCAGAGTCCAACTCTCACATCCATACATGACTACTGGAAAACCATAGCCTCGACTAGATGGACCTTAGTCGGCAAAGTGATGTCTCTGCTTTTGAATATGCTATCTACGTTGGTCATAACTTTTCTTTCAAGGAGTAAGCGTCTTTTAATTTCATGGCTCCAGTCACCATCTGCAGTGATTTTGGAGCCCCCCAAAATAAAATCTGACACTGTTTCCACTGTTTCTCCATCTATTTCCCATGGAGTGATGGGACCGGATACCATGATCTTCATTTTCTGAATGTTGAGCTTTAAGCCAACTTTTCACTCTCCTCTTTTACTTTCATAAAGAGGCTTTTTAGTTCCTTTTCACTTTCCAGAGACAATTTTCTGAATCATCTAGGGTGTTCCTAGTCTTAAAAATCTGAAGTATGGTTGATGTATAATATTATGTAAGTTACACATGTATGATATAGTGATTCATAATTTTTAATGGTTATACTTCATTTGTAGTTGTACAAGATTGGCTACATTCCCCGTTTGTATAATATATTCTTATAGCTTGTTTTATATATAATAGTTGATACTCTTAACCCCAACCCTGAATACCCCTCCCCACTTCCTTTTCTCTACTGATCATTACTAGCCTGTTCTCTATGTATGTGAATCTGTTTCTTTTTGTAATATTCACTAATGTGTGGGTGCAGATGGCAAACTTTCATTAGTCTTCATGGGTGAGTGGTAGTCCATTATATGTATATATACTACATCTTCTTTATCCATTCATCTGTTGGTGGACACTTAGACTGTTTGCTAAAAATGCAGAATCTTGAATCTTACACCAATGAATTGTCATTCAGTAACTTTGGTGTGAATCTCAGGAAATTGCATTTTGATTGAACATTCCTGGTAACCATAATGAACGCTATATTTGAAAATCGAGAAGGGTACATGCCAGATCAAAGTCAGAATATCTCCAAGGGTGATACAGATGTATTTTAATTGTGCTTGGAAATAAAATTCAGGATAAATTAAATTCTTAATAATAATATTTCAGGCTAGTATGTCTTATTCACTTCAGTGTCCTAGGCTTTAGGACTTCCTCTCATTCAACTCTTCAAGATTTTTTCAGTTGATTGAATGAATAGCTATATTTTTGTCTTTCTTTTATTTATTTATTTTAATAAAGGATGAAAATAAAAGTTTGTATGTCAAACTATGCAAATCATGACTATAGTTGAAGCCAGCATTTCTTAAAGCCTATAGATGCACATGAGTGTCATATGAGATTTTAATGGCTGATTTGTGTGAAAAATGGATTCATTGTTAATTATGAACAATGAATCCATTTTCTGTGCAACGTGGGTTCAGTACAGTTAAAAGGTTTTATTGTCTTCAAAATCTTTAGAAGTGAATATGCATCTTTATTCTCCAAGAGATAGATATATCAAGTATTTATATGCCTTATTTATTTATTTATTTTTCGAGTGGCAGACTCTTTTAATGAGAAATCTATTAGCGTATTTGGAGATATTAGTGTTGTTAGGAAAAGAGCTTGTGGCTTCCTGGTGGAAACCAGTGCCACATGTCTGTAGACTGTGGCAATATACTTGAAATTTAGGTTCAGATCTTCAGAAAACAGAACCTACAAGCTTGGAAAAGGTGGAGTGAGTTGCCAGTTTTATGGGTTTATTTTTGTGCTCATTTTAAATCTTTCAGACATACTAGCTTGTAAGCTGAATGCAGACAGGCACCATGTCTTATATAGAAAACACATGTTTTGTCATCTTACCTGTCAGTGATTTATTTTAGGTCTAGTATACATGGAAAAGAGCAGTGCTTCTACGTTGTTGGAAACCACCTGGTGGAAATAGGGGTTTCTGTGCAAGGATTTGAGTAGAATATGACAAATGAAAACATTTTACTTCTCTTTTTCCTTCCTTCTTTAGGTACACCATCAGTCCCTTACAAATAATTTCTCTGTGACCTGCATTATTCAGCAATACAGCAAACTTCTAAGTTCCCTTTGTACTTTTTTTCCTATAGTCAGCACTTTTAAAGTATATTTAAAGTATATTAGAAATTGTTAAAACTTAAAAAAAACTAGATTTTGGAGTTTTAAAAATGATAATGCATCAACAATCAGATAATTTCATTCTTTCCTTAATTTTGCATAAAAATATTGAAGATAAAATAGGTATTAAATTCAACTCAATGCATACATACTGAATGCCCACTGTGTAGTAAGAGTTAAGGGTGTAATGATGACAGGAATATAAAGCTATCCTCATAGAGCTTACTAACGCAGAAAGTTAGAAGTTGAACAAATAATTATATGTGCCGCAAATACTTTGAAGGGAAGCACAAGATGTTACCCTATTTTACCTAGTTAGGAAAGGGATCCTTTGGCGCTAATATTTCAGCTGGCTGTATTTTAGGAGAGTGTTAATGATGGTTATAGTGGGAAGAGATCAATACTAACATTAGGTCAAAGCCCTGGAGGTGTGAGAGAGAAAGGGATGAGAGGAGAGAAAGAGAATTGTTTTCTATAGCTATTGATGGAAGTCCAGTATGATACATCTGAAATTTACCATGTCCAATATTGCATCCTTCACACTCTGCTCCAAACCCACTTCTCCCACTGTCATCTCCATTTTAATAAATAGCAGCTCAGTTAGTCCAGTTTTTTAGACCTAAAAACTCTCTGTAGCCTCTCTGTCTTTTTTGATGACTATTGAACATGCAATAAAACATTCTTTTCCTAAGGTGTTTTCACTTTCTCATCTCTTTTCCTGAAATACTTTCAGTTCAGTTCAGTTGCTCAGTCGTATCCAACTCTTTGCGACCCCATGAATCACAGCACGCTGGGCCTCCCTGTCCATCACCATCTCCCGGAGTTCACTCACATTCACGTCCATCAAGTCAGTGGTGCCATCCAGCCATCTCATCTTCTGTCGTTCCCTTTTCCTCCTGCCCCAAATCCCTTGCAGCATCAGAGTCTTTTCCAATGAGTCAATTCTTCGCATGAGGTGGCCAAAGTACTGAAGTTTCAGCTTTAGCATCATTCCTTCCAAAGAACACCCAGGGCTAATCTCCTTTAGAATGGACTGGTTAGATCTCCCTGCAGTCCAAGGGACTCTCAAGAGTCTTCTCCAACACCACAGTTCAAAAGCATCCATTCTTCGGCGCTCAGCTTTCTTCACAGTCCAACTCTCACACCCACACATGATCACTGGAAAAACCATAGCCTTCACTAGACGGACCTTAGTTGGCAAAGTAATGTCTCTGCTTTTGAATATGCTATCTAGGTTGGTCATAACTTTCCTTCCAAGGAGTAAGCGTCTTTTAATTTCATCGCTGCAGTCACCATCTGCAGTGATTCTGGAGCTCCAAAAAATAAAGTCTGACACTGTTTCCCATCTATTTCCCATGAAGTGGTGGGACCAGATGCCATGATCTTTGTTTTCTGAATGTTGAGCTGGAAGCCAACTTTTTCACTCTCCTCTTTCACTTTCATCAAGTGGCTTTTTAGTTCCTTTTCACTTTCTGCCATAAAGGTAGCGTCATCTGCATATCTGAGGTGATTGATATTTCTCCCAGCAATCTTGATTCTAGCTTGTGCTTCTTCCAGCCCAGCATTTCTCATGATGCACTCTGCATGGAAGTTAAATAGGCAGGGTGACAATATACAGCCTTGATGTACTCCTTTTCCTATTTGGAACCAGTCTGTTGTTCCATGTCCAGTTCTAACTGTTGCTTCCTGACCTGCATACAGATTTCTCAAGAGGCAGGTCAGGTGGTATGGTATTTCCATCTCTTTCAGAATTTTCCACAGTTTCTTGTGATCCACACAGTCAAAGGCTTTGGCATAGTCAATAAAGCAGAAATAGATGTTTTTCTGGAACTCTCTTGGTTTTTCCATGATCCAGCAGATGTTGGCAATTTGATCTCTGGTTCCTCTGCCTTTTCTAAAACCAGCTTGAACATCTGGAAGTTCATGGTTCACGTATTGCTGAAGCCTGGCTTGGAGAATTTTGAGAATTACTTTATTAGCGTGTGAGATGAGTGCAATTGTGCGGTAGTTTGAGCATTCTTCGGCATTGCCTTCCTTTGGGATTGGAATGAAAACTGCCCTTTTCCAGTCCTGTGGCCACTGCTGAGTTTTCCACATTTACCTCTGGATAATTACATGCCTTGCGTCCATTTCTTTCTTCAGATGTCTCTCCAGGTTTCACTTCACTACTGACCACTTGATGTAAAATAGTACTTTTTTTTATTCCTCATCCCTTTACCCTATTTTATTTTTTCCAGAGCACTTATCACCACCAGACACATCATATATTAATTTATTTTATATAATTCTTGTATTTTTTTGCCCTCACATATGAATGTAAGCTCCATTAGAATGTAGGTGCTTAGGTATCTGATATCGCTGGTGGCTCAGATGGTAAAGGATCAACCTGCAATGTGGGAGATCTAGGTTCGATCCCTGGGTCAGGAAGATCCCCAGGATAAGGGAATGGCAACCCACACCAGTATTCTTGCTTGGAGAATCCTAAGTACAGAGGAGCCTGGTGAACTACAGTCCATGGGGTCGCAAAGAGTCAGACACGACTGAGTGACTGACACACTGTTCCATTAGAGTAGGGACTACATCTGTCTTTTTTGTCATTCACTCCTATAATCTCTGTGCTTCTCAACCAGCTTCTGTTGAGTGAATAAATGTATTTTTTTATTGAGAGGCTGCGTCAAATAGAAGTACAAATGCTGCATCAAGAGTGGGATGAATCTGAATTCTTAGCTTACCTCTGATATTTATAAATTCTGAAAATTTAGGCGTTTAATTTCTCTGAGCTTCAGATTTGTTACCTATAAATTTTGGCAGCTGAACTAGAAACAATCTAAGGACTGTACTTTTCCTAAGTAGTGCTTATGATCCTTTATGTCTTCATTCTTTTTTTTAAACAATATATTAATTTTATTTTATTGACAGTAATTTATTTTGGGGTTATTTTTTTTTTAATTTCATTTTTTTACTTTACAATACTGTATTGGTTTTGCCATACATTAACATGAATCCACCACAGGGGTACATGAGTTCCCAACTCTGAACTGCCCTCCCACCACCCTCCCCATATCATCTCTCTGGATCATCCCAGTGCACCAGCCCCAAGCGTCCTGTATCCTGTATCAAACCTAGACTAGCGATTCGTTTCTTACATGATAGTATACATGTTTCAATGCCATTCTCCCAAGTCATCCCACCCTCTCCCTCTCCCACAGAGTCCAAAAGTCTGTTCTTTACATCTGTGTCTCTTTTGCTGTCTCACATACATGGTTATCATTACCATCTTTCTAAATTCCATATATATGTGTTAGTATACTGTATTGGTGTTTTTCTTTCTGGCTTACTTCACCCTGTATAATCGGCTCCAGTTTCATCCACCTCATTAGAACTGATTCAAATGTATTCTTTGTAATGGCTGAGTAATACTCCATTGTGTATATGTACCACATCTTTCTTATCCATTCGTCTGCTGATTGGCATCTAGGTTACTTCTGTGTCCTGGCTATTATAAACAGTGCTGCAATGAACATTGGGGTACATGTGTCTCTTTCAATTCTGGTTTCCTCGGTGTGTATGCCCAGCAGTGGGATTGCTGGGTCATAAGGCAGTTCATTCTTTTGATTCTTTCCCAGATGTTATGGTCACAGTATATGATAAGGTGTCTGTGGGCTGATGTTGAGGAGTCATTCTGTAAGGTGGCATGGGCTGGTAATAAATGGCTTCGTTGTTCAGGCAGCTGTAAAATATATGAGAAGCTCTCAGAACATGGTCTAAGAACTTCTACCTACATCAGTGCCCTGGGCTTTCCCCATGGAATGAACTATGATTGACTACCCCCAAATGATGTTTTTTACCCCCCTCCCCAACAACTAATATTGTAAAGCTGTAAATTTTGACTTAGGAATGATTTAAATCACCACTAATTATAAATGAACAAAATTAATGGTTATAGACTCTCCAGATTTCAAGCTGCAGTTGAGGTCCTCAGACACCTAGTGTTTTAAAACTGTACTACTTCAGAGCTAGAGAGTACAAATAGAGTTAAACTGTCCTGAGGATGCTATTTGTGCTATTGAATGCAAACTAGACTTTCTGCATGAATGGTGCCTGTGTGAACTCTCTTATCAGAACTCTTTGGTTGCTTCTTCCTTAAAAATGTCTAAACTACTGTGTTCCATTTCTCTTCTCTACAGAGCTTTACAGATGATAGCTCCTTACAACGCCAACTTCATAGTTCACACAAATCACTGAAACTTCACCTTAAGAGGCTTTTCTCTAAAATACAGACGATAGTGTTTAAATAGATTGTATTATGTTGCCCTAATAAACATTGATAAAACAAGGTCCCAGAATTACAGAATCAATATTTGTACTATTTAAAGCAGAGAAGGGCATGGCAACCCACTCCAGTATTCTTACCTGGGGAATCCCTATGGACAGAGGAAATGGTGGGCTGCAGTCCATGGGGTTGCAAGAGTCGGGCATGACTGAGTGACAAAGCACCGCACATTGAAAGCAGTGAAGAGAATCACAATGAAGAAGTACTTATTATAACATTTCATAAAATTAATGGCCCATATGAATATGCTCCAAGTTCACTATTGGTAAACTTCAGTATTAATAGTTTTGGATGGATTTGGAAGGGACATTGCTGTTTTTCAACTTAGTTTTGGGAAAAGGAGAGATTTTAAAACATTCTTGAATTTTTTCCATTACTTTTTAAAGTTATAAGCCTTTGTGGTTTGGGACTAAGAAATAACATATTACATGGTTTTATTTTGAGCCTAAAGAAATTGCCTAGCTGTGTGTTATCCTGAAGTAGGGGTGTATAAAAAGAAACAGATCATTAAGTTAGAGTCATTAGAAAAATACCATTTTTTATTTAAAAATCAAAATGTAATTAGTCATTTGGGTGTTTCTTGTTTGAAATAACTTGCTGTCATCAGCAGAATACTGGAGATTAACTTGTGTTGCTTTTGTTAATGATGGCTTTATTTGTGGGTAAAATAAACAGTGGTAAATGATCATGTAAATCATTTGCATGATGTGATAAACTTTAATATCTTTAATCTACAATTGACATGGAGTTTTAAAAATGTTTATTTGTATTTGTTCGGCCGCATTGGGTCTTAGTTGTGGCACGTGGGCTCTAGTTTCCTGACGAGGGATTGCACCTGGGACCCTTGCATTGGGAGCACGGAGTACAAGCCACTGGACCACCAGGGATGTGCCCGGTCATGGATTCTTAATCTCAACAGGGCGCCCTAGTTGGCAGAAGTGTTTAGAGGGTGGCCAGAAGGGGTGGTGCACCAGGAGTGGGGAGGGGAGGAGACAGAAGGTAAAGATGCCCCAACCACGTCCAACTTTCATGTTTTCTTGTGGTCTACCTTTACTTTTGGAATCATGAAGTTATTTTTCTTAGAAAATTTTCTTCTGTTTGCTTTCTGCCAAAATTTTTCCTTCTCTATTCTTTTCTAGTCCAGTTGATTTTGTACTTATCTTGTTTTTCTGTCTCCTTGTATGTCAACCAAGTATAAGCTACAGAGTCTTTTATCAGGAAATATTTTATCAGTTCAGAGATATTGAAAGATGAGAACTTTGCCAAGGTAAAGCTGCCTGATTTCTTTTCTGTGCTGCTTTCCTAGTGTATTAAAAAATGGACTTCTATCCTCTTCCTACTCATTAGCATTGTGGACTATTTATATCACAAGTCTGCTGGGCTTCTGGTACTTGATTATGTTTTTTAAGCACTTGACTAATATTGAGCCAGAGCCTCGAGTTCTCAAACCATAATTTTGGGGGATTGATTTGGCTGTCCTGAAAAGCTGCATTAGCCTTTCTGTCTATCAGGACTCCATCGACCATGGGAAGAATTAGTTCTCTGATTCAGTGATAATTTAGGGATGCCAATAAGCTGGTTTATTTCATATACAGCTGACCTTAAAACTATATATTTTATAAAACTGCAGGTTATTGATAATCCACTCAAATTAAATTGTGCTTCCATTACTGTTTATTCATTTCATTCTTTATTGAGTCCCTAGAAATACTGGAAAGTGCATGAGAGCTTCCTAAATGTGCAGTTCTTCTCCCTTAGGAAGGAAAAAGAGGAAGGGAAAGAGACCATATTCTCATTGCATCTAGTACCTACCACTATTTTAGCAGTCACAGTATTTTCTTCAGATAGGAACTTACGTTTACCACCAAGCCATGAGATTCTTGAGAGAAGATCCTTGAATTCTTTTATTTTCTTCTATCTTAGGATCTACTACATAATGGAGAGACAAATATTTTGCAGGCACAGAACCATATCATCAGGCTTCTTTCAGAGCTGTGATCCCTTCTACCTCCCAATTTGGGGCTCCTGTGGTTTATTTTAGAGGTTCTATGGATGTTGATTCTTTTCAGTTCTTAGATGGAGAAGGTGGAGTGCTGGTTGCGCAGTGATTTTTAGTAAGAGTAAAGGATTAATACTAAACACTTGAGTGGTTTTGCATTCTTTTCCAGCAAAGGTCAAGATGTATGGCTCCTCCTACAGCTTTATCACATGCTCTTCTCTCACTCTTAGGCCACTGGCACTCATTCAGATCGTCAACAGAACCATGTTGCTTCCCTTTCCCCTGCCTGGAATATGATTCTGCTGTCTTCATTCTGCCCATCTGCCATCTTTCACCTTGGAAATTGTTATTCATTCTTTAGCTCTCACCCAGGAGCAGGGAAGCCTTTCCTGATAACCCACAAATGGTCATGCTCCTCAGTTGTGCTGTATTTTACCTTTCCTACATTGCACTTTCTGTAGTTTTCATTTATTTATTTATGTATCTGATTATTTTTGTTTCTCCCACAAGATGGTAAATTCCAGGAAGGTCAGGGCCATTATTTTGTTTATCATTTTATCCCCTGTGTCTTGACTAGTTCAACTCAGTGCATTAAAATGATACTGGAAATGAAAACTCAGTTATGTTTTGTCTTGTTTTTTTTTTTTTTTTTTCCCCTGGCAAAGCAGAGTTCCCCATAAATGTAATGGGAAGGCCTTCTGTGTAGATAGAACTGAGTTCATTCTGGCTACCCTGCTCAAGTCCCTATCTGCATCCCCTTTAACCTTTGCACTTCTCAGGCATTGGCTGAGCAGGAAATAGGCACAGGAAAAAGAAAGGTTTTTTTGGTTCATATTCTGTTGCATCATCTGTAATATACACTCGTTTTCCTCTTTCCTGCTGCCTGTACACTCCTCCTGGCCCATTATTTGGCCACTTTGAGGTTTCAAGATAGTGTCTCAATGCCAACATTGCTCCTACCCAGTGGAAAACAGTACCAGATATTTTGAAATATAATTCTTAGAACTATGGCCAACCAAAGGCCCAAATAACTGAACGTCAGGATGCTCAAATTAATACTTAGATTATGGAACTCAATCCTTCTAGTTAATGAAGGACTATTTATAAATAGAAGTAATGTTAAATTAACTAGTGAAATTGAGTATACCACTTTAGAAACAGTTAATTAGAAACAGTTATCTGTTGCTTAATAATAGTTTATGTTGTAGATATATCTGACTGGATTCACAGATCAAAAAAAAATATACCCTTTTCTGTTAAACTTGTTTAAAGCTCAAGCCCAAGTAATAAGTGCTGAGCAGTAATGTGATCCTTTAAAGTTTTTCCTAGTTTGAACTGGGGTCGAAATCATCTGAGTGAGAAAGGACATAGCTGGGAACTGACAGAGAAGCCAGGTGGGGTATGAGCGAAAGAGAAGGAAGAGAGCCTTCCGCACTGTGACCGGTGAACATTTAATTAGTCCCTGTGTTTTTCTGAATGTTATTCTACTCTTCTGATTGTGGAAGGTGGAGAGGCAGTTTCCAAATGTCTTGCATGGTCTTTTGGAGGAAATAGGAAACAAAGCGGCCTCATCCTTCTGTGCCCCGAGTCCTAGAGACTGACACACTAATAAGACAGCTATGGAGTAAGCAGCTCAGGCGGATAATTTTGATTTGAAGAGCCACAGGACCGCCTTAAGAGGTATTCCATCCCCGTTTTGAGTGGAGACGCTGACATCTTTGCTGTGGCCTGATGCATGGCACTGTGCCTGAATCAGTGTAGAGCAATCCAGGAATAGGAAGTGGCTTGTTGCAGAGTAATCTTACCCCAGGTTGTTAAGACTCTGGGGTCAGGCCACTGCTGAGCCCTCCTGCCAATCCCATTCCAAATGTTCAGCAGAGCTGAGCTTTTTATGAGGCTGTCTCACAAGTGATTGTACCTCGGGAGTCATCGCAGCTGGAATGGTTGTTTACCAAACTAATTAAAGAATCAGTGAGACAGAACAGGGTGGTAATAATGGCATACAATATTGGATAACTTTTCATATGCTTATTTACTGTCCGTATATATTTTGGGGAAGATGTTCAAATATTTCCCCAACTTTTTATGTGAGTTGTCTATTTTCTGTGGTTGGGCTTAAGACTTTTTGGGATATATTTTGGTTTCAAGTATTTTTTTTTCAATCAGATATGCGTTTTCCAGATATCTTCTTCCAATTTGTGGCTTGTCTTCTCACTCTCTTAACAGTTTCAAGAGAGAAGTTTTTAATTTTAATAAAGTATAAGTGATCAGAAAAAAAAAGAACAGAATGGTAAGACAGAGTTGAATGGGGAAAGACTTGGCATGCTGACAGGAGAAGCTAGCGACACTGACAGAATCATAGTGTTGCTGTGGAACTCTTTGATATGTAGTGGCAGGTACTTGGAGAAGCTGGAAGCTCAGTAACGATCCTCCCAGAAAACTGTTCTTTTGCCAGCGATATTACTCCTGCTCCCCTAAATGTCTTTCCCAGGTTGGAGCTCTTAGCATTTTTTGCATGCTTATCATGACAAACATTGTATATATAACTTCACATCCTCACAACAACCCTAGAAGATTGGACCTCCAGGCTTATATTCCTGTAAGTCTTTCTTGCCAATCCTATGTGTCCTGATTCACTTTTGACTTCCCAGGCTTAGATGAAATGACACAGAGAGTTTGGGCTCTGGCTTCTGAAGCAGCCACTGGGAACTGGATGACATGACACAGAACTATGGAGGAATTAGCTCTGTGTGAAAGTGAGATGGGAGACAGAGGTGAATTACCAGGTAGACACTAACATGTTTTCAAACTGTGGTGCTGGAGAAGCCTCTTGAGAGTCCCTTAACAGCAAGGAGATGAAACAAATCAATCGTAAAGGAAACCAACCCTGAATGTTTATTGGAAGGACTGATGCTCAAGCTGAAGTTCTAATACTTTAGCCACCTGATGCAAAGAGCTGACTAACTGGAAAGAACCCTGATGCTGGGAAACACTGAGGGCAGGAGAAGAAGGGGGCATCAGAGGATGAGATGGCATCATTGACTCAATGGACTTGAGTCTGAGCAAACTCAGAGACATAGTGAATGACAGGGAAGCCTGGCATTCTTCAGTCCATGGGACTGCAAAGAGTCAGAATGACTTAGCAACTAAACAACCACAACTCAGCGAACTACACTGTGGTATGATTTCTTTTTGCAAATCTTTCAAAGTAATACCCTGTGGTGTAGGACCTACTTAGGGCTCTTCATGAAGCTAGTGTAATTATGCATTACACTGCCCTGCTTTGCATATTTCTTTGCTTTCCCTTCCCCTTTTCTCTCACTGCTGCCCCTAAATAAAGGGCTTTTATCTTCTAAAGAAAGTATCAGTCCTTTAACAGCTCTCAAGTTCTGCTTTCTAGAGGAGCTGACATAAGACATACTATCTTCTGAAATTTGGCAAAATTAAGGTATATATCATTTCCCTTACAAATATTTATTCTCTTCTTGCATTGTTGAATCTTTTCCTAGGTGGTATATTATTCTTTCCTCCATATAACATCTAATCCTATCCACAATATATTGACATTGTCAAAAGTTGCATTATTATCAGTGAGATTAGAGTTGGCTTCATTTTTCTATGAAATCATGCACAAATATTTTAGACTTTTAAAAAAATATTTGGACTTTAGAACTGAATAAAAAAATTCTTATGTTTTTATCTTTTATATATCCTGAAAATTAGGAGCTGATTTTATATCCATCATATTGCTTATCACAGAGCCTAGCACATTGCATGTTCTCAATAAATGTTTCTTGAATGAAGGAATGATAATAATATCAAGCCACTAAAATATAGAAGCAACTCTGTTCTTCTTTAGGTTTCTTTCCCCCCTTTGGACCATTTCATAAGTTTTCTATGCAGCTCTTCTTTATACACAACTTTTGCTATTGAAATGTTTAACCCAGAGGGAGTTGATTGTGCTATTTAAGTTTTTCAGGAATTTTGTTGACTTCCTGTTATAGATCAGATTGATTTTTAAATTACTTTCGATAGACCCAGTGAGTTTTTCAATTGAGGTCATGTATTTGGAGACAGGTATTATCTCAGTAGGATTGTAGTTATTGCTCAAGATTTTTCAGCTGCTGAATATTAAAAAAAAAAGACAAAGACACATCAGTAGGGCTGTATCAACAAATACCAACCAAGAAGTAAATTCTTTTAGTTTCAAGCATGCTGCAATTTGGAATGATGAGTCAATAGAATCATTCACATTTAAATGCTAAAGATTAAAGATTATTTTATATTTCAGGTAGTACCCTTATTGGGATGCTTTTGCATGAAAAACACTATAAACATCTTGACTATTTGATATAGACTATTATTTCAATCTCTAATTCTATTTAAATGTTCATAAAGAAGTATGGAGATCTTTTCATTTGCTGGGAAATTCTACAAGCTGTTCTGTCCTTGCATTAGTTAACACTAGCTGCTGTAACAGATAAATTCTGGAATCTCAGGGGCTATACATTATAAGCATTTATTTCTTTTTTGCATCAGAGACTAATGGAGATGTACATAGTTAGGTCATTTTCACTCTGGAATTAACTGAAGTATTTAGTTTTCTTTCATCATGTCATTCCACCATTTGCCATCTGCAGCAGGAGGTTGGAGGAGACTCTTATGGTCATCTGCTGGATAATTTCCATTCTAGCCAGCAAAAGGGTAAATAAAGGAGGGAGTCACTTGCAAAAAGTTACTATTGGCCAGGTCTTGATGACATGGGGCTTCCCAGGTGGTGCTAATGGTAAAGAACCTGCCTGCCAATACAAGACTTAAGGGATGCAGGTTTCATCCCTGGATCAGGAAGATCCCCCCAGAGGAGGGCATGGCAGCCCACTCCAGTATTTTGGCCTGGAGAATCTCGTGGACAGAAGAGCCTGGAGGGCTATAGTCCATAGGGTCTCAAAGAGTCAGACATGACTGAAGAGATGTAGCATGCATGCACACGATGTGCATAATTCCCACTCCCATTTCACAAGCCAGAACTAAGTCATATGGCCATGTCGAAATGCCAGGGAAGCTGGAAATTATGAGGGTCAATCTTAAGGTATTAGAGGGTAGCCTGACTAGCTCAGTTGGTAGAGCATGAGATCTTAAAGGATTTGAGGGCATTTTTGAAGATTAATCATATCTCAACATTTTCCCAGTGTTTTTCTTTCCAAGTTGCATTCATCAATTTAGTGGTAAAGGCTGCTTGCTCTATGAAAACAAAATGAGGTGGGTATCAGGCTTCATAGGCAAAGAAATTCTAGAGGATTGATGTATCTTGAGTGATTTTTTTGACTCTAAAATATTTGATTTTTAAAGCTCCTAAGTGGGTAAAAACATATTTTTAATAAGTGGATGGGTTTTTTTTATAGTTTGAATTCTTGTTTACCAGACTAAAACTGCACCTTTAGTATCTGGGAACTTAGGAATTTGGAATTCTTTCCTGTGTCAACATGAGTAAATCATATCTTAAAATAATGACCTGTATCTAATTGAATATTTACAACAGCTCAAAGAATGTCAACTATGATAATTTTATAAATTATAATTACTGGTTTTACAAATCCAGTAGTTATCTCAGTTTTAGGGTTTCCTTGTGTAGGTTTGACATTGGTTGCCTAAATAACACAGACAGACTGTAGATGCAGAAGTTAATATGCATTCTTTTTTTTAAATTAAAATTTATTTATTTTAATTGGAGGTTAACTACTTTACAATATTGTATTGGTTTTGCCATACATCAACATGAATCTGCCACGGGTGTACATTTATTCCCCATCCTGAACCCCCTTCCACCTCCCTCCCCATACCATCCCTCTGGGTCATCCCAGTGCACCAGCCCCAAGCATCCTGTATCCTGCATTGAACCTGGACTGGCGATTCATTTCTTATATGATATTATACATGTATAAGCAATAAATGTTGGAGAGGGTGTGGAGAAAAGGGAACCATCTTACACTGTTGGTGGGAATGCAAACTAGTACAGCCACTATGGAGAACAGTGTGGAGATTCCTTAAAAAACTGGAAATAGAACTGCCTTATGACCCAGCAATCCCACTGCTGGGCATACACACCGAGGAAACCAGAATTGAAAGAGACACGTGTACCCCAATGTTCATCGCAACACTGTTTATAATAGCCAGGACATGGAAGCAACCTAGATGTCCATCAGCAGGTGAATGAATAAGAAAGCTGTGGTACCTATACACAATGGAGTATTACTCAGCCATTACAAAGAATACATTTGAATCAGTTCTAATGAGGTGGATGAAACTGGAGCCGATTATACAGAGTGAAGTAAGCCAGAAAAAAAAAAAAAAACACCAATACAGTATACTAACGCATATATATGGAATTTAGAAAGATGGTAATTATAACCCCGTATATGAGACAGCAAAAGAGACACAGATGTAAAGAACAGTCTTTGGGACTCTGTGGGAGAGGGAGAGGGTAGGATAATTTGGGAGAATGGCATTGAAATGCATAATATCATATAAGAAACGAATCAATTTCTTTACTCTTTTTTGAAGTAGAATTGACAATAAGATTTTAAGACATTTAAAGTGTACATCATGTGTACATATGTTTCGTGAAAGAGCTAATGAACACCTTACATGTTTGTTATTCTTTTTCCAGAGCGACGATTTAGGTTCTTATCTCTTGGCAACCTTTAATTATACAATATAGTGTTATTAACTATTGTCATCTTGTTATATATTAAATCCTCAGACCATATCATCTTACAACCAAGTTTGTGGTAGTATCCATTCTTGATTCATAAATGTATTTATTCATACAAAAATGAATAAGACAGTCTTTTCTCTTAAGATCGAAACTTGTATGTGAGACAGACTGTTAATGAATACAATGCCATTTGGCACATTTGCTAAAGAGGAATTAACAAGAGTCTGGTTAAAACACAGATACAATTGTCTTGAAAAGTGATCAGAAGTTTGATCTACAAGGGAAAGGGAAAATACTTTTTAAAAAAAAAATAGAGATAAAAAGTATATACAAAAGTCTAAGTCATGAAAGAGAATGGTGTGTTTAGTGAATGTTGACTCTATCCAGGTAGCTAGAGAAAAGTGGAGATACTGGTATTTTACAGTTCTCAGTATGCCTCAACATACACTAAGATGTAGTCATAACCAAGGAGTATGACTTGGGTTGTGAGAAGGTGTTGAAATTCTATTAAATAAAAAATAATGAAAATTGCTTGAAAAGTTTTGGGAGGATGTGTGGGATGAAATACAACTTTGGAAAGATGTGAGTGAGCTATCCTGAAATAAAGGACATTAAATAAAGGGTATAAATCTAGTCTTATGGTCCAGAGGAAACAAGACTAAAGGATGCAAGTTATCTTAATGTTTCATCTTAAAATGTGCAAGACTTCCAAATTTAGAACTGTCCAGTGCTGGCACACTTCACCTCATTCTGGATGACCAGAAGGCAGGTAATCCTTTGTTAGATTATTATAAAGGGGATTGTACATTGACTCTAAGGTGTTATGATTCTGGGAAGTATTGTAACTTGGATTCTTTAACTGGACTGTGTGGATCAAATCCAGGCATTTAAAAAGTGTAAAAAACTGCCTGTTTGCCTACTTTTTAAGTTCCATTTCTTTGAGGCCTTTGTGCACACAGTTAAATTTGTTTTTCTCCTGTTTATCTATGTCAATTTTCTTGTTATTCCAGCCACAAGAACTCAAGATGGGTAGAGGGGGGAAGTTCCCTCTCCTCAACACCCATCATTATTAGATGCTTGATAAATAAGCCTTTGTTATGTTTAGTGACTTATGACCTGTAATGGACAGCACTAATGAAGAGCAAATATTGGGAAACATTTTCTATAACTGGCCCAACAGCAAATATTTTAGCATCTGTGGGTCACTAAGAGACTGTTGAATATTGCCCTTTGTTTGTGTTTGTAGTTTTATAACACTTCAGAAATGTAAAAACCATTTTTACTTCATATGAAAGTAGGACTGTGGGGCAGAATTGGCATATGGCTACTGACCTCTGATATATATAAATAGAAAAATTAACCAAATAAATAAGAAGCATAGAATTAAGAGAAAGCAATTGTGTTCATTAATAAGTTAAGGTGAAAATACTGATATTTACAGAGCATACATGTATGAGTGGGATGTTGCAGGTCCTGACTTGGATGAGGAAAGAAGTGCTTGCATGATGGAGCTACTTAGATTGAAGAGGAAGAAAGTAGAATCACAAAAATGCCTATTATAGCATCAGATATAAATGTTATGTAAGAGCCCCAGAATAGCACGATGGCTGTAAACATGTCGGATATAAAAGCCAAGAGCCTAATTACAGTTCTCATCTAGTCTAATCCTGTTACCATTAGCAACAGGGAGATAGCATCTGGGTTTGCTATCCCACTAGTCTGATTTTTCCAGCTTTTCTCTCCCCTAGCAGTTGCTACCACTGTAGAGTACTGTAGGGACAGAGATATCCAAAGACATGCGCTGGTTGTTTCAGGCCAGGCCTCCTGGGGTGAGGGGACAGTCTCTGGGTGGACTTTTTATAGGTCAGGACTCATTCCTTGCTTTGGAAATCCTACAATAAATTTTTAGTTCATTCTTTCAAAGCAGATTAAATTCTGGAAATAGATCCTTGCTAACCTGTTTCCGTAAAGTGTGCTTAGAATAAGACATTGTTAATACTATTCGCATTTCCCTGCACCCACGTCTTGTCCTGCTGCCACCAATATTATTTCCACTCAGGAAACCAATTTAGCACAGGTTGCTTAGTTAGCAAAGAATTGGACAAAGAGGGTTAGACATTCTTAAGGAATATGTACCTCAAGCTAAGGCAGCCTAAAGGATTGCTTTTCTCTACGTTAGGGATATTTGTATCAAGACTCAGGAATCAAAGAACTTTTCTGTTTAGATAGTTTTGAATTAAGACTGACAAACTCTTACTCCCCAGTTCACTTTTCTATTCGTCACAATGCACTATTTCCTCCAATGCAACTGGATAGTTTATAGCTTTCTAAAATAATTGTGTGAACATTTTAGAGCCTACTATGTGTCAGGTTATGACAGTGGGAATATGGTGATGAACAGAAAGCAAATGACTGACCTTCAAGGAACTCAGCTAAATTTAGTGCTAAAATGACTATGAGAGAGCACAGACATGCGCAGAACACTGAAAAAGAGCACCAGACTCAGCCAGCAGAAATTAGAGTAAAATGACACTGGAGGAGTTTGGGAATAAGAAGGAGAAAGACTTTACAGGCTGAGAGAACAGTATGTGTGAAGGAAAGTGGTATAGCATGCTCAGCTAGCTACTAATAATTTTGTGTGACTCAAGTGATGGGTGGACGTAGGGAAGGTGCCAGATTGGGAGAATAAAGATGTGAGCAGTGGCCAAGTTATGAAGGCTCATATGTTATGTTAATGAGTTCATGTTTCATCTAAATGGCAGTTGGGAAACTTCCCTTGGGGTAAGTTGTTTCTGCAGATCAATGTTTTAAATTCATAGTTAATAGTTTCCTTTTACTAGAGGATGACTTTTTAAATTTTGTTTTAAAACTTTTTATTTTGTATTGAGTATAGCCAATTAAAAATGTTATGATAGTTTCAGGTGAACAGTGAAGGGACTCAGCCATACATATACATGTATCCATTCTCTCCCAAACTCCCCTCCCATCCAGGCTGCCACATAACATTGAACAGCCGTTCCCTGTGCTATACAGTAGGCCTTCGGTTATCCATTTTAAATATAGCAGTATGTATATGTCCATCCCAAACTCCCTAATTATCCCTTCCTCCTTCCTTCCCCCTAGCAATCAGAAGTTCGTTTTCTAAGTCTGTGAGTCTCTTTCTCTTTTGTAAGTTCATTTGTATCATTTATTTTTAGATTACACATCTAAGGAATTTCATATGCTATTTCTCCTTTTATGACTTATTTCACTCAATATAATCTCTAGGTTCATCCATGTTGCTGCAAATGCCCTTATTTCATTCCTTTTCATGGCTTAGTAATATTCCATTGTATACACATACCACTTCTTCTTTATCCATTCCTCTGTTGATGGACATATAAGTTGTTTCCATGCCTTTGTTATTTTAAACAGTACTGCAATGAACATTGGGGTTCATGTATTCTTTCAGATCATATTTTTCTTTGGATATAAGCCCAGGAGTGGTCTGAAGGGTCTTTGGTAGCTCTATTTTTAGTTTTTTAAGGAACCTCTATACTCTTCTCCACAGTGCATGCATGCAGGCTAAGTAGCTTATTAGTCCTATGGAAGTGAGGAAGATGGAGCGAATATATCTTAACAATAATCTACTCTAACATAGCAATAATATTAATTGCAACAACAGTATTCCTTTGTGAGGATTAAATGAAAAATAGCATAGAATAGTCAGCATAGAATAATCCTCATATAAAAATACTATTGTTACTATGTAAGACTAGGTTATTGTTAAGATATAATCATTCCAACCTCCTCACTTCCATGGAACTAATATTTTTATGTGAGGATTAAATGAAAAAGAACATATGTAAACTAGTCAGCATAGAATCTGTCATATAAAAAGCTTTTAATAATTGCTAGCCATTATTATTATTCAAGGGGTTAGATCTAATAGAGTGCCAGAAGAACTATGGAGAGTTTTGTGACATTGTACCGGAGGCAGTGATCAAGACCATCCCCAAGAAAAAGAAATGCAAAAAGGCAAAATGTCTGTCTGAGAAGGCCTTACAAACAGCTGAGAAAAGAAGAGAAGCTAAAGGCAAAGAAGAAAAGGAAACATATACCCATTTGAATGCAGAGTTCCAAAGAATAACAAGGAGAGATAAGAAAGCCTTCCTCAGCAATCAATGCAAAGAAATAGAAGAAAGCAATAGAATGGGAAAGACTAGAGATCTCTTCAAGAAAATTAGAGATAACAAGGGAACATTTCATGCAAAGATGGGCATAATAAAGGACAGAAATGGTATGGACCTAATAGAAGCAGAAGATATTAAGAAGAGTTGGCAAAAATACACAGAAGAACTATGCAAAAAAGATCTTCATGGACCAAATAACCACGATGGTGTGATCACTTACCTAGAGCCAGACATCCTGGAGTGTGAAGTCAAGTGGGCCTTAGGAAGCATCACTACGAACAAAGCTAGTGGAGGTGATGGAATTCCAGTTGAGCTATTTCAAACCCTTAAAAATGAGGCTATGAAAGTACTGCACTCAATATGCCAGCAAATTTGGAAAACTCAGCAGTGGCCACAGGGCTGGAAAAGTTCAGTTTTCTTTCCAATCCCAAAGAAAGGTAATGCCAAAAAATATGCAAAAAGTACTCACAATTGCACTCATCTCACACTCTAGCAAAGTAATGCTCAAAATTCTCTAAGCCAGACTTCAACAGCATGTGAACCAAGAACTTCCAGATGTTCAAGCTGGATTTAGAAAAGGCAGAGGAACCAGTGATCAAATTGCCAACATCTGTTGTATCATTGAAAAAGCAAGAGAGTTCCAGAAAAACCATCTACTTCTGCTTTATTGACTATGCCTATGCTTTTGACTGTGTCGATCACAATAAACTGTGAAAAATTCTAAGAGGTGAGACTACCAGACCACCTTACCTGCCTCCTGAGAAATGTGTATGTAGGTCAAGAAACAACAGTTAGAACTGGACACGGAACAACAGACTGGTTCCAAATTGGGTTAAGGCTGTATATTGTCACCCAGCTTGTTTAACTTCTGTGCAGAGTACATCATGAGAAGTGCTGTGCTGGATGAAGCACAAGCTGGAATCAAGCTTTCCAGGAGATGTATCAATAACCTCAGTTATGCAGATGACACCACCATTATGGCAGAAAGCGAAGAAGAACTAAAGAGCCTCTTGATGAAAGTGAAAGAGGAGAGTGAAAAATTTGGCTTAGAATTCAATATTCAGAAAACTAAGATCATGGCATCTGGTCCCATCACTTCATGGCAAATAGATGGGGAAACAATGGCAACAGTGAGAAACTTTATCTTTTTGGGCTCCAAAATCTCTGCAGATGGTGACTACAGCCATGAAATGAAAAGATGCTTGCTTCTTGGGAGGAAAGTTATGGCCAACCTAGACAGCATGTTAGAAAGCAGAGACTACTTTGCCAACAAATGTCCGTCTAGTCAAGGCTATGGTTTTTCCATTAGTCATTTATAGATGTGAGATCTGGACTATAAGGAAAGCTGAGCACTGAAGAATTGATGCTTTTGAACTCTGGTGTTGGAGCAGACTCTTGAGAGTCCCTTGGACTGCAAGGAGATCCAACCAATAAGTCCTAAAGAAAATCAGTCCTGAATATTCATTGGAAGGACTGATGCTGAAGCCGAAACTCCAATACTTTGGCCCCCTGATGTGAAGAGCTGACTCATTGGAAAAGATCCTGATGCTGGGAAAGACTGAAGGGCAGGAGGAGAAGGGGACGACAGAGGATGAAATGTTTGGGTGGCATTAATGACTCAATGGACATGAGCTTAAGTAAACTCCCGGAGTTGGTGATGGACAAGGGAAGCGTGGTGTGCTGCTGTCCATAGGGTTGCAGAGTCGGCACAACAGTTCAGTGACTGAACTGAACTTTTATTTTTTGTTAGATAGTAAATTTGAATAATTTTGTGTATTTGTTAGTTCTGAGAGGAGATGAATGGCATTCTCAAAGATTGGATTGAAGATAATTTATTGGAGGGATTATTTCAGAGATAAGCCTGCTTAAAGGAAATCATAAAAATTTGGAAGCTAATACTACTAATAGGCCTGTGAGGCAAGATTTTACCAGGATTCAGTAACAGCTTCAGCTGTAGGAGAGATGTTGCCTCTTTGGAGCTGTGGTCTTGGAGAAAAGAACACAGCCAATTGTCTAAACCTTGGCCTGAGAGGGAGCTGGTGGAATAAATACCTTGAAGCTTCTCTCCTCTTGTTCTATGATTTTCTGCCACAGCCTCACATTAGCTGATCTCAGCCAGAAGCCAAAAGGCAAGGAATCTTAATGAGTTAGCCTTTAGAAGTCAGCATCCTGGGTTACAGAGCAAGGAAGAGAAAAGTAGGGAATGGACGTGAAGTGGCAAACAGGATAACCAGCATGCTTTCTGAGTCAGTGAATTTTCAAATGAAAAATACCCCTTTTTTTCTCTTTAGTATTTTCTTTTTTTTTGTAATTAGAATCTATCTTACAGAAAAGTTTTTTGGTTTCCCTTCTTTTCTTATTTTGTTGTGAGGACATATCAGTACCAAAAACAAAATAAGCCTAAAATGTCAGTGGTTTCATTATTCAACTAAACACAGAGAAAATTGTGGCTGAATAAGGGACCAGCCCAGACAGCACATGGATAAGGGACAGAATCAGTAGAGAATCTCTTCTCACAGTTCTGAAATTGGATCATTACTGCTGCAGAATCAGAAAACACCTCTTCCCTCATGGCTTTTAGAAATTATTTTATGCTGTGATGTCATTCAAGATACCTGTGAAATTGAGCAGAAAGATCATCATGGTTTAGAGAGAAAGAACCTCATCATGCATTTGGCCCATCTCTGCTGTCAGCTAGCCAAAAATCTGCTGAAAAATGCTAGAAAAGTATTTCCGTAAAAGTAGTTCTCTTCGTATTTAAATACTATACTAACTAGAAAGAATTTTTTTCATGTGTTCAGAATCTGTGCAGAAATTTTGATTATTTTTTTTTCTGTATAGGCTGTCGCAGTATTATTGTTATTTTTTCTGTAGCTCTAAGACTCTTTATGTGTCTCGAGATTGTCTTCTGTTTCTTAGATTTATGTGTTACGTACTTTTTGTTTCTGCCTTAGTTTTATTCTGTCCTGGTTGTGTGTGTGTGTGTGTGTTGTGTGTGTTTTGGAGGGGGATTCTTATTCTGACAGATCGTAGTCCCAGGCACTCACTCATCTATTTAACAAATGTTAGTGGAATACATGCCTTGAGCCCTGGAGATAGGGCAGCCTCTGCTTTCATTATTTTAAGTGGATGACCAACCTATCTTTTATTACATGTAATATTTTATTCATTTTTGTTTTGCTAATTTCTAGGTTGTGTTTTTTTTTTTTTCCCAGAGAAATATTTATTTATTTTTCTATGGTGTAATTATTGTATAATCAAATACACATATATTAATTGTTTTGCTTAATTATTTTGGCATTGGGTTCACCACTGTAACCACCACTCAAAAAAAGTATAGAACATTTTCATCACTTAACAGAAAATTTCTGCATGCATTTTCCCAATCAACTCTTTTTATTTCTCCCTCTGCCATCTCTGAATTTTTTCTTGAGATTGTATTACTTTGTCATGAATTCCTAAATTTATAACTCATTAGTATAAAAGGGCCCATTTCTGTACTAGATTAGTCAAATTTAGAGCTAAGGACCCTTTTAGCTTTTCAGGTTGAAAGTAATGCTAACATTTAAAAAGACCAAATAGTGACATGCATGTGGCCAGATTTTCACTTACGGTTTCCAAATGATTGGAAGGTTTATTTGGGCCCACTGAACAGAAAACAAAGTAAATTTGTACAGTTTGCAGTTAAAGCCTAGGGCCTGGTACTAACCATATTTCTTTAATATCCATCTCAAATATTTATCTTATTGCTCCTTCTTAGGCATTTCATAGAACATGAATTCTACAAGAGTTGGAGCCTTGTTCTTTGATAGTGCATAGAACAGAAACAGTTACATAGAAAGTGTTCAGTAATAAATATTTTTTTGTCGAATAAATGTATGATCCATGTTGATGGTATCAGAGAGACTTAGAGAAGAGCACAAAACCAGGAAAGGGGGAAGTAAACACATCTTATGAACTACTATGTGCCAGTTACTATTCTATATATAATTTAATTTATTCTTACAATAATCCTATGAGATGATTATTTCCCTTTATTATGTGAGGAAATTGAATCTCATAAAAGCTAAGTAACTTGGTCAAAATCACACAGCCAGCTTGTGGCAGAAGTGGAATTAAAACCTATTTGGCTGATCCTAATGCGTATCTTCTTCCTCTTCTATATTCCTTACTTTTGACCCAGGAATAAATGAAGTAAGGGAACTGGACCTATAGGTGAAGGGAGAGTTAAATATGTACTAAGAGCTGCAGATTTTCTGTGACATTTAAAACATGTTTGTGTTTTTCTTTCCATCATAGTATAAAAGAAACAAATTTAAAACCTTTTTGGGATTGTCTGTATAACCACTTTATAACTGAGCACTGCTGACTGATTTCCTGGAAGGCTTATATTTGTGTTTGTGTTTATAGTTTCATTGAAAGCAAGTGGTACTCTTTAAATGTCACAGCCTATTGTAAAGAGAACAGAGATGGACTTATTCTGTAATAACTGTTTTATACCAAGATAAGGCCAAATGATATCAAGACATGGTTAACAGAAGAATTTTCCCCATAATAGTGAGTCTCCTTTAGTTGAAACTAGCAGCTTAGCTTCAGCAGAACATGATCATTCATCACATCGAGTTAATGTTAATTTGAAGTTTATTGGTTTTGGTGTTTTGATTTGTAATTTTCAACTTTTGTGGTTGTTCAGGAGTTAAAAGCCTAAGTAGTTTATGTCTAGTTTTATCTTTGTGTGTTCTTAAATGATTCTATAATAAAAAGTCTTGTCAACATGATAGTGTTTTCTATTTCAATTTTTCTCTTTTAAAATAGGTAACACTGTATTCAACTTCGGAAAGTAGTGATACAGTTGCTTGTGATCTAGTATATGTCTCTCATTTGATTGTAAATTTCTCAAAAACAGAATCCATGCGATACTCATTTTACAATCCCTACTCCACCTCCCGATACCTAGTATGTGTATGGTGTCAGCCTGCAAGGGTGGTGAGTGGATGGTGTCGAGGTGTGGGGAGGGGAGGGTATAGATAGTGTCAGGGTGCAGGGGTCATTCAGTCATCCAGCAAATTATATACTGAGAGTCTACAATTCCAGTCATTGGTTTTACAGCAGTGAACATGACTGGCAAGGTCCTTGCCCTCATGGAGCTAACATTCTGATAGGGAGAAGACTGACAATATATGAACAAATGCATATGGAAATAAAATGCTTACATATTGAATAAGTACTAGGGAGAAATAAATCATTTTCAGCACTCCACTGAAGCTAATGTTGTTAAGGTCAGTAATAACCTCAGTGTTGCCAAATCCATTGGCTGCTTACTGTCCTTACATATTTTGCTCAATAGGCATTTCATACTAAAGTATTTTTTTTTTAAATATTGAGTTGTGTTAAATAACATTCTTGGACCTCGAGTCATTCTCTACTATGCATTTCTTCAGAACATAGGTTTTTGTTCTTTACCCAGATTGCTTTATGGTTTGCTTAAAATAAGTTTCAAAGTTATGCCAAATTTCTTCAGGGAGATTGCAAACAACTGGAGAGCAGAGGTTCTCTTCCATTTCTGTAAACCTTGACTTGACCAATTGGTCTCTGCTCTGGTTTGCTATAGTTTTTTTTTTTTTTTGTAATATGTATTAAACTTTTTATTGTGTATTGGAGGATGACAGACCTATAGTGATAGTTGTGATAGTTTCAGGTGAACAGCAAAGGGATTCAGTCATTCATATGCAGTTTTGTTTTTAAACTGTATTCCTCGACTTTGTCAGGTTTCACAAATCTGACCAAGGCAGGATCTGATGTGTCTGATAGCTAGGCTCCCTCTATCCTCTCTGCAACAGACCTTCCTCTCCTCTTCTCTCCTTTCCTCTCCTCACCCCCCTCTCCCATTCCTATCCCTTCCCTTCCATTTCTTCCCCTTGATTAAATTTATTCCTAGGCCTTTAATTCTTTTTGATGTTAATTTTAAAGGGATTTTCTTGTTTTCTCTTTCTGATAATTCATTAATATATATGAAAGAAACAGATTTTTATATATTAATCTGGAATCCTGCAACTCTACTGAATTTATTCATTTATTCTGATAGTTTTATAGTGAAGACTTTAGGGTTCTCATAGTATTATGTCTGTTGCACGTTGTAACTATTTTACTTCTTCCCTTTCAATTTGGATGCTTTCTTTCTTTTTCTTGCCTGATTGCGTTGGCTAGGACTTCCAAAAGTGACGTGAAGTGAAAGTTGCTTAGTCTTGTCTGACTCTTTGTAACCCTGTGGACTATGTAGTCCATGGAATTCTCCAGGCCAGACTACTCGAGTGGGTAGACTTCCCCTTCTCCAGGGGATCTTCCCAACCCAAGATTGAAACCAGGTCTCCCCCATTGCAGGTGGATTCTTTACCAGCTGAGCCACAAGGGAAGCCCTTCCAACACTATATTAAATAGAAGTGATGAGAGTGGGTATCCTTGCCTTGACCCTGATTTTAGAGGAAAACCTTTCAGTGTTTCATCACTGAGTATGCTGACAGCTGTTTGTTTGTAACGTTGAAATATGTTCCTCTGTGACAACTTTGATGAATTTTTATAATGAATGGATGTTGAATTTTGTCAAATTATTTTTCTTTATTATTCATATGATCATGGATTTCCTGGGTGGTTCAGACAATAAAGAATCTGCCTGAAGTGTGGAAGACCTAGGTTTGATTCCTGAGTTGGGAAGATCCCCTGGAGAAGGGAATGGCTACCCACTCCAATATTCTGGCCTGGAGAATTTCATGGACAGAGGAGCCTGGCAGGCTACAGTCCATGGGATCGCAAGGAGTCGGACATGAATGAGCAACTTTCACTTCACTTCACTTCACTTCACTTCGTTTATATGATCATATGATTTTGATCCTTTCATTTTGTAATGTGCTGCATCACATTGATTTGCATATATTAAACTATATTTGCATACCTAGAATAAATCCCACTTGACCACGTTGTCTGATCCTTTTCATATATTATTGAATTTGGTTTGTTAGGATTTTTACATCTATATTCAACAGAGATATTGGCCTATACTTTTTGTTTTTTGTATGTGTGATTTCTTTGCCTGGTTTTGGTATCAGGGTAATGGTGACCCTGTAGAAAGAACTGATGAGTGTTGCCTCTTCATTTTTTTGGAATAGTGTGAGAAGTGAAGTATTAACTTTACGTTTATATTTGGTAGAATTTTCCTGTGAAGTCATCCAGTTCTAGACTTTTCTTTGCTGGGAGTTTCTTGATTACGAATTCAGTTTCACTACTAGTGATTGGCTTGTTCAGAACTTCCTGATTCACTTTTGGAAGATTGTTTGTTTCTAGGAATTTATCCATTTCTTCTAGGCTGTCCAAGTTGTTGGCATGTATCTGTTCATAGTATTCTCTTATGACTTTTTGTATCACTGTGTTATCGCTGTTATTTTTCCTCTTTCATTTCTTATTTTATTTGGGTTTCTCTTTTCTTTCATGAGCCTGGCTAAAGGTTCATCAGTTTTGTTTATCTTTTCAAAAAAACAGCTCTGGGTTTCATTGATCTTTTCAGCTTTTTAAAAATCTCTATTTTATTGATTTCCTCTCTGATCTTTTTTTTTTTTTAATTCTTTTGGCATACTTTTTTTTTTTTAGTTTTTTATTTTTTGAATTTTAAAATCTTTAATTCTTACATGCGTTCCCAAACATGAACCCCCTCCCACCTCCCTCCCCATAACATCTCTCTGGGTCATCCCCATGCACCAGCCCCAAGCATGCTGCATCCTGCGTCAGACATAGACTGGCGATTCAATTCTTACATGATAGTATACATGTTAGACTGTCATTCTCCCAAATCATCCCACCCTCTCCCTCTCCCTCTGAGTCCAAAAGTCCGTTATACACATCTGTGTCTCTTTCCCTGTCTTGCATACAGGGTCGTCATTGCCATCTTCCTAAATTCCATATATATGTGTTAGTATACTGTATTGGTGTTTTTCTTTCTGGCTTACTTCACTCTGTATAATTGGCTCCAGTTTCATCCATCTCATCAGAACTGATTCAAATGAATTCTTTTTTATGGCTGAGTAATACTCCATTGTGTATATGTACCACAGCTTTCTTATCCATTCATCTGCTGATGGACATCTAGGTTGTTTCCATGTCCTGGCTATTATAAACAGTGCTGCGATGAACATTGGGGTACATGTGTCTCTTTCCATTCTGGTTTCCTCAGTGTGTATGCCCAGAAGTGGGATTGCTGGGTCATAAGGTAGTTTTATTTGCAATTTTTTAAGGAATCTCCACACTGTTCTCCATAGTGGCTGTACTAGTTTGCATTCCCACCAACAGTGTAGGAGGGTTCCCTTTTCTCCACACCCTCTCCAGCATTTATTGCTTGCAGATTTTTGGATCGGAGCCATTCTGACTGGTGTGAAGTGGTACCTCATTGTGGTTTTGATTTGCATTTCTCTAATAATGAGTGATGTTGAGCATCTTTTCATGTGTTTGTTAGCCATCCGTATGTCTTCTTTGGAGAAATGTCTATTTAGTTCTTTGGCCCATTTTTTGATTGGGTCGTTTATTTTTCTGGAATTGAGCTGCAGAAGTTGCTTGTATATTTTTGAGATGAGTTGTTTGTCAGTTGCTTCATTTGCTATTATTTTCTCCCATTCAGAAGGCTGTCTTTTCACCTTGCTTATATTTTCCTTTGTTGTGCAGAAGCTTTTAATTTTAATTAGATCCCATTTGTTTATTTTTGCTTTTATTTCCAGCATTCTGGGAGGTGGATCATAGAGGATCCTGCTGTGATTTATGTCAGAGAGTGTTTTGCCTATGTTCTCCTCTAGGAGTTTTATAGTTTCTGATCTTACATTTAGATCTTTAATCCATTTTGAGTTTATTTTTGTGTGCGGTGTTAGGAAGTGATCTAGTTTCATTCTTTTACAAGTGGTTGACCAGTTTTCCCAGCACCACTTGTTAAAGAGATTGTCTTTACTCCATTGTATATTCTTGCTTCCTTTGTCAAAGATAAGGTGTCCATATGTGTGTGGATTTATCTTTGGGCTTTCTATTTTGTTCCATTGATCTATATGTCTGTCTTTGTGCCAGTACCATACTGTCTTGATGACTGTGGCTTTGTAGTAGAGCCTGAAGTCAGGCAAGTTGATTCCTCCAGTTCCATTCTTCTTCTCAAGATTGCTTTGGCTATTCGAGGTTTTTTGTATTTCCATACAAATCTTGAAATTATTTGTTCTAGTTCTGTGAAAAATGTGGCTGATAGCTTGATAGGGATTGCATTGAATTTGTAAATTGCTTTGGGTAGTATACTCATTTTCACTATATTGATTCTTCCGATCCATGAACATGGTATATTTTAATTAAATTTTTATTTTTACTTTATTTTACTTTACAATACTGTATTGGTTTTGCCATACATTGACATGAATCCTCCATGGGATTGCATGTACATCCTCTCTGATCTTTATTAGTTCCTTCCTTGTGCTGATTTTGGTCTTTGTTCTTCTTTTCTAAGTACCTTAGATGGGTAGTTTAGACTGTTTCTGTAACAGGTTTTACTAGAGCAGTTGGAAAGAATGATTGATGCAGTTTCCATCCTCTAGAATTTGTTGAGTCTCATTTTGTGGCCTGGCATGCAATCTCTCCTAGAGAACATACTGTGTATGCTTGAAGAGAATGTGTTTTTTGCTGTTTTTGGATGGAATGTCCAATAGGAATCTGTTATGTTCAGTTGGTCTAATGTGCATTTAAAGCCACTATTTCCTTATTGCTTTTCTCAGTAAATGATTTGTACATGGATATAAGTGGGGTGCTAAAGCCCCCTACTATGATTTTATCATTGTCAGTTTCTACCTTTATGTGTATTAATGTTTGCTTTGTATATTTAGGTTCTCCTATATTCATATATGTTAATAAGTATGATATTCTCTTGTATGTTTTTAATTATTATATAATGTCCTTCTTTATCTTCTGTTACAGACTTTTCTTTAAAAACTACTTTGTCTATATGATCAGCTTTCTCTTTGTTTACATTTACATGGAATATCTTTTTCCACCCCTTCATTTTCAGTCTGTGTTTACCTTTAGCTCAGGGGCTAACACAAAGTTAGTCCCTTGTAGGCAACTTAGCTCAGGGACTAACACAAAGTTAGTCCCTTGTAGGCAACTTATAGATTGGTTTTATTTTTTATCTGATAACCACCTTATGTCTTTTGATTGAAGTAGTTAGTCCTTTGACATTCAAAGTGATTATTGAAGCGTAGGTATGAACTTATTGCCATTTTGTTGCTTGTTTTCTAGTTGTTTTTGTAGTTCTCTGATTTTTCTTCTTTTAATTTCTCCCGTGGTGGGTTTGCTTTTTTTTTTTTTTTTTTTTAGTGTATTCTCTTATGGTTATTAGGGGTTAATATAGGTTGACCTATAACTATATCTACTTGTTTTAAAGTGATAATCATTTAAGTTAAAACACATTCTAAAAGGTATACATTGTTGACTTCCTTCCCCCATGTTTTGTGTTTTTGATGTCCTATTTTACGTCTTTATGTCTACCCCTTACTGTTTTTATAAGTATAGTTGGTTTTTAAATTTTTGGTCTTTATATCTTTTTACTAGCTTATTTGGGTGGATGATCTACTGCCTTTACTGCATACTTGCTATTATTATGGGTTTTCCCTTTCCTATAGACTCTTCTTATTTGTAGCCTTTCCTTTTCCATTTAAAGAAAGCTTGTTAATATTGATGAACTCAGTGATGACTTTGTTGAGTAGAGTATCCTAGGTTTTAGGTTTTCTTTTTCAGCACTTTAAATACATAATGCCACTCATTTCTGGCCTTCAACATTTCTGCAGAAAAATCAGCTAGTAGCCTTATGGGAGTTCCTTCGTAGATGACTTTGTTTTTTTCTTGCTGCCTTTAAAATTTTTTTTAACTCTTGCCATTTTAATGATAATATGTCTTGGTATGGATCTTTTAAAATTCATTTTGTTTGGAACTTTCTGTACTTCCTGCATCTGAAAATCTAGTTCCTTCTTTATCTTTGGGAATTTGTCAGCCATAATTTCATCAAATACATTTTCTATCCTTTTTCTCTCCCATCTCCATCTGAGGCCCTTGTAATGCAAATGTTAGTATGCTTGTGTCCTAGAGGTTCCTTCAATTATCTTTATTTTTAAAATATGTTGTTCTTTTTGCTCTTTTAATTGAGTGATTTCCATTATCCTATCTTCCAGATTGCTTATGCATTCTTTTGTATCATCTAGTCTGATACTAAGTCCTTCTAGTGTACTTTCCATTTCATTTACCATATTCTTCAGTTTGATGGGTTCTCTTTTATATTTTCTAGTTCCTTGTTAAAATTCTCACTGTGTTCATCTATTCTTCTCCCCAATTCAGTCAGGATTCTTATTTCTAATGCTTTGAATTCTATCTGGTAAACTATTTGTAGTATTCTTCACGGTCTTTTTTCTTGTTCTTTTGGTTGAAACATATTCCTGTCTTCTCATTTTAACTTTCTCTGTCTCTGTGAAATTAGGTGAAACAGTTACTTCTTCCAGTCTTGAAAGGATGTCCTTCTGTGGGAGCATTCCTGTTCAGTTTGCATGTGTCCAGTGGTTGGAGAGCTGGATCTGAAGTGAGGGTGGGTCATACCTTTGCGGCTGTGCTGGAAACCATTAATCCCACCTTAATGGGAGGTAGGCCTGGAGATGGAAGGGCTACAGTCAGAGCCAGGTAGAAGCCAGGGCTTCTCTTGTGCTCACAGGCTGTCCCCTCCCTACTGGGAGTGGGGTTGGTGTCCAAGATCCTGGTGCAGAAGATCGGAGGGCTAGGTCTGAGCTTATTTCATTCCTTCTAATTGTGTGCACTTTCTTTGACAATGGTACCTCTGCACTCATGCAGAGCAGTATCAGAGCCACAGGGGCTAGAGCCCGCTGAGGTGCACACTGGGGCAGTCATGGAAAGCCAGAGTCCAGGCAGTTTTCAATCTGCTTCCTCTGCACTGTTCCCAGGAGTAAGCAAGCATGTAGTCTGCTTCATGAGCAGAGTCTAGGTTTCTCACAGCCCTCTGGTAAGTCCCATTGGTTTTCCAACCAACTAAGGGTACTCGTCTTCCTAGTGGTGAACCCCTGGGTGGGGTACCTAATACGTGGCTCAAACCTTTCACTCCCTATGGATGATAACTGAACCTGTGATATCCCCTTCCTCTTCTGTCCCCTGCTAAGGGTGTGCATCCAGAGCAAAAGTTGCTCCACATGTAGGTGTATTTCTGATGTGTGTGTTAAGGGAAGTGAGTTCAGAGTCCTCCTTTGCCATCTTTTTTTTAAAAAAATTAATTTATTTTAATTGGAAGATAATTACTTAACAATATTGTGATGGTTTTTGCTATTCTTCAACATGAATCAGCTATGGGTACACATGTATACCCCCAATCCTGAACCCTCCTCCCACCTTCCTCCCCATTGCATCCCCTGGGTTGTCCCAGAACACCAGCTTTGAATCACAAACTCACTGCTTCATGCTTGTGACTTTTTTTTATCAATCTGGCTATTAATGTGGCTTAAGTAGAGGAGGTGATATGTAGGGGTTTGTGTATATTTATATGGATATAGACAGCACTTAATATTTATTGAATTGCATCAGTTCAGTTCAGTTCAGTCGCTCAGTTGTGTCCAACTCTTTGTGACCCCATGAATTGCAGCATGCCAGGCCTACCTATCTATCACCAACTCCCGGAGCTTACTCAAACTCATGTCGTTCGAATCCGTGATGCCATCCAGCCATCTCATCCTCTGTTGTCCCCTTCTCCTCCTGCCCCAAGCCCTCACAGCATCAGAGTCTTTTCCAATGAGTCAGCTCTTCACATGAGGTGGCCAAAGTACTGGAGTTTCAGCTTTAGCATCAGTCCTTCCAATGAATACCCAGGACTGATCTCCTTCAGAATGGACTGGTTGGATCTCCCTGCAGTCCAAGGGACTCTCAAGAATCTTCTCCAACACTACAGTTCAAAAGCATCAATTCTTTGGTGCTCAGCTTTCTTCACAGTGCAACTCTCACATCCATACATGACCACTGGAAAAACAATAGCGTTGACTAGATGGACCTTTGTTGGCAAAGTCATGTCTCTGCTTTTGAATATGCTATCTAGGTTGGTCATAACTTTTCTTCCAAGGAGTAAGCGTCTTTTAATTTCATGGCTGCAATCACCATCTGCAGTGATTTTGGAGCCCCCCAAAATAAAGTCTGACACTGTTTCCACTGTTTCCCCATCTATTTCCCATGGAGTGATGGGACCAGATGCCATGATCTTCGTTTTCTGAATGTTGAGCTTTAAGCCAACTTTTTCACTCTCCTCTTTCACTTTCATCAAGAGGCTCTTTAGTTCCTCTTCACTTTCTGCCATAAGGGTGGTGTCATCTGCATATCTGTGGTTATTGATATTTCTCCCTGCAATCTTGATTCCAGCTTGTGCTTCTTCCAGTCCAGCGTTTCTCATAGACCAAGATATTTACATATATGTCCCCATACTCTAATTTTATTTTCTCCTCCCTGTGTTATTATTACCATTCCCTATGGTCAAAATTAATGAAGAAAGATGATGAAGCTAATACACAGTGAGATGCCAGAGATATGATTAAAAAATCTGAGCAACACTTCAGAGGTTTTTAGAAAATATAACTTTAGCCCTTGGGATTCCAGTATCAACCCTGAGTGTACTTTTAAGGTTCATAGCTCCACTTTTCCTGTATTCAGTTTTCCTTAAGTAATGAGGGTTTGCTGTACAAATTCAGGTGCAAGTAAAACAGGCTGGAATCTCACACACTGTATGAAGCCTGAAATACCATTCAAGACATAAGTTCAGTTCAGTTTAGTTGCTCAGTCGTGTCCGACTCTTTGTGACCCCATGAATCACAGCACGCCAGGCCTTCCTGTCCATCACCAACTCCTGTAGTTCACTCAGATTCATGTCCATCGAGTCAGTGATGCCGTCCAGCCATCTCATCCTCTGTCGTCCCCTTCTCCTCCTGCCCCCAATCTCTCCCAGCATCAAAGTCCTTTCCAATGAGTCAACTCTTCGCATGAGGTGGCCAAAGTACTGGAGTTTCAGCTTTAGCATCATTCCTTCCAAAGAAATCTCAGGGCCGATCTCCTTCAGAATGGACTGGTTGGATCTCCTTGCAGTCCAAGGGACTCTTAAGAGTCTTCTCCAACACCACAGTTCAAAAGCATCAATTCTTTGGCGCTCAGCCTTCTTCACAGTCCAACTCTCACATCCATACATGATTACTGGAAAAACCATAGCTTTGACTAGATGGACCTTAGTCGGCAAAGTAATGTCTCTGCTTTTGAATATGCTATCTAGGTTGGTCATAACTTTTCTTCCAAGGAGTAAGTGTCTTTTAATTTCATGGCTGCAATCACCATCTGCAGTGATTTTGGAGCCCCCCAAAATAAAGTATGACACTGTTTCAACTGTTTCCACATCTATTTCCCATGAAGTGATAGGACCAGATGCCATGATCTTCGTTTTCTGAATGTTGAGCTGGAAGCCAACTTCTTCACTCTCCTCTTTCACTTTCATCAACAGGCTTTTTAGTTCCTCTTCACTTTCTGCCATAAGGGTGGTGTCATCTGCATATCTGAGGTGATTGATATTTCTCCCGGCAGTCTTGATTCCAGCTTGTGCTTCTTCCAGTCCAGTGTTTCTCATGATGTTCTCTGCATAGAAGTTAAATAAGCAGGGTGACAATCTACAGCCTTGATGCACTCCTTTTCCTATTTGGAACCAGTCTGTTGTTCCATGTCCAGTTCTAACTGTTGCCTCCTGACCTGCATACAGATTTCTCAAGAAGCAGGTCAGGTGATCTGGTATTTCCATCTCTTTCAGAATTTTCCACAGTTTATTTTGATCCACACAGTCAAAGACTTTGGCGTAGTCAATAAAGCAGAAGTAGATGTTTTTCTGGTACTCTCTTGCTTTTTCCATGATCCAGCAGATGTTGGCAATTTGATCTCTGGTTCCTCTGCCTTTTCTAAAACCAGCTTGAACATCTGGAAGTTCACAGTTCATGTATTGCTGAATCCCGGCTTGGAGAATTTTGAGAATTACTTTACTAGCGTGTGAGATGAGTGAAATTGGGCGGTAGTTTGAGCATTCTTTGGCATTGCCTTTCTTTGGGATTGGAATGAAAACTGCCCTTTTCCAGTCCTGTGGCCACTGCTGAGTTTTCCAAACTTGCTGGCATATTGAGTGCAGCACTTTCACAGCATCATCTTTCAGGATTTAAAATAGCTCCACTGGAATGCCATCACCTCCACTAGCTTTGTTTGTAGTGATGCTTTCTAAGGCCCACTTGACTTTCACATTCCAGGATGTCTGGCTCTAGATGAGTGATCACGATGATGTGATCGTGAAGATCTTTTTTGTACAGTTCTGTGTATTCTTGCCGCCTCTTCTTAATAGCTTCTGCTTCTGTTAGGTCCATACCATTTCTGTCCTTTATCGAGCCCATCTTTGCCTGAAATGTTCCCTTGATATCTCTAATTTTCTTGAAGAGATCTCTAGTCTTTCCCATTCTGTTCTTTTCCTCTATTTCTTTGCATTGATCACTGAAGAAGGCTTTCTTATCTCTTCTTGCTATTCTTTGGAGCTCTGCATTCAGATGCTTATATCTTTCCTTTTCTCCTTTGCTTTTCATCTCTCTTCTTTTCACAGCTATTTGTAAGGCCTCCCCAGACAGCCATTTTGCTTTTTTGCATTTCTTTTCCATGGGGATGGTCTTGATCCCTGTCTCCTGTACAATGTCACCAACCTCATTCCATAGTTCATCAGGCACTCTATCTATCAGATCTAGACCCTTAAATCTATTTCTCACTTCCTCTGTATAATCATAAGGGATTTGATTTAGATCATACCTGAATGGTCTAGCGGTTTTCCCTACTTTCATCCATTTAAGTCTGAATTTGGTAATAAGGAGTTCATGATCTGAGCCACAGTCAGCTCCTGGTCTTGTTTTTGTTGACTGTATGGAGCTTCTCCACCTTTGGCTACAGAGAATATAATCAATCTGATTTTGGTGTTGACCATCTGGTGATGTCCATGTGTAGAGTCTTCTCTTGTGTTGTTGGAAGAGGGTGTTTGTATAAATCAAGATCTAATTCAGGATAGTAAGAGCAAGGACTCTAGAATGAAACAAATGTAGGTTGAGAATTCCAATTCCCCCACAAAGGCATCTTTGTGCACTTTCCTTATATTCTCTTTGCCTCAGTTTTCTCATCTGTGAAATGGAGATAATACTAGAACTAAACTCATAGGTGGTGAGGTTTGATGGAATAATACGTATGAATTTCTTACCATATCTGGAACATAGTGAGGGCTCTGTAGTGTAAGCCATTATTGTTTGTTGTTGTTGTTATTAACCACTGGATTTTACCCTCCATACCCTCAGCAGAAATGCTCCCAACTTTGATCTCTATTACTGTGCTAAATGGAACTTTCTGTTTTGGCTTCTGTTCCTTCTACCATTATATTAACTGGCTCTTTCTACTTCATTAAAAACCAAACAAACTTCTTAAGTGTGAGGAACCGATTGGTTTAGTCTGTCACCACCCCATAAGGCAGAGTTCTTCTTACCCTAGGTCATTTCGTAGCCTACTGGCCAGTCTAGCAGTTGACTGATTTGGGGTCAGGTCCTCAGCAATCACCAGGCAGGCTCGTGAGTAGTAGGAAATCCCTCAGAAGGGGAATGTAGGTCTGTCAGGCATTCTGATGCTTCCCAGAGAGGGTGGGCAAGCTTGTACCCTCATTGTGGCTTGAAAGGGAGTACAGAAAAAAGGAGCCAAATTGTAATACTTTGATTAATAACAAATATGGTGCTTAAATGAATCAAAGATAAAGTGTTTGTTTAGGTAATAGCATTATTAGTGAGTTTGGGCAGTCAGGAAAAAGAAGTTTGGAAATAGAACAACAGACCAAACACAGGTCACTCAGGGCAAAACCTTTTCTTGTGATATATGACAAGAGTCTGTCCAAGTTTCTGACAAACAGTGTTACCTAAAGAGGAAGAGAATGTGGAGTCAGCCTTTCAGAAATCTATTGACTCTAATCTCCTGTAAATTATAGGTAGTTATGCAGCACTTGGAGAGATTTCTGCCCATGTCTCTGACCTCAAGAGCTCTCAAGATCATTTTGTGCTGAGCATTTTTACTCTACCATTTGTATTAATTATTTTAGGCTAAAGGTAGAAAAATAAATGGTAACCTTGGTTTTTTTTTTTAAAATGAATCAATTTGATGACAGGGAGAGATGGACATTTTTCTTCAATCTACAAAACCAAGTCCTAAAACTCCAACTGGAAAAATTGTGACAGTTGATAGTTGTTTTGTATCTGGCAGAGATAAAGTTTTGACGTACTTGGCACTGGACTGCAGAGTGATGGTTAGAGGTTTATCCCTATGTTTTTAGATATGACTGTAGTCATGACTATAGTGGAAAACTTCTTTGAGAATCAGAAAATTCAAGTCCTGGTTGAGTCAGGACTAGCTTTGTGTTCTTGACGAAGTCACCATAATTCACCAGCCCCAGTTTCATCATCTGTACAGTGAGGAGTTATTTAGCTGATTTTCATCCCTCTCACAGTTCTAGCAGCACATGATTCAGTTTCATAACTTCTTTTGTTTTTTGTTTTGGTCCATTTAACCTTCTATTTCTAGATCTTGCTTTGCAGTTTTATGCTTCTGTCTTTTGAGCCATATATATTCTTTGCTCATTCATTCATTAACTTCTGTATCCATCTTTACATTTATTGATTCTCTAACTCCATACTTATTGAGTGTAAGCCATTTTACTAGCAGTGATGATGCAAAATTTACTGACTTGCTGTCTGCTTTCAAGATAATAAAAGTCAGCTCAGTATCTCTGCCTGCCTTCCAATCTCATCTTATACCTTTCTCTCTCTCTTTTGGATTTCTTGAATATCTGGCCTCTGGATCAACAGTATCAGCATCACATGTATATTTATTAGAAAAGTAAATTCTGGGCCACAGTTAAACCCACTGAGTCAGAAATTCTAGTTGTGTGACCAGTAATGTTTTTTAAATCTGCTCTTCAGGTAATTTTGGTGCATGATAAAATTTGACCACCACTACTCATAAGGGATTAAAAAGTGGAATGTGAATTGGCCTATAATTTTGCGAAGCTTAGATGTAGGGAGATAAAGCCTTTATACCAGTGACATGGACTGTAAGAATCACAAGATGAATGCCAAGTGCAAAGGCCATAAAGGGGAGGAAGGATGAAATGACTTGTGGAACAGGCTTCAGGGAGAAAGAACATTTGAGCTGGAACTGCTGAGTCATGGTCCATAAAACACTCCAGATGAAGAGAAAAACAAAATAAACAAAATCCCTGCAAATCCAGAGCAAAACAAAGAAAATCCTACAATTATTCTAGACATAAAAGGTCAGTTTGTAATAATTAAGACCACATGCTTTGGAATTATACATATGGGATTCCTATCCTGGCTCCAAAAATTATACACTAAGCTAGCTGGGCAAATTTCTTAACCTCTCTCTCCCTGAGTTTCCTCTTTTGTAAAGTAGGTAAAAGAATAGTTTTATATCATAGGATTTTGGAGAATAGTAAATGAGATAATGTACATTTAATGCTTAATGTGCTATGGTAAAGCCTTGATAAATGGTAATTATTATTACTAACACAGAAATAAACTATTGAATTTTAAAAGTTGTGTAAGGGATCTTCATCTAGTCAACCAGGAAGAATTACATCTTCTGTGTCCTAGATGTAATTTTCATTCTTTTTTATTTTTAAAAAAACATTTTTAATATTTATTTTAAGACATTAAAAAAGCTTTGAAACAATCTCAGACTTGAATGGTCCAAAAAAAATTTTTTTTTATATTGCCTTTTTAATCCCTTTAGCCATTTGAGAGTAACTTGTCAACCTGTTCTATTACTTCCTGATACAGTAGTACTTATTTCCTGTGAACAGGGCATTTGCCTATGTAACTGCAGTGAAATGAACAAAATCAGGAAATTAACAAATATCCCAATATTGTGGTATACTGAATAATTCAGTTTAGAACTACACATAGCCTTTAGGTGTCATGTCTTTTCAGTGTCCTTAATTCTGGAACATTTCCTCAGCCTTGAATTAATTTTTGTGACTTGGTTGCTTCTAAAGATTGGAATATCACATAAGCAAGACTGTGTTCTTTTTCCTGTATCCTATCAGGTGTCTCATGATTGTATTTGCTCCATTTAGTCGTGATGTTTACTTTGAACACTCAATTGATGTTGTGTTCCAGCTTTTGGGCTTGTGAGGTTCCTCTTTTCCATTTTGTGTTTGTTTATATACATATGTGTTTACATCTAGGTGAATATTTATGTCTATTAAAAACCATAAGATCACACTGATACTTCCAGTTTCAATCCAGTACCCATATAGTGCATTGTAGTTTCTCCATTTCCATATTTTGACTCTCTTTTCTGATAAATTTTCATCATCTTTATTTTATCTACTTATTTGGTCAGTCTCCTTATTTGTAAGCCATCCCATTATCAATGCTGAGGACACACTTCTTACCAAACTTAGGTTCTCAAAACCCTCACTGGGCCAACCCTTCCCATAGTTGACCTTCTCACCTTATGTAGCTGAAACAAAGCATCCTGGGCTCTACCCACACCCTGGGTGCCATAGAAGTCAGCTTTGACCAGTGCTCCAACAATATCTAAACCCTTTGGCCCTCTTCAACCTGTTTTGATTCCAACAGCTCACATCTGACTGCCTCTCTGTGAGAACTCCTTCCTCAGTCTGTCTGACTCTGTAACTGCTTTGGGCCACCTTCACATGTAGATACCCTCCTCACACTGCTTGAGTTCTGGCACCCTGCTCTGAGCCACCTAGTTCCTTGGCTCAATCTCCTGCACCACCAGAACAGACCTTGCTCTACTTTACCTAATGGCTTTAGAACCGAATTGTCCTTGGTTGCATTAAAAATGCATAAAAGTATGCATTACTGTCATAATAAAAAATTTAAAAAAAGAACTAAATTATCTGGAGGAAAGGGAAGGAGAGAGAAGGGAAAGGAAAGGAGAGAGGTGATGGGGAGAAGAAGAGGAAAATAAGAACTCATAGATGTATTTTTCAATAAAGCAAAAGTAAGTATACTATTTTCCAAAGACTGTGAATAGAACTACTAGCATGAAATTTTCTTCTGGGAACAAGCAGGACGGCCTTCTGGTTTGATTATGGGGTCTGTATGGCTTTCCAGATGTTTCAAGATTATTACACAACATTAGTTAGTCTATGAGAGAATAGCACAGCTTCCTGTCATACTTGCAGACTGAACTGGGTTGGATAGTTCTTGTACTATAGCTATCTACAAGCTGCCTTTCCACTCTCACTTCAGAACAAAAGGTAGTATACTTTATTTAGCCAATATAAATGTAAGGTAATAATAGTTTCTATATATAGAGTGAGTTTCCCAGGTGGCTCAGTGGTAAAGATTCTGAAGGTTTGATACCTGAGTTAGGAAGATCCCCTGGAGAAGGAAATGGCAACCCGCTCTAGTATTCTTGCCTGGCAAATCCCATGGACAGAGGAGCCTAGTGGGCTACAGTCCATGGGGTTGCAAAGAGTTGGATACAGCTTAGCAACTAAAAAACAACATATACAGAGTAGCAGGTTTTCTAACCTGTAATTTTGTATTTGGGCATATGATTTTCCCTTTTTCAAACCTTTTATATATTGAGGAAGTTCAGACAAAAGGGAGGTGACATGTTCAATGTTTCTAGATTTTATTTTTCTACAATTTTATTTAAGCAGTATATTTTAATGAGATTACTTTGCACAGTAGATCATAAGCTTGACCTAATATAATGGAGATGATTATACCTGTGCTATAATATGCACATATGATAATTAATTGTACATAATTAATATATATCCACTCTAATAAATTATAATTATATCATTTATGTATAATATAATTATGTATAATGGAAATTATACCATAATTATAATAAAATATTATGAATGTTATAGGGATATATTTTCAATAATTTTTACAATCTAAAATTGGTCTTTCAGATATATTGGTACACCAGTGTTGCAGAGCAATGTTCTTTTTATGATTAGCCATTAGCTGTCACTTCTTGGAGCAATTCCAAATGAAATGATTACAGACTCCCATTTAAATCATTCCTTTTGGAGGAGAGGAATGTGATACTTTTCTCAAGTGGTAGTTGATATTAGGTGTTTAATCAGTCAAAGAAACACCCTTCACCTCATATTACACATAGGGAAGACTAAGCTTTTGGTATTCATCAATAATGCTCTATCTATATAGTCTTGTGTTATGATTCAGAATTGTATGTCCACAATTTAAAAAAAAAACAAAATGAAACAAATTGAAAACTACAAAAAAAGTTATTTGGGCAAGTTGTAATAAGAACCTCTGTATACCAGCCTTAAGGAGATAAGAGGGACACTGTCTTTTAGCATATCAGAGACAGAATTTTGTTTTCCTATTTAACACATGTCTCTAGATATAACTCTGTCTGTAGACTGAATACTTTCTGGCCTCATCTGAGTTGGTTAGTTTGATTGATTATAAAATTGTATAAAATTACCATTAAATAGAATATTGAGTAAATCTATACTTATGTGCCTGACAGTAAAGTTTCCACCACAGTCTGATTTCTTACATCATGCCTATCTTGCCAGTTTTTCTTTTCTGCTTCTTCAGTTTGGTTCAGTTGCTCAGTCGTGTCCAACTCTTTGTGACCCCAGGGACTGTAGCACACCAGGCTTCCCTGTCCATCACCAACTCCTGGAGCTTGCTTAAACTCATGTCCATCGAGTTGGTGATTTTCTGTTAAAGTCATCTTCAATTTACAGGGAAAAATTGTTACAATATTATTGCATAACTAATATTTATTGAATACCCTGTGTTCATGGTGTATGTAAAGCAAAACTGAGTTGTTGATGCTAATTATATAATCTGTAGTAAGCTGTTTTTTAAACGTTCAAAATTTAACATTGTCTCCAAGCTTAACTATACTGATTGTCTATTGCTGCCTCTATGGAGAAGTGTCTTTGCCTTCCTTGGATTTATATCAGCTAGGAAGATATGGTTCCTGAAGCCCAAACTCTCATTCTGTTTGAGTTTTTGCTGATGGGAGAGAAATTCAACAACTTCTGCTTAGTAGTGTACAGTTGAGATTAAAGTATTCTGGGTAACAGGCCTTGGAAAGTTTTTGAGTTTCTTTGGTTTGATTTTCCTTCCATCTGGTGATCTGTAGAATTTCCTAAATGATATTTTAGTCATGCGTTTATAATAAGATATGCTTGTTTTAGCATTGATATCATTCAATTAACCCCTGTATTCCAGTAGGCATATTACCGAGCACGTTGTAGCAAAAAGGCTGTGGCTTTTGTGTCAAATCTGGATTCCGATCCTAGTCTGGCTGCTGCACAGCCCTGTGACTTTGAGTAAGTCTCAGTTTCTCCATCTTTAAAATAGGTGGATTAATAATAATGCCTCATAATATGATGGCAAAGACTAAGTGAAATAAGAAAGGAATGATGCTAAAGCTGAAACTCCAGTACTTTGGCCACCTCATGGGAAGAGTTGACTCATTGGAAAAGACTTTGATGTTGGGAGGAATTGGGGGCAGGAGGAGAAGGGGACGACAGAGGATGAGATGGCTGGATGGCATCACTGACTCGATGGATGTGAGTCTGAGTGAACTCCGGGAGTTGGTGATGGACAGGGAGGCCTGGCGTGCTGCGATTCATGGGGTCGCAAAGAGTCGGACATGACTGAGCGACTGAACTGAACTGACTGAAGTGAAATAAATGATGCTTTAAAGTGTGGCTGCCTAACATATGGTGGAGAAGCAGCAAAGGCTAATTTCTTCCTTTCCTCCTTCAATACACAAAATCAGTCCTTTATCATAGACTGCAAGGTATATGGCAGCGGGGAGAGAATGTGGAATTTATTTAAAAATATGTAGTTTAAAATTAAGCTCATGCAAGATTATAGTTACTTATCTTTCTGAGATTTGTAAGTTTACATGGTAAACCTACATTAAAAAGTTAAAAAGGATGCAAAACGTTCCTTTATCTTGGATGATGGATGTGAAATTGAAGTTTAATTATCTTTTAGATATAGAATAAGACACACCTGGTGGTGATTTGGGAGTTAAGTATGTCCGCGTTGCTGCTGCGAATAAAGAATGTCTTCTGTCTCTAAGGCTCCTCACATCTTCCTAGCTCATGTCTTGCCTACCCTGGGTTCAGCGACCAGTGAGATTCAGCAAGACAACTGGGTAGTCAACAGGATAGGACACCCAGCAGGTAGGGGAGCCTGAGGCTCCACAAAAGCAGTGTCTGCATGTGCTCGAGCAAGAAGTGCATGGTGTTGATGAACCCAGCACCCTAGACAGTGAGATAATAAAGGATGCTGATGTAGGCTGTGACCCTGAAGATACAGACCCGTGATGTGGGCTGTGACTGCCACAAAAATCCTCTCTGTGAAGTGGTGGGTCTAGTGCCTGTGGGGGGTTTTGCAGGTCCTTACTGAGAGAAGTAGAGGGGCCATAAGGAAAGCTGAGCCCTGAAGAATTGATGCTTTTGAACTGTGGTGCTGGAGAAGACTCTTGAGAGTCCCTTGGACAGGAAGGAGATCAAACCAGTCCATCCTAAGGGAAATCAGTTCTGAGTATTCATTGGATGGACTGATGCTGAAGCTGAAACTCCAGTGCTTTGGCCACCTGATGTGAAGAACTGACCCACTGGAAAAGACCCTGATGCTGGGAAAGACTGAAGGCGGGAGGAGAAGGGGACGACAGAAGATGAGATGGTTGGATGGCATCACTGACGTGATGGACATGACTTTGAATAAGCTCTGGGAGTTGGTGATGGACAGGGAAGCCTGGTGTACTGTAATCCATGGGGTCCCAAGGAGTCGGACATAACTGAGCGACTGAACTGAGCTGAACTGAAGAGGGATGGCATGTGAGACGTGATTTTGAAAGTGTGAAGACCCCGAAGGGAGCCTGAGGTGGCAGGGGCCCCATCCAGGTTGCTGCTGCTGCTAAGCCACTTCAGTAGTGTCTGACTCTGTGTGACCATATAGACGGCAGCCCACCAGGCTCCCCCATCCCTGGGATTCTCCAGGCAAGAACACTGGAGTGGGTTGCCATTTCCTTCTCCAATGCATTAAAGTGAAAAGTGAAAGGGAAACCTCTCAGTCATGTCAGACTCTTCACGACCTCATGGACTGCAGCCCACCAGGCTCCTCTGTCCATGGGATTTTCCAGGCAAGAGTACTGGAGTGGGGTGCCATCGCCATCCAGGTTACACAGATGCAAACGTTTGCTGATTTGTGACTGTAAAGGCTGTGTTGTATGATGTATATTTGGAATAGTATCTTGTAAAGGCTGTGTCCTATGAGAACAGTGTACTGTAAAGGCTGTGTCCTCTACTGCTCTTGCGCAGAGGGTCAGCGTTGCTCGCCAAAGGAATATTGTGGAAGACGCTCATGTAGACCATGAGGTGAGAGACCCCAAAGGAGTGGAATGTAGGGAGAGAGCAATTGGCATATGGCGGTGCTCAAGGCCTCTCGCCCCGCTCCACTCGTGCCCCACAGCCGGGCTCATTTGTGGCACTGCGCATGCGCACCGTGATGTGGGTCTCTATAAGGACCCCCGGAAAAGCTCTTGGCAAGTCAGGGTCAGGGTGATTCTGTGTTGCGTTGAGTTGCATAGTCGTCGTTCCTGCTGTGTCAGCCATTAGAGAGTGAAGATGTCCGTCTTGCTGCTGCGAATAAAGAATGTCGGCAGTTCCTAGTGCCCTGCGCGTCTTCTTTCAGCTTCCCCACTGTGCCTACCGGAGAAGGCAATGGCACCCTACTCCAGTACTCTTGCCTGGAAAATCCCATGGACAGAGGAGCCTGGAAGGCTGCAGTCCATGGGGTTGCTGAGGGTCGGACACGACTGAGCGACTTCACTTCCACTTTTCACTTTCATGCATTGGAGAAGGAAATGGCAACCCACTCCAGTGTTCTTTCCTGGAGAATCCCAGGGACGGGGGAGCCTGGTGGGCTGCCGTCTGGGGGGTCGCACAGAGTTGGACACGACTGAAGTGACTTAGCAGTAGCAGGAGCACTGTGCCTACCCTGGGTTCAGTGAACAGTGAGATATGGCAAGATACCGCTACTATACAATATGTCCTCAGTTATCTTTTTTATACATAGTATCAATAGTGTGTGTGTGTGTGTTAATCTCAATCTCCCAATTCCTTCCCTACCCACTTTCCCCCTTGGTATCCATATATTTGTTCTCTGCATCTTGAGTCTCTCTACTTTGCAGACAATACCTTCTACACCGTTTTTTGAGATTCCACATATATGCAATAATATCTATTTGTTTTTCTTACTTCATTCTGTGTGGCACTCTGTAGGTCCATCCATGTCTCTACAAATGACTCAGTTTCGTTCCTTTTTTATGGCTGAGTAATACTCAAGTTTTTAGGTGGAAAACACTGAGGCTTAAAAAATTTAAATGTCCCGCCACAGGTTACACATTCAGATAAATAGCAGAGTCAGGGCCTGACTTCAGCGCTCCTGTGTAACTTCTAGATTGCCGTACCGCTTCACTTAATGCACAACTGGTATGCCTCTCCCATCACATTCTGCACTTACTTTGTTCCTCTTTGAGTCTTTTTCCTCTGCATATTTCTTAAAATGTTCCTGGATATTTCTCAGTGCTATACTTATCCCTAATACCTCCTAGTCACCTTCCAGTCTTCTAAAACTTTATCTTTTGATACAATTTCAAGCCTGTGGATAAGTTGCAAGAGTAGTACAGGGAGCTCCTGTGTCTTTACTCAGAGTCACTAATTGTTTACATTCTGTCTTATTCAGTTTATCATTCTTTAACTATGTGTGTCTCTCATTCTTTCTATATATGCATAATACTTATATGTGCATATTTTTAATGAACCATTTGAGAATGATTTGGGGACCTCACTAAATAATTCAATGTTTATTTCCTAAAAATGCGAGTGTTTTCTTAAATAATGCAGTTATCAAAATCAGGAAATCTAACATTATACAATACTGTTGTCTAATGCACAGTCCATATTCAGTTTCAGCAGTGGTCATCAAAATGTTTTCTATAGCTGTTTCCCTAGTCTAGGATCTAGCCAGGATCACACATTATACTTACTTGTCATGCCTTTTTAGTCCCCTTTATTTTTTATCTTATTTTTTAAACATTTTTGTTGGAGTATAATTGATTTACAATGTTTTGACTTTCTGCTATACAGCAAAGTGAATCAGTTATGCATATACATATATCTACTTTTCAGATTCTTTTCCCACATAGGTCATTACAGAGTACTGAGCAGAGTTCCCTGTGTTATACAGTAAGTTCTTATTAGCTATGTATTTTATATATAGCAGTGTGCATGCATGTGCGTGTGCTCAGTCACTCAGTTGGGTCTGACTGTTTTGTGACCCCTGGGTCTGTAGCTCACTAGTCTCCTTTGGTGAGGAAATCTTGATGAGATTTCCCAGGCAAGAATGCAGGAGTGAGTTGCCATTTCCTCTTCCAGGGGATCTGCCCAGTTTAGGGATTGAACCTGTGTATCCTGCATCAGCAGGCAGATTCTTTGCTACTGTACCACCAGGGAAGCCCATATAGTATGTTTGTCGCCTTTAATCTGCAATTTCTTTAGCAGAATATTTTTGAAGATTACAGGTCAGATGTTTTGTAGACTGTCCTACGATTCTGTTTCATCTGACATTTTCTAATGATTGGATTCCGTTTGTGACACAAATGATGCTATATCCATTTTGATGGTTGATAATAAGAGGCCCCCAGGGCCAGTTTGTTCTAATTTGTGGGGAGACAACTTGAGACTATGCAATGTTGTGTTCCTTGCCAAATTTTTACATACCAGTTGTAGCATCCATTCTTGATTTTCTAATTCCATAATTTCTTCCATATTTATTAGCTGGAATTCTCCTATAAGGAAGAGATTTCCCTTCTCCATTTAATCACTCTTTTTTTTTTTTTAGGATGAACTCATATATTCTTATTTTCTTCAATAGGTTATAATCTATTACTATTAATTAATTTTAAATGAATTTTTGTTGGAGTATAGTTGCTTTATGATGTGTTAGTTTCTGCTGTACATCAAAGTGAATTAACTATATACATATACCCTTCATTTTTTGATTTTCTTTATATTTTATTACTATTAATTTATTTTAACGGTCAAATTGTTCCATATTTGGTTCATAGGAGCCTCTTTAAAATGGCTTTCATGTGTTTTTGACCCTTTCCCATGATTTTTCGGGCTTCCTGGGTAGCTCAGCTGGTAAAGAACCTGCCTGCAATGCAGGAGATCCTGGTTCGATTCCTGAGTCAGGAAGTTCCCCTGGAGAAGGGGATAGACTACTCACTCCGTTATCTTGGGCTTCCCTGGTGGCTCAGACGGTAAAGAATTCACCCGCAATGTGGGGGACTTGGATTCGATCCCTGGGTTGAGAAGATCCCCTGGAGGAGGGCATGGCAACCCCCTCCAGTATTCTTGCCTGGAGAATTCCCATGGACAGTGGAGCCTGGCGGGTTACAGTCCATGGGATTGCACAGAGTCAGACATGACTGAGCAACTAAGCACAGTACAGGATTTTCAGCACTTTCTTACTTTCTGGTGAAACAGAAAGTCCCAGGTTCAGCCTTACAGTTTCCCTGCTCTAGCCCTAGAGTGAACCTTCATCAAAAAACCCTGGTTCCTTTCTGCAGAACAAAGTATTTCGAAACCAACGTTCCCTCTCTCATCCCTTTTTTCCTTCCTCCCTCCTTTCTATTCTTGCTCTTTTCCGTTCTCTGCCTCCCCTCTCTCCCTGCCTCCCTCCTTCCTACTTTCCTTCCTTCCAGTGTTTTGTCCAGGCGTATCAGAAGAAGCCCAGTCATATCAGAACATTGTGGAAATGTGTTTGAGTCTTTAGTATGCAAGCATTTCCTGATTCTCTGGTCTTGCTTTTTCAGTATATATCGGATTTGATCATGTATTCATATTAGTCCATGGACTCTGGGTTTCATGCTCATCCCTGCTAAGTGTGGGCTCTTTTGTCCCCTAACTTGGTACTTGATTGGTACCTATCATTGATGTTGCTTTCACTCTTTTTTCTTGGCTCCAAAATTTAACTTACATTTTCTTTTCATCCACATTTAACTTTAGCCAACTCCTCATTTTCATACTTATTCTTCTGGTCCCAGGTAATATCCTTAAAGAATCTTGACTGGCTGCCAACCTAAGATAGGACACTTACTTTGCTGATAAAACCTTTATTAGAAATTCTGTTACTGTCCCTCCATGTCTAGCAGTTGGGCTCAAATGGACCGAGGCAATGATGAGTTTTTACTTTGCAAAAGCATGGTATCTGGATGCAACATAAGGATATTGGATGTGAGCATTTATCTGGCACCCCAGATAGAACCAAATGTTGAAGAAAGGTTAATGAAACACCAAGGTTGCACTTTGTAACATCTTTAAATATAGCAAAGTCAACTGTGTTACACTTTTTGGCTGAATTCATGATCAGGTGTAAGTATGGAAAATCCTGCAGAGAAAAGAGATGCTGGAAACATATTTAAAACATATGTTTTAAAACAAGGCACAGTTTACAGAGATAACCATCTCCTTATTGAAGCTGTATGTGAGAATCCTCAGCTGATTTCAGTGAATTCTTGGGATTAAACAGCTTTGGTGAGTTATAACCATATCTTCTAATCACAAAAAACCAAATGAGCCAATAATAATGACCTCCAAAGAGGCTGGAGTGGTGACTGTAATTCTTCCCTTGAATACTACGTCTAGGATCATGAAAGCTAAGGTTGGAAAGCAAAAAAGAGTCTCCCCAGTCACTTTTATTTCAGCCTTAAACATCTTGCATTCTGGTTACTTTGTTTTACTGTGGTTCAGTAGGTAATTGCAGAGCAATTTGTGAGTCCTACAAGGAAAATAATCTTGTGATTTAAGTCATATTTTCTTAATTCAGGTTGTATAAAAGGAAATCCATTTCTCCATCATTTACCATATTTATAGTTTGTCTAGTGAATTTGGACCTTAAAAAAAGTCAAATCTCCTTCAAATGAAACAAGATTCACCACTTCTGAGGATATTAAAAGTAAGTTCCTTAGATGCTGGGAGGCATATCTCGGGATCTCGAAGGGTCATTTGATGAAACTGCACCATCACTGAGTATGTCATGTCAGATCGTCTCTGCCTGGGAAAAGATAAAATCTTTTGAGTATATGGGTTTTTAAGGGTGTGCTTAAAAAGACAGTCCTATTTACTTTGGATTCCCTTAATGATGCTGTTTGACAATTGAAGACCCGGGTGTGCCAGAATCATCTTTTCAAAGGCCAGATCTCATCATTATGGAATGTAGGTTAAAACAAAAGCAGGAGATTGGGCTGAATAGAGACCGACTCAGCTACCATTTAGAAGTTGATTTTACTTCCTGGTTTTAATGCATCCTAAAGGCAGAGTACTAAAATATAGTTACTTTTGAGTTTCTAGCTAATTGAATCTGAATCCATTAGTCAATAATGTTCACTAAGTAGTTATTATTACTTTTCAATCAACAGAAGCCAATTTGCTTCTCTTGCTGGGGTTTTTCCCGACCCCTCACTCTGAAAAAGAGAATTGTAATAACTCAGTGAGGGATGAAGCCTTGGGTTCTAATCACAGAGGTGCTGTTTCTTAAGTCCAGTGTTACTGGTGAATCAGAAACTACTGACATCACTTGGGAACTTGTTAGAACTGGAGATACAAGTTCCATTCCTGACTTTAATCGTAATTTGCATTTTAACAAAATCTCTAGGTGATTGAGATTCATGTGTATGTCAGAGATGGAGAAACACTCATTTGTAAATTTGACAGTAATTTATAGACTACTTAAAAAATAACTGTGAGGTTAATATGGGTATGCCATCAAGAATTGGAGGATTTTATTTAGAATGTATCCTTAGAGGTGGCAAAATCTTTTTCATTTGAGGGAGGACAGTGTAAAATAAAAACTGCTAGCAGTTGTAATCAAGTAGTCAAGTCACATAGAAACATAATCCAAATAATGTGCAGGTTTTCTGCAGTCCTGAGTGTGAAAAGATTTGACTTTATTTACTGATTTTTCTTCTCTTTGAGCTTTAAATAGAGAGGTAATGAAAATAAGCTAAAATTAGTAAGCCTTCATTGTGTGTTAGTGCAAAGAATGATGCTAAATAGTACAGACTATATAGCTGGGCTGGTTCTGACATTGTCTTCATTCCAAAAGACCTTCATTACTGAAAAATTACTTATTGAATTGAAATGTTGAATTGAGAATAGATGGGTGAACAAGTACTTCTAATATAAGGTAGAATAAAAAATAACTATTAAATAGATTTGAGCAAAATTTTGTGGGAATGTGGGGAAAGAAGTGGCATTGTCTACCTTCCCCACCCTCCACAATTCCCAACACAAATATTTTTCTTTTTCTTTTTAAACAGGATAAAAACATACACATTTATTTAAGTTTTACATGATGTGGAAGTCTTCATGAGGAAGTGAAAACCCACAGAAGCTGTTAGAGCTGGGTGTTTTATGCTGGATTTCATGAGTGGACAGTCAAGGAGGAAATGTAATAGGTTAAGGAGTTAAGAGGTCATTGTAGCAAACTAGGAAAGACTTATCAAAAAGGCCTGTCTGTTAGGTTCCTCCCTGGCATCCCTTTGTCTTCAGAGACAAATATTTTTCTTTATGGTGATTGCTGTTTGGGTGTTCTCACTCTCACATGTCCTACTCAATTGAACTCACTTTTAGTAAGAAAAATTTCTATTCTGATGGCATTTCATGTTTACATCTCTTAATTCTAATTATAAAGGCATAGTAATTGGACTGGGTACCGAAGAGAGGTACCCAGAGAGAGGGAAGAGTCAGGAAGTGGTGTTGGTAGTTGTGGTGGTGGGGATACAAGAGGGTGTCAAAAAGAGATGCCTGGAAATGACACACTGATATATACCAGGTGTTCAAAAAAATAATACTGTTCAGAAGTAAAATTTGACAGTTGCAGAATTAGCTTCCAATTTAAGTATCTGTGACTTAAAATGCCTTTCTTCCTCTCTAGTAGTTGCTTAGACAGGGAGTATAAATAGACAAAAGAGTGAAATAGACTGAACACTTCATCAGTTTTAGGGTAATAAGTTAATTAAGTATAATATCATATGTGAAATGAATCGCCAGTCCAGGTTCAATGCATGATACAGGATGCTTGGGGCTGGTGCACTGGGATGAGCCAGAGGGATGGTATGGGGAGGGAAGAGGGAGGCAGGGTCAGGATGGGGAACCCGTGTACACCCCTGGCAGATTCATGTCGATGTGTGGCAAAACCAATACAATATTGTAAAGTAATTAGCCTCCAATTAAAATAAATAAATTTATATTAAAAAAAGAAAAGGAACCAACAACAACAAAAAGAAGATTTTCAAATTACTGTCCATTGGGTTTTCCTAAATGTGAGCAAGTTACTGGTGTCCACTGTGTGTCAAGGTGTACCTTGTTTGTATAAATCTTTTAACATTCAGATGATACATCTTCTTCTATTTCTGGAAAATTTATACACCTAATATTTCAAAACTTGGCAACTTGGAAATGCTGCTTATGAAACAGCGTTTATATCCTTAGAATTGATGTAAAGAAAAAGAATCTCGAAATTTGACGACCTGCAAAAATTGTTTTACTCATTATGTCATTATTCTTTAGAAAATATGTCTCTGCAGAAATCTTTATAGAAATTCTTTGTCTCTTTTTAATTAATACTTGAAACTAGGTAATGTAAACATATCTTGTTTTGGGGATTTTATATTTTTAAAATTCCTTATTCCACTCATTTTTGTCAACTCAATACCCTGCCAACCCTTAAAATGCTCAAAAATATGGAAAGGATTCATATGATTTTATATCTGTATGACTTTTACCTTCTGCTCTTACACATGTTACATAAATGACTTCACAGCCTCTTTATTGCTAGTGGCAGAATAAATTTGTAGTTGTGCATGAAATTTGAGGGTAACTTTTTAGAAGAAATCAATATTTATGAAATACTCAATTTTTCTTCAATATGTAAAGTATATTTATACATGTAAAAGAGTATATCTTATTTATATATATTATACATAGCATGGTAATAAAATAAACATTTCTGAAATAAGCCCCCAGCTCTGAAACTGAAATACCTGTATGTTCCTCCTTTATCCCATTTTCCTCCCCATTCCTTGCACTGTTGTAATTACAACTTTTCATGTGCTTCTTTGCTCCGATCTATTTTTTTTCACATATATTTGTATGAATGCCTGAAAATATATAGCTTAGTTTTACATGTTTTTGAACTTTAAAAAAATATTTTTGTACTGAGACTTGCTTTTTTTCATTCAACATTATGTTTCTAAGTTTTGTTCATGTTATTTCGTGATACTATAGTTCATTCATTTTGGCTGTTACATAAATTCCATTTTGAGAACATACCATATTTATCCACTTTTTTGATGGAGATTTTTTGCTAATTTTTTGCTCCTATAAATCTGTGCTGCTATGAACATTTTAGTTTGTGTCCTGAGGCATATGTGTAAGAGTTTATCTATAATATATACTGAGTAGAAGAAATGCTGGATTACAGAGGAAAAAGGGTGAGTTTTACAAGACAAGATTGTTTTCTAAAGTGGTCATGGCAATTCAGACTCATCAGAAATAAATGTTACCATTCATTCATAGATTTTTTTTCCTTTTTTAATTGAAATATAGTTGACATGTGCTGTGCTGAGTCACTTCAGTCATGTCCAACTCTTTGCGACCCTATGAACTGTAGCCCACCAGTCTCCTCCGTCCATGGGAGTCTCGAGGCAAGAATACTGGAGTGGATTGCCGTGCTCTCCTGCAGGGGATCTTCCAGATCCAGAGATCAAACCTGCATCTCTTATGTCTCCTGCACTGGCAGGCAGGCTCTTTACCCCTAGTGCCACCTGGGAAGCCCACAGTTGACATATAATATTATATGTTACAGGTATACAATGTAGTGATTCATAATTTTTAAAGATTCTATTCATTTATAATTATATTGTATTTATAATATATTGTCTATATTACAAGTGGTGTACAATGTATCCTTGTAGCTTAATCCCCTACTCATATATTGCCCCTCTCCTCTTCCTGTTCCCCACTGCTAAGTACTAGTTTGTTCTCTATATCTGAGAGTGAATAAACTTACCTAAGGAGGTAAAACATCTGTACTTGGAAAACTATAGGATACTGTTGAAAGAAATTGGAGGCGACACATACAGATGGAAGGACACACTGTGTTCTTGGGTTGGAAGAATTAACCTTGTTAAAATGGCCATGCTACCCAAGACAATATACAAATGTAATGCAATCCCTATCAAAATACCAATGACATTTTTCACTAAACTTGAAATAATTTTAAAATTTGTATGGAAACACACACACACAAAAGTTATAGCCAAAATAATCATAAATAATAATAGAGCTGGAGGAATTATTATCCCTGACTTCAAGATATACTAAACTACAGTAATAGCCAATGTTATTGGTGTAGGTGGTATTTGGTTAGGATCTTAGTTTGTATTTATGATCACAAATGAGATTGAGCATCTTTTCCCTTATCAGATTTATCAGTGATACATGTTTGCTGTGAAATGTCCTGTTTATATTTTCCCACCCATTTTTTTTTCTTTTGGTTTGTATGTCTCTTCCTTTTTGGTTTTTACACACCCAGATACCGTCCCTTTTCCTGTATGATATGAAGATAACTTCTCTCAATTGCATCTTGTCTTTTTCACTTTCTTTATGGAGGTGTAATTGGTACATAATAAACTGCACATATGTGAAACAATGATTTAATGTTTTGATATACGCATATACTCCTTTATAAACTCTCCCACTCACCCTTTCCTGTCAAACCTCACAGTCCTATTCCCAGGCAACTACAGAATTGTTTTGTCAATATAGATTAGTTTGCATTTTCTAGAATTTTATATAACTGGTATTATATATGGTCTGACTTCTTTTACTTGGCGTTATTTTGAAATTCATCCATGTTGTGTGTATCCATAGTTTGCTTTTGTTTTTTTTTATTGATGAGTAGTCTTCCATTGTATGGGTATACTACAGTTTGTTTATTCATTGATCTGTTGATGGACATTTGGATTGCTTTCAAATTTGACTTTTTACATGAATGTATATTTCCTTCTCCTTAGATAATTATCTAGAACAGTGATGGCTGGATTATATAGTAGCTATATGTTTAACTTCTAAAGAAATTACCGAACTTTTTCAAACTGGTTGTACTGTTTTCCGAACTCACCCATTAGCGATTGAGAATTCTGGTTCCTTAGGATCACTGTCAGTTCTTAGGATGATCAGTTTTTAAAGTTTTAACCGGTTTAATAAATATAGTGAAAATGTAGTAGTATCTCATTGTGGTTTTAAATTTTTCTTTCTCTAATGGTTAATGATTGTGAATATCTTTTCATGTGCTTATCTGCTTCCTCTTACTTTCTTGGTGAAGTGCCTGGTCAAATCTTTTACCCATTTTTCTATTGGATTCTTTGGCTTCTTTTTGTTTTGAGAGTTCTTTATGTATTCTAGATACAAACCTAAAAAATAAAAAAGATGTGATTTGCAAAGGAATGTGGTCCCCCCTTAATAGTTTTCTTTCAAGATTTTTAAGTCGTTCTTCTGTCATCCAGCCTCCATTGTTGCTACTGAGATTAATCTTTTCTGTGTGACTGGGTTTAAGGTCTCTGCTTTGTCTTTGGTGTTCTGCTTATCCTGCTATGTCTAGGCCGAGGCATTGTTGTTGTCAGTGGCTCAGTTGTGTCCGACTCTTTGCGACCGCATTGGCTGCAGCATGCCAGGCTTCCCTGTCCTTTACCATCTCCCGGAGCTTGCTCAAACTCATGTGCATTGAGGCAGTGATGCCATCCAGCCATCTTGTCCTCTCTTGTCCCCTTCTCCTTTAGCCTTCCATCTTTCCCAGCATTCAGGTTCTTTTCTAATGAGTTGGCTCTTTGCATCAGGTTGCCAGAATAGCTCTTATTTATTCTTTTTTTTTTTTTTAATAAACTGTTACTTTCAGGACCTGAGAATTCATATTTTTATAAATTATAAGAATTTGATATCCATAGCCCTTTAAATGTCATTTGTTATTTATTTTATTTTTTCCCTGAAGACATCTATTAGAAAAGTAATGGACCTTCTTATCTATTCTCTGTATATTCTAATATTTCTGTCACATTTTCCATTCTGTTTTCTCTTGTGTCGCATTCTGGGTAATTTCTTTGGGTATATTTTCCAGTTCCACTTTGTTTAGTCTGCTGTTTAACCCATCCATTGAATATTTTAAAAATAATGACATATTTTCTTTCATTCATTCATTCATGCCAATATAGATTCTTAGACATTTATTTTATACTTTGGGTATAATCCAATCCTATGTTACATACATATTTACTCAAATTGCTCCAATTTTGGCCATGTTTGGCTGCTCTTTCATGTAACTTTTCTGTTTTTTTGACATGCCCCATTGTAGCAAAATTTTTAAAATTTGGGTTGAGGAGCTTATTCTCAAGATACTCCATGCTCTTCTTTTTATATTTTCTGCGCCAATACTAGGATTGACCATTTCCCCCCAAACCTCTGGTTTCCTTTATTGAAATCAAGATCTGGTTCCTATGTGTGCTATTTGCTGTTGGAGTGCTCTTGCTGCTAGGCCCTCTCAATCTAGAAAAATATGGCAGCTAGGAAATATTAATATACATATTTGATTTATATTTCTATTCATATTTTATTTATTTCTATCCTTCTCTCTGTCCTTCCCTTCTTTCCTTCCAAACTTTTGAATTCATATAGCTATTTGCAATTCTAACAATACCAACTGTACTTATTCATTACTCTCTGCCATTTGTTGGAGAATGCTATATAGAGGCTGAAGTCATTATTGTAGACCCTTTCATCAGACAGGGTAAGGGAATATGTGTTTTTATAGTCGCACGTGACTGAGTGACTGAATATAACAAAGACTAACCTGTATATATGTATAAGTATTTCTATATGTGTTCATTCCTATTTTTGTTAAGCTGAAAATGAGTTTGTAATGATGTCTTTAATCCAAAATCATATGACTCATTGTACAATGCCTTACCCACCCACTTTTTTGTTTGTAACGTCATACTCCAACGGTGAGAAACCTGGTTCCTACCATCTACCATCCATTTACTTAACTGTTCAGTTCCGATTTATACATACAGTGACTTCAACATTGTTGACTTGTACTCCACAAGAAACAAATTTTACCAACTAGAGTGTAGACTAGGATGCTTTTGTATAAGTTTCTTTGTCTTTGGTTTTACAGTCTCTACTCATATTCAGGTCATCACCTTTTTCTCCTACTGCCTTCAGTGACGTTATTTCATTCATCTGTGATATAGTTAGATTCTTTTGTCATAGTCTACTTTTCATCTTGGGATTCCCTGGCCTCCTAAATGATTTTTAAAATTTAAAAATCATTTAAAAATGATTTTTAAAACCATACATTATAGTTTATTCTTTGTGCTATAAAATTCTTTGGATTTTGACAGATGCTTCCTGTTAGGTGCCAACCAATATAGTATCATTACAGAATATTTTCATCACTCTGTGCTTTACCTATTCAACCCTCCTCCTATCTCCTAGAACTTCTGGAAGTCACTGATAGTTTTATTGTCTCTTTAGTTGTTTGTTTGTTTTCCAAAAATTATATAAATGGAATCCTCTAATATGGAGGCCAGCTACTTGCCTGGCTTTTTTAAACTTAGCAATATACATTTAAGACTCATCCATGTTTTTACATAGTTTGATGACTCACTCCTTCTATGTATTGCAGTTTGTTTATCCATTCACTAATTGAAGGACATCTTGATTACTTCTAATTTTTGCAATTCTAAAGTTGCTGTAAGAATTCTCATACAGATAAAAATGCAACTTTTAGGATTTCTTCTATTTTTGTTGTTTTTCTTTGCATACATATTTATGTAGTTCTTTTTTATTAATTAATGTATTTATTTTTGGCTGCACTGCATCTTCGTTGCTGTGCACAGGCTTTTTCTAGTTGCAGCAAATGGTTGCAGTGGTTTCTTTTAATTAGCAAAATCTTCCATATACTCATGCATGAAGAAGCTATCTGTGAGGTCATACATGATATGTTGACTTTTCTCTTGCATTTTCTTTACAGATATTCAAGAATTTTATGAGGTAACATTGCTAAATTCTCAAAAAAGTTGTGAGCAGAAAATAGAAGAAGCCAATCAAGTTGCAAAGAAATGGGAGAAGACATCCCTTCTTGCTTCATGCCATGACAACCTTCAAAAGTCTGCAGAGGTACATTATTGACAGTTTTGAAAGTTACTAAATATTTACTTATACCAGTAAATACCAAAATTATTTATACCAGTAAAGAAGTAGTAGTTATTAGTAGTGGTAATTTTAGTAGTAGTAATGATTATTAACAAATGTTATCAAACATTAATAATAGAAACTTAGTTACATACTATACTGCCAGTATTATATACCAACATTACATATCATAATGTACATAATATTTGCGTATGAAAATTCAGATTCTGCCAAAAGATAAAACCAGGCATAGGAAGAACATGGTTCTTCATGTTGTATAAATGAGTTCTGTCATGAATATTGTCATTGTTTGAGCTGACTCAAGTATCAGGCATTCTGGAATTTCAGAACGTGTGCTGATACAATGCAGGAAGGAGACGGAGAGCGAGGTTGGAGAGTATGGTCTAAAACTGTGATCTCTGTAGTAGAGTCATGTATCCTGGGGCAAATAAAATGATTCATTGGGATGTAGGAACAAAATAATAGAACTCTCATTTATATTGCTTTTTATTACATTTTTTACAATCTTTTATATTTAGATAATTTATAACATATTAACAGTCATACGTGTACATGTAAGAATAAATATAAAGCTATTAGAATTGTATATGCTCAAATGGTTTTTTGCGGATGGGATTATGGAATCAAAAGTTTGAAGCTATTGTTGGGCTTAGCAGTTACCAAAGAGTAAGGCAAGTTGAAGTATGTCTCGTTTTCATAGCCTAGGGTCAATATGGTGGCAGAAACTGATCAATGATGTTTTTAAGTGGTAGTTGGTACTTTGCAGGCAGGTAGTGTGTGTTCCACACACACACACACACAGAGTCAAAATTGGGGTTGTGGAGCTGATTTGGAAACTACATTGAATCCTAGTGCTAATCAATGACACTTTGATTGCTGAGTCTTTGAATTGTTAAGTTTGAGACCTGTGATACACTTTCCAGCCTGCTCAGAACTGGTTTGGAAACTGGGTAAGACTGAGGCTAATGATCAACTTAATTCCTTGAAGAATAAGTTAACAGTGACAGTAATGTGTCAGTGCATTAGATACCTACTATGTGAAGTTTATCAAGTACTTAAAAACATTAAAACATCTTAATTTCAATACCTAGAAGCAATTTGACTTCTTAATCTTTTTTTCTGTACAAATATATGTACGGAAAACTAGGACAACAGCTTGTAGGGTATGTTGCTGCTAAGTCACTTCTGTCGTTTCCGACTCTGTGCGATCCCATGGACAGCAGCCTACCAGGCTCCCCGTCCCTGGGATTCTCCAGGCAAGAACACTGGAGTGGGTTGCCATTTCGACTTTTAAATTGAATGCTATACTAATAGTATTTATCCATATAACATCAATAAGTATTTTTGAAAAATTTTAATGACTATACAATATTCTACCATTTGGAACTTACTTAAGCAGTTTTACATTAAAAATTTTGGCTATCTTCAGTTTTGTGCTATGAGTAATGTGTAATGGCTATCTGTGTATATAAACCCTTGTTTTTTTTTTCCCAGTTATTTCATTAGGGTTGATTTTTGTAAATGAAACTATTCAGGCCAAGGATATTGACGTTTTTAAGGTTCTTGTTACAAATTGTCAAAGTGCTCTGCAGAGTGCTATCAGCAATGTTAGAAAAGACAAATTTACCTATATTCTTAGTAGCATTAGTTATTTAAAATATTTTGTCAAATTAAAAGATAAAATTTGTTACTTAATGCTTTACATTGCAATTATATATCATTGAGACTGACCTGTATTGTCTTATGGTTATTGGCTTATATTTATTTTGTGATTTATTCAAGCTTTTCGTCCATTTTTCTAAGTGATGCTAGAATTATTATGGTTTTCTGAGAGCGTTTTATTTATGAAATATGTCATCTTGCAGTATTTCTAGTTTGTTGATTACTGATAATTTTACTTATATGCTTTTTGGCATTCAAACTGTTTAAAATTTTTATTTGATAAAATTTAGCACCTTTTTTGTTTTTATTCTTCTTTCTTAGCTTTTGCTTCTCCATTCCAAGATTATTTAACTATTCTATTTTTTTGTAGTCTCATTGCTTTGATATTTGTTCTTTTTAAATTTTTAAAAATTACTTTTAGTAAATTTCTAGATGCATAGTACAGCACATACACCTAGTTTTGTATAAAATATCAAAGATATGCTAAATTTCATTTTTTAAAAAAAGGACTTTCTTGTTTTTTGCATGTTTCCTCTTTTACTTGCTTCTTTCCTATGTTGTATTCGCTCTACCCTCCCCACATACAAGGTAACCCATCTTAATAACTTAGTGTGTTTAATCCTTCTTCAGTCATGTAATATGTATTCATATATAAATATGAATTCATATATCAGTTCAGTTCAGTCACTCAGTTGTGTCTGACTCTTTGCCACCCCATGAACTGCAGTACGCCAGGCCTCCCTGTCCATCATCAACTCCCAGAGTCCAGCCAAAACCATGTCCATTGTGTTGGTGATGCCATCTAACCATCTCATCCTCTGTCGTCCCTTTCTCCTCCTGCCCTCTATCTTTCCCAGCATCAGGGTCTTATCAAATGAGTCAGCTCTCTGCATCAGGTGGCCAAAGTATTGGAGTTTCAGCTACAACATCAGTCCCTGCAATGAACACCCAGGATTGATCTCCTTTAAGATGGACTGGTTGGATCTCCTTGCAGTCTAAGGGACTCTCAAGAGTCTTCTCCAACACTACAGTTCAAAAGCATCAATTCTTTGGCACTCAGCTTTCTTTATAGTCCAACTCTCACATCCATACATGACCACTGGAAGAACAATAGCCTTGACTAGACAGACATTTGTTGGCAAAGTAATGTCTCTACTTTTTAATATGCTATCTAGGTGGGTCATAACTTTCCTTCCAAAGAGCAAGCATCTTTTAATTTCATGGCTACAGTCACCATCTGCAGTGATTTTGGAGCCCTGAAAAAGAAAGTCTGACACTGTTTCCACTGTTTCCCCATCTATTTCCCATGAAGTGATGCGACCAGATGCCATGATCTTTGTTTTCTGAATGTTGAGCTTTAAGCCAACTTTTTCACTCTTCTCTTCACTTTCATCAAGAGGTTCTTTAGTTTTTCTTCACTTTCTGCCATAAGGGTGGTGTCATCTGCATATCTGAGGTTATTGATATTTCTCCCAGTAATCTTGATTCCAGCTGTGCTTCCTCCAGCCCAGCATTTCTCATGATGTACTCTGCATATGAGTTAAATAAGCAGGGTGACAGTATACAGCCTTGACGTACTCCTTTTCCTATTTGGAACCAGTCTGTTGTTCCATGTCCAGTTCTAACTGTTGCTTCCTGACCTGTATACAGGTTTCTCAAGAGACAGGTCAGATGGTCTGGTATTTCCATCTCTTTCAGAATTTTCCACAGTTTCTTGTGATCCACACAGTCAAAGGCTTTGGCATAGTCAATAAAGCAGCAATAGATGTTTTTCTGGAACTCTCTTGCTTTTTCCATGATCCAGCAGATGTTGGCCGTTTGATCTCTGGTTTCTCTGCCTTTTCTAAAACCAGCTTGAGCATGTGGAAGTTCACGGTTCATGTACTGCTGAAGCCTGGCTTGGAGAATTTTGAGCATTGCTTACTAGCATGTGAGATGAGTGCCATTGTGCGGTAGTTTGAGCATTCTTTGGCATTGCCTTTCTTTGGGATTGGAATGAAAACTGACCTTTTCCAGTCCTGTGGCCACTGCTGAATTTTCCAAATTTCCTGACATATTTAGTGCAGCATCATCTTTTAAGATTTGAAATAGCTCAACTGGAATTCCATCACCTCCACTAGCTTTGTTTGTAGTGATGCTTCCTAAGGCCCACCTGACTTCACATTCCAGGATGTCCAGCTCTAGGTGAGTGTGAGTGATCACACCTTTGTGATTATCTGGGTCGTGAAGATCTTTTTTGTACAGTTCTAGGTGAGTGTACAGTTCTTCATGTGTGATCACTAATTTTCTTGAAGAGATCTCTAGTCTTTTCCATTCTATTGTTTTCCTCTATTTCTTTGCACTGACACTGAGGAAGGTTTTCTTATCTCTCCGTGCTATTCTTTGGAACTCTGCATTCAGATGAGTATATCTTTCCTTTTCTCCTTTGCTTTTCACTTCTCTTCTTTTCACAGCTATTTGTAAGGCCTCCTCAGACAGCCATTTTGCTTTTTTGCATTTCTTTTTCTTGGGGATGGTCTTGCTCCATCTCCTGTACAATATCACGAACCTCCGTCTGTAGTTCATCAGGCACTCTATCTGTCAGATCTAGTCCCTTAAATCTATTTCTCACTTTCACTGTATAGTAATAAGGGATTTGATTTAGGTCATACGTGAATGGTCTAGTGGTTTTCCCTACTTTCTTCAATTTAAGTCCGAATTTGGCAATAAAGAGTTCATGATCTGAGTCACAGTCTGCTCCCAGTCTTGTTTTTGCTGACTCTATAGAGCTTCTCCATCTTTTGCTACAAAGGATATAATCAGTTTTATTTCAGTGTTGACCATCTGGTGATGTCCATGTGTAGAGTCTTCTCTTGTGTTGTTGGAAGAGGGTGTTTGCTATGACCAGTGCATTCTCTTGGAAGAACTCTGTTAGCCTTTGCCCTGCTTCATTCTGTGGCCAAATTCCAAGGCCAAATTTGCCTGTTAATCCAGGTGTTTCTTGACTTCCTACTTTTGCATTCCAGTCCCCTATAATGAAAAGGACATCCTTTTTGGGTATTAGTTCTAAAAGGTCTTGTAGGTCTTCATAGAATTGTTCAACTTCAGCTTCTTCAGTGTTACTGGTCAGGGCATAGACTTGGATTACTGTGATATTGAATGGTTTGCGTTGGAAATGAACAGAAATCATTCTGTCGTTTTTGAGATTGCATCCAAGTACTGCATTTCAGACTCTCTTGTTGAACCTGATGGCTACTCCATTTCTTCTAAGGGATTCCTGCCCGCAGTAGTAGATGTAATGGTCATCTGAGTTAAATTCACCCATTCCAGTCCATCTTAGTTCACCAATTCCTAGAATGTCGACGTTCACTCTTGCCATCTCCTATTTGACCACTTCCAATTTGCCTTGATTCATGGACCTAACATTCCAGGTTCCTATGCAATATTGCTCTTTACAGCATTGGATCTTGCTTCTATCACCAGTCCAATCTGCAAGTGGGTGTTGTTTTTGCTTTGGTTCCATCCCTTCATTCTTACTGTAGTTATTTCTCCACTGATCTCCAGTAGCATATTGGGCACCTACTGACCTGAGGAGTTCATCTTTCAATGTCCTATCTTTTTGCCTTTTCATTCTGTTCATGGGGTTCTCAAGGCAAGAATACTGAAGTGGTTTGCCATTCCCTTCTCAGTGGACCACATCATAATTTATATATATATATATATATATATATCCATACTGGAACATGTACACTTATATACACAGAGAATTTTGCACAATAATGTTTTCTCAAAAAACTTTCCTGTTATTTGAATGTTTCTTCAACTTGTCCGGCTAGCTTTCATTCATTCTTCTCATGGATGCATAATTTGATGGTGTGAATATGTCTTCAGTTATTCCTCTCTTAATGGTAATTTACTGTTTCCGGTTTTCTGCCACTATAAATAGTGCTGCAATCTGATGATTGTATGTACAGTCAAACTTACTGATGCTTTTTGTATCTATAGGATAGATTCTCAGGGATGGTATTATTGGCTTCACGGTATGCATATTTTTAATTTAAATTATGTTGCTGGCCTGATTTCACCTTTCACATTTCTGTTGACACTGCATGTTGGTACAATTTAACTTCACATCCTTCACAGCAGAAGGTGTTACTGCTCTTTTTAATTTTTTCCAGTTTAACAGCTTAGTAATAGTTCATTTTTAACATAATTTCCAGTTCCCAGACTATTGGTGAATTTGAGCATTTTTCATATGTTTGTTGGGTGTTTTAATCTGCTATTCTTTGAATTTATTAATATTATTTTTCTCATTTTTCTATTGTGTATCTCTTTGTGTGGGATTTTTGCATATTCAAATTACTCAATTTAGACAATATTGCTGTATATAGATTTTCTTAGGGATAAACGTTTTCCACGAATTGATACATACATGTAATGCCTCTGTTTTATGATTAGTATCCTTTCAACAAATAAATCAGCTAGAAAACTTATTAAAATAAAACCCTTAGGCTGTTTATTCAGCAGTTATCTATAAGATTATTTGATTGAGTCGATATAAATCAGGACTTATAATTGGTTTATGAACAGATGCCAGCAATATAAGGAAGAATAATGAGAAAAAATTCTCTTGGGAATTAGACTTATTCATTTCCAACATCAAAATGAAGATAGGCAAAATATACTTAATATAATACAGGTTTTTCCACATTTGTTTTTAGCATTTCTTTTAATGCAATTCAGCATATCTTATAATCCCCTGTTGGAAAGTTCTCAGTCTATAGTGATTTGGATATTGGCCAGTTATATCCAAAATATATGAACATGAACACACATTAACTCCAGTCAGTATGCTTTTAGGTGAGTCTGATTGCTCTTCCTTGATGGGGTATGTGAGGCAAAATGACAGATCTTACTGAAGATGGAAGTGAAAAGAGGGGTAAAGTATCTCTATTTGGGGTTTCTGTGACCTGGGCCAGGATAACTGAAGATCTTGCCCTGTGGAGGTCAGCTTTCCAAAGGCTAAGTTTGGAAAGTGAGTCCAAATTAAATTGATGCTAAAATTGTGTAAGTGAAGAACAGCAATTGAGAAATGGAGGGAAGATGGAGTTCATAACCAGAAAAGCTTAGACTGACATTAGGTAGATCCTGAGGATGGAGTGTAAATACTTGTCATACGTTTTAATTCTCACTTTGTATCCCCTCCTGTGAACAAACTGAGTTTATTTGAAGCAGCTGGGAAAGATATGTATTCTCCGTAAGGACATCAATCATAAATTTCCATTTTCTCTGATTCTTGGGCACCCATAAGCATGCTTATCATATAATAGGCTCAAGAAGTATATTTTAAACCAGAAGAAAAGTCCCTCTATGCAGCCTCTGGTTCCTAGCTTCAGTCTGGTCATGAGATGCCTTGTGTCATGCTCCTCCTTTTCTGGTCTCTTAGTTGAGTTACCCCATGATGTAGACTACAGTGGAGAGTAAATTGGTGTACTTTAGTTGATCAGAGCTGGCAAAGGAAGTCATGGATAATACCTTCTGACTCAGCAAAAATGATATTCCATATTGCTGGTACATTGGCTCTAGAAACAGAAATTTCAAAAGTCAAAGGTCTTACCACTAGGATATTGCTTCCTGTAATATCCTGATTAGGGGTTTCTCCCATGACTCAAGTGGTAAAGAATCTGCCTGTAATGCAAGAGACACAGGAGACTCAGGTTTGATCCCTGCATTGGGAAGGTCCTCTGGAGAAGGATATGGCAACCCACTCAGGTAGTCTTGCCTGAAAAAATTCCATGGACAGGAGAGCCTGACAGGCGTCCATATGGACACAAAGAGTTGGACACAGCTGAGCACACATACACATATATGTACTAGTACATTTATTTTTAAAAAGATTTTATGTAGACATCCATAAGGCGATGCACCCCACTCCAGTACTCTTGCCTGGAAAATCCCATGGACGGAGGAGGCTGGTAGGCTGCAGTCCATGGGGTCGCAAAGAGTCGGACATGACTGAGCAACTTCACTTTCACTTTTCACTTTCATGCATTGAAGAAGGAAATTGCAACCCACTGCAGTGTTCTTGCCTGGAGCATCCCAGGGACAGGGGAACCTGGTGGGCTGCCATCTATGGGGTCGCACAGAGTCGGACACAACTGAAGTGACTTAGCAGCAGCAGCAGCAGCAGCAGCCTTTCAAAATCTGTGACAGTGGAAGAAAATGCAAAAGGAGCTATCTTCTCACCACTGCAGTTTACCAGTCTGAGGCAAAAATCAAGAATAGTGGATGAAATAATTATTTTTTATGGATTCAGTATTTAACTTAGTGTTCTGATGTTTTTGGGTCTTTTTGTTTTAGTAGAGTCAAATCAATCTCTTGAAGTATTTTGACAATGTAAAGAGAAAATCTGGTAGTATAAGAATGAATATTTCACAGCAAATAGCCATTGGATTGGATAGTTTAAAGACATCTTCTGACTACAATATGTCAGTATTAACGTTATTGCTAAAGAAGTGTGACCATCCCAGTAGAAGGCTCCACAAGGAAGGACACCACTGTACACTGTCTAGCATAGTGCCTGGCACAGATGAATATTAAAGAAGTATGATAGGGCATAGAAATTTTAACTTTATTTTTCTGTAGATCAACATGATCTTGGTATGAAGCCTTAAATCTGCCAAGAGGCAGAAAATATAATCTTAGTCAATTCTAGGTTTTCTCAAAGACTTCCTGCTTTATACTTAATCACTCCCCCACTTTTCCTGTACAGTCTATTTTTCTCTCAGAGGGAACAATTCCCTGGGGGCACATAGTCCGCCACTGCATCTCAGTGAGAGCAGAGATATTGTATAATATTGTACATCAGTGTGTTGAGGAGAGTGCCTCAGTGACTATTAATGGATTGAATAATGCTGATGAAAGAGACAGGCAAGGAAGTGATACTGAGCAGGACCCTGTGGAGGCTCCTGGGCACAAAACTCTACCTGTGTCCTTCATTCTTCAGTTACAGGAAATAAGCTTAATTCAGCCTCCATGGCATTCTCTGAGTTCTAAGAGGCAGGTTCAAACAGTTGTTAATTAGGGAAGGGAGGAAATGTAAGACAGGCATGGAGCAGTCGAGAGAAGCAATAGGGCCTTGGGGCAAGGCCTTGGTTCTCCATTAAGGGATACAATATCTTTGAGCTGTGTTGTAGATGCTGAAACCCCCACTGGGTGGGAGAAGTTAAAGTTAACAGTGGTCTGCTGTCCACAAGCAAGTAAACCCTAGACCAATGTGAACCAGAAGGTTGATGTTGCTGACTTCCACTTACCTCATTACCAACCAATCAGAATAATGTCCATGAGCTGATCACTCCCTCTTTGATCCATTACTTTAAAACTTCTCATTGGTACCTGCTCCAGGTTGAGACACACAGTCTTGAGGGCACTAGTCTGCTGTGGCTCCCCTTTGCCTGGCGAAGCAATAAAGCTTTTCTTCTCTACTTCACCCAAAACTCTGTGTGTGAGATTTAATTTAGTGTCAGGGTACAGAGCCACATTTGACTTCACAGGCATCATGGCCATCAGTCAGCATCTGTTATGAGATAATTCCCATTGGGGCTTTTCCTTCCTAATCTTTGGTAGTCATCACTCCTTTAAGTTAGCATTTGTAGCTGAGATGCATATTTCCACCTGGTCTCCAGCTTTACGGTTCACTTTACCACCTGTTCTTCCTCTTCATTCCCACCACAAAGAGTCTTCACTTAAAAAGAAAATCACCACCAGTACATCTCATAGCTACATGGGTGAAAACCAGAAAAATGATCATTTGACTGTTTCTTATTCTTTGTGGGCACAGTGGGATCTTGTGAAGCTGCTCAGGATTTACTCTCTGGATTTTCCTCTACTGTTGTTTCTGCTTTATTCTCCTGTGCCCTTTCGGTAACAGGCAACTTCCTTGCAGGCTTAGGGTCAGGAGAAGGATACAAGTTGAAGTGATTCTAATGAAAGTTTTTTTTTTTTTTTCTTCTCTCACTCACATGAATTTTTTTGGTCAGAGAGAGGTGGAGTATGTGTATGTAATTGGGAAGAAACAGTTTCCGTTTGACTGCATATTCTTACAAATCCAGTCTTCTACCTGGACTATGGCTTTGAATTTAAAAACAAAAATACGGTGTCTATGCTTTCTGTTCTTATACCCCTGGAAGTTCTGGAGACCTCTAATACAACAACTCAAATTTGGGATGGTTAGGGTAAAAAGAATTGGTGAGGAATACCCATTATTAATAAGTCATTCTATGCTTCTGCAACAGATGCAAAATCTTTCAGCAAAGATTTTCTTCATTGGTAGTAGCACATATCCTAAAACTTGAATCTTAATGCCTGACTTGCTGCAGGAAAACTTGCTATCAAGAAAAAAGGACAGTAGATAGAAATTTCTTAATCAGGTTCTGAAAAATAAGAAAAAATAAAATGAAGCCTAAAAGTCTCAACAACAGTTCCCCCCCGCCCCCCGCCTTGTTTTATTGGAATATAATTGACATACAGTCTGTGTAAGTTTAATGTGTACAGCATGACTTCACTTACCTATATCGTGAAATGATTACCTCAATAAATTTAGTCAACATCCATTACTTTATATAACTACTCCCCCCCCCCCAAAAAAAAAGGAAAAAGCAGTTCTTGTGATTAAAACTCTTAGGATATATTCCCTTAACAACTTTCAGATGTACCATATAGCAGCATTACATTGTAGTCACGTTGGAAATGCTCTCGAAAGGTGTCTTGGGAATAAGACAGACAATGGGGATGGCTTGGCAAGGCAGTCTTTACTTCTGCAGAAGGGTGCCCAACAGTCAAAGGTCTGAGAGCAAGCACACAGAGCAGAAGTCCCCTCCCTTGTTGTTCCTGAGACGCAGGTTTCCTCTGGCTCTTCTTAGGCTGAGAGTCACAGACACAGTCTTCCCGGATGTCACCTAAATTTTTGATTGGGTGATTTGTATTAACTATTTTCCCCATCCTTTTAGTTCTTTGTGCATGTCCAGGATAAAGCCCACAAAATTAACCTGCCCAGACAAAGCCTGCTAAATTAGACCGCCAAAACATTCTTGTGAGGAAGGAGAATCAGGAAGTGAAAAGAACAAAGGATTGGCAACTAGCTGCCATTTTTGGAATCTTATTTATAAGCCAGCTATATACCTTTCTGTTCAACTATTCTAAGAATGTTGAGCCGAATATTCTATTCTGTTCAACTGTATCTAAGAATGAATCACCTTTTATTTCTTATAACTTCTCCTTTGATAGAAAAGATCATATCTTTCTTACAGTCATCATGTTGTATATTACATCCCTGTTATTTATTTATCTTCTAAGTGGAAATTTGTACCTTGTGAAACCTTTGTTTTTAAAAGATAATTGTGAAAAATGCTGCATGTTTTGCCTTGCCATTTGACTCAGTAGTTCTTTGATATTTTGGACTCTGTGTTATTCTCTCTCTACTTCAAAATTTTTGCTATAAAATAAGTCAGAAATGATGGAAAAATAAGACTGGAATTTTGTAGCATGTGGTGTGACATTGTGTCATATTTAATATAATTTTAAGTGACTGACTTTCTACTGCTCTGTTTTCAAACAGTGTACAAGAAATGTAGAAACCTTCACGGAGGTGAGGGCTTTAGCATTTCTGGTGGAACATAAGACAGACTGTGTCTAACTCCTTTGTCAAAACCTCCCAGGATCTTCTCACACAGAGTAAAGGTTACATTCCTTAAGAGTTGTGATCCCAGTTACCTCTCAGATCTAAACCCTGCTCCTCACTCACTCCTTTCCCTCCTCCCTAGCCTCTTCACTGCTGCTCAGACACTTAGAGCTTTGAATTTTTCCACTTGCTTTGTCCTTAGGCTGAAATGATATTTCTCCACAGAGCTGCATGAGGAAGGGGGGTTGCCTCTTTCAAATCTTTAATGTTACCTTCTCCTTGATTCCCACCCCATTCTATTAAAAATATCCTTTTCACATATCCAGCACTGTTGTTATCATTCCTTGCTTTGTTTTTATTCATAGCACTTTTCATTACCCATCAGAGAGGCGTTATGCTGTTGTTAAGAGCTAGCTACTGTGAGTCCATTTCAGTTTGAATCCAAGTTCTACCACTTACTGGCTGAGCATTTTGAGGAAATTACTTAATCCCACTATATCTCAGCTTCTTCCTCTAAAATGCAGTTGTCATAAGAATTAAATTTTTGTTTTCCCTCACAATGAAATATTAGCTGCACGAGGGCAAGGATTTTTGTCTATGTGATTTCTTGCTTTTATTCTAGCACCTAGAATATCTCTCGCATTTTATCAATTACTTGTTGAGAAGTTTAGCTTTATGATTTTGACTTACAGCAAGTTTTCCTAAGAACAAATATTCTAAAAGTTTGCTCCACCTTTTTAGCCAGGACTATTTGCATCTTCCATGACAGCTAGCTGTATTTTTAAAACAAATGCATAGAGCAAGAGGCAGTTGATAGAATGACTCACTCATCCATTAGTTCTTTCATTTAAATATTTATTGTCTAAGCTACTGTTCTTTTTGTTAGACTCTGTGGTAGATACACTAACTGGGAGACTCTGAAATTTAAAAAATAGATTTTTTTTTTTTTTCCGTTGACTCTGACCTCAAGAGGCTTGTTTCCCAGTTGAATGTCTGGGCTTTTATGGATGATTTCATGGGGATGGCGACTGAAGCACCAACCTTATAGTCAAACATATTTAGGTTTGTAACTGAGAAGGGTTAATTTTGACTCCATGCTGAATCTGTTTCTCTGGCTTTAAACCTTGTTTTACTGCTTTTGTTATTATAAGCATACAATGGCCTGCCTCAGGGAACCCTGCCCCCCTCTGCCAGACCCTTAAACTAAAGTGCTTTTGTTTAGCTCACAGGGAAATAACCAGACCCTGCCCACCTGTAAGAACTGTGACATCCTTAAGTTCCTTGCATAGGGAGTGGTGCCACTTGACAGCTTGGCTCAAAAATTCACATTGGGAGGGCCAGAATCAAGGATAGCTGTGACCTCCTTTTTTACTGATACGGCAGGAGATACTCCATTTCACACCACCTGTGAAATGGCTATAAGGAAATGAAATAAACATATCCCCCTGCCTGAAGCTTGCCGTTCTAGGAGATATTTGCCAGAATTAAATGGTCTTTTTACTCTGTTTTCCTCACCTCTTCCCATCTCTGACCCATAAAAGAACCTAGCATCCAGCGCCCTGTGCTGTGTGCTTAGTTGGTCAGTTGTGTCCAACTCTTTGCAACCCCATGGACTACAGCCCGCCAGGCTCCTCTGTCCATGGGGATTCTCCGAGCAAGAATACTGGAGTGGGTTGACATGCCCTCCTCCAGGGGATCTTCCCAACCCAAGGATCGAACCCAGGTCTCCTGTATTGCAAGTGGATTCTTTACCTTCTAAGCCATAAGGGAAGCCCAAGAATACTGGAGTGGGTAGCCTGTCCCTTCTCCAGGGGATCTTCCGAACCAGGGAATTGAACAGCAGTCTGCTGCATTGCAAGCGATTTCTTTACCAGCTAAGCCACCAGGGAAACCCAACCAGGGCCCTACAAGATGGTTATTTTGAGACTTTAGTCTGTCATCTTCTCGGTCAGCCAGTTTTCCAAATGAAATCATATTCCTTGCCTCAACACCTCATCTCTTGGATTTATTGGCCTATTGTGCTGTGAGCAGAATGAGCTTGGACTAGGTAACAGGTTGTTATAGTTTACTCCTGACACAAGTTATATGACCTTGAATAAGTTATTCAGCCATTCTAAGTTGTAGGTTCTTAATAAGGCAGGGAGAATATTTGTACGTTCCCTAAGAGCTTTGAAGTTATTATATGAAATTATCCAGATGATGTGCTTATGGAGTGTCTGATACATAGTAGGAATTCAATGATTTTTATCTACTATTACTATTGCCTTGAAGGTAGAAATCAGCAAAATGAGGTAATAGGGGACCAGATTATATACAGTCTTGTAGGCTATTGGGAAGATTTTACTCTGAGAGAAGTGAGTAACCATCAGAAGGTTTTGAACATATCAGTGACTTAATTTGACTTTCCCCAAAGTCATGCAGAATCTTATGTTTTTAGAAATTAGAAATATATTTTATTTTGGCCTGGGTTGGCTTGACTCATTAGTTTCCACAGGCTTCTTTCCTGTACCTCTATATTTAGTGTATCTTGAAGTGGATATCAAGGACAATGGAGTCACTGTTTTGGATACTATAAAGTCCCTGTCGTGTCCCGATGACTGATTTCTCCCTTGAAACAGAAGCAGATGAGCCCCAAAGTAAAAGCTTTGACATAATTTTAATAGTATGTAGTTTTAAAAAGACCTAGAGGTCAAGATTTTAGAGTTTTCTTGACTTGAGATAAAATGACATTTACTGTTTGTGTTCAGCCTGGGATCATTTTAAATATAAGCTTCACCTACTAGTTCTTGAAATGTCATCTTGGATGCCTAAGGGAGAGATCTCTCTTCTCACTTCCTCAGCATGTATGTGATAAAATTCTACCTGTTTAACATACAGTCTGATTTATAGAAGGTTTTTGGAAATGTAGACCATTTTTTTTTTATACTGCTGCCACCCCCCATTAAAATATTTAACCTGTGATGGGTGTTGACGGGGCTTCCCTGGTGGCTCAGACAGTAAAGAATCCGCCTGTGATACAGGAGACCTGGGTTCGATACCTGGGTTGGGAAGATCCCCTAGAGAAGGGAATGGCTATCACTCCAGTCTTGCCTGGAGAATCCATGGACAGATGAGCCTGGTGGGCTGCAGTCCATTGAGTTGCAAGGAGTCGGACATGACTGAGCTATTAGGCACACATGTTGTTGGTATCACAAGTAGCAGCAACCAAGTTGTAGCAGAGCTGTTCTGTGTTGAGCTGTTGAAGTTTTGAAACAAGACAGAAATTATTTACTCAGTCTTTATTTTAGGAATACAACAAAGACATTCCTTGTTTTAAACATTTTAAAATAAGCATATAATTTGTGGTTAGATTGTTTGTTTCTTAGGTGATTTTTCCTGAGCCGTAAGTGATTTCTTTCTCTTCTATTTTGTTCTATGCTGAGGCAGTATTGCTCTCTTACCTGCTAACACTGTTTTAACTGATTTTAGCTCCCAGGTATGGTGAGTTTTCTATCTTTGATTCTTTTGTGAAAGAAGTGGACTTAACACCCTCCCCACTTCTGCTTTAAGTGTTTATACATATTATTTTTTATACACTCTATTTTTTTCAACAGAGATTGTGTGACTGAGCTGAAGCCTGCAGTTCTAACTTGGTAATAGAAAGAAAGCATTTTTATATTACTGAACAATTACTAAACCATGTTGCAGTAACAGCCTTGGGCTGGGAAGGGGGCAGCTTGGCAAAACAGAAAAATTGAGCCTTCTGAGAACTCTGTGCTTAGATTTTGGTTTTGCTGTTTGTTGATTGTGTGGCCATGGCCAAATTACTTAACCTCTGTGTATATCAATTCCTTTATCTGTAGAATGTTAAAATAATAATGCTTACCTCATAAGATTGTTGTGAAGTATGAATAATACATAAGGCATATAAAATACTTAGTACAATTCTGAACCTAGTAAATGCTCCATAAATAGTAGCTATTTTGATATGAGCTTATGGAAAGTCCTTTCACATCTCTGAGTCTCATTTACTTCATCAGTAGATGGAGGAAAAATATGCCCCTGCATATTCAGTTCAGTTGCTCAGTCGTGTCTGACTGTTTGCGACCCCATGGACTGCAGCACTCCAGGCCTCCCTGTCTATCACCAACTCCCGGAGCTTGCTCAGACTCATGTCCATCAAGTTGGTGATGCCATCCAACCATCTCATCCTCTTTCATCCCCTTCTCCTCCTGCCTTATGTCTTTCCCGGCAACAGGGTCTTTTCCAGTGAGTCAGTTCTCACATCAGGTGGCCAAAATACTGGAGCTTCAGCTTCATCACAGTCCTTCCAATGAGTATTCAGGGTTGATTTCCTTTCAGATGGACTGGTTTGATCTCCTTGCAGTCCAAGGACTCTCAAGAGTCTTTCCCAACATCACCATTCACAGGCATCGATTCTTTGATACTCAGCTTTCTTCATGATCCAACTCTCATAACCATACATGACTACTGGAAAAACCATATCTTTGACTGTATGGACCTTTGTCACTAAAGTAATGTCTCCACTTTTTAATATGCTGTCTAGGTTGGTCATAGCTTTTCTTCCAAGGAGCAAGTGTCTTTTAATTTCATGGCTGCAGTCACCATCTGCAGTGATTTTAGAGCCCAAGAAAATAAAAATCTGTCACTGTTTCTGTTGTTTTCCCATCTATTTGCCATGAAGTGCTGGGACCAGATGCCATGATCTTCATTTTTTGAATGTTGAGTTTTAAGCCAGCTTTTTCACTCTCCTCTTTCTCATCTAACCCTTGCATATTGGGGATAAGCAAATGAAAGGATATATATAAGAAAACTTTGAAAACCAAATTATATAAAACTGCATTATGTTAAAATGTGTGGTAAAAATAGGATTTTGTTTTTTTTCTTTCATCATTCCTCCCTGGGGATTCAGATCAAATAACAGATGAGAAAGTATATTACAAAGCAGAAGTATTATGTGAATATAAGATAATTTTACTATGTCTTGCAAATATCTTCTCGTATGCCCATTGCTGTTACTTGGAATTCTTTCCCTGGGTTTTTTGTTGGGGCTGAAGAGGAGAAAGAAAGTATTAGTAATTCCTGTTAAAATATGCATACTTGCTGTAAGACAATTAAGACAATACAGCTGTTAGCAAGCTCTTGCATGAGCTTGTCAGAGCTCCATATTGACATTTAAATAAGAGCAGAGGTTTTTGTTTTGTTTTGTTCATTTATCTCTTTGAGACAGTGGAAAAAGAGTAATTATTTGGGGTGGGGAACCTGGTGGAGAGGGGATAAATGATGATAAATGGGAATTAACGATGAATGGGAGAGATGTAGAGTGGAGAAAAGAGGCAGAATTAGAGAGAAGGAACCTTACAGGTTCACACATAAGCTTTAAACTACTAGTTAATCTTTTTGTTATACCACCTTGGCAAGAGGTACAGAAATTAGCACTTGTGAAGAGTAATGAAACTGTCTTCCCTCCTGCTCCCCATCCCTTTTCTCCCTTTCTCCCCACCCGCCTCTTCCTTCCCTTCCCTATCACTTATAGAATATCTGCTGTGTGTAGTGTCTTTAAGCTGCCACTTGCCTTTGCACACAACTGGTTTATAAAAGTGAACCTCAGAAACACCTGTTTTATAGCCTCAGTTCTACCCAATTCCCTTTGCTTGTACATTCACTTGATTGTTTCTTCCAGTCTTCTAGTTCCTGACCTGAAGACTAGTTATTCTCTTCTCCCTGTGCTTGATCTCTTTCTTTGGTAGTTGTGGCCGTGCATATGTGCTTGGTCATGTCTGACTCTTTGCGACCCAGCTCTACACTGGAGCCTGCCAGGCTTCTTCTGTCCATGAAATTTTCCAGACAAGAATACTGGAATGGGTTGCCATTTCCTACTCCAGGTAATCTTCCCCACCCAGAGATCCAACCCACATCTCCTACATCTGCAGGAGGATTCTTTACCACTGTGCCACTTGGGAATCCCTGTTTTTTCTTTATATCAGTTACAAAGATAAGGAAGACCAGGCTCCTTATTTGATCTTATACTTTATTTAGTAGGAGTAACTGTGTCTCATATGTGTAGACCATTAAGTATTTGAAGATATCACTTACCTTAGTTGATTCTCACAACGGCTTAGTGAGCCAGATAAATTTGATGTCATCGTCCATATTAGAAATGAGGAAGCTGTGCATAGGCAAGTTGTCCAGGATCATGTTGTTAGAAAGTGAGGCAGTTAGGAGTTTGACTTCAAGGCAGGGATTTCCCCATGACACTACAGGTGAAAAGGAGCAATTTTCACTAGAATATTGCAGATGATTTCATGGCTAGGTAGCTTTAGCACTGGTCTTTGTGTTATGCTTAAGGCTTTGGTTGAAGTGACAAGTTTTCCAGATATAGAAAACTTATCAACAACTTGAAAGAGTAATAAAACTTTTTGCCTATAATTCAAGTCCAAACTAGGCACTTCTAATGTATTATTTTCTAATCTTGATAACAATCCAGCAAGGTAAACATTTTATTGATTGCTCATCTTGTTTTAAATAGAATTTGAGGTGGTAAGTCGATATTATTAGTTCTAATTTGTAGAAGATGAAACTAAGCCTCAGAAAAGTTAAATAACTTGATCAACATCAGCTGTGGTGTTGTGAGGATTAATAAACACGTGCCTGACATCCCATGTCCCTTGCTTGAAGAGAGCAGAAGGGCTTTATGGATAGTGAGCAGTCAGGTTCAGCAGACAGGTTAGGCGAGACTAAAACTGATGGGTGATTTGAGCTGATTGAAAGCTTTAATTAAACAGAGTTTAGATACTCTTCTTTAGGCAGTTGTGAGCCATAGAAAGTTTTTGTGTAAGGAAGTAGCATTATCAGCTATGCTGAGGAGTGTTAAACTGGAAACATCACACATGGTAGATTGGAGAAGGGAGAAACTGGTGACAGGGAGACCAATTAGGTGGCTACTGCACTAGAAAATATTCAACTGAATACCTGGAGAATTATGCATTTCCCTTCTTAAGGATACTGAATTTTTCTTTACAAGCATCATTTCTCCTACGTAATAACTTGACTTGTAAAGAATAAAATTATGTCAAATTTAGAAAATGCAGTCAAACTAACTTGTAATAGGAAGGACCACCCGAGTGGCAAAATTAATTACCTAGGGAAACCTGTGAGTAACTTATGGAGCTGGTGGTTACTTTGCTGAGGTTGAATGTTAGCTCAGCTTTTATCTCTGCATTATTTAAAGTAATAATTTTTCTTTGGAGGATTTTAGCTAATCTTCCAATAATCTGATCCAGAACAGCAAAAGTACTTCAGTTTTCTACCTAATATTGCTCAAATGTAGTGAAAGTGGATCATATTCATACTTACTAGACTCACTGGACCTTAAATGATATATTATTGAGATAGTGTGTAGATATTTAACTACAAAATCCCACTGATTTTAGTCACTTTGAAATTTCTTTAAGTTTTGTCTTTCTCTCTGTTCACAATGCCACTGATCCAATTCAGTCTTTCACAGAATCTTGCTAAGAGATTTCACAACAGGCTTCAAATTGATCCTCATAATTTAGTCTTTTGTTTTGTAGCTCAACCCCCATAATGCAACAGTTTAAAAACTACCTATTGATCCTTATTGATTACTGGCTGTTGTTCCATTTCCTTAACATAACATTTACCTTGGTATAGCCTTAATAGTTTGGCCCAAACTCAAGTTAAGCCTAACTTAAGCCTTGTTCTTGTTATTTCTCCTGTCTGGAATATTCATCCCTTTGTTTTCATCTGGAAATGTCCTACTTTAATCTTTTAAAGGCTTAGTTGTCTATCACCAGTCTATTAATGACCTCAAGAAGAACAGATTCTTCTCTGCCATGTGCTGCCCAAGGCCTCTGTTAGAGTGTTCACTGTATTTTATTAGAACTAGTCGCTCAAATGCTTCAACTGTTAGATTTTGAGCAACCTGATAGCAAGTATTAAATGTCTCCATGGTGCTTCCCTGCTGGCTCAGTTGGTAAAGAATCCGCCTGCAATGCAGATGCCCTGGGTTTGACCCATAGGTCAGGAAGAACCCCTGGAGAAGGAAATAGCAACCCACTCCAATATTCTTGCCTGGGAAATCCCATGACAGAGGAGCCTGGTGGGCTACAGCCCATGGGGTCAGAAGAGTTGGACACAACTTAGCAACTAAACCACCGTACAACTAACTATATTGGTTTTTGTTTCTCCTACTGATTGTTAGGCAATATGTATTCAATAAATGTTTATTGAGTGGGTGATTGACTATATTTTCCTTGATATATGAGAAAAATGTAATGTTTTTCTGTCTATATATAATATAGGTAGTAATGTACTACTACTATACATTCCTGCGTCTATTACTATATATATGTACCTTTCTGTATACATGTATGTCATACGAGAAGCTTGTCTTGAAATTTCTTGGTTGATTCAGGGAAAAGATACTAGTCCTAGATAAGGAAGTTGTTAAAAGTATAAAAATGAGTCATGGTGGTTAACAGCTTACTGTGTCCTTTAAAGTAATTATTGTGTGGCAGAATATAAGGCGGTTATGGGCTTATATGTCATGATGTCATGTAGTTCTACATCTTTCCCTATGCATGAACCTTTTAGCAGATTGTGTTGCTATCAGCGTCAGTGATGTTACTGGGTCATTAGCAGTCTTGGAGAGAATGGTTAGGTTGGAGGGACTATTCTCTTTCCTGCTACAGACTTGATTTGGGTTGATAGCTCATCTCTTTTAATAACTTGTTCTCTTTAAAAATTCATTTTTTTGCCATTTTTGCAATTATACAGTTTTACAATGACAGTGCTTATTCAACAGGCAGAGTATCTTGACAAAAAAGATATAGAGGTCTTCACATTCTCTCAAATTTTGCTCCCATAGAGAAAGGAGCTTAAAATATATGTAAGAGGTCAATCCAGTTCTAAGATATTATGGTCAGAGAATAAGATTTGTTCATGAGGTAGAACTATCAATAACTTGATAATAAAAATGTAACTGTGAAAAATATTTTAAATATTGATACTCTACAAGCTTGATGTCATATATAGGTGTATAACATGAGGTGTAACCTATATAACATTAGATCCAAAGAAGTCTACCTGCTTAATACTTTGTCCACGGAGAATTTATGTGGCAACCTCACAGGATTTGTTATTTTTATCAAGAAGTATAGTATTGCTTTGAATCAGCTTAGTATGTTTCTCTTAGGGAGCTTAGAACTTTCCACATTGTATTATAGTTATTTGGGAGCAGAGTAGAAGTCCCTTAAAATATTATGGACTCAGGAAGTATTCTGTGTATATGGCTTATGTCCCTGTATTAGTACTAGTTCACATCCCTGAATAGACTAGCCATTTAGTAAATGTTCATGCAATATATAAATTGATTATATTATTGTCTTATCTAAAAGCCCTATAGTTTTGAAGCTATATAAAAATATGAAACTGGGCAGTAGCATGCACCCTAAGTCACTTCAGTCGTGTCTGACTCTTTGTGACACTATGGACTGTAGCTGGCTAGGCTTCTCTGTTCATGGGATTCTCCAGTCAGGAATTCTGCAGTGGGTTGCCCTGCCCTCCTCTAGGAGATCTTCCCTACCCAGGGTTCGAACCCACGATTCTTATGTCTCCAGAATTGGCAGGCAGGTTCTTTTCCATTAGTGCCACCTGGGAAGCCTCAATTGAGAGTGTTCCAGAAAATTTCTGATTATCCAACTTGTAACACTGGATCAAGAACAGATTCTAAGGTGTCTTGGGGATTAAAAATCTATGTGAATACACTATTAAACATTTTATGAAATTTCATATATTTTACTGTTCTCAGCTATTTCATTATTAGTAATTATGTATGACATGATTGTATGTATGCAGCTGTGATTTAAAGTAAGTAACACAAGATCATAGCTTAACATATGAATAACCCCTTGTTACTTATTTAAAGAAGGAAAGTTGTTTTATTTTTAATCTGTCATAGCTATCGTGCACAACGTGATGAAAAATGAATCAATATAATACCAGGTATCATTCCAGCAGGAAAACATAAGAAGTTCCCTAGTACAGAATCTACAAGAGTAAGTGAGTCATAAACTCCAAACCACTAATGCCTCAAGTCGTTGGCTACCCTGATTCTTAAAGAAGTGTAAAACACAGAATATTCAGGAGATTTCTTTATAGTACTATGGCTTCCCTGGTGGCTTAGCGGTTAAAGCATCTGCCTGGAATGTTGGAGACCTGGGTTCGATCCCTGGGTCGGGAAGATCCCCTGGAGAAGGAAATGGCAACCCACTCCAGTACTCTTGCTTGGAGAATCCCATGGAGGGAGAAGCCTGGTAGGCTACAGTCCATGGGGTCACAGTCAGACACGACTGAGTGACTTCACTTCACTTCATGGTAGTTTTATGTGCCAATTTATCTAGGCTGTAGCACCAAGTTATTTAATTAACACTAACCTAGATGTTACTGTGAAGATATTTTGTACATGTGGTTAACATAAAACTGGTTGACTTTAAGTAAAGGAGATTACTCTTGATAATGGGTGTAAGCCTCATGAAATTATTAATAGTTGAAGGCCTTAAAAGCAAAACTGAGATTTTTCAGAGAAAGAATCCTGCCTCATGATTGCAATACCAATCCTTGAGTTTCTAGCCTAATGGTCTGCCCTGCATATTTCAAACTTGCCAGTCTCCAGGATTCCAAGAGTCAACTCCTTAAAATGAATCTCTCTTTGTGTCTCTGTCTTTCTCTCCTATTCTGTTACTCTGGAGAACCCTAACTGATAGAAGTACTAACATATTTAATAAAGGCTTTGTCACTTTGTTTTCGTTCTTTTTTTTTTTTTTTTTAAGTTGTTGTCTTGTCTAACTCTTTTGCCACTCCATGGACTGTAGCCCGCCAGGCTCCTCTGTCCATGGAATTTTCCAGGCAAGAGTACTGGAGTGGGTTGCCATTTTCTCCTCTGGGGGATCTTCCCCACCCAGGGATGGAGCCTGCATTTTCTGCATTGGCAGATGGATTCTTTAGCATTGAGACATCTGTGATGCCCAGCTAATTCTTAGGTAGCATTTATTATATTCCAGGCATTTATCTAAGCACTATACATATAGTAAGCCATTTAATTCTCATAGCAGTCATACAAGATAGGTATTATTACTCTCATTTTACAGAAGAATAAGTTAGGGTGCAAAAAGTTTAAATAATTGGACCAAGAAGCATTTTCTGAGGCAGTCTAAAGCAGAGAGTGTAGGTGGAGCAGATCCAAGCTGAAGGTTACAAGGAAGAAGTTGAAAGCCAGGAGGCTGAGCAACACAATGCAAATAAAATTTCATCAAAGAAATAGTGGGCTTGTAATTGAAAAAATCCAAATGAGAACTAGAATGGACTAGAATACAGTGCCTGGGACACTTTAACAGGCCAGTAGCTGTAGGGTTGGAACATCAGGCTACCTTGAAAGTGAAGGATTGAGACGGAAAGTTATTATTTCCATTATGGGACTGTTCTAGTTGTTAGAGAGTTCTCCCAAGATGGAATAAAAAGCTTGCATTCTTAACGTTCTACCATTACTTGTAATTCTGCAACACAGAGCAAATACACATTCTTTGCCATCAATTTGAAAACCATCACTTATCCCCTTATTCTACTCTTAATCTTTCTTACCAAGTATTTTATCTGATTCAGGTATCACATAGAGCTTTTTGAGAGACATTAGCAGTCCCAACTATGTGCTATTTTAAACATTAAGTAAGAGTGTAAGAATAGGTTGATAAACAGCGAAGTATCTACCCATGCTGTAATGATGCTAACTGAAATACCATCATTTGGATGGGGCCTTCTGAAAAAAGGGATGGTAACAACTTAGCCACGTTTAGTTATAGCCCTAAAATAAACTATACAGCTTTTGGAAGGCCTATTTGGATGGGGCTTCCCGGGTGGCTCACTGGTATAAAACCTGCCTGCCACGCAAGAGACACTAAGAGATGTGGGTTTGATCTCTGGGTTGGGAAGATCCCTGGAGTGGGAAATGGCAACCTGCTCTAGTATTCTTGCCTGCGAAACTCATGGACAGAGGAGCCTTGGAGGGCTACAGTCCTTGGAGTCGCAGTGTCAGACTTGACAGGGCAACTTCACACGTACGCATGCATACAGCTTTACTCATGAGGAACATGTCAGTAAAAATTGAAAAAGTGCTTTGAGGAGCCAGAGCCAATTCTACACTCTCTTGGAAATTTGTTGGGATTAACTTAGATGATGGAAATAAAGTACTTGCATACTGTTTATCAGTAAATACCTCCCCCCAAATGAAAATTATTAACCATAGGGAGAAATTTCTATTGGCAGACACACTCATGATCCTGAGAAGTGAATTCTCACAGTTTGATAGTAAAAGAAGCCAGGGGAAGAAAAATCCAAAGCAAAAAGCGAACATAAAAGCATAACATGTGCCATCATCTGAGACTCTGGTGCATGGGGTTAGCTGTCTGAAGCAATTATTCTCCTAGAGTAGAAAAATAGTGAATGTATAAAATAGTTTAAATTATTTTAAGTGTGATTTCTTTAAAAAGAAAGGAACAAACATTTTAGAAAGGTTTCTATGCAAAATAAACTGAAATCTTCATTTTACAGGATTAAACTCAAAGACACTTGGGAAACTCTGTAAAATGATTATTCCACATGGTTTTAGATACCTGCTTGTTTGCTTGGCTTGGATTGGTTTGGTGTTACTGTGTCAAATGTCTTGACAACAACGTGAGCATCTTGTATGGGGAAATGAGTGAGAGTAGATCCTTGCCCTAAAGTAGGTAATTATCTAGAAGGAAGACAGATATGCACTCAAGTAGCTAAATATCAAGTGCTAAAGTAGAGATGGATGCAAAACTTTATGGGAACACAGAGCAGGCTTATTAAATATGAATTATGTAACTGCTGCCAAAGAAGTCCTGAAAAAAATGTTACTACCTAGAACTGAAAGTTCTTGCTCTCTAGAACTTGTAGTGCAACACCGAATGGCTTTATTTTCTAACATTTTTGCTGGGACTATGATAGAAATGACTCTCTGTTGAGAAAAAATAGTTTTTCATCATAGTTGATTTGTTCTGAGTAACACAAAGCAAAGTGGGCATAAGAAACACTTAAGCAATCATTTCTTCACTCTTTCAGCACATGTTTATTGAGTGTCTAGGGTTCTCACTTTGTGCCCCATACTAAGGATACAGGATGGATGAGACTCCAGTGTTTGTAGTGGGAGCTAGAGTGCTGCTTATGGAAGGAGTACTGACATGGGGCCAAAAGGATCATACAGGAATTCTGCTTCCTCTACTTAACAGCAACATGATTTCGAACTTCTTCCTCTTAACCTGTACAATGAAAATACAAATATTTGCCTTCATAATTGTTTTAAAGGTGGAGCTGTAGAAGTAAAATATCAAATTGGTTTTGGTTTTGTCACATAGTACATGCTCAAAAAAGGGGACCTAAGTTTGTCTTTAAGAAGCTTATAGTTCAGTGGGGCATGCATCAATGCAGTTTAACATTAATTGTTGTTTAGTCACTAAGTCATCTCTGTCTCTGCGACTCCATGGAGTGTAGTTTACTAGGCACCTCTGTCCGTGGGATTTTCCAGGTAAGAATACTGGAGTGGGTTCCTGTTTCCTTCTCCAGGGGATCTTCCTGACCCAGGGTTTGAATCTGCGTCTGCTGTCTTGGCAGGCAGATTCTTCAGTTCAGTTCAGTTCAGTCACTCAGTCGTGTCCAACTCTTTGTGACCCCATGAATTGCAGCATGCCAGGCCTCCTTGTCCATCACCAACTCCCCGGAGTTCACTCAGACTCACATCCATCGAGTCAGTGATGCCATCCAGCCATCTCATCCTCTGTCGTCCCCTTCTCCTCCTGCCCCTAGTCCTTCCCAGCATCAGAGTCTTTTCCAATGAGTCAACTCTTCGCATGAGGTGGCCAAATTACTGGAGTTTCAGCTTTTGCATCATTCCTTCCAAAGAAATCCCAGGGCTGATCTCCTTTAGAATGGACTGGTTGGATCTCCTACAGTCCAAGGGACGCTCAAGAGTCTTCTCCAACACCACAGTTCAAAAGCATCAATTCTTCAGCGCTCAGCCTTCTTCACAGATTCTTAGGGAGTGTTTAATTTGCTATCTAGAAAAAAGAGGGCTTTCTAGAGCAGGCAATTTGGGAAAAGTCTTGAAGATGCAATGGCAGTAAACAGAGTAGGTGGAATTTCTAGTAGATGGAGCACTATTTCCAAAGGTATTGCATTTGAAAGAGAAAGCATATCTTTTTTCCCCCCTTGTGGTTGTTGTTCAGTCACCAAGCCTTGTCTGACTCTTTGTGACCTCATGGACTGCAGCATGCCAGGCTTCCTTGTCCTTCACTATCTCCCAGAGTTTGCTCATACTCCTGAGCAAATTTATCATCATCATTGAGCTGGTGATGATATCCAACCATCTCATCCTCTGTCGTCCACTTCTCCTCTTGCCTTCAATCTTCCATCAGGGTCTTGTCCAGTAAGTTGGCTTTTTGCATCAAGTGGCCAAAATATTGTAGCTGCAGCTTCAGCATCAGTCCTTCTAATGAATATTTGGGGTTGATTTCCTTTAACATTGATGGGTTTGATCTCTTTGCAGTCCAAGCGACTGTCTTCTTCAGCACAATTCAAAAGCATCAATTCTTTGGCACTCAGCTTTCTTTATGGTCCAACTCTCACATCTGTATATGACTACTGGAAAACCATAGCTTTGACTGTGCAGGCCTTCATTGACAAAGTGATGTCTCTGCTTTTTAATACACTATCTAAATTTGTCATAGCGTTCCTTTTGCATAGCTTGAGCACAGAGTATCTGTCTGTCTGATAGAGTGTGGATAGAACCAGATTGTTAAGAACTTTACATGAGTTCTGTGGAATTAGGTAGTGGGAAGCAATGGAAAGATTTTTAAGCCCAAAAGAAACACATTTCAATTATAATAGCATGTGGACTGTTAGGAACCTACATCCATGAGGCCTAAAACAACAGCAACAACAAACCCCCTAATAGTAACTTTCCTTGTGAGAAACCCCAGTTGCAAATACTGATTTTGAAGGGGCATTCTCTCTAGTACCTTGTAGTCTCAGAATGAGCCACTCTCTTGGAGGCCTTGAGAGATTTTGTGTGGATATAGTACTGTAATCTTGGCTTGGCTTTGGTCTTTTTAGCTAAAACGTCATCCTGTCCATATTAATCACCATCAAAAGTGCTTATCTATGAGTTTGGTGAATATAGTGTAGCAAAGCTGAATATTAATCACTTTCAAACAAAAATATACCTGATGTTGAAAAGTAGCTGACATCTTAAATGTCTGTCCTATTGATTAGCTACCTGTTGTGGTAGCTTTCATATCTTTGAAGTTCCTTTGATAGGAGAGATGCATGAAGGATAAGAACAGGCAAATAGACACTTTGTTCCTAGGTGGGCTTTGGGCCCCCCAGCTTCAGGTATATCTCCTACTGAAGTGGGTAGTACTGTGTAGAGTTTGGAGGTCATCTGTCTTACTTATAACTAGGCCTAAGGCCTACATAGAAAACTGGCTGAACTCCCTTTTTGGTATATTTGTTTAAGGCCTTCATCTTCATCTCAGACCTTGAGATGTTACTATTTTATGATGAAAAGAGGCAGTTTTAGGTAAACCTATGGAAAAAAAATTTCCAAAGAATAGGAAAATATGTCTCCATAAGGCCTAGAACATCAAGCTTGAATTGGATATTTATACCTCCTGAGACTTTCTCCTGAGATTTATCCCTGGTTTCTGCTTGATTTCCAAAGGCCAAGGGATAGGAAGGTGATATTCTTTTCAAGAAAGTGGAGATTATAAGCTTTTTTTTTTTTTTTTTTTAACTGCACCTGCTGCATGAGATGAGAGACTCTACCTGCAGTGAATTTCCCAAAGAGAAAACCTCAAGAGAGACTTTAAATAAAAAGACACCATTTGGATCCAACAGCTTTTAATCCCTTTCATCTGCACCCTACCTCTTTCCTCTGCACCCCCCCTGACCATGCGGAGTGGGGTGGCCTGGCTAATTTTTGTGTCTTATCCTTCCTGATCCTCAGGAACTTCTGCCTTTTTTGTTAACTCAAACATTTTATGGGTTTCATAAATTCAGACCTTTGGATAGAACACAATTGCCTATTATAGAAGAATTTTAGGGAGAAGAGAACATTGATCTTTTAATTATTTTCTCTTAGAGGTTTTCTGAGAACTATTACCTGGTACATTCCTATAAACATTAAACATACACAACTGGGTGACTACTTATCTTAAAAGTCAGTTCTGTAAAGGTGTATTGAAATTTATTGTGGTAAATCAAGATCCTCAGGGGTTTGCATTCTCACAGCAAAGTTGCATAGCCTAAGAAATAACATTCCATTTCCTTGAATTTTGTCCTTTAAGCAGAATACTTTTAATAGGTATGATATTTTGGGTTGAATATTTTTCTAAAAACCTATTTGAGATTGTACCTTGACCATTTCTTGTTTACTGATCCCTGTAACTTAAATGTTACTTACACAAATAATAGGAAATACAAGATTATATTTTTTTCAGCTTCAGTCTGAAAGGGATAAAGAATGATAGAGAGGGACATATTATATAGGTGAATCAAAATCATCTGTATCTAGTATTCCTATAGCAAGAAAAGATTGTCAGAAAGTGTGTTTGCTGTGGAAGAGTGGTGGAAGACCACAAAGTATGTCTCACTCTAAATTTGGTCTTTTGAGACCCAGTTTTTTAAAAGGAGGAAGACACTCCTTTGTTAATGTGAGGCAGATGGAAGCCTGTCTCAGACTGTTCATAAGACCACCACAGTCAGTTCCTGGGTCCTCAGAGTGAAAAGACATATAAGAGCCCTTCTACAGAACCAGCTATTCAAAACCTCGTTTATATCTTGACTTAATAATACATTGTCTAGTGGCCTCTGGTATATTTCTTAATCTCTCCAAACCTCAATGTTGTCGTTTGTTTAATTATTTAAAGGATCAAATAATATTATATATGAATGCAGTTTATAAACATAAATGCTCTACAGTATTGTTTTTGTTTTTATCTTCTGAAAGAGTTCCTTTCCTGGGAAGGTAAACTCAACCACAGCTTTGAGAGAGTCCGCATTTAACTTGAGATAATATTGGTTCATCTGCCACCTTGAAAAGTACAGGTAGATTTAGGAGAATATTGCCTATGTAGTTCCATGGTCATTTCTCAGACTTACGTGCAAGTCTGAAGCAAGTTCTTTGATCCTTCTCATCCCTATGTTTATTAAAACAAGCTTTACTTCATTGTTATTTTAAAAATCTAATCACATTTTGTCAATAGGAAAGTATGATGAATGATTGTGACATCTCTCATAGACACAACTGTACTATATTTATCTAGTTTATCTTGTTTCAGAAACTCTCCAGATATAAAAAATCTAACATTGATTCTCAAATGTCTATTTTGTTTCTTGTAAGCAACTGTATCATGTTTCCCTTCTGCATGTAATTCTGTTTAGAAGGCACTTCTAAGTCTAACTTCTTTCATTCTATTTTGAAGAGATTTCATTTGACCAAGAAATATTACCCTTTTCAAGCCCGATGTGCATATTTGCATGCCAATAAATGGGATGTGATTTTTACCTCAGGGCTATTTTCAGAACAGTGATGATTTTGGGGTTCTCAGAAATAAGCAAATTTATCTAGATAGCTCAGGATGTACTTTTTGTATCATTAGGCATATGTGCTGTATATAGCCCACATCAATCTTTATTTTACATCCAGAATGGCTGAGATCATTTTATTCCTTTCTTCCCCGTTGGCTCAGACAGTAAAGAGTCTGACTGGAGTGCAGGAGACTGGGGTTTGATCACTGAGTCAGGAAGATCCCCTGGAGAAGGAAATGGCAACCCAGTCCAGTATTCTTGCCTAGAAAATCCCATGGATGGAGGAGCCTTGCTGACTACAGTCCATGGATCACAAAGAGTCGGACACGACCAAGTGACTTCACTTTCACTTTCCCCGTTTTTTAATTTTCTAAATTTAGCTCACATGTACTTTGTTTCTGGGTTTTTTTTTTTTTTTTAGCTGGATTAATTTATTGTACTGTATTTATTAGTCTGTTTAATCACCTGAAGAATTTTGAGTTAGGTTGCTATAATCATTCAGGTAATTATAAATTTTTCATATTAGGTAGCTTATCTGAATACAGATTTTTTCTGATTGTCTCTTGATCTGCTACAGGAACTGTTGCACGTAATAGTATTGAGAGCTTCAATGTAAGTAATACACCAAAGCCAACAAACAAATGGCAACAAAAATAATACATCAGACTTTTTTTTTAATTGAAGTATAGGTGATTTACAATATTATACTAGATTCAAGTATATTGCATTGGGATTCAGTATTTTTACAGATTATACTTAATTAAATGTTATTACCAGATAATGGCTATAACTCCTTGTGCTATGCAGTATATCTTTCTGTTTTTCTGTTTTATACATAGTAGTTTGTTTATCTCTTAACCCCATAACCCTAATTGACCCCTCCCTCCTTCCTTCTCCCCTTTGGTAACCAGTAGTTTATTTTTTGTATCTGCGAGTCTGTTTCTGTCTTGCATATACATTCGTTTCTACTAATTTTAGATTCCTCATATAAATGATAATCATACAGTATTTGGCCTTTCTCCGTCTGACTTAGTTCATTAAGCATAGTATTCTTTAGGTCCATCCATGTTGCTGCAAATGATAGAACTTAATTCTTTTTCATGGCTGAGTAATACTTCATCATATATGATGATGTTGTTCAGTCGCCCAGTTGTGTCCGACTCTTTGCGACCCCACGGATTGCAGCATGCCAGGCCTCCCTGTCCCTCATCATCTTCTGGAGTTTGCCCAAGCCATTGTGTATATGTGTGTACATATGTACACCATGTCTTAATCCATTCATCTGTTAATGGGCACTAGGATTGTTTCTATGACTTGGCTTTTTAAATAGTGCTGCTCTGAACATTGTAATGCATATATCTTTTCAAATTATAGTTTTCATGTTTTCCAGATATGGACTCTGGTGGAATTGCTGTATCATATGATGGTTCTATTTTTAGTTTTTTAGGTCCCTCCATACTGTTTTTCATAGTGGCTGCTTCAATGTACATTTTCTTTTTTTTTTTCTTTTTCTTTTTTTTCAATGTACATTTTCAACAACAGTGTAGTAAGGTTCCATTTTCTCTACATCCTTGCCAACATGTATTGCATTGACATTTAAAGTAGCTAATGAAAAGTATATATCTAGTGTCATTATATTACTTGTTTTACAGTTATTATAGTTCTTTTCTTTCCATTTCTTATTTTTGTTTTTTTCCTTGTGATTTGATGATTTTCTTAGTAGATTGCTTGTGCTCTCTTCTAGTGTTTGTGTATCTATTCTAGTGTTTTGATTTCTGATTACCATGAGGTTTGTATATATTGACATATACTTATATCTACTTGTTTTAAATACACCACAGTTTTCTGTAAATATTCTATTAATAATTTTTTAATGGTCAAAAAGTATAAGACATTTTCCTTATTCATTCCTTTTTAGATGTAGATGCTGATAGTGTTCTTGAACGTTCTTTGCCCCTAACTCTTGATGACCAGTGATAGCAATTGTAGGGAAGCCTGGTCTCAGATATCCAGGATTCTTGGTTACTTGCAGCATGGTTGTTTTTTTTTTTTTTTGCTTTTGTCTCCTTTTTCTGCTGACTTTCCCTCTTTTTGCCTTTATTCTTCTTTCTTTTTGTATTTCTTTCAGTATGTCTGCCTTCCTTCCTTCTTCTAACAGTGAAATAGTTTTAAATTTGTCCTTCAGTGCAAAGATATTGGAAATCATTTTCGAGTTTAAAAGGTATTTTCAAATTTAGAAGCTTAAGAGATATGTTTGCATTCTAAGGTTTGATATTGCTCTTTTGATGTACCTAAGATTCTGTTAATTTAGATTGCCTGATATTATCAGAGGCATAAAGTAGTGAAAGATGTAACTAGAAAATTGGGTGACAGAATTGAAGTGTTTCCAAACAGATAATAACTTTTTAATTTCTTACTCAGTTCTCTGAAAAATAAAGCTTTAGAATTTTAAGTGAAAATAATTTAATTGTTTAAGCATTTTAAGGAATATAAAGCATTCTCTGAAGCAAGTTTATATACATAATTATTCAGGTGTGTTCATGAAGGTGTTCATAGCTTTGAGCCAGCTTGTTGTTGTGTAGTCACTAGGTTGTATTAGACTCTGTGACCCATGCTTCCCTGTCCATGGGATTTCCCAGGCAAGAGTACTGGAATGCGTCACCATTTCCTTCTCCAGGGGATCTTCCTGACCTAGGAACTGAACCTACACCTCCTGCTTGGCAAGTGGATTCTTTAACACTGAGCTACCTAGGTACTCTAAAAGCAGAAGAGACTAAGAAGAGGTGCCAAGAATACACAGAAGAACTATGCAAAAAATGTCTTAATAACCCATATAACTACTAATGGTGTGATCACTCACCTAGAGCCAGACATCTTAGAGTGTGAAGCCAACTGGGCCTTAGGAAGCATCACTACAAACAAAGCTAGTGGAGGTGATAGATATGCAGCTGAACTACTTCAAATCCTAAGAGATAATACTATTAAAGTGCTACACTCAATATGCCAGCAAATTTGGAAAACTCAACAGTGGCCACAGGACTGGAAAAGGTCAGTTTTCATTCTAATCCCAAAGAAAAACAATGCCAAAGAATGTTCAAACTGCCATACAGTTGGAGTCATTTCATATGCTATCAAGGTAACACTCAAAATCCTTCAAGGTAGGCTTTTGTAGTACATGAATTGAGAACTTCCAGATGTACAAGCTGGACTTAGAAAAGGCAGAGGAACCGAGGTCAAATTGCCAACATCAGTTGGATCATAAAAAAGAAAGGGAATTCCTGAAAAACAGTTGCTTCATTTATTATGCTAAAGCCTTTGACTGTGTGGGTCACAACAAACTGTGGAAAATTCCTAAAGAGATGAAAATACCAGACCACCTTACCTGTCTCTTTAGAAACCTGAATGCAGGTTAAGAAGAAACAGAACCAGACATGGAACAACTGACTCGTTCAAAACTGGGAAAGGAGTGTGACAAGACTATATACTGTCAGCCTACTTATTTAACTTGTATACAAAGTATGTCATGTGAAATGATGGGCTGGATAACTCAGAAACTGGAATCAGGATTGCTGGGAGAAATATCAACACCTCAGATATGCAGAGGATACCACTCTAATGGCAGAAAGTGAAGAACTAAAGAGCCTCTTGATGAGAGTGAAAGAGGAGAGTAAAAAAGCTGGCTTAGAACTCAGCATTCAAAAAAGTAAGACTGTGGCATCTGGTCCCATCACTTTATGGCAAATAGAAGGGGGAAAAGTGGAAGCAGTGACAGATTTTACTTTCTTGGGCTCCAAAATCACTGTGGACAGTGACTGCAGTCATGAAATTAAAGGACGCTTGCTCTGTGGAAGAAAAGCTATGATAAACCTAGATAGCATATTAAAAAGCAGAGACATCACTTTGCTGATAAAGGTCCATCTAGTCAAAGCTATGGTTTTTCCAGTAGTCATGTACAGATGTGAGAGTTAGACCATAAAGAAGGCTGAATGTTGAAGAAATGATGTTTTTGAACTATGGTGCTGGAGAAGACTCTTGAGAGTCCCTTGGACTGCAAGGAGATCCAACCAGTCAATCCTAAAGGAAATCAACCCTGACTATTCAGTGAAAGGACTGATGCTGAAGCTGAAGCTCCACTTTGGCCACTTGATGCCAAGAACTGACTTATTGGAAAAGACCCTGATGCTGGGAAAGAGGGAAGGAAAAATGAGAATGGGGCAGCAGAGGATGCTGTGGTTAAATAGCATCACTGACTCAATGGACATGAATTTGACCAAGCTCTAGGACATAAGGGAGAAGGCAATGGAACCCTACTCCAGTATTCTTGCCTGGAGAATCCCAGGGATGGCGGAGCCTGGTGGGCTGCCATCTATGGGGTCCGACAGAGTCGGACACAACTGAAGCAACTTGGCAGCAGCAGCAGCAGCAGCAGCAGCAGCAGCAACAGCTAGGACATAATGAATGTCAGCAAAGCCTGGTGTGTTGCAGTCCATGGGGTCACAAAGAATTAGACACAACCTAGTGACTGAACAACAACAATAATATATGTTCTGAATGTGTGGATATGAATATCCACATGTTTGGGTGTGGATATAATTTCCTTTCTGTTAATGTATTAGCATTAATTATGGTAAATAGCAAAAGAACCAAAACACTAGCAAACATTAGAAATATCTATTAGTATTGTGATTTCAATGGATTTAATAAGAAGCCTTTTCATTATAATTCCACAAAGGTTATGTTGAAAATTTAAGACCATGTTATAGAAAATGTACTTGAGATATTTAGTGACTATAGTGGATGACTTGTACCAAAAGATAGTTATTTAATCTAATTTTTTTGATTCAATTTTATAAATTAAGACCCCCAACCAAATGAATTACAAATAATTATAATTATTAGCAATACAAATGATAACTGATGTTTGAGGAGAAAAAGTTCCTCAGTAATTAACTATACCAAGATTCCTTTGAAGTCACGTAGTCAAGTTCAGTTCAGTTCAGTCACTCAGTCATATCCGATTCTTCGTGACCCCGTGGACTATGGCATGTCAGGCATCCCTGTCCATCACCAACTCCTGGAGTTTACTCACTCATGTCCAGTAAGTTGGTGATGCCATCCAACCATCTCATCCTCTGTCATCCCCTTCTTTTCCTGCCTTCAATCTTTCCTGACATCAGGGTCTTTTCAGATGAGTTCGTTCTTTGCATCAGGTGGCCAAAGTATTGGGGTTTCAGCTTCAACATCAGTCCTTCCAATGAATACTCAGGACTGATTTCCTTTCAGATGGGCTGGTTTGACCTCCTTGCAGTCCAAGGGACTCTCAAGAGTTCTCAGCATGCCATTCTCCATCATCCCCAAGTCCAATTCCATACTGTAGTCACTCAACAGTTTCATCCATCTCATCAGAACTGATTCAAAATGTACTACCACAGATCATGTCCTGGCACAATAATCAACAGTTCATCTGTTCTCCAACTAATTCAGTGTGCTGCATTTACAGACTGATTTTGAATGAAAATCCATAGCCAATGTCAGGTGACTACTGGACTATAGCTTTGTTGGCAAAGTAATATCTCTGCTTTTTAATATGCTGTTTAGGTTGGTCATAACTTTTCTTCCAAGGAGTAAGCGCCTTTTAATTTCATGGCTGTAGTCACCATCTGCAGTGATTTTGGAGCCCCCCCAAAATAAAGTCAGCCACTGTTTCCCCATCTATTTGCCATGAAGTGATGAGACCAGTTGCCCTGTTCTTAGTTTTCTGAACGTTGAATTTAAGCCAACTTTTTGGCTCTCTAATTGCTTTTTTTTTTTCATGTAGTTAAGAGCTGGAGTTATCTGTTTTCAAATTTTCAAGAGTTATTTCATGACTTTTTCCCTTATTTTTAAGACTTTTTTCTAATAACAATATAATAACATTATGTAATAACATAAAAAATTAGAAAATTTAAAGTGCCTAAACTAAAAACAGAATGACAAAACAAATCACTAATAGTGCCATGCCATGGTGGGCTTTTTAGGGGATGTCTTTCTAGAATTTTCCCATGTAAACATATGCATATTTTTGTTTACCAAATTGTATAGCGCGTATATGGATTTGTATCTCTTTTTAACTTAGCAATATGTTATACATATTTTTTGATAATTTTTCACTTTGATATTCTTTTCCACATGATCTTTAATGAGTTAGTAATAATTCTGATAATAGGTAATTTATCTTACCAGTTTCCCATTACATTGCATTTATTTACAGTATTTCACTTTATAAATAATCCTCCCATAAAATTTCTTACATATCAACTTTGATATATGTGATTATTTCCACATATGATTATTTTCCCAAGATAAATTCCTAGGAATGGAATTCTGGGGCCAACCATGTCTTTAATTTTTGCTTCCATTAGATTGTGCTGTTTCTCTCAGATTTTAAGAAACAAGCTAGGTAGTTTTTACAGTTCCTCTTTTCTGAGACAGTTTTAATTGCTAGAGTGATAGATTCCATAGTTTAACCTAGATATTCAAAGTCTGGTATTTATACACACACACAAACACACAACTCTTTACCAGTTCATGCTTTCCTTTACACACACACACACTCACATACTCTTAACCAGTTCATGCTTTGCTTACGTCTTGCTGTTTGTTCTTGGCCACTGACTTCTACTGTGCAAATTGACATGCAAGAACTTAGTATATGTATTGGAATGAGATTTTTCCAGCATTATTTCTTAGCCATCCCTTTCTTCTACCACATCAGAATGAGTTGCAACAGCTTCTGTGGGCATTAACCAGAGACCATCCTCCATCTTATTCAGTTGATTCAGTGCTGCTACTCTGGTAACCCTGACTCAGAAACTTTAGTTTTTACATCCATTTGTGAATACTTTCTACATCCATTTTTGAAAACTTTCTATATCCGTTTGTGAATACTTTCTTGTGTTGGCAGTACAGTTGGGTTGACTTCCCCATTTCAATTAAGGCTCAGATATCAGTGCCTTTTTTTTTTTTTTCATTGTCTCTGCATTCCTTCCTTCCACCAGCCTTGGCTGCGGGAACTCCATCACGGGGCACTGGCCTTTGCTTTCTTGCTAGACAGGAAAATTTAGATGAAGAAGCAAGTATTATAGCAGATCCAGGTTTTGTATGACCTACAGATTTTGTAGCTTGGGAGCCTCTCTTTCATGTAAAGAATATAAAATTACCAATATGACATTAGGTAAGAAAATGACTATGTGTATAGAATAAAGATTTATAATGATGTACTATAATCAATTATCAGCATTAGAAAGTGGAAGGTAACTGTAAATATCACAAAATCATGAAATAGCACATGATACTTTAATTAATTGTGACTTAACATACTTCTATCACCCTTCCCCAGTGGCTCAGCAGTAAAAAAATCTGCCTGCGTTGCAGGAGCTGCAGGAGACTTGGCTTTGATCCCTGGTCAGGAAGATCCCCTGGAAGAGGAAATGGCAACCCACTCCAGTATTCTTGCCTGGAGAATCCCATGTATAGAGGAGCTTGGCGAGCTATAGTCCATAGCGTCGCAAAGAGTTGTACACAACTGAAGCAGCTTAGCATGCACACACTTCTATAATACCTTCCCCATTTATTTTTTGACCAAATACTCAGCAACAATGCTCTTAATAAGACCCCAAATTTGTAATATTATTTTCTATAACAGAGTTGAAGCATCTTTTCTTTGGTGTAGTTGGTCAGACTTTGGAATTTTTGTTCATAATTTTGAAAAATTTCTTTCAGTTTTATCAGTTATTTATAATTTGATATTAGTAAAAATTTAGGACATTTAAAAATCTTCAAATTTGGGAAAAATGTATTGATTTTTTCATGTATGAGCTATTAGAGACATGCTTATGATTTATTATATTTACTTAAACAGAGTTGTACTGTTTAAGCACAAAGATTCAGATAATGTCTATTTAATTTTATTCCTATAAAAAAGAAAGAAGTATGGGCCATTTGTAATTGTCTTTGCTGCATTATCAAGTACACACCTGGCAGAGTAAGAACTTTCATCTTGACTAGGTGTTAATGAAAACTTAAAACTGAATACATATGACATGTCTAATGATTGGAAGTCTTTCCCACAGATTAGTTCTGATATCATGTATTCAGACCTTTTTACTTCCATCTTTTGAACACTTCTGGTTCCAGGCATCACAGGACATGCTTATATCACTGTGGCCCTGCCACAGAGGATGGTAGGAGTGTACCTAGAAACCATTTTTATACCGAGAAAGCTAACACCCTAACTCTTGATAGAAGTGACTTTGAACTTTTTAAGTCAAGTCTGTTAAATTCAAACTAAATGTGTTCCCGACTCAGTAACTCCTTTGCTAAATTTTCAAGATGCCTTTGGTCATTCCAGTGATACTTTGTACATGGGGAATATAATGGAGAAACTAGAGTGGAAAGACACAAAAATCTTAAACATTTATGGTTAAAACATCTTATATTTTTATAAATTTTACAAAAACATAACCATGGAAATAGTCTTAGGATTCTTCCTAGGCCTTGGAGGAAGCTCGTCTCAGAGAAGTGTCCTGAAGCTTAAAGTCCACTAGCTTTACTAGCTGTGCCTTTGATTATTTCTCTTATCAAAGTTAATTTTGGTTCACTGTTTATATTGCTCTTCCACTAAATTGTAAGCTCCAGTATCTATTCATCTTTTTATCTTTAAGTGCCTAAAAGAGGTCTGGGGACATAGGAAGTGCTAAATAATTATCTTTTAAGTATTGCATGAATAGTACCTTCTTATTAGTATAGGATGCAATCAGTTAGCATGAGTCTCCTCTAAACCTGGGCAGTGAATTTCTTGTGAGTTACCACAAGAAAAGTACATGCATAACTTTTTATGAAACCAATGCTCTAACCTCTGAGCTGCAGTCTCAGCTGCATGTAAAACTTTTTAAAGGGTAATTTCTTTAAAAATCAGTGCCATAACCGAGTACAAATTTTGAGATGGGTGCTTTGTTATGATAATTTGCTAAACAGAATAAAGATGTATATTTTAGTATATTATACATTAAGCTAATCCAGTGATTGATGCATAGCACACAGACAGTAAATATGTTTATTATTCATCCATACAGAGTGTTTTCACTGCCCTAAAATTCCTTGTGGAGAAGGCAATGGCACCCCACTCCAGTGCTCTTGCCTGGAAAATCCCATGGACAGAGGAGCCTTGTAGGCTGCTGTCCATGGGGTCGCTAAGAGTCATACATGACTGAGCGACTTCACTTTCACTTTTCACTTTCATGCATTGGAGAAGGAAATGGCAGCCCACTCCAGTGTTCTTGTCTGGAGAATCCCAGGGACTTAGCCTGGTGGGCTGATGTCTATGGGGTCGCACAGAGTCAGACACGACTGAATTGAGTTAGCAGCAGCGGCAGCAGCAAAAATTCCTTGAGCTCTGTCTATTCTCCCCTTCAACCAACCCTAACTCCTGGCAACCACTTGTCTTTTTACTATATCTATAATTATGATTTTTCCCCAAGTGTCATATAGTTGGAATCTAACAGTATTTAGCCTTTTTAAATTGACTTCTTCCACTTAGTAGTGTGCACTTATGGTTCCTTTATGTCTTTTCATAGTATGACAGCTTCTTTCTTGTAAGTGCTGAATAGTATTTCTTAGTCTGGATGTACCACAGTCCAACGCTGTTACTTCAGCTACATCTATGCTGCTGCTACTGCTGCTAAGTCGCTTCAGCCATGTCAGCTATACTCACAGGTCAATATTTCCCAGCATCATAAAAGAAGTTGATTAGTACAGAGTTGTAACTAGTTTTCAGTCTCATGGCACATGACCATTTACTATGATATATCTCAAAAAATTACACATGGTTCCAAAAGAACATAAGAACTCTAGAAATAAAGCAGTAAGTATAGTAGTTCCCAGGAGAATCAGTCAAACCTAAGGCATTTGTAAAGCATATTTCCAACATTTAATGGTGGGACTGCTTTTTCTTTTAATACTTACAGTGTCCACACTCTCTGAAAAACATTCCTAGAACTAATTTCACTAAATACTTTTGAAATTTTAAAATATTCTCCAACATTATTGGCAAACCTGTGTACCAAATATTATCCTTAGAATTTGTTCTCTGATGGAAACAGCCCCCATTCTGAATCTGTGACACCTTGTCTTTGGTTATCAGATTATCCTTAAGCCCTCCAGTAGGAATAATGCAAAATCATGCTATAGTTCTGTATTCTCATTTGGTGATTATTCCTTGCTTAGCTTTCTGACATTCTCACCCGTAAGCACATCCACTTATCTTTCCATATTTGGACTTAGTAACCTTGCTTCAGACTGCCTACTTTTGATGGAATGACCACATCTTTAGAACAAAGTCACTAGGAATCTCTGTCTCCTTCTCACACTGCCATTGCCACCCTCACTTTTGCTCCTCTCCCAGTCTACATCTTCTGTACTGTGCAGTTGTGATGGTAAGATGCTGCCCTCTAACTCATATCCCTGCGACATGGCTGGCCAGGAGAAAGGCCAGAAATGTTTGTGTTGCTTTTGAAGCATGTCTTTAAATATTCTAAATTTTTTGAACTGGAGGAAAGCTTTAACTCAGAAAAATCTGTCATGTTGAAGTGAAGTCAAGTGAAAGTCACTCAGTCATGTCTGACTCTTTGTGACCCCACGGGCTATCCACAGTCCATGGAATTCTCCAGGCCAGAATACTGGAGTGGGGAGCCTTTCCCTTCTCCAGAGGATCTTCTCAGTCCAGGGATTGAACCCAAGTCTCCTGCAATGCAGGCAGATTCTTTACCAGCTGAGCCACAAGGGAAACCGAAGAATACTGGAGTGGGTAGCCTATCCTACTATGTCATGTTGAGAGCTTTTAACTGAATGAAGTCAGGAATGTAAGCATATTACAACTTTAATAGTAGTCTTAATGGACTTTGCAAGAGTGGTTGCAACCAAAAGGTGTAAACGTGCCGGCATGGCATCAGAGACAAATAACCAGGCAGTGAGAACATGGACAGAAGCTTTGCCTTTTCCTAGGTAAGGCATTGAGCAGATTAGGTCTCAGTTCCCTTGGTTGTAGGGCTTCCCAGGTGGTGCTAGTGGTAAAGAATCCACCTGCCAATGTAGGAGACACCTGAGATGTGGGTTTGATCCTTGGGTTGGGAAGATTCCCTGGAGGAGGAAATGGCAACCCACTCCAGTATTTTTGCCTGGGAAATTGCATGGGCAGAGGAGCCAGACAGACTGTAGTCCATGGAGCTGCAAAGAGTGGGACACAACTAGACGACTGAGCAGACACTCTTGGTCGTAAAATGTCATTATGATGGCATTGTGCTCATCCTAGCGATCTCACATGGTCTAGTGAGATATTGAGAATGAAGGTGCTTTGAAAAGAAAAATGTGATGCACAGATATGAAAAGTGATGACTATGTATCTGGTCTATAGTTCTAGGCTGGAATGCCAGGGAGTCCACTGGGAACAATATATAGAAGGTTGGCGTCTGAGATCAGAGAGCTGAAATAAATAAGGTCCTAAGCTTCTTTAGGGTGGCAGGTTACAGAAAATGATGAATGTTGTCAAGACAATTGAATTTGGAAAGAGACCAAAGGAATGATTGGAAAATGCTGTTTGAGTTGCTGAGATATTGAAATTCAGGGACCAACAGAAGTATCTAATATAATATATAGTCCTGTGGTTTAAAAAGATGATGAGCTAGACTGTATATTAATGTTCATGCTTAGGATATCAAGCTAAGCCTTCAATCTCTTTGTTAAACTGGGATAAGCAAACTTCTAGGGAGCAGGAACATATTCTTTTATAAGTGCTTTGGCTATCTCCTGTCTCTGAAATAAGAGCAGCCTTTGGGTATGAGTAGGAAAAAACTGCATCCCCCTGGAAATGAAAGTCTGGAAAGCTCTTTGTCACCTGAAGTATGGGTGTTAGGAATTAATAATAAGATAATTGAATAAGTAAAACATATAATTTGTTATTGATGAATGATAAGGAAAAAAATGAAGCAGGAAGGGGCTATAGCAAGTATCTATGTAATTTTGAATAGAATGGCCAGGCAGGACTCATTGAAAAGATGGTAAATACCTAAAGGATATTTTTATGGTCCACCGATGAGTCATGCTTCATTCCTTCCTCTACTAATTTTACTGATCTCAGGTCCAGAAGAGGTGGGTGGATGTAGCAGTAGTAGCATTCTCATTGAGGCACAGTATTGGCTATTGATATTACAACAAATAAAAACATCTTTTTTCTTTTTCTGCACTGTTTCTCCTTTTAATATTTTATCAATGGTATGCCTAATGAAAGGGCTACCCTTAAATTATATTTAGGATAATTTGGATAAACTGCATACAACGATTTAAAAAAATGCAATTAGGTAGGACTTCTATTTTTACAAATGGTGATACCAGAAAGCAGAATAAACATTATTTGATTTGAACATTAAATTTTATTAGCATAAAATATGTACTTTGTTATTTTACTGATTGATATACATGAAGTTTCAGAATGACATTCCAGCTTACATATGTTTAGAAGAGATTCTTGGTGGTATTCTAGTGACTCCCCAGCTAAAATTAACAATGTTCTTTAATTATACTATTGATAAATGCCTAGTTACTGTATAATATTAATCAGATACAGGTGTTATATGTTGATATATATTATTTTCTATCTTCAGTTTGAATATAGACTCATTAATTTCATTATCCAAATATATAATTATGCAAGTATAATAAATTTATGCAAATCTTATGTATTTATTATATGACTACTATCAAAAACAAGTATTCTCCTGAAGATACATCATAAATTTAGTTAATGATTCTACATTATACTCATTTAAACCTCCATGTTTGCTTTATTTTATCCAGTATATAGAACTAGATAATACAATATATAATTGAGAGAGAGAGAGAGAGTCATCATAAAATGGTAACTCTTGGAAAATCTGCATGAAGGGTATATGGGAATCCCGTGTATTATATCTTTCAGTGTTTTTCTAAGTATGAGACTCAAAATACAAAGTTTTAAAAAGTGACTCTTCACTTATTGACTGTTTGGTATGGAAGTCAAGATTAATTTTCTTCAGAAATGAGTGACTTTGCTGCACTGTCTTCTAGTGTTCTTTGAGTCTAGTCTGATGTTTGTTCCTTTTGTGAGTAATTGAATTCTATATCCATTTCTTTGTTTCTTGAGTACTTTCTTACTACCTATTTTTTTAATTTTAAACTTTTGTTGATACTGTTATAGACATTCAAAATGGATCCTTCAGCAAAACAAAGATACCTGCCATTCTGGAGTTCGTATTCTAGCCAGGTGGATGGGCCGTGGGTAGGGAAAGACGCACTAAAAGTAATAAATACATAAATAATGTAGTTTGTTGAAAAAATAAAGTTTTTATGGAAAAACAGAGTAGGTAAAGGTGAGCAGTATTTGAGTGGGAGTGTGTTGCAGTTTTAGATATGGTAGGGTAGGCACTGTAGAGTATATAAAAAATGAGCAATGTTGAAGCAGGTGAAAGAACTACCTGTGTAGTTATTTAAGGAAAGAGCTTTGCAAACAGAGACAGCAACCAGTCTAAGAATTCTTAGGAATGTGCCTCCTCTGTGTCAGGGGAAGCAGAGAGGACAGTGAGGCTGGAGTGGAGGAGATGGGGGTAGAAACAGTAGAATCTAGGAGGTGAACTCAGGAAATGGAGAATGAGGTCATCTGGCCTTGTTTCTGTTGGTTATTTTACTGACTCTGGCTTTTGCTCTGAGCACATGGGTATTTATTGCAGAGTACTGATCAGAGAGGTGATGTGATCTGCTATAATTTAAAAGGATGACTCTGGCTGCTGGGTGGAGAATAGTTTTATAGAGGCCAAGGGTAAATGCAGTCTAGGCAGATTAGACCATTGCACAATCCAGGTAGGGACTGTTAGTGAATTAGACCAGGGTGGTAGCAATGGAAGTGATGAGCAGTGTTAGGATTCTTGATATATTTTGAAGGTAAAGTCAACATATTGCCTAACCTTTTGGTCTGGGCTATGAAAGAGAGCAAGAAGTCAAGAATGTCTTCAGGATTTCCATTATGAGCAATAGAAAGAAGGAATAGACACCAGCTAAAGTGGAGGAGGCCAGGATCAGAGCAAGTTTGGAGATGGGGATGATATGGCATTCCAGTATCTATGGCTGAACATGGGATTTCTATTAGATGTCCAAGAGGCGATGTTAAAAACTTAGTTCGATATGCTCAGCCAAACTGTTGTTCAAGGCTAATATGTGTCTGAGATTTTCATTCCCTTCTTGATGCCCTATTTTTATCTCCAGACTCTTAAATCTTGTCTTTATTGTAGGGTTCTTAAATTTTACAATGATGAATGAATTTACTAATTTACTTTCATTATTAGAATAATTAAATTTTTGAAGCATAATCCCATTTAATTCAAAACCCGGAAGCCTATCTATGATGTTATGCTGCAGGCTTTTCAGGATAAATAAAAATGAATGGATTGAATCCTTTTGGATACCTTTTCCTACAGAGCCCTTGTGAAAGATGAGAAACTGTCCCATAATCAACACTTGGATCACTGGCAAAAGTTTTGATTACTCTTACTTTGAGACAACTACCATGATACAGTTTTTAATTTCACAGAAACCATCAAATCATATCACTTACTTGATGGCTCTGTTACATAAGTTGCTCAGTAGAGACTTCCTGGCACATACTCATTTGTCTCTGATCATTGACACACATAATAATTTAACTGGAGTTATCTATTTTCTTCGTGCTATACTCAAGCACATTTCATTTTAGTATAATTAATAGATATTTACTTTTGCTGCCAAAAGCAAAGGTACCCCCATAGCAATCTGATTATGATTATCATTTCCTTCCTCTGGCCCTTGCCATAAGTTCGTTACACTGTCCCATTATGGTTGCCCATTCATTTCACAGCTATAAGCAATGACACATACATTTCTTTTTAAACCATAGATGTTGATTTCCATGTTGTTGCCCCAGTGCATAAATAATTCTGTAGTGTATCACTGGTAGATGAATATTTCACTGAAGCAGTTGCTGATGCTTAAAATATAAATGATATATGCACGTTCCTTTGCTTCTCCTCTCCTCACATAGACTTTCACCACTAGCCAATGATGACTGAATGTTTAACACCTAGGAGAACTGAAGTACACCTGTGTAACTTCTAGATCATTTATGACTGAAGATTGAGATCTAAAAGAAATTGTTAGCTCTCAGGAGAAATAATACAATATGGAAACTTGGATAGGCCTCTCTCTTAGATTAGAGAAATGAACTTAGTTTCAATAAATCATCTAGATGTGTAACTATATAAAGCTGAAAGCTATATCCCACCTGAAAAATAGTGGGGTTGTTGCGAGGAAACTAACATTTTAGAAACAAGTCGTGTGTAACCTCACTGTACAAGGTATATTACATATATTATTTCATTGAAACTATGGCAACTGTAGGAAAGAACCCTCTTACACTGTTGGTGGGAATGCAAACTAGTACAGCCACTATGGAGAACAGTGTGGAGATTCCTTAAAAAACTGGAAATAGAACTGCCTTATGACCCAGCAATCCCACTGCTGGGCATACATACTGAGAAAACCAGAACTGAAAGAGACACGTGTACCCCAGTGTTCATTGCAGCACTGTTTATAATAGCTAGGACATGGAAGCAACCTAGATGCCCATCAGCAGATGAATGGATAAGAAAGCTGTGGTACATATACACAATGGAGTATTACTCAGCCATTACAAAGAATACATTTGAATCAGTTCTAATGAGATGGATGAAACTGGAGCCGATTATACAGAGTGAAGTAGGCCAGAAAGAAAAACACCAATACAGTATACTAACGCATATATATGGAATTTAGAAAGATGGTAATGATAACCCTGTATGCGAGATAGCCAAAGAGACACAGATGTGTAGAACAGTCTTCTGGACTCTGTGGGAGAGGGAGAGGGTGGGATGATTTGGGAGAATGGCATTGAAACATGTATACTATCATATAAGAAATGAATCGCCAGTCTAGGTTCGATGCAGGTTACAGGATGCTTGGGGCTGCTGCACTGGATGACCCAGAGGGATGGTACGGGGAGGGAAATGGGAGAGGGGTTCAGGATGAGGAACACATGTACACCCATGGCGGATTCATGTTGATGTGTGGCAAAACCAATACAATATTGTAAAGTTTAAAAAAAAAAAAAAAAGACTAGTCTGTGAAAAAGGTAAACGTAATAGACTGTTTCTCGTAGGTTTCTTAAATTATACTTGATTGAAGTAAAATTTTTAACGATAAAAAATAATTAATTTTAAAAAAAAAGAAAGAAATGATGCTGTTTATTTTCAAGATAAGGGAACTGAAGCTAAAATATTTAAGAAATCGATGTAAGTACCATAGTAACAAAGTGGGTGACTTGGGTTTCAACCCCAGCTAATTTTCTGTGTCATTCTGCCTTTCAGTTCTCTTACTTTAGCATTGAGGGAAATATTTAGAGATATTCAGTGAGTTATTCAAAGTCAGGCAGGTGGTTTACAGAAGAGCTGGATTTAAAAGCAAAAGTCTCTTTAGGCTGTCCTATCTTCTACATTATTCTATCTCCTTATAAAATTCTATACTTCATAATACTGAGAATTTACCCTTAGTTTGAAATTATAGAAAATTTCACAATTTGATTCCCCTCCCCCTGAAAATACTTGATCCTTGCTTTCAAAAAATAAATGAGTAAAATTATGGAAAGTAAGTAAAATTGGCATCACTGATTCAATGGACATGAATGTGGGCGAACTCTGGGAGATAGTGAGGGATAGGGAGGCCTGGCGTACTGCAGTCTATGGGGTCACAAAGAGTCTGACATGACTTAGCAACTGAACAACAACAAAATTATGAAACAGCTCAACTCTGGTAATAAATATGCTCTTGACTGTTTGTCATGTGGTGCTTTTCTCTTTAATTTTGAAGTGAAAGACCTGTTTCATGTGTTGGTAAGGGCTACTGCTGCACTGAACCCTTTATATAGAAAACAGAGGGCTGGGGAGCTTGAGTGGCTTCTCCAGGGAAAGATGGCTGTTTAATAAATGATAAGCTGCCATAAAAGAAGAGACCAGTGGTAACTTGTGATCACTGGAGGAAATTTTTAGTGAAATATTTCCAAAATTTTTAGTGGAATATTTCCAACTTTAAGTAAAGAGGTTATTCATTCAACCCAGAATTATCTATTGAATGTCAGCTTATACACAATATGCTATATAGATCTAAGGATGTAAAATTGAGATAATTTCTCAATTTAAGAAGCTCAATATCTTGTCAGAATAGAAGACACAGAGCAGTGAGTAAACAATTATAGCTTTGAATCTTGTTACTGATAAATACAAAATTGGTATAGGCTTCTCATTTACTCCCTCAGGGTCAAAAGATAATAAAAATTATAAGAAATGCATAGGTAAGCAGATGGATGTTTGAACTGTTGATGGTAGGGAGATAGTGGTAGCTTAGGCCAGATTTGGCCACCGAGGCTATATGAGATTCAACTAGGGTAGGAAAGCACTTGAGTTCTGCTCTTACTTCTTTTCCACCTTTGTCTTGGGACTTCCAATACCTGACTGGTTATTGTGGGGCTTGACAGCTACATCTCAGACTTCTGATACCGACTTACTTGGGATTGGAGCTTTATTAATTTGGGGTAGTGATTAGATACCCAGATCAGAAATATAAACTCACAGGCAAATGCAATGAGACATCTGAGGAGCATAACTTCTTTAAAAGAAAAGAAAAAAGGCTACAAACATAAGTTGATGCAAAGCAGAACTGTTAGAACAGAAGGACAAGAATTTCAGATAAGCATAAAACCTAGTAAAAAACTTAAAATTTTAGAATTGTAAGAAAAATATAAAAAGGATCCAGATATTTTGTATCAGAAATACAACACTTAAAGAGCCCAATAAGTAGAATGGGATAAATAATGGAATGAATAGCTTAGAAACTTGAAAGCAAAGAGTTACCGTTCAAGGAAGAAGCATGAACAGCTTAATACACAGAATATGTAAATGAAAATTAAGAGAAATAGAGGTTAGAAATTGAAGTGCCAACATTTGGATAGTAAGAGAGTTCCAGAAAAGTGAAAACTAAAAATACAGAGGTGATTTTTGAGAAAGTAATGGAGGTAGATTGCACAGAAGTAAGACCTAAGAAAGGTGACAAGCCTAAGAATAATGGGTCTGAAATACCAAACTGAAAAGGTAAGACGCACATCAAAAAAATTACAGGAAAATAGCATGAAAGACAAAAGGCAGTCTGTAGCAATTTCCAAGGAGAAATAGTAGATCATATTGATTGTCAGTAGCAATACTTGATGCAAGAAAAAGACTTTGAGCTGAGTATGAAGTACTGGTCTGTAATCTATTTCTCTTTCAAACTAATACCCGCTTATACATGTCTGGTAACTGACCTTCTAATAAGCAGACATAGAAGTGATATTTTCTAGGAGGAGAATCCTTATATATGGAATGTTCTTTTCACGTTATCTCTGGGATAGGATTGCTTATGGTAAATAAATTGTAATCTATCAATATTTGAGACATGGCTACTCAGAAAATAACATGTAAGCCCCATAATTATCTGGGGGTACAAAATGGATGCTTTAGAACCTAAACATGTTCAAGTCTCACAAACTTTAGTTAAGCACCTCATCATTCTGGCTAGACAGTGTGTCTAATACAAGAAGTAAGGATTTGAAGAGCCACATGGGATGTCCTAGATCTCTCCTTGATTTACTTGTGCCTCTTGATTGCTTCTATCCTTAAAATTATTAGCAAAGCTCAGTTCAGTTCGGTTGATCAGTCGTGTCCAACTCTTTGCGACCCTATAGACTGCAGCACTACAGGCTCCCCCGACCATCACCAGCTCCAGGAGTTTACTCAAAATCATGTCCATTGAGTCGGGTGATGCCATCCAACCATCTCATCCTCTGTTGTCCCCTTCTCCTCCTGCCTTTGCCTTCAGTCTTTCCCAGCATTAGGGTCTTTTCCAATGAGTCAGTTCTTCGCATCAGGTGGCCAAAGTATTGGAGTTTCAGCTTCAGCATCAGTCCTTCCAATGAATATTCAGGACTGATTTCCTTTAGGATGTACTGGTTGGATCTCCTTGCAGTCCAGGGGACTCTCAAGACTCTTCTGCAAAACCAAAGTTCAAAAGCATTAACACTTTGATACTCAACTTGCTTTATTGTCCAGCTGTCACATCCATACATGACTACTGGAAAAACCATTGCTTTGCCTAGGTGGACCTTTGTTGGCAGAGTAACATCTCTGCTTTTTAATATGCTGTCCAGGTTGGTCATAACTTTTCTTCCAAGCAAAGAAAAGCTCAGAACTGGATAAGATCTGGATAATAGAGTCTTATGAGTTTGATTTGCTGATTCTTTACATTACCACAGAACTTAGAATTTTATGTGCTCACCTAATCATCAGAGGCATAGAAAAACATATGCTTAAATATGATAAGTTTCCTCTTACATACACACACACAAAACCTAAATTGAGAAATGTCAGAAACATTCCCTTTAAAGTTGAGAACTGAGACAAGAATGGCCATTATCACCAATTCTAATTCGCAGTGTTATAGGAGGTCCTACCTAATTATAAAACAATAAAAAGAAATTAAGGACCTAAAGTTTGGAAAGGAGGAAATTAAAAATTTTTGGTAGATAATATGATTGTCTACTACTAACTATGAAATCTATAAGGAATCTATAAACAAGTTGATAGAATTTAGCAAGGGTCTGAGTATAAAATCAGTAAGGAAAATCAGTTGTATATATAAACATTAGTTACAAATAACTAGAAAATATAATTTTAAAAGGGCTTCCCAGGGGGCACAGTGGTAAAGAATCTGCCTGCCAATCCAGGAGATGCAAGAGATGTGGGTTCAATCCCTGGTTGGGAAGATCCTCTAAAGTAGAAAATGGCAACCCACTCCAGTATTCTTACCTGGAAGATTCCATAGACATAGGAGCCTTGTAGGCTCTAGTCCACAAAGCCACAAAGAGTCAGACATGACTGAGCATGCAAGCACAGACATAATTTTAGAAGGCATTATTTATTTATTATAGCAAAAAAAAAGTATGCAAAAATTATAAAACTTTATTGAGGCATTAATACAATAAAAATAAGTAAGATATCTATTATGTTTATGAAGGAATATTTAATATGAAACGTCTATGTTTCTCCAAGTTGATCTATATAGAGAATGACATTTACAAAATTCCCAGCAGTACTGTTCTTGAAACTTAATAACCTGATTAAAAATTTAAATGGAATAGCAGGTGTCAAGAATAGGCAAGATACTTATAAAGAAGATGAAAGAGGGGGTGCCTCTTACCACAGGCACTGAGAACTATAAAGTTATAATAATTAAGAGAGCATGTTACTGTCCCTAGTACTGACAGATTGACTAAGAATGTAGGATAAACTGAAAACACTTATGTATCTGAAACTTTGATGTATAGAACTTGCAGTGTGATAGATCAGTGGAGACAGGAGGAGTTACTCAATACATTTTGTATACACATGGGAAAGAAAGTTAGATCCTTATTATCTACCATGCACCAAAATCAATTCCACATGGATGAAGAATTTAAATATCAAAGCAAACCTTTAAAACTTTAAAATACATATATATATATATTGTTAATATATAAAATATATAGAATACTGTTCTAATATTGGAGATAGGGAATGATTTTTAAAATACAAGAGGAGCTAGCCATATGGAAGAGGTGATAAACTTGCCCTTAAAATATAAGAACTTTTATTCATCATGCCAAGTTAAGAAAGTGAAAAACCAAGTTACAAACTGCAAGATGTGTACAGTACACATAATTAACACAAGATTTATTTCATAAATGTTTGATGAACAACATATTAATAAATGCTAAGTGACTCAAAATCAGACATTTTGCAGATAAGGAAACACATGTGGTCAATAAGTATATGAAAGAATATTAAGCTTTGTTATTATCAGGGAAAAGCCAAACAGGACTAAGATGAAATACTACTTTGTATCCACTTAGGTGGGAAAAATAGACTGTCAATACCAAATAGAGAGGATGTGGAGTAGCAGGATCTCATGTATTGCTGGTGAGAGCATGAATTGGCATAGAAAATCAGTTTGGCATTATCTCATAAAATTGAATATTTACATATTCTGTGGGCCATTATTTCTAGTCCTAGGTATATACTGTAAAGAAACTTTTGAGAATTTCGTACAGGAGACATTTACAGGAATATTCTTAGTATGCCACCATAATAAAGACCTGGAAATAACCTAAATGCCCACTTACGGAAGAATGGGTATTATTGTTGCCGTTATTCAGTCACTAAGTTGTGTCTGACTCTTTGTGACCCCATGGACTGTAGCAAACCAGGCTCCTCTGTCCTCCACTTTCTCCCTGAGTTGCTCATATTCATGTCCATTGAGTCAGTGATGCTATCTAACCATCTCATCCTATGCCATCCAGTTTTCCTTTTGCCTTCAATCTTTCCCAGCATCAGGGTCTTTTCTAGTGAGTCAGAACTTCGCATGAGGTGAAGCTTCAGCATCAGCATCAGTCCTTGCAGTGAATATTTGGGGTTGATTTCCTCTAGGATTGACTGGTTTGATAGGGACTCTCAAGAGTCTTCTCCAACACCACAATTCAAAAGCATCAATTCTGTAAAGTAAAATAAAGTAAAATAAAAAATTTAATAAAAAAATATAATAGCATCTAAAAAAAAAAGCATCAATTCTTTGGTGCTCAGCCTCATGTATTTTCCAACTCTCACATCTGTACATGACTACTGGAAAAATCATAGTTTTGACTATATAGACCTATATTGGCAAAGTGACATATCTGCTTTTTAATATGCTGTATAGGCTTGTCATAGGTTTCCTTCCAAGGAGTAAGCATCTTTTCATTTCATGGCAGCGGTCACCATCTGCAGTGATTTTGAAGCCTAAGAAAATAGTGTTATGCGCATGCAATGAAATATTAAATAGTATTCAAAATTAAACTATAGCATGAGCAAAAATATGAATTAACTTTAATAATGTACTATTGAATTAAAATGGGACTCCCAAAGATTGCATAAATATAAAGGCCTTTCATAAAATAAAAAACCAGTAATTCTAAATGATACATTTTTCTCAGAATATCATGAATATACAATTTTATATATGTGCATGTATATATACATATACAAGTTTAATGAAAGTCTATGTGTAAATATATGTAAATAACTGTGTATAAATAAGCACTTTTACATATAAAGCCAAGGAAACCTATTATACAGTTCAGGATGGTAGTCAGAAGTTTCAGGGGCTGGGATTGTGAACAACCCCCAAAGTAAACAGAAGTTATTGAAGATTTTCTAGGTTCTATTTCATGTTTGTTTGCTGATATTGTATTACAGAAGAGGAAAGAAGAAATAAAAGAGGGCAGGTAAAGACCAGGCATGAAAGCGTGTCATGAACCAATGATGGTAAATGATCTAATTCGCGGTACTTGAATCACACGCATACACACAAACCTAAAATACTATAGCTTTATTTGCTATGAAATGAGTAAGTACAAGTTGTTATGGGAGTACAGGAAGGCAAAATTTAATCCAAAGTGGATGAAAGAAGAAAGTGGAACTAGCTCCCCCAAAAGAGGATATCTGAGCCATAGTATCGATAACGTTTATTGTGCACATTCAGTGTCAGATACTATTCTAAATATATGTGCTGACTCTTTTAATCCTCACAATGATAACTACTATTACCACATTTACTTTAACAAGTACAGATCACTTAATTAAGGATGTCAGTCAACCTAAAAGTGGCTATTAGTCTCTGAGATGGTTCTCTCCCACATGCATGGTATTATTATTATTGTTATTGGATTCAATTTTAATTTCTTTTTCCCTCATCAAAGTTTGAGGGTTTTGGCAGTATGACCCATGTGCTATTCTGTGTTCATTTCCAGACCTAAAACAAGGTCTGAAACACATTATGTACTCACTAAGTGTTCATATCATGAGTGAATAAATATATAAATGAATGAAGATTTTATAGTCATTTTTTTTTGTTTGTTTTGGTGAGGGAACAGAGAGGGACTAACATGTTAACAATATGCTATAATGCAAGATATTTTCTTCCAAAGAAATCCACAAAGATCATGACCCATTGTGAGAAATCATGTAAAATTTCTTAGAAGTGCTGTTTAAGGAGTCATAATCCCTATTTGGTCAGGGAAAATCTGTTGCTATTGAAAAAAATATCGAGGATGATATTAAATAGATCAGCAACTCATAATTACTTAGCCAAGACTAGTTATCTCATAGGATCTTATATAGATGTAGTATCAGACAGATTAAAAGAAATGTTTAAATGTAGTAAAATGGAATGCCATGAAGTCTCTGATATAACATAAAATAAACCAACACATTAGATGATCCAAAGTTAACCTCAGGAGGATGGTGTAGGGAATAGGAGTAAAGAAAATCCTTGAAAGCACAGTGATGAAAAGAATTCCCACACAGCTGGGAAAGGTAGTAGTGGGCATCAGTGCTTCCAGCCAATAAGGCTGGATGAGGTTCTTAGTGTTGTGAAGGTCCAGTTCAATCAAGATCCTGTGAGAGCACAGAACAATGGGTGGTTTTTCTCATCCTGCAATCCTTAGCCATCCTATCTAGCTTGAGTCATGTCATCATGGAGAGAATTCATCTACCCCCCATGATAATGAGTGATTGTCCATAAAGATGAAATTTCCAAATTCTGTTGAATGATGAAAAAAATCAATATAACACACAGATTAAGAACATAGATTCTATAGTCAATTTGTCCAAAATCTAGTTCTACCACTTGTTACTTAAGTGACCTGTACATGTTAAAATAAATGTGATAATGGTACCTATTATTGTAAGTATTAAATGAATCAGCACACATAATATAGTTAGAACAGTGTCTGACACGTAGACCATGGACAATGAAAATTATCCATCAGTACTACAGCTCAAAACCCCTTTCTTTGGGAGGCTATTTTCAGATTCTTCTCTTCATTTTGAGCTAAGTGCTACTTTGCTATACGCCCCACAACTTCTTCTTACTCATCTCATGGCAAATACCATTACTTGAGATTTGTGTGTATGTGTATGATTCAAGTACCACAGATTGGATTGATTATAATCGTTGGTTCATGACACATTCACATCACTGGTCTTTGCATGGCCCTCTTTTTTATTAAATTAATTTATTTTTTGTTGAAGGATAATTGCTTTACAGAATTTTGTTGTTTTCCATCAAACCTCAACATGAATCAGCCGCACGTATACATACATCCCCTCCCTTTTGAACCTCCCTCCCATCTCCTTCCCCATCCCGTCCCTCTAGGTTGATACAGTGCCCCTGTTTGAGTTTCCTGAACCACACAGCACATTCCTGTTGGCTATCTATTTGACACATATATATGGAATCTAGAAAAATGGTACTGAAGTATTTATTTACAGGGCAACAATGGAGAGCAGACATAGAGAATAGACTTATGGACATAGGGCGAGGCTAGGAGAGGGTGAGATGTATGGAGAGAGTAACATGGAAACTTATATTACTATGCGCATGACCCTCTTTTATTGTTTCCTTTCTCTTTTCTTTTATCTTTAGTCTCAGTTCAGTTCAGCCACTCAGTCGTGTCCAGCTCTTTGTGACCCCATGAACCGCAGCACGCCAGGCCTCCCTGTCCATCACCAACACCCAGAGTCCACCCAAATCCATGTCCATTGTGTTGGTGATGCCATCCAGCCATCTCATCCTCGGTCGTCCCCTTCTCCTCCTGCCCTCAATTTTTCCCAGCATCAGGGTCTTTTCTAATGAGTCAGCTCTTCGCATCAGGTGGCCAAAGTATTGGAATTTTAGCTTCAACATCAGTCCTTCCAATGAACACCCAGGACTGATCTTCTTTAGTCTCAGAGAAGTTCTTTAAGACAGGCAGGAAGGAAGAGTCAGGCAAAGAACAGGATAAAGAGGGTAAATGTCTCATTTTACTTCATGATATCCTAAAGGCACATGCTCAAAAATTCATTAAGGAGTCTTAATTTGTTTGTTCAACAAAGATTTTTGAGCCATTATATGCTAGGGACTTTAGCCAACAAACCAATTACTATAAAGCATCATTCTTGACCTTAAGTATTATTAACTTTAAGTAAGGCAGAAGAGCTTGTGCATGCATGCTAAGCTGCTTCAGTCATGTCTAGCTCTTTGCGACCCCATGGATTGTAGCCCACCAGGCTCCCTTGTCCATGGGGTTCTCCAGGCAAGAATACTGGAGTTGATTGCCATGGCCCTTCTCCAGGGAATCTTCCTGACCCAGGAATCTAACTTGCGTCTCTGGCATCTCTTGCATTGGCAGGTGGGTTCTTTACCACTAGTGCCACCTGGGTATCTCGGAAGAGCTTGTAATTAATTAATAATATCCCATGACTTCAAAAGTTTACTCAAATTCAGTGAAATAATGGCATACTTTTAGGCTGACATCAGAGATTTAATATCTGTTTCTTCTGTTGTTAGTGGCAGATCATTCCACCAAAGGAGAACAATTAAAAATGAAAAAACAAAGCTTCCTCTTATTTCAGCCTGTCTCTGACATGGTAACTAGCCATGTGCTCACCTGTTACACACATTTTAATTGCTTTTTCCTCTGCTCAGGCTCTTTAAAGGGTTTTTGTAAAAATTTCTGTGTTAAAGCGTCTCACTTATTTCTCTACTAATTAATCAGAAAATTCATTTATTTCTCCCCTTTTTGGTCATTTATCAAAGAACGGACACTGTGAGAACTTTCATGTAAATTTATGAAAGCTCAGTCGGCATTTCTTTTCTGCTATGGAAGCAATAATTACTTTATTGTTGGCTCTGACTCTGGCACTTCGTTGGTGACATTTTGCTTAGTCAGCAGCATCTTTTCAGGTGCTGGGAATGCTGTTTTAGCAATGGATGAATGTGTGAGATTCACATGACTCTCATCAAGTTTTGCTTCTATGGGCTATACATCTCCACATACACTCATGTAGTTTCTAGGAATCTTTAAACATGAGTTTTCACTGGTTCTTGGCAACTTTGAGGGGAAAGGTTGTATTTGTCTTAATTTTAACCCATTGTGTCCTCACAGAAATATTCTCCTGTAAGTGAAGTTTTTAGATTTCTGAAGTGGAAAGGCTATGGTTTTTCCTGTGGTCATGTATGGATGTGAGAGTTGGACTGTGAAGAAGGCTGAGCACCGAAGAATTGATACTTTTGAACTGAGGTGTTGGAGAAGACTCTTGAGAGTCCCTTGGACTGCAAGGAGATCCAGCCAGTCCATTCTGAAGGAGATCAACCCTGGGATTTCTTTGGAAGGAATGATGCTGAAGCTGAAGCTCCAGTACTTTGGCCACCTCATGCGAAGAGTTGACTCATTGGAAAAGACTCTGATGCTGGGAGGGATTGGGGGCAGGAGGAGAAGGGGACGACAGAGGATGAGATGGCTGGATGGCATCACCGACTCGATGGACATGAGTCTCAGTGAACTCTGTGAGATGGTGATGGACAGGGAGGCCTGGCGTGCTGTGATTCATGGGGTCACAAAGAGTCAGACACGACTGAGCGACTAAACTGAACTGAACTGAAGTGGAAAGATCAGATAGAGTTTGGATGAGATCTCAGTCTATTTATTTTCCTATGTGAATTTGGACAAGTTATCAAAAATTTTGGAACCTTGATTTCCTCATTTGTTAAATGTATGTGGTAGGATGAATCTTGTATAGCTATTTGAGGTTAATTAAGAACATACATAAAATATCTATGACATAGTGGGTGTTATGAACGGAATTGTGTCCCTCCAAAATTCTTATGTTGAAGTCCTAGTCTCTAGTAACTATGAATATGACTGTATTTGAAAATAGGGCTGTTAAAGAGGGCAAGAGCATTTTACCTCATCTGACCTGACAGGTGTTCTTTGAAGGAGAATTGTGAGCACGCAAAGATACACCAGGGCTGCGTACGTAGGGAAGAGGAGAGTGACTGTCTGAAAGCCAGAAAGAGAGACCTCAGAAGAAACTAACTCTGCCAGTACCTAGATCTTGAACTTCCAGCCTCCAGAACTGTGTGAAAATTAATTTCTGTAGTTTAAGCCTCCCAGTCATTCATATTTTGTTATGGAATCTGTAGCAAATGAATATAGTTGGCACTCAACAAATAGAAGCTTTCTTTTTATTTTAATTTTTAGAATGTTGGATTTGGAGCCAGTGAGCCTGGTGCAGAATTCTCTGTGCTTCAGTTTCTTCATCTGTAAAGTGGAGTGAATAATATCTGCATTATAGTTAGTTGTAAGGATTAAATTAGTTAATACATATAAAGTTCTTAGCCTTATGTCCATTGAGTCGATGATGCCATCCAAACATCTCATCTCCTATTGCCAGGTTCTCCTTATGCCCTCAGTCTTTCCCAGGGTCTTTTCCAATGAGTCAGCTCATCACATTAGGTGGCCAAAGTATTGGAGCTTCAGCATCAGTCCATCCAATGAATATTTAGTGTTGATATCCCTTAGGATTGACTGGCTCGATCTTGTTGCTGTCCAAGGGACTCTCAAGAGTTTTCTCCAGTACACAAGTGTTAAAAACATAAGTAATTGATATATGTATAGGCTTTTATGTACTGAGGAAGTCTCTTGACTTGTGTTTCTACTTTCAATCAGTGTCTCATACAATATATTCTGTATATTGCCTGGGACTAGACTTCCAGGGGAGATCCTTTGATTATTTTACTGCTGAGCAGTTTTTACTGGCTCATCATTAACAATGAAATGATCTCTGTATTATCTGTGTTGGCATTCAAAGCCTCCAAAAATCTAGATCCTAACTGCCTTTCCTGTTTCGATCCTTTAATTCTTCTCCCTATTGCAAATTTGCTTATTTGTTCTACTTATAAATGCTTATAAGTGATCATAAGTTTTTATGTTAGCTTACTTATATTCATTGATCTTCTCCTGAACATTGTCTTTTCCAAACTTTTCCTTCTACCTGTAATTCTTTCTATGTTTATCTATCCCTATTAAAGTCCTAATTGTTTACTAGGTTTCAGTTGGTCTTTAACAATTGTAAACAAAAATGAGTTTTGCTTGCACTTCTGGATTTTTGTTACTATGATTGTTGACTTTAAAGAGTTGTTGAATGCATAACATGGATATATGGATAGATAATGAATGAAAACATGGATGGAAGAACATACAGGCCTACAATCTGTGTACCTGTGTTTCTACCATCTTACCAATAACGTTTTTTATATTCTATTTTAGACACATTTGAAAATTCTAATTGCCGTAAAAGATAACACACCTTTGAAACAAATTATTGCTTTCAATGAATGACCTAATAGTATTATTTTTCCTCTTTATCTCTGCTTTCTACTTAAATATACTGGTCAAAATTGATTTAGAAATTATTGCATCTGCATTGTTACATGCCTAGTGCTTAAATTGAAATTGAGAATTTTTGAAAGTTTGTTTTCATTCAAATATTGAGCTGAACCTTTTTTTAGCCTTCCCTAATATTTGTGAAATTGATTGAGTAGTTAGGTAGATGCATGTATAGTAACATTGTAATTTACTTTTCTGACAGGGACATTGGGAAGCTTAATTAGTCCCTGTAATGATTTTTGTGCCCTTGATGAAAAGACTCCATGCAGAGTGCAGGATAATGAATTCCATTAAAACCAGAAGAGTTGTATTGTCAGTGACTGTTGATATATTTAAAAAGTTTTTACAGAAGGAAGAGAATCTGAAACATTACTTCTAACCCCAAGGGATGGTTTTGGGCTGAACATCTTAACCCAAGATCTTATGATGACTATGTTTTCATTCAGCTGAGACCATCATCTAGTAGATAGAATTATGGACTTAAGACTTTAATGGCCAGATGGAAAAAATGGGAGAAAATATCTTTATTTCCCTGTCTGGTCCCCACAGATGCCTAATTTAATTATTTGCTTAAGACTCATCATTAGGTGTTTTCTCTCCTACTGATAGCAGGTACATTGCTAAACTCTCAAGTTACAGTGTCTTGGTATAAGCAGAACCTGCCCTTAAATGTATGATCTGGGTCTGTATTTCAGAATTTCATTCTCATCTGCTTGTACTTAGAGATAATAAATATTCTTGCTTTGCACACTGTCTAATGGCTTTTTTCCAACAACACTAGAAGTAGGTACTACAGAATGCCACTGTGTTTTGAAAAGTTTTGGAGGTTCAGGAAGGTGCTTGGGTTGCTATAACAGAATATCACAAACTAGGTGTTTAAACAACAAACACTATTTCTCACAGCTCTGGGGGCTATAGAGACCAAGATTATGGTGAAGACCCTCTACTTTATTTATAGAAGTCTTTGTCTTGTTATATGGTGGAAATTAGAGAGAGTGAGCAAGATTTCTCCTGCCTTTTCTTATAAAGATGCTAATTCTATTGCAAGTGTTTTACCCTCATGACTTAGTTACCTCCCAAAGTTCCAGTTTCTAGATATCATCACTGGGGATTAGAGTTTCAGTATGTTATGTTGCTAGTACACAATCATTCAATTCATTGTAGAGAATGAACATTTTCTAAGTATCTGCTATATTCTAAATACTGGGCTTTGTATTTTATTAACTTGAAAAACTCCCACTGACATTATTAAAGGCATCTTTGTTATGAGGTATTCCTTCTAAGGAAAGATAAGAAAGCCTTCCTCAGAAACCAATGCAAAGAAATAGAGGAAAACAATAGAATGGAAAGGACTAGAGATCTCTTCAAGAAATCTAGAAATACCAAGGGAACTTGTCATGCAAAGATGGGCACAATAAAGGACAGAAATGGTGTGGACCTAACAGAAGCAGAAGATATTAAGAAGAGGTGGCAAGAATAGAGAAGAATTATGCAAAAAAAATCTTCATGACCCAGATAATCATGATGGTGTGATCACTCACCTAGAATGAGTGTGAAGACATCCTGGAATGTGAAGTCAAGTGGGCCTTAGGAAGAATCACTACGAACAAAGCTAGTGAAGGTGATGGAATTCCAGTTGAGCTCTTTCAAACCCTAAAAGATGATGCTGTGAAAGTGCTACACTCAATATGCCAGCAAATTTGGAAAATTCAGCAGTGGCCACAGGACTGGAGAAGGTCAGTTTTCATTCCAATTCCAAAGAAAGGCAGTGCCAAAGAATGCTCAAACTACTGCACAATTGCACGCATCTCACATGTTAGCAAAGTAATGCTCAAAATTCTCCAAGCCAGACTTCAACAGTACATGAACTGTGAACATCCAGATGTTCAAGCTGGTTTTAGAAAAGGCAGAGGAACCAGAGATCAAATTGTCAACATCTGCTGGATCCTTGAAAAAGCAAGAGAGTTCCAGAACAAACATCTACTTCTGATTTATTGACTATGCCAAAGCCTTTCACTGTGTGGATTACAACAAACTGGAAATTCTTAAAGAGATGGGAATACAAGACCACCTGGGCTGCCTCCTGAGCAATCTGTATGCAGGTCAAGAAGCAACAGTTAGAACTGGACATGGAACAGGTTGTTTCCAAATCTGGAAAGGAGTACTTCAAGGCTGTATATTTAGCCTACATGCAGAGTACATCATGAGAAATGCTGGACTGGGTGAAGCACAAGCTGGAATCAAGATTGCTGGGGGAAATATCAATAACCTCAGATATGCAGATGACACCACCCTAATGCCAGAAAGCAAAGAACTAAAGAGCCCCTTGATGAAAGTGAAAGAGGAGAGGAAAAAAGTTGGCTTAAAAGTTAACATTCAGAAAACTAAGATCATGGCATCTAGTCCCATCACTTCAAGGCAAATAGATGGGGAAACAGTGAAAACAGTGACAGACTTTATTTTGGGGGGATCCAAAATCACTGCAGATGGTGACTGCAGTCATGAAATTAAAAGACACTTGCTCCTTGGAAGAAAAGCTATGACCAACCTAGACAGCATATTAAAAAGCAGAGATATTACTTTGCCAACAAAGGTCCATCTAGTCAAAGTTACGGTTTTTCTGGTAGTCATGTGTGTATGTGAGATTAGGACTATTAAAAAAAGCTGAGCACTGAAGAACTGATGCTTTTGAACTGTGCTGTTGGAGAAGACTCTTGAGAGTCTCTTGGACAGCAAGAAGATCCAACCAGTCCATCCTAAAGGATATCAGTCCTCAATATTCATTGGAAGGACTGATGCTGACGCTGAAACTCTAATACTTTGGCCACTTGGTGCAATGAACGGACTCATTTCAAAAGATCCTGATGCTGGGAAAGTTTGAAGGCGGGAGGAGAAGGGCATGACAGAGGATGAGATGGTTGGATCTCATCGAGTTAATGGACATGAGTTTGAGTGGGCTCCAGGATTTGGTGATAGACAGGGAGGCTGGCTTTCTGCAGTCCATGATGTTGCAAAGAGTCAGATATGACTGAGCGACTGAACTGACTGATACCTTCTTCTATCACCAAACTTATTTTGGTGGTGGTGGTGGTTTAGTCGCTAAGTCATGTCCCACTCTTGTGACTCCATGGACTGTAGCCTGCCAGGCTCCTCTGTCCATGGGGATTCTCCAGGCAAGAATACTGGAGTGGGTTGCCATTTCCTTCTCCAGGGATCTTCCTGACCTAGGAATTGAACCCAGCTCTCCTGCATTGCAGGCAGATTCTTTACCAACTGACCTACAAGGGAATCAAACTTATTTTACTGGTGTTTACATGTCTGTTTCTCGAACTAGAGGGTAAGCTCTTTAGGACAGGGGCTATGTCTTAGCTTGTTTCTTTCTATATCCTCATTATATAACAAAGTGTTTGGCATGTTGTAGGAACTCAACTAATATTAAGTAATGAAAAATTTACAATGTCCCTTAATCTTCTCGTTGATATACTGATCTCTCTGCATTTTAAAATGGCAAAGCTAATAGTCTTCAGAATTATTACAAAAATCAAGTAAAAGTTGCCTTTAGATGAAGATGGCATATTGAAACTACAGCACAGATTTTCCCTTTCCCAGTACTAACTGCTAAAGCCCAAAACAGTTAAAACTATTCAGCACTGACATTCACCCCCACCATCCCACCACCAGCAAACAAAGGCAAAGGGGATACTCTGTGTAACAGTCTTGGGGTACTAATGTCCTAGGGTGGGCAACAAAGGTTTTAGAGTGGAATACAGACATGCTGCAGAGTTTGGCCTCTGGTGACATCCAAACCCCTTACCTGTAGTCTTACTTACACTGTCACCCCTATCTCCAGTAAGAACCTAATTATTAAGTAAGTTATAAGCAAAGACTACTGTAAATAGCTGCTGAAGAGAAACTGCTGAAATGTTTAACATTAGGCTGGCTTTCTTTGTGGAAAGTCAAAGATTCTAGGGAAACCATATGAAATGTAGCATTAAAATTAGGAAAAGTCAATCCTAGGATAAGATATTTAATAAGGTCTCAGACGAGAGAAGGATTAGTTTTACTCCAAAACCTCATTCTGCATAGACTAGTTTTTCTCCTGTCTCTTTTATTCCCCTGAGGATAAGAAATATCCAGAACTCATATTGTACCTAGGGACAAGAATGATGAGATAGCACCAAGAAGTCCTCCCCATCAATCAGAGCAAAGAGAATGATCAGTGGAGTGCCATTTAAAATATGGTAAGCTCCTCAAATACAACAAAAAAGAATTAAAGGTATGAAAAGACAAAAATTCAAAATAGGATTAAATATAGCTCATTGGCATAAAGAAATTTATGTTGTATAGAATCAAGATCTCCAAACTGGAGTTTCTGTTTTATTTTTTTTCTTTTTTCACCTAGAGACTTATTATGTTATATTGCTCAGCTATAAAATTATCTGGGGCACCAAATAAAAGTATTTTTGGAAATTGTGATAAGTACTTTTATTTAAGGCCTCATAAACCTGTGGTAGGGTGATAGGACTTCCTGTATTTCCATGTCTATAACATATTTCTGTTATGGAAAAATCCATGTATTTAGATTACTTTTACATATTGCAATATTCTGGATTCAGATATACTATAGAAAGAGACAGTGAGAGTGATGTCAATTTTTGTTTCATAGCTTCACTACTTCTATCCGTTTACTATTGTAAAAGGTAAATTACTATCATAAGAGAAAAGTAAAGAAAGGATCCATAAGAAAAATCGAAGGTATTGGTACTTAGTATTTAGATAACACATTCATGGAAATGTTGAATTCTGTCTGCCTGCCTGCCTATCTATCTCTGTACCTACCTACCTACCCAGTTCTTTGAATGAAGAAGTGAGACTGTTGTCCTGGAAAGGTGTATTTGTTTGGCGTATTTGTTTAATCCAACCCTTTGTTTGCATTAAAAATAAATTCAGACTTTTGAGAAAAAAATATGATTTACTGATGGTTTGGTAATAACTGACTTTGCTAACTAGATTGTTTTGTGAGCATTTCCCATTAATTGAAGTGGGCTAATTTCACTCCAAGACTTTGAAGAAAACATAAGCTATCAAAGAAATATTGTTCATAGGTGATACATAATGGATATCAGGTTTACCTTTGTGCCATAAACACGAAACAATTGTAAAACTAGACAAAAGGCTTAAAGCTGCTGTTTTGGTGCACTCGGCAACAGACAACACAAGACAGTAATCCGAAAATAGAGGAGTTTTACCTAAATCCTAACATTTTGCCTGGCAGACAATAAAAATTTTAAAGAGTAGAAAAAAGTGATATTGGAGCTTATTTCTGCTGAAGTGGATAGAATTTGCAGGGTAAAATACTAGAAGTGAGAGAGCTACCTTGAGAAGGAACTTCAAAAATCTGCATGAGAAATACTACTAAGTCTTACTGAAACAAGGTGAGGCCTGGTAGTGAACAGCTTAAAGTGTCTCTGTACTTTAAGAAATATTAAAGTAAATTCTTCAGAATGAAAGAAAATGACACCAGGAAGAAGCTCAGGTATCCAGAAGTGAATGAAGAGTACTCAAAATAGTAAATATGTGGGTAAATATAAAACATTTTGTCTCAGTTCTGAATTTCTTAAAGGACTATTAACTCTTTAAGGCAAAAATAAAATGTTTTTGATTCATAAAATAGTTCCCGTCCCTGGGATTCTCCAGGCAAGAACACTGGAGTGGGTTGCCATTTCCTTCTCCAATGCATGAAAATGAAAAGTGAAAGTGAATTCGCTCAGCCATGTCCAACTCTTCGTGACCCCATGGAGAGTGGTGTGCCATTGCCTTCTCCAAACATAGATAATAGAGGAGATAAAATAAAACACTATTTATGTTATTTATATATATTATTTAAACCCAAAATAAGAGAAGTCAAAAATACAAAGATGAGACAAATAGAAAACAAACAGCAAATGGTATTCTTAAATCAAGCCATATCAATAATCACATTAGGTATAAACAGGCTAAGAACTATAATTTAAAGGCTGCTGCTGCTACTAAGTCGCTTCAGACGTGTCTGACTCTGTGCAGCCCCATAGACGGCAGCCCACCAGGCTCCCCCGTTACCAGGATTCTCTAGGCAAGAGTACTGGAGTGGGTTGCCATTCCCTTCTCCATAATTTAAAGGCAAGGATTGTCAAATTTGATTTATAAACAAGACCCATATATATCTTTTTTAATAAGAGAATAAATATGCTAATAGGATAAGAATAAGAATATGAGAAAAAAAGATAAACCATGCAAACATCCATCCAAAAGAAAAAGCTGAGTGGCTATATTAATGTCAGACACAGTAGATTTATTTGTTATTTTTTAAAATTTATTTTAAATGTAAGAAAGATGACTATTTTTAATGATAAAAGGTGCAATTCACAAAGAAGATAGACATGATAAAATATTAGATACCTAACAACAAAGAAGCAAAGATACATAAAGCAAAAATCAAAAGAGATTTAAATATAAGAAGTATTACCAGTGATAGTGAGGTAAATTTCATGATGATAAAGGGAAATTAAAATGTCTCAGATGTCTTGAACCTTTGATAAAGGAGTTACTAAAAAACCCTTATCTTAAATGAGAACCATTTTAAAACACCCATTTCCTTGCTCCACTGGATTTAAACATTTAAAAAATATTCCTTCATATTGCTTCTCTGATTCTTGTCATGCAATTTTTTCAGGTAAAATGCTGTGTCTCCTCCCTCAACCCCTTTGCTACGTGACAACCTCTCTATTCTTCCTTTAGGGAACAGCTCAGGTATAAAGCAGACCTCAAAAATCCCTTTTGGTGACTTCATTGTATTTAACCCTTTACTACTTTAGTCATCCAGTAGATATTTGCTGAGCCTCTACAAAGTACTAGGCATTGCTCTAGACCCGGAGGATACAACTATGAATAAAGTGCCTCCTGGGATATAGGGGATAGGGAACAGAATATCAATCAATAAATATGGAGCATGCCAGGAAGTTACACATGCAATAGAAAAAAGATTAGGTATTTAGGAAATGTCATGAAGGCATGGTAAATAAGGCATCTCTGTAAAGGTGTCGTCTTTGCAGACTTGGAGAAAGTGAGGTGGCACTTTCAGATGCCTGGGAGAAGATCATCCTAGTAGAGGCAACGTGTACAAAGGAGCTAAATCGGCAGTGTACCTGGTTACTTTGTGAGGCAGATAGGGTAAGAGAGTGGCCAGAAGTGGGTGAGACAGACACAGGCTCACAGCAGAGGAGGCCAGAGGGGCGGGGGGCCACATACCAGATTGTGGATGCCTCGTCATGGACTGAGAGGCTGTTGGAGGGGGTTCTGAGCAGAGGAGTAACACTATCTGACATTTTCTCTGGTATCACTCTGGCTGCAACGTACAGATTGAATTCCTTATCCCTTAAGGTAGCTAAGAAAGGGTTTTGCAAGGCAGACAGAAAATACTTACAGATTTATTGGCCTGTCTCCCAAAGTAGATTCATGTCTGTACCTTTTATGGGCCCTGTTAGTGATCCTTTGAGCGATTCAGAAAGATCTTTGACATTCATCTACTGAAATATTTTTTTAAGATAGTCATATGTCTTATGAGTGACTAAAGAGGTAAGTAAGCGTTGTATATTTTTACAGTTAATGGAAAAACAAAGCAAAAACACATATCCATTAAGCCTGTGACAGGAATACCTACAACTTTTTTCTTCATAAAAATTTCTTTTTCTTAGCTTCAGATTAAAAGCAGGTGATCTTCGCTTAAAGCATAATTAACTTTGTTTATAACTTATTTGTAACAGCTTATTATTTCTCTTGACTTTAGGAGTTCTGGTAATATTCTCAATTGATTGATTATCACTAAAATGACCCAGCAACCTTCCTTTAATAGGTGCTATTCCTGTTTTATTCCAGTTTTTAGTTTTGCCTTTAACCTTCTGTGATAAGGCGGACATTGGGAATGGTTTTCACTTAGTGTTGTTTCCACTCCAACGCTCCCCTCTGACACTGTTCTGTCTTTTTCAGCTGCTTGAGAAAGAAGCCAACGTGTCTAAATATACTATTGACTAAGAAGAGTTAAAAGCGTTGCCAAAGACTTGTAACTTTGATGTATAAGCTCCTTGTTTTTTTTTTTTTTTTAACTATCACAGGCAGTGTCTTTGGTTGACAACTCAGTTTTAGCTCTGAAGAGTCTTTTGTATAAGTTTTTATTACTAGGAGAGCAAGGATAGGGTGCAACCTCCGAAGTGTTCACAGTTGCAAATCATAAGAATTTTCAGAACTCAAGAACAAGCCTTCTCTTTCCATCATGTTAATCACTTATTTAGTGATTTGCTTTAATCACTCATTCCAACACATCATGCTCCCAAGTTTATTTTACCAGTTCCTACTGTGTGTTCACCTCTTTCTGCACTTATGAATTTGTGGCATATTTATCTAAATTGTGTTACTAGAGCTCAGTATTTTGTCCTGCAATATTCAAAAAGAGAAACTTTAGTGAATCACTTATTTTGTCATAAATAGATTTTTCATCTTCTTGCTGATTTGTTGTGAATGATTATGGACAACATGCTGGCTTTTTTAATAATCTTCCCTTTATTGGGGGCATTTAGCCATCCATTCAGCCATCTAGCTACTCAGCCATCCATCCAGTCAGCCATCCAGCCAGCCACCTGTCTAACAAATATGCTATGTAGTTTTACTAAATTTCAGGCACTGAGCTATAAAATTTGATACAAACGAATGAGAATTACAGGTGTTTCATAAATGTTTGTGGTTTGATTATAGCTAAAACAAAGATTTTTTTTTAATCCATTGCAACTTAGTTTCAACAATATTTTTATTTTTATTTATTCACTTATGAATTCATTTAACAAATGTTTAATCAGTGACTACTATAAGCCAGTTGCTGTTAGAGGTTAGTATGTGAGAATGAACAGGGATGGTCTCTGCCTTTCAAAGAGTTGTGGTTTAGTGGGAGATAAAGAAACATAACAGACGTTTATGTCACAAAAAGAAAGAACTGTAAGAGAGATCCATACAGTGTTCTGACAGCCACCGAGGGATAGGACTGACTCACTCTAGGGCAAGAGGGAGACAGAAAGCCTTCAGGTGAGGTCATATTTAAGTTGGGCCTGGTTCTTGCAACTCAAAATGTGGTCAATAGACTAGTAGTAGTAACACCTGTTCCTAGCTGTTACCTGAGAATTTGTTAGAAACACAGTTCCCAGGCCCCAGGCCACACTGATAAAGTCAGAATTTAATTTTAAGAAGATCCTTAGCTTAATTGTAAGCACAATACAATTTGAGAAGCATTGGTTTAAAGTAAGAACACTTTGGCAGGTGAAGATGATTATTGTTTGGTTGCTAAGTCATGTCTGACTGTTTTGCAGCCCCACTGACTGTAGCCCATTAAGCACCTCTGTCCATGGAATTTCCCAGGCAAGAGTACTAGAGTATGTTGCCATTTGCCTCTCCAAGGGATCTTCCCGACCCAGGGATTGAGCTTGAGCCTTCTGCACTGGCAGGTGGATAAGTCAGTTTAAGCAGAAAAGCAATCACATGCAGAGGCACAGGACATGGAGGCAGACAGCACATTTGGTGTGTTATATCTTAAGGAACACCACAGAAAGGAAGGAAGAGGAATTTGGTAAAACACACGAGTACCAGGATGAGAAGGACTTATGTAAAGAATTTTAATTCTTTCTGAGCCATAGGTTACAATTGAAAGTTTTTAAGCAGATAAGTGACATGATGCTTTAGAATGACAATGAAGACATGAGAAGAATGGATTAGAAATGAGTTAAGGGAAGGTCTGCTGATTACCATGAAGTTATTTCAAATGACGGGAACGAAACTAACTAACAGTGAATATTCAGAGCAGGGGTTGAATTCAAGAAATATGTTGGAATTTGAAATAATGGGAATTCATGTTTTACTGAATGAAGGAGATGAGGAATGAATCAGAGATGACTCAGATTTCAACAATGAGTGTCTGGTTGGTAATAGCATTGAGGAGTAGGCAAGTACAAGATATTCAGATGGAAATGCTTAGGAAAATGGTTTGGAAGCTCAAAGAGGGTTGTGATTTGAGACAGAGAGAAGGGAATCAGATTGACAGATGGAAGCTAGGAAGCCGTAGGGATGTTTGAGACCACCTCTAGGGTGGTTGTTGTTGTTTAGTCACTAAGTTATATCTGATTCTTTTGCAACCCCTTGGGCTGTAGCCCCCCAGGCTCCTCTGTCCATGGCATTTCCCAGGCAAGAATACTGGGGTGGGTTGCCATTTCCTACCGAAGAATCAAACCTGTGTCTCCTGCATTGTCAGTTTCTTTACCACTGAGCCACCTGGGAAGCTAGCAGCGAAATAATATCTGCCCCAAATCAATGTGAAACTGCTTTGGGTTGTAAATAAACAGAAGAAAAAGAAAGAGAAAGCAGTAGCCTGGGGAAAACTTGGAGATAGTATGGAGGGAAGGAATCAGTGGAGAAGAGACTAAAAACCCATGGGAGTCACAAAAGCTGGAACCAAGAGGTAAGGTCACTCAGTCAGTTCAGCCTCTCAGGCGTGTCCAACTCTTTGCGACCCCGTGGAATGCAGCACGCCAGGTCTCCCTGTCCATCACCAACTGCCGGAGCTTGCTCAAACTCATGTCCATCACGTTGGTGATGCCATCCAACCGTCTCTTCCTCTGTCGTCCCCTTCTCCTCCCGCCTTCAATCTTTCCCAGCATCGTGATCTTTTCCAATGATCTTTTCTCTTTGCATCAGGTGGCTAAAGTACTAGAGTTTCAGCTACAGCATCAGTCCTTCCAGTGAATATTCAGGACTGATTTCCTTTAGGCTAGACTGGTCCCTAAGGGCCAAGATTTTAAGATATGGGCAAGGTATGGATGGAAGCTGGGGGATAGAAAAGGAGGGACTTGGAGCTTTATGACTGCTATTTTCTCAATGAAGTAGGAAGGAAGGTCATCGGCAGAGAGTGGGCTGGGACAAGATCTGATGAGAATGATGAAGGTTTATAATGGCCACTTTTGGGTGTGGAGAAGTGGCTGACTAGAGAAAACTAAAAGGGTTGCTGGGCAGGTTTGAAAGCCTAGAAGAGGCTGTCGACCGTAAATAACTTGTTCTTTTCTCACTCCATCATTCTGTGACAGCCCCTCTCTTCCCTCCTGCCTGCTTTTTTTTTCTTTTACAGTTTGAGCAGGAAATAATTTTCCAGTAAATTTAAAGCCTAATTCAGGCAGAAGAAAAACTAACGCTTGTATTTCAGACACCTAACATAAATCTACTTGAGGTTTTATGTTTTAATTAATTGACACTCTTCCCTAATGAAAGCAACCATGTGTTCATTATTTAAAACTTGGAGAATAAAGAAAAACAAAAAGAATTTTAAAATGACAAAAAGGTGAAAAGAGAAGGATACAAGGGAGTTTAATCTATGATTATCACAAGCATGTAAAATAAGCAAACAGACAAATAAAACTGTGTTTAGAGAAAGTACTTGAAAGAAAAACGTATCAATAATCATTTTCTCAGTGGATGATATTATCCTAAAGGGTGTGATGAAAGCTTTTATGTCACCCTTCAGAAAACATTTTCTAGCAACCTTTCCTGCTAGTATTTGATCCCAGTTTTTCTTCTTCATGAAGTTTAAACAGCATGGACCATAACAGGATTTTACCTGTGCAGCTACTACAAACAGCCCAATCAGCCTTACGTTTCCCCCACACTCAACTGGCAGAGATAAGAACTCAAGATGGCTCAGTGGGGGAAGAATCTGATTGCAATGCAGGAGACACAGGAGACACAGGAGGTTTGGGAAGATCCTCTGGAGGAGGATATGGCAACCCACACCAGTATTCTTGTCTGAGAAATGCCATGGACAGAGGAGCCTGGTGGGCTACAGTCCAAAGGGTTGCAAAGGATTGGACATAACTGAGCAACTAAACACACCCATATAAGGACTCAAGAACAGAATGTGATAAGAAGGAGGAACCATTGTTAGATTGTTTTAAACAAAAATATTGCTATGTCTTTGAACAATTGTAAAGTACACTTAACAAGCAACATGAAACCAGCTCTTACCGTGAATGTGAAAGCTATTCTCCTTCCCTTCCCCTGTTGCTTCAGATTCCACAGCTGACTTTTGTCAGTTGTATCCTCAGGCAGCTGTGGCTCCAGCATTTCATACAGGAGGAGAAACTCTTAGGAGTTTTTTTTTTTTTTTTTTTTTACTTTATTTTACTTTACAATACTGTATTGGTTTTGCCATACATCAACATGAATCCGCCACCACTGATGTAGTACTATCTATGTGTCAAGCAGTATTCTAAGTATTTTACATAGATTAATTTTATTTAATCCTGACAATGGAACAGAGATAGATAATGCTATTATTCCCACTCTGAAAATAATGAAACTGAGGCATGAAGAGATGCAGTAATTTGCCAAGATCACATTCTTTAGATAGAGGAACTGAGCTTCATACTTCAGTAGTCTGTCTCAGGATCCTGTTCAGAATTCCTGCACAATAAACGGTTGGAAGGGTAGCTAAGTGGTTTGCCTTGAGTTTATATTGTAAGAACACATACTGCTTAGAAAGTTTATTTGATGTGGCTTGAGAGTTGGTTAAAATTCTCTCAATTCCTATCCCTACTCCACTTTTAACACTGAACCTTGGTATTATGAAAGGGGCTTCACTGGTGGCTCAGATGGTAAAGAATCTGCCTGAAATGCAGGAAACCTGGGTTTGATCCCCAGGTTGGAAAGATTCCCTGGAGAAGGGAATGGCTACCCACTCCAATATTTTTCCATGGACAGAGGAGCCTGGTGAGCTACATACAGTTCATGGGGTTACCAAGAGTCAGACATGACTGAGCAACTAACACATCTGCTTTCCAAATTTTCTTGGTTGTCACCATGAAGTGGTCCAGATCACTTGGTAAAGTCTGATAGTGTGATCTTCTCTGTATTCTAGTTCTCCTCATGATATTAACTGCCGTTCTCCTGGTCATCTCATCTTCCTGAAAAGGACTAGCTTGATTTAGGTGCTTCTTGCTTTTCCAAGCTTAAACATTCTTATGGCATGGCTGTTTAGCCCTATGTCCTTAAAAAATTATAAATAATTCTTCAGCTGCTTCTAATAGTTGATAGAAATTAAATGCAAATTGTGTGTTTAAATTACCAGCACATCTCCTTTCTTGGTATCAGATTGGCTAGACACACTCAGTGCTGTCTTTCTTGCCTTCGTGACTTCTTTGACTACTTCTTGTTTAGTTTCTAGGCTTAGAATGGTTGTCAGCTCTAGCACTGAGAACTCTGGATTGCACACTGGTGCTGTGTTCAGGGTTCTCATAAGCTGCTGGATGGGAAAAAACAGTAGTAGAGGTATTCTGGGAAAGATTGAGGGCAGGAGAAGAAAGGGACAGCAGAGGATGAGATGGTTGGATGGCATCACCGACTCAATGGACATGGGTTTGGGTGAACTCCAGGAGTTGGTGATGGACAGGGAGGCCTGGCATGCTGTGATTCTTGGGGTCGCAAAGAGTTGGACACGACTGAGCGACTGAACTGAACGGAAGGGTATTCTGCTGGCACTCATGTCCTGGCAAGCTAGCTTGGCTTTCTGGTTAGAGTTGACCTGTGGGTCTCCAGGCGTGTTGCCAATAGGACCATCTGGAGAAAATGTTAGAAGGCAGAATGGCGCAAGGAAAAGAGCAGTCACTTCAGCATTGAATCCATATCACAACTTAAAATGATGACATCTTCCTGCCTCTCTCACTACCGCTCTTCCTTGCCTCCCTCCTCCTCCTCCTCCTCTCTCTCTCTCCCTTTCACTTCATTCCCTCTCTCCTCCCTTTCTTCCCTCCCTATTTCTATGAGAAATATAGCATAGCTGCAAAAGCACAGGTTCTGAAGTTAGATTTCCTGGGTTCAAAGCCCGGTTTCACCCCTTTACAATCTGTAAATTGATTTAGCTAACTACTTTGGGGCTCATTTTGCTTCCCCCTCCAAAAAAACCTTCTCATAAGGCTGATATGAATATTAGATAAAAATAATGCCAGTAAAATGTTTAGAATAGTACTTATTAAGAACTTAATAAATGTGAGTTACCATTGTGAATATATCTCTCTTTAGACTGTAAGTTCCAGAAGGGTGGATATTTTCTTTACTAGGTGTGTCTAGTGCTGAGTCATGGAAGTGTGCTCAGTCATGTCCGACTCTTTGCGACCCCATGGACTGTAGCCTACCAGGCTCCTCTGTCCATGGGATTTTCCAGGCAACAGTACTGGAGTGGATTGCCATTTCCTTCTCCAGGGGATCTTCCCGACCCAGGGATCAAACCCAGGTCTCCCGCATTGTAGACAGACGCTTTATCGCCTGAGCCACCAGGGAAGCTGAGTAGTATAGGTTCTTCATAAATATTGGTTGAATAAATAAAAGTTGAATCTACCAGTAAATAGCTGTGTGACTTAGGACACATTATTTAACCTCTTTGAAACTGAGTGCTGGGATATAATGCATAATTCACAGGGTTGCCAAAGAATTTCATGGGATAAGACTAGAAAGGAGGCACAAGAGCCCAGAGTTTCAGAGCAAAGGCTTTGAGGTCAGGCACAAATAGGTTTGAATCTTATTCTCCAACTAGATATGACCTTCAATAAATCACTAAAATCTACAAAATGGAGATCATAATCTTTATTTCAGAGCATAAGGATGAAATGACACATCTGTATACTTAGAACATTGTTTTCTTAAAATAGTTTGTTATTATGGGAAAGGACTTTGTAAGCTTGAGGTCACCATTAAAACCGATTTTGACATTTTATTAAATAGAACATTTTTTATTTAAATTCTTCCATTAAGTGGCACCAAATAAGAGTGTAATGGTATCCTCAAAATTTAGACAAGACTGAAGAAAATCACGAAATCAAATTTTTGTTTGAAGAAAGGAATTTGATGGTGATTTTGACAAGTTGAGGTAATTCAAGTCTCATAGCTAGACTGATATACTGTCCTACAAAATAATTTTTTTAATTGATAGTGATTTGCCTAAAAACTAAAATTTATTTATTATAGTCCAGATACATACATTGTTTCTGCTTTCCTAATGATAAGGCACAGAGTTGAAGGACACTAAGAAAGGTCTGAATTTTTATATTTGTTGAGCATAGCAATTTTTTGTTTGTTTGTTTGTTTGGAGAAACTTAAGAACTCAAAATATTCCTTCTGTAGAAACCAGGAACATGTTTTGAAGTAAGTGCTTAGTCAACAGTGGAGAGAGGAAGAACATGCTGATCTCTTTGGTCTCCTCCATTATCCCTGAGACTTCACTTTTTTCCTGCTCTCCCCTTATTTCTGGACTAGTCACCCGGCCACCTGCTGCATCTCTCACACCCCAAGCACCGTCCTCTCCCTGGGCCTCGGCTTTCGCTATTTCTACTCTCGAGACTGTATTCCTCCAAATAGTCATACGGCTAACCTCTCATCCCTCCTTTAGGTGCTTCAATATCACCTTGGTGAAGCCTTCTTTAACCACCTCTTTTGATATTACAGTATCCCCAGCTCTACTCAGTTTTCCCATCCTCATTATCAGCTTGATACTTCTCCACTGCGCTTACCAAAATTTGATAGTATGTGCAGAATTTACTTGTTTATTGTGTTTATTATCTGTCTCCCCTTTCCTCTTCAGTGTCACCTTCATAACAGCAGAGACCTTGCTTTGTTTATTGCTAGATCCCTCACCCTTAGAATGGTGCCTGGCATGTCATAAGCGCTCAGTAAATATTTCATGAATGAATGAATGAGCTTTCCAAGTTAAGATGAAAAAAATAAACAATTGTAGTTTCCTGTGGGAAATTCCTGTTTCATAAATAAATCTTTGACCTACATGTCAGATCAAATGTGGCTGGGCAGGTTACTTAGGTTCTGTGCTCCAAATGCAGAATTCACAAGAAAATTTCTCTCTCCAGTTATAATGTAATAGACTAGGTTAAATACCACTCAACCAAAATTCATGTCCATCAAGAACTGTGAATGTAATCTTATTTGGAAATTGGGTCTTTGCAAATGTAGTTAAGATGAAGTTATACTGGATTAGGGTCCCTAGATGGGAAAAAGTGGAAACAGTGACAGTTTATTTTCGTTGGGTTCCAAAATCACTGCAGATGGTGACTGCAGCCATGGCAGTCAACAAAACACTTGTTCCTCGGAAGAAAAGACACTTCCAAAAGACACTTGCTCCTTGGAAGAAAAGCTGTGGCCAACCTAGACAACATATTAAAAAGCAGAGACATCACTTTGCTGAGAAAGTCTGTATAGTCAAAGCTATCATTTTTCCAGTCATGTACCGATTGTGAGAGTTGGGCCATAAAGAAGGCTGAGTACTGAAGAATGGATGATTTTAAATTGTGCTGGAGAAGACTCTTGAGAGTCCCTTGTACTGCAAGATCAAACTAGTCAGTCCTAAAGGAAATCAACCCTGAGTATCCATTGGAAGAACTAATACTGAAGCTCCAATACTTTGGCAACCTGATGCAAAGAGCTGACTCATTACAAAAGACCCTGGTGCTGGGAAAGATTGAGGGCAGGAAGAGAAGGGGGCAACAGAGGATGAGATGGTTGGATGGCATCACTGATTCAATGGACATGAGTTTGAGCAAACTCCAGGAGATAGTGAAGGACAGGGAAGCCTGACATGCTGTAGTCTATGGGATCACAAAGACTAGGACACAGCTTAGCAACTGAAGAACATAGGCTGATGTCTTTATAAGAAGAGAGAAATTTGGACACAGACACACAGGGGCTTCCCTGGTGGCTCAGCAGTAAAGAATCTACCTGCCAATGCGGGTGACATAGGTTTGATCCTTGGGTCAGAAGGACCCCCTGGAGAAGGAAATACAATCCACCCCAGTATTCTTGTCTGGGAAATCTCATGGGTAAAAGAGCCTGGCAGGCTACAGTCCATCGGGTGTTGGACACCACTTAGCTACTAAACCAAGCACAGGGAGAATGCCGTGTGAGGACAGAGGCAGAGATGAGAGTGCTATAGCTGCAAGTCACAGAACACCAAGGATTGCCAGCAACTACCAGCAACTAAAGAAAGGCAGGGTAGGATCCTTCACTGAAACCTTTAAAGAGGGCATAACCCTGCTGACACCCTGGCTATGGGCTTCTAACATCCAGAACTATGGGAAAATAAATTTCTGCTGTTCTCAACCAACAATTTTGTGGTAATTTGTTATTGCAGCCCAAGGAAACTAATACACATAGAAATAGGGTTCATTCATTCAGTCCTTAATTCATTGTGCAAACGTTATTGAGTATTAGACCCTGTGCTAATAAGTGATGATAAATGACCTAGTTTTCTCCCTGTCCTCAAGGAGCTCATAGTTGAGTGTCTGAGACCAAGAATAAATGGAAATTGTTGTAATGAAAGTGCTATAGGAGAGTGAATCAAACGGCACAGAAAATGAGCATATAATTAATCTAGCCTGGGGAAAGGGGGCATAGAAAAGACTCTTCTAAAGGGGTAATTTTGAATAAGATTATAGGATAATCTTGTTCTGTAAGACAGAAAATAGAATAGCTTTTGTAGACAGAGAAAAACATATGCAAAGGGACAGAAGCAGAAGAGAATGTGGTGTGATTTAGGATGTGCCTGAAGGTGATTTCTGCTGCAGTTGCTTGTGATGGAGTGGTTGCATGGAGCATGTTGCAGTAGGAATATGATGTAATAATTCAGATGATGCCTGAAGAGAGTTCTAACTAGAATAGGGTAGGGAACTCTTCTGGAAATCAGCTAATAGTTTAGAGCTATGTAGGATTCTAGGGTTATCTTGATTCTGGTGCTTAGTTGGATTGGTTCTGGATAACGGTGAGAAAAGGATGTTTTAAGGTAGGAGCCTTTGTAAAAGCTTGTAATTCAGAATTACAATTTTTAGCCAGTGTACGTGATTCAGTTTGTGTGTATGAGTGTGTGTGTGTGTTGGTGTGAGATGCTGGGCAATGGAATCTGAAAGATACCTGTTTTAAAGATATGATATTTAAGAGACAGTGTGGGAGTAAAACATGCATTGGGTGCTATCTCGAGTCTGAGTTCATGTCACAGTCACGTTTGTTTTTGAACCTTATAATTTTATCTTTTGAAGTCTTAGTCTCCTTTGAAAGTTAGCATTTGTTTCACCAATATCACAGAGTTATTGTTAGGATAAAATGAAATAAAGTATTCAAAAATTCTTTCAACTCTTTTATTAAGAGTTTTCAACTCTTAATAAACAGTATACAAATGTGAATTATTATAAGATATTTTAACCGCAGTGGGGGCTTCTCAACTAGACAACCAATTCTAAGATTCGATGATGTACATTTCTATTTAGGCAAGCACCTAAACCAGTGTACTTTGTCGCTCTTTTCCAAACATTCTAATGCCATGAAAATCAACCTGAAGTCCTACAAGATTTTAAATAACTTGAGACAGGGAAGCTGAATAACTTCCTGCTGACCTTCTCATAACTTCCCACAAACCTGGCACAAAATTTCTGCTCAAAATCCTTTGTTGGAGACATGAGTAAATGAGCAACAATAAGAAAGATAAATTAGTGACATTAAATATTTTTGTAGTTGCACTGTTGGATTTTAAGACTGTTGAATCCTTTCAGGTCATCTATATTATTATTTCTATGACTTAAGACTTATTTTCTGCTATTGCTAAATGTAAAGTAAAATAAAATGTAAAGTCTGAAGTGACCAAGACTAGCTAGTTATATGCTCTTGTGTTATCCTGCTGTCTCTCTCATTAAAAAAACATTGCATTGTAACTGCTTTTTTATTTCTATTTTTCTTAACTTCCAAATTATTTTTATATCATAATCTGTTTAATTGTTCTTCTCCTTCACCTGACTCTAGGCTCCCTAAGGATAGGCATTGTGTTTTGTTTCTGTTTATATTTTATGACTTTAGCTCATAGAATGCATTCATTATACATAGTTGTTGAATGAATGAAATGAAATTATTTGAGAAAAAGATTTTCACAGGATTCAACAAACATTTCTATTTTAAATTTAGTTTCATCAGTAAATAATACTTAAGCACCCATATTGCCATTATAAAGACTGAATTGTTTCATGAGTTTTATATGTACACAATAGACTTAACATCAAACATGCCCCCCCCAAAAAAAAGATTCTCAAAATACTCAAATGTTTCACCAGGCTGGTGTTATAAATCTGTGTTTACAGAAAATCGTGTTTGATTTATTCATTGCTCCTAATACCATTCTTAGAATTTTTATTTTAGTTCTTTGAAAAAGCAATCACATTCTTAACTCAGTCTGTGCTGTGAAAATAGGTCACTGTGATAGGTCTTTCAGAACAGAAATACATACAGAATTGGTATTTGGGGCTAGATCTGATTTGGATAAGTTCTCATTGTAAAAATATTATAGTGCAGTTTATCTTACCCATAAACCTGTCTATATATGATAAGCAATTTATCATTCATAACAGTTAGACAAGGGGAATTGAAAAGCCTTAGCCACAGATCTATTAGTAGCTGAATATTTATTATAGAGTATTTCTTAGTTATGTTCAAAAAAGAAAACAAAGCAAGTTTCCATATTTGTAAAGATATATTTGGCAAAAGTTTAAAGGTACTGCTATGGGAATCTCCAACATGTTGAACCAAGTCTTGTCGCCTGCAGTTAAGAAGTCCTAAAGACTAACACGCTGCTAAGTCACTTCAGTCGTGTCTGACTCTGTGCAACCCCATAGACGGCAGCCCACCAGGCTCCGCTGTCCCTGGGATTCTCCAGGGAAGAACACTGGAGTGGGTTGCCATTTCCTTCTCCAATGCATGAAAGTGAAAAGTGAAAGTGAAGTTGCTCAGCCATGTCCGACTCTTAGCGACCCCATGGACCACAGCCTACCAGTCTCCTCCATCCATGGGATTTTCCAGGCAAGAGTATTGGAGTGGGGTGCCATTGTCTTCTCCAAGACTAGCATAGGGAATTAAAAAACATTTTTTTATTTTGTATTGGAATATAGTTGATTAGCAATGTTGGTTTCAGGTGTACAGCAAAGTGATTCAGTTATACATATACATGTATCTATTCTTTTTCAAATTATTTTCCCATGTAGGTTATTACAGAGTATTAGGCAGAGTTCCCTAGCACAGGAAATTTTTTAAGTCAAAGTAAAATTTCAGGTGGGAGAAGAAACTGGTGTCACAAAGAGAAGAAGTAATTAATTGGAGAGGATCATTCTAGGCTTAAGAAAAAATGTGAGACTGGTAATAGGTGACAAAATAGAAGTCAGGTTGGTGAGTTTGATAAACCCTAGTAGAGTATAATTTGGCAGCGAGATACAGGGTGAGATGGGCAGGGGAGAAGTTTGACCTTATTCTTTATGTTGTGGAGGAATTTTGAAATGATTTTGCAAGGTGTGGTAGAGATGAGCTGTTTACTTTAGGGATGTGACTCCTGAAATATGTGAAAAATGGATTTGAGAGATTGAGACCAGAGGAAATAGGAAGAACCTTGAGACTGCCCTGGTAGGCAAGGTCAGAGCTCAGAAGGAGCTGAACCAGAGAGGTAGTGGTGGGAGTGGACGGAGGGGGCAGATGCTGGAGACGAGGCAGAGGGGAAATCTCCATATTCAGCCTTAATGGGGTCCCAAAGGACATGGAAGTGAGCCTCATGGGCAGAGTTACTTTTCTTGTTTTGCCATAGATTTTAGCACAGTCCTGCAGCTAAGCTCTGATGGGACGATGAATTTCCAGAAAGAGCGCCTGGGATACAGAGCTTATATCCTCTTTTGTTGTTGGGGGTTGGACTCGACTTGGGCCAAGGAAATATGAACTGAGGGCAAAGGCAGTATATATTGTCTCCCTCCCAAACCCTACCTTTCTCCTACTCTTCCTCATGCGAATAAGCTTCTGCTCTGAGGATTCTTTCATGGCAGGAAGCTAAACTCCTTCCAGGGCATCTGAAGATATATAAAAATACTCCACTCTGAGAGACCTTTTGAAATCATTGTGTGAAGTCCTAATATTTTGACATTTATCTACATTTTTTTCTTTCCCTTTTCTTTATTCCTTGCTTGTGAGGTCACACAAAACAGTAGTAAATATCCAGACAACAAAGAAATAAGGAAGGAAGTTAACTGATATGTACTCTACATAATTAAAGCCAAGCTTACCTATTCACCATTTTTAAGGGGGCAGTGAGCAATTTTCACCTTATTCTGGCAGGTTACTTGCTAATTTCAGACCTTGCAGGCACAAAGGGACAATTGAGGTAGTCCGGTGAGAAAGTCTTTTATTTGATCCAGTGTTCCTCCCTCCTATTAAATAGAAATAGCAGTCATCAATTAGTTATGTGACTTATATGACATTTAACTTCTCAGTGTCTTAGATGTCCAGTCCAAAAAGCTTGTAGTGCAGGGAAATAAGGAGATAATAGATGTGGAGAGTGCTTTGAAATTTTTGAAAGCTGATGCAGAAATGCAGAGCAGTGTTTTTTGTAACTTGTAAAGGCCTGATTGTGGCAGATTTTCAAGCTAGATTGATTTGCTCAACCACAGATTTGTTTGTGCTCTACACTTTTCCTGGCATTAGTGGTTATTTTCCTGTAAGTCAGTATAGTCTGTCCTCAGTGATCAGCAGATCAGTTGTGATGAGAGATAGAAATGGGACTCAGACCCAGGCAATGCTTCTGACTCAAAGTCCATTCTCTTTTTTTTTGGTGCTTTCGCATTCATAGTTTCTTGTAAACTCTCTGTGTGTGTGTATGTGTGTGTGTGTGTATGACAGAAAATGAATGTTTACAAAAATGTAAATGCACACTCGAAACTTTATAAACTAAAATCAACTCCCCTTCCCTTTTCCTAACATTTCTTCATTCCCTTCTCCATCCCTTTAACCACAATCATCTTCCCGATCTTTCTGTTCATTTTTCTGCTTCATATAAGTTGGTAGTAGTATGGATGGTGATTGCTAACTTATAGGGGTTGATATAGTAGAAGTTTAATATATTATATTAAATTGTTAATTTTCTGTTTTCTTTTTCTCCTTGTTTAAAAGAACCTTGTTTGAAGAATTTTTGATCTTCTTCTTAAAACCATGCTCTTCACCTGTGCATGAAAACCACTCTCCTATCATCTCAGGCCCTGTTAACCTATCTTCCAGGGACTCACTCCAGCAACTGGTATCACTTGTAGCAGCTATATTTTTGAGTTTCTCATAACCTTATCTCTTTTCTTTCAACTGCTTGAAGTTGCGCCCCCCTGATCCATTATGCAGGCACTTCTCCAGATATTCCTGTTTCCCTCCTGAGTCAGACCACGGCATCAGCTGGCAATGAGCACCATGCTGCAGTGGGAGAGGACAGCTCGAAGTTAGAGGAGAGGCCAGGGAAGCAGACAGAATCAGGCCATTCTGCACCTTTTTAGAATGGATTTGGTTATACTGAAGTAAGTGGGGGATTATCTGGAACTTGAACTAGATATACCCACTAGTAAATAAAAATACCTCATTCCCTACTTTGTGCAAGGCACTCTTTTTAAGTCTTGTATCCCAAAACATACTTTTGGGAATACTTAGAGCTCAGCAAGAGAGCTAAACATGGTCAGTGTGTGCGTGTGTGTGCGTGTGTGTGTGTGTGTGTGTGTGTGTGTGTGTGTGTGTGTTACTCTCAGTTGTGTCCAACTGTTTGCGAACCCATGGACTGTGACCCATCAGGCTCCTCTGTCCATGGGATTCTCCAGGCAAGAATATTGGAATGGGTTGCCGTGCCCTTCTCCAAGGGATCGTTCCAATCCAGTGATCAAACTGGTGTCTCCTGCACTGTGGGCAGATTCTTTACGGTCTAAGCCACCTGGGAAGCCCCAAACATGGTCATTCATAACTACAATTCAAGACAGAATGTGTGTGACATGTTATAATGTAGAAGAATGTAGCATAAAATGGATAGAAGTTGGATGATTAATGGACAGAAGGGATTTTTAAGGACTCTCTGGAGACAGAAGTGCCTGGTAGGACAGGGTTAAGGGAAAAAAAAGGGAGGGGATAGAAAAGAGATATGACAACTTTCATTAAAGGGAGTTTAACTCCTCTGTCTCTTGAACAGAAGGCAGGCTTCTCAAGCAATGACTGCTGCAGTCTGGGCTTACCCAGAGCTAGAGAGAAAAGAAGCCCAGCCAAAGTGATTAGAAGAAGCAGGAGAGGTGACCAGTCTGCCAGGATGGAAATAAGAGGATCATTCTTTGTTGCATCCATATCCGAGCTCAGTTAATATCTGGGACTACTGAGTCACTAATCTCAGGAGCAACCGAGTCCGAAGGTTTTCATGCTTGTCTGTGATAAGAGTGCTGAACATGTACCACTCTTCATTAGTTTGAAAAGCTTTCACCTAGATCATGAGTGGATACATGGACAGAAGGAGTGTAAGAACTATATTGAAAATCCAGATATGGGAGATAATTTAATAGTTGAGTATATGAGGGAAAATATTTTGCTTCATTCATTCATCCATTTTAGATTTATTCATCCATTCTTCCATATAAACCATTTGAGAAATACTGTTTGAAACCATATTCTCATCAGGTGCTGGAGATACAGTAGCCAGTATAACAGATGCGGTTCTCTCATGGAACTTACTGTCTACTAATGAGACCATTCACAAATGACTAATTAGACTTTTGGTAAATTCTAAGAAGGAAAAGTACAGGATGCTTTGACAGCATATAAAACAAGGGACTGGGACTTCCCCGGGAGGCCAGCGGTTAAGATTCCACACTTCCACTGCAGGAAGCACAGGTTCGATCCCTGAGCAAAAAAACAAAACAGAGCAAACCAGACCCAAGGGACTAGCCTAGTCTTGAGGGAATCAGACAAGAGTGCATACAGTAGACAGGATTTGAGGTGGACTATTTTTACAGAATTGAGCTAGGAAAGTTTAATAATATCACTGATTCACACATTGTTTTCCTAGGGCTTAGAGCCATAGCCTTTCAAAAAACATTCATTTTCACTTTTGCCTAGTTTATCAGTGTAATATTGAGCCGTGTAGTACTATACAGTAAGAAATAGTCTTCACTTTCCTTTGTATACCTGAAGAAAATGATCTTGAGGGCAAAGTCAGGAAGCCTTGTTTATTGAAGTTGAACTACCCTTTGTATAATTCATGGGATATTCACAATGCTTTATCATAAATATGTATATGATATAAAAGTTTACATGTTTATGCAGTGTTATTTGTACACCATACATAGTGAATACTTTTAGTAATGCCTTGGCATAGTTTATTTAAATTACTTGTGTAGATGTTTATCTTTTCTTCTAGATCCTTGATTTACTGAGGACTTAGCATAGTGCCTAAAGGAAAGTAGACTCTCAGTATTTTCTTTCATGAATGAATTAAATTAATAGAAGGCAATATTATGTGTGGTCAATCATGTCCAACTCTTTGCAGCCCCATGGACTGTATCCCACCAGGCTCCTCTGTCCATGGAATTTTCCAGGCAATACTGGAGTGGTTTGTCATTTCCCTCTCCAGGAGATCTTCCCAACTCAGGGATCAAGCCTGCGTCCCTTGCATCTCTTGCATTGACAGGCAGATTCTTTACCACTACTGCCCCCTGGGAAGCCCAGTGATATTTCTCATTAAAAGTTATTTTTAAACGATGCTTTGCAAGTATCGCTTTATATGATCTAGATATAAATCATGTTATAAGTTTTATTGTGTTAGTTCAGGTGCTACAAGAAAAAAATACACACTAAGATAGGATTAAATGGTGTAAGAGAATTCGTGGGGGAAATACCTGTGAAGACCTTGATGCTGGGAAAGATTGAGGGCAGGAGGAGAAGGGAGTGATAGAGAATGAGATGTTTGGATGGCATCACCGACTCAATGGACATGAGTTTGAGCAAACTCTGGGAGATAGTGAAGGACAGGGAATCTTATCTTGGTGTGCTGCAGTCCATGGTGTTGCAAAGAGTCAGACACCACTTAGCGACTGAACAACAAATAGCAACCTCTGAAGAATTAGGGAAGGGAATAGGAATGGACAGGGAAAACCTTCAGGGAATGATGCAGGTCTGAAAACTGTGAAAGCAAAGGGGGAAGTTAGGTTTGGGGAGGAAGAATTAGAGAGTACAGTGCAGTTCTAAGAAAGTTTCAGCAAGGTCAGTGGAGAGCCTCTGAACTAAAGTTGCCTGTTACAGGATTTCTGAGCCCCTTAGGAATTGGCCTTTAGTACTGTTCTGCTCAATTATTGGCTGGGAACAGCCCAGGGGAAGCATGGCTTCAGACATCACAGAGTAGAATCAGACAGCTGGAGATATCAGTCAGTTTGCTCTCCTGGAGACTTCGCTTGAAGGAGATGTGAGTGGCTCACTTGTACCACCATTACAATTATGAAGGGAAAATAGAGTAAGAAAATGTATGAAGAATAATGTTGCCATTTTACATTGTTTGAACTGAGAAGGCCTTTAGGACAAGATAACACATGGATATAAGTCTGGGTAAAAAGATAAGGAAGAACCATGTGGAAATGTTTTTAAGGTGTTTCCAGGCATAAGGAAGTACAAATAGAAAGGTGCTGAGGAGTATCCTTGGATTTCATGATAAGGAAGAAGATCAGTGTGTCTGGATTAGAGTGAGAGATGGGGAAAGGGTTTATTTATCCATTCAACAAATATTTATTGGGTGCAGTTCTGTCCCAGACGCTCTTCTAGGCACTGGGGATACTGAAAGGAACTAAACAGGCTCCACATCATCTTCCCTTACTGGATTTAAATCCTGCTGGGGAAGACAGGCAATCAGCAAAGTAATCAATTTGATAGTGATCAGTGCTGAGGAGAGAGAGTACAATAGAGATGGGGGATATGAAACACTGAGTGGATGGAGAGAACGGTAAGGCAGGCCTTATTAAGACAGTGAGTTTTTAATAAAGATCTGATAAAAGTGAGAGAGCAGACTAGGCAGCTGTGAAATAAAGGGATATTCCACGTATAGGAAGGAAAAAAAAAGCAACACACAGCTTTGAGGTGGGAGTCTGTCTCGCATGATAGAAGAGCATTCAGGAGGTCTGGGTGAATGAAGACAGGAGTCAGCGAGGGGAAATAGGAGATGAAATCAGAAAGGTATTGGAAAGCCAGATTCCGAAGAGCTTCTAGATCACATAAATGAATTTCAGGTAAGGGGGCGTGTTTCTTTGTGCCATAGGCAAAGAGAAGCACCGGGGACATTGAATCAAAATTGTAGAAATAGTTCGGCTCCCTAGTTTTCCATGCCTCCTTGTACCAACAGGTTTTCCTGGTAGAGGAAGGATCAGTGCTGTGTGTGTCTGTGTGTGTCTGTGTGTGCGTGTGTTGTTCTGTCATTTCTGACTTTGCTCCCTAGTTTTCATGACTTCGTGTAGCAACAGCTTTGCCTGGTACATGAAGGATCAATGCTGTGTGTGTGTGTGTGTGTGTGTGTGTGTGTGTGTGTGTGTGTGTGAGAGAGAGAGAGAGAGAGAGAGAGAGAGAGTTGTTCAGTCGTTTCTGACTCTGCTCCCTAGATTTTTGTGCCTTCGTGTAGCAGCGGCTTTGCCTGGTACAGGAAGGCTCAATGCTGGCGCAGGTTGCCAAAAGTGATGTCAGTTTAGAAAGAGAGAGTGAGGGAAATTGAACTTAACAAGGTAGGTACTTGTATCCAGTGATAAAGTATTGCGTGTTAGAATTGGAAGGATCTTTGATTGAAGAAGTATGATCTTCTAAGTTTACTGGTTAAGAAACAGGAGCTTGATGAGAAAAAGAGAGACCGAGGTCCCAGAATCCGTTTGTGGCAGACTCGAGACTGGGGCCTACATTAGAACTCTGAACCGCAGCTGCCTCTCCTCATGTGGGTTGACCCCGTGTGCTTGCAGAGAGGTTAAGTGCACATCGTGGGAGGATAGATGAGCGTGTGCAGATGAGCTTGTTTTTCACATCAGCCTTTTTCATTAAGGACTAGAACAATTGGCTGACTCCTTTTGCTCACCTCTCCCTGGAGAGCCCTTCTATTCCTCCTTTGCTGACAATTGCCCATTTAGGTTATAAACTCACTGAGTGGAAAGTGTGCTGGTTTTGTGGTTCACCTCTTATTAAGACCTCCCTCATCCTCTGGTAACTGATCTTATTTGACTGATAATTGCAAATCATCATATAATGTTAATAATATTAGTCTCTTAAATGAAATTCATTTAACCTGGCTCAGCAGATATTTTATATATGTTATTGCCCTACGGGGACCGCTAGAACTGATAACCCAGGAAAATGGGATCAGTATGGGGTTAAATGGAAATAATATATGATGAAGCTGGCTTGACACTGGGATTTCGAATTGGGAAATGGTATTCTAAATTGCTCACTTGCAGTAGGTGGTCTTTGTCATGATTCCAAGGAAATTACATTCAAAGTGTGATGTGTTCTCTGCCACATGCTTGTTAGCCTAGGCATCTTGATGGCACGCCAATGTATCAAACAGTATATGTGAAAAGGAAGGTGAAATCTGAAATGTATTTATCTTAGTCACTTGTGTGCTCACGAGAATATGCTGTCCTCTGCCAAGGTCACATATAGTCAGTCATTTATTTATTTATTCAGGAGCTGTGCCATACAGGGAAGATATGTGCTTTGGAGTCAAGAGTGTCTAGTTTGAATTCTTTTTTTATAGATTACTACTGTGGGACCTTAGGTAGGTTACTGAATTCCTTTGAACCTCTGCTTTTTTCAAAAATGAAATGAAAGTCTATTTTGTATGGCTGTTGCAAGAATAAGTACATTTTTAAAAAACTGTCTAATTACAAGGCCTACCCACAGCAGACACTTCATTACTTGCAGCTGTGTACCATTGCTGCTGCTGCTGCTAAGTCGCTTCAGTCGTGTCCGACTCTGTGGGACCCCATAGATAGCAGCCCACCTGGCTTCCCTATCCCTGGGATTCTCCAGGCAAGAACACTGGAGTGGGTTGCCATTTCATTCTCCAATGCATGAAAAGTGAAAGTGAAGTCATTCAATTGTGTCTGACTCTTAGCGACCCCATGGACTGGAGCCCACCAAGCTCCTCTGTCCATGGGATTTTTCAGGCAAGAGTACCAGAGTGGGGTGCCATTGCCTTCTAGTAGTATTAGTATAAACAGAGTACTGTGGAAACTGAGAGAAGATAGTACATGTCTGAGGAAATCAGAGAGGGCATCTTGGAGGAGGTGATTTTTGATATAGGGTTTAATAAGAAGCCGTTTGCCAGAGGCAGAGGACATAGAAGGGTAATCAGGCAGAGGCAGTAGTTTGGCTGGAGGCTAGGTATAAAGATTAGGATGGAAGGATAGATGAGTGGGTGAAACAGTTCATTTATAGTTTGATATGGGCTTCTCAGGTGGCTCAGATGGTAGAGAATCCACCTGCAATTCAGGAGACCCAGGTTCAGTCCCTCAGTCAGGAAGATCCCCTGGAGAAGGGAAGGACTGCCCACTCCAATATTCTTGCCTGGAGAACCCCATGGACAGAGGAGCCTGGTGGGCTACATTCCATGGGGTAGCAGAGTCAGACGCAACTGAGTGACTAACATTTTCACTTCCACTTTCATGACTTGAGTAGTGATAGGAAAGTTGTACTTTTTACCCGACTTATAAATATCTCCTTCATTTAAGTCCAACATATGCATGTGTGGAGTATAAACTTGGATTGTTTATATGTTTCGTTCAGAGTGCAAATGCTCTTTCAGAATGTATAATTCATCAGTATCAATCTAATTTAAATGGAATTCAATTATCAGTTAAATTTAATACGTTTGTGTGCCAAGCATGGTGCTAATCACTGAGAAAACTATAATTAATGAAAGGGATTGAATTTTGCTTCAAGAAACTCAGGATAATGGGAAAGCCAATCCATTAATGAGTACTTCAAGTGTTATAACTGGGGAGTAAAACTGTGCAGTGGAAGGGTTGTTGCTTGAGCTAGAGCTTAAAAGATGAATAGAATTCCCAATTGTTTTTTAAAATTGTTAGTATTTTCGAGGGAATTTGTTGAACATGATTTGAATAGCTTTGGTACCTAGAAAGATCCTTAGGTAGGCCAGGAGGTGGGGCTTCTGCTTCATAGTTACACCTTTGGCTAGCCCTATACTTAGAAAAATAATGCAATTGTTTGTATGGTCGGAGAAGACATCTGAGAGTTTAAACTTGATTTTCCATGCTCATTAGTACAATACCTGTGTGGTTGATGTTTGGCATATGAAACATTAATTCTGCATGAGCAATACGGATGAGATGTTGTCCTGATAAAAATTTAATTACTATACACTATATTGCTGATGAAACAGTCAATTGAGTAGCACTGACAAGTGTCTCAGCAGTGAAATGTGTTTGATGAAATGTCCAGTCAATGACAAGATAATGAATTATCCCACTAGAACTATGATAACTATAACTTTGAAAAACAACTGCCAAAAATAAGTTGAAATTACATAGGTGAACACGTGAAATAGATAGCCAGTGGAGGCTGTTCTGTTGCACAGCTCAGCTTGGTGCTCTGTGGCAGCCAAGAGGGGTGGGGTTGCTGGGGTGGGAGGAGGGCGTGTATGTATACTTATAGCTGATTCACATTTTTCTACAGCAGAAACACAACATTATGAAGCAGTTATATTCCAGTTTAAAAAATGATAAATTTACAACATGACCAAGAATAAATGTGATGCTATTGAACTTTAGTAATAATAATAAAAGGCTAGAACTTTCCGACCTTTAAGAAGGAGTAGAGTATAAATCTAGTGCAGTGCATGTGTTCCCAGTCATGTCTGACTCCTTTGTAGCCCACCAGGGTCCTTTACCCATGGGATTTTTCCTGGCAAGGATACTGGAATGTACTGCCATTTCAATATTCCTGACCCAGGGATCAAACTCGCATCTCCTGCTTCTCTTGCACTGTCAGGCAGACTGCGCCACCAGGGAAGCCCAGAATATAAATCTATCCATTTATAAAATCAGCTGGTTTCCCATTTTATTTTATGAAGCCTGGAAATATCTCCTCAACATTTATTGGGATGAAATAAAGTAAACACTTACTGTTCATATTCCATGTACTTGCTGCTTTCACTATCATTAAGTCAAAGCAATATCAAAAACTCCATTTTAGCCAAAATGGAATTTGAGTCTCAAAGTAGATAAATGATTTTCCTGATGTCACATGGTTTGAAGGGGGCAGAACTAAAATTCCAACTCAGGTCTACCTGGTTTAAAATTCTTAGGTCTTTCTACGATAAACCATTGCCCCTCCTGGTTATTTAATAAAAGGAATGCAAGTATTTTGCATTACATTTTCCAAAATTGAGAATAAAAAGATTAGGCCTGTATCTCTCTGATACAAAGAAAATACATGGTTGAGCAGATGACTAAACCACACTTTGATTTCTTTCTTAGCTAATACTTACTATCTGGATCAGCCTTTCCTAAATTAGGTTGCTCATTTGAATCCCTTGGTTGAACTTTTAACAATACAGATTTCAGGGCTCACCGCGGAAAGATTCTGCATTATTGGTACAATGTGGGACATATTTTATATTGTAGCCTGTTTGAGTGTGAGGCGCACCCAGGTTTGGGACCTACAGTTTAGCCATGTAATGAGTGGCTCACTGTTTCTACTTACTTGTGCCTCATTGTGTGTGCAGCTTCCTAGAGTCATGGTAAAAGCTCTATTTTATTTTTAGTTTTTAGTTATTTTATGGAAAGTATAATATTAGGAAAAGGACAAGTTTTAATCCCTCATAGATAGTGCTTTCCAAAGAGAGGTCAATGAGCCATCTACATAAGAGTCACCTTTGGTAGTTGTTAAAAAGTAGATCTATTACAAGAGAGGGAGGTTTTTAGAACTAATATTTATAAAACTTGAACTAATATTTATAAAACTAAGTCAAATAATAGCTGAGTCATAGTTTACCTACAGTAAAATACGTTTTTCTGAAACACTTGGTTCAACAAACTTTGTTATTTGTGTACACTCAAAACCACTCTCCAAAACTTTTATCACCTTAGAAAGTTCTCTGTCCGCTTTGTCCAGTCACCTCACCCATAACCCTCAGACTCATTTGTCACCACTGATTAGTTGCGCCTCTTTTAGAAATTCATGCGAATAGAATCATATAGAATCTGTGCATTTGTGTTAGACCTCTTTTGCTCCACATGGTGCCTTTAGTTTTACGTGCATTAGTATTTTATTCCTCTTTATTGCTGAGTAATATTACATTGTGTTAATATAAAACAGTTTCATTATCTGTTCTGTTGTTGAGCTATTTGCAAACTTTGGTTACTATGAATAAAGCTACTATGAACATTTTTGTACAAGTCTTTACATACACCTGGGTTTTCAGTTCTCTTTGGTGACTACCAAGACATGGAATTCCTGAGTTGTGGGATAGATGCTTTTGATTTGATTTTATTTTTTGTTTTTTGTTTTTTTTCTTAAATTTTAAAATCTTTAATTCTTACATGCGTTCCCAAACATGACCCCCCCTCCCACCTCCCTCCCCACAACATCTCTGGGTCATCCCCATGCACCAGCCCCAAGCATGCTGCACCCTACGTCAGACATGGACTGGCGATTCAATTCTTACATGATAGTATACATGTTAGAATTCCCATTCTCCCAAATCATCCCACCCTCTCCCTCTCCCTCTGAGTCCAAAAGTCCGTTATACACATCTGTGTCTTTTCCTGTCTTGCATACAGGGTCGTCATTGCCATCTTCCTAAATTCCATATATATGTGTTAGTATACTGTATTGGTGTTTTTCTTTCTGGCTTACTTCACTCTGTATAATTGGCTCCAGTTTCATCCATCTCATCAGAACTGATTCAAATGAATTCTTTTTAACGGCTGAGTAATACTCCATTGTGTATATGTACCACAGCTTTCTTATCCATTCATCTGCTGATGGACATCTAGGTTGTTTCCATGTCCTGGCTATTATAAACAGTGCTGCGATGAACATTGGGGTACATGTGTCTCTTTCCATTCTGGTTTCCTCGGTGTGTATGCCGAGCAGTGGGATTGCTGGGTCATAAGGTAGTTCTATTTGCAATTTGTTAAGGAATCTCCATACTGTTCTCCATAGTGGCTGTACTAGTTTGCATTCCCACCAACAGTGTAGGAGGGTTCCCTTTTCTCCACACCCTCTCCAGCATTTATTGCTTGCAGATTTTTGGATCGCAGCCATTCTGACTGGTGTGAAGTGGTACCTCATTGTGGTTTTGATTTGCATTTCTCTAATAATGAGTGATGTTGAGCATCTTTTCCTGTGTTTGTTAGCCATCCGTATGTCTTCTTTGGAGAAATGGGCCAAAGAACTAAATAGACATGTCTCCAAAGAAGACATACGGATAGATGCTTTTGAATTGCGATGCTGGGGAAAACTGTTCAGAGTCTCTTGGACTATAAAGAGACCAAACCAGTCAATCCTAAAAGAAATTAACCCTGAATGTTCACTGGAAGGACTGATGCTGAAACAACAGTACTTCGTCCATCTGATGCAAGGTGCTAACTCATTGGGAAAGACCCTGATACTGGGAACAATTGAAGGCAAAGGGATAAGGGGGTGGCAGAGGATGAGATGGTTAGATAGCTTCCTTGATTCAACTGAAAAGAATTTGAACCAAACTCCTGGAGACAGTGAAGGACAGGGAAGCCTGGTGTGCTGCAGTTCATGGGACTGCAAAGAGTCAGACATGACTTAGCTACTGAACAACAACAACAGGATAGATATATACTTAACTTACAAGAACCTCCCAAATAATTCTCCAAGATGACTGTACCAGTTTACACTCCCAGCAGCCATGTATGAGAGTTCCAGTTGTTCTGCATCGTTGATATTTGGCATAGTCAGTATTTTTTATTTTAATCATTTTAATGCATTATAAATGCATGTCATGTTTTTAGAGCAAAAATTTTAAAATAGTTTTCCATCTTAATCACAAATCAATTTAATAAAAGAATGCTCTGTTAAAATAGTGAACAATTAATATTTACATTCTGATAAGCATGAGAGGACAGAGGGAAGCAGAAAGTAGGTTAGAGCTATATCTAGGAATAGCTCTGAACTGAGAGAGAAAAATAGACTTTATTTGATAACAGTTAATTGCAGTGATTGAGCTGTTTACCTTGGACTTAGAGAATTATATTACTTTTAACTCTTGATCTAATTTATGTCTGTAATTTGGGTTCAAGTATATGAAGTAGATATTAGCTATTTAACATTTTATATACCATTACTTTAACAAAAGTTACTAATTAAAAAAAAAAAAAAGACACAGGAAAAATCAGATTGCTGAAGACCTGCTCTTAGTGGTAGTGTTTCATGCCTCTAGGAAGTGACTAAAACATGCATTCCTAATCAGTACCAGTGATGGTGAGACATTTATATTTTTTTTTTGTTGCATTAGGTCCTTAAAACCCAGTATCTGTTTTATACTTACAGTACAGTTACTCCTTGGAAGAAAAGTTATGTCCAACCTAGATAGCATATTCAAAAGCAGAGACATTACTTTGCCGACTAAGGTCCGTCTAGTCAAGGCTATGGTTTTCCTGTGGTCATGTATGGATGTGAGAGTTGGACTATGAAGAAGGCTGAGTGCCGAGGAATTGATGCTTTTGAACTGTGGTGTTGGAGAAGACTCTTGAGAGTCCCTTGGACTGCAAGGAGATCCAACCAGTCCATTCTGAAGGAGATCAGCCCTGGGATTTCTTTGGAAGGAATGATGCTGAAGCTGAAGCTCCAGTACTTTGGCCACCTCACTGGACTGTATTGCCCATGGAGTCACAAAGTATTGGACATGACTGAGTGACTTTCATATTCACTTTACAATAGGTTAATATTTCATTTAAAATAATTAATGCTTGTTTAGTGAAAATAGATTTCATAGTCTCAAGACCATAAGGGAACAGTATTTGTTTTTAAAAAAAAAAAACACAAAATTTTTTGTGGAACAAAAATAAACACAAAATAGTGATATTTTTATTATTACAAATTTATTTTATAAATTCATCTTGAATTACTTATTATAAAGTCAGTCAATATATAATAAGATTACTTTCAATAACATCATAATTTGAAGTAGGAGATTAGGAATAATATCTTTCACATCATCCTATGCATTCATGAAATTCTAATTAAGTTTGCATAACAACATATCAGACACTTTCTAGGAAAGAGAAAGTGAAAGTCACTCAGGTGGTGTCTGACTCTTTGCGACCCCATGGACTATACAGTCTTTGGAATTCTCCAGGCCAGAATACTGGAGTGGGTAGCCTTTTCTGTCTCCGGGGGATCTTCCCAACCCAAGGATCAAACCCAGGTCTCCTGCACTGCAGGCAGATTCTTTACCAGTTGAGTCCGAGAATACTGGAGTGGGTAGCCTATCCCTTCTCCAGCGGATCTTCCCAACCCAGGAATCAAATCAAGGTCTCCTCCATTGCAGGTGGATTCTTTACCAACTGAGCTGTCACGGAAGCCCCTTTCTAGGAAATGCGCTTTCAAAATCCCTGCCTAACTAGTTTAAGCAAAAACATTTTAAATGCAAGAGTGGTGGAATTACTGAGGCAGCCTACTGAGGAGGTGGATAGTTGGACCTTGATTACAGAAATGATAAAAAATACACCTTGGACATGCTTGAATGCAGGAGACCAGACCACACAATCCCTATTTCACTTGTGTATCACAAAAATCATACAAAATAGATTTCTCCCCACCTTTATTAAGGTATAATTGACAAACAAAGTTTGTATATATTTGAGGTATACAATATGATATTTGATGTAATATACATATACATACAATATGTAATACACATATATATATGCAATATACATATGATATTTGATGTAATATAATATGCACATATGTAATATAATATACATATACACTGTCTTCCCTGGTAGCTCAGATGGTAAAGAGTCTGCCTGCAGTGCAGGAGACCCAGGTTTGACCCCTGGGTTGGGAAGATCCCCTGGAGAAGGGAATGGCAATCCACTCCAGTATAGTTGCCTGGAAAATCCCATGGACAGAGGAGCCTGGCAGGCTACAGTCCATGGGGTCGCAAAGAGTTGGACATGACTGAGCAACTTCACTTAATTCATATATAAGTAAATTTTATTACGATCATTCCACAGATGAGAAAACAAGTTCCAGAATAATGTGTATGTAAAGGATGTTAAAATTATGCATTTGAAAAGTGAGTAATTTGAACACCATGCCTGAGAACCACTTAGATGACTATCCTACATCTGAAGTTATGATATGAGTACTGGATAGCTGGAGATTAGGAAAGATTTGGGGAGAAAGATTTTTTTTTGTTCTTGCCAGCCTCTTCTAGGTCCTCAAGTCTAGTGAGAGTTTTAGTTAAGGAGAAACTTGCCTAAACTCTCCATTTCTTCTTTCTGTACTCCCAACAGTGAAGGGGTTAGAAACTTTGGTAGAAGCTAATTTTATTATATAGATGAGATTTAATTACTGAGCTGACACAATGTTGACATTTAAAGTGACTATAGAATTTTTTTTTAATTACCAAAGAGTGAGCATAAATGTCATGGGACTGCCTGAGTTTCTGTCCAATGGCAAAGAACTTCCCACTTTGCATAAGTTTAATGGGAAAATAGGAGAAACTATAAATATGCTTTATGATTTCACCCATGAGTCTTGCTTGTCTGATCCACTGCTTCAGAGAGGTTAAATGATTTAACCAAAAGTATATACAGAATAGGTGTCTGATTGTACACATTGTAAGCTAAAACCCACTTCATTTATATGTTCAGTTCAACTATAGATGGTGGAGGGAGGCAGAGAAGCTACAAGTTGTGGTCCCTGAACTCAAAGAATCAAAGGAATTAAGGTGAAGCAGCCAGTGAATAAAGTCCCAATGTATTGTTTGATTATAAGCTCAGAAAGGTTTATAGAAGGGAAGAACCAATGTGGGCAGGAGTAGCTGCAGAATCAGTTATATAAGATAAAGTGGGATATATATCTATATCTATCCAATGTGATATTCATCAGCCATACAAGGGAATGAAGTGCTAATACAAGCTGAAACGTGGATAAACCTTGAAAACATTACACTAAGTGGAATAAGTAGACATATAAAACATGTATGATTCCATCTGTATGAAATGTCCAGAACAGGCAAATCCAGAGAGATAGGAAAGTAGATTGCCAGGGACTGGAGGAAGAAAGGATAACATATCCTTTCTGCTCATGGATACAGAGTTTCTTTCTGGGGTGATGAAAATGTTCTGGAAGTAGTGATGATGAGAATATGCTAAAAACCACTACTTTGTACACACCAAAAGATCAAATTTTATGATATGTGAATTGTCATCATCATTTGTCACTCAGTCCTGTCCGACTCTTTGAGACTCCATAGACTGTAGCCTACTAGTCTCCTCTGTCCGTGGGATTTTTCAGGCAAGAGTACTGGAATGGGTTGCCATTTCCTACTTCGTATGTGAATTATATCTCAATTTAAAAAGGGAAACAGGCAGTCTTTAGAGATGGCAACAGAGGTGGCTCCTGAACTGCCCTCCTCTAGGTACACACTGAATGAATAGTTCATGTCGTCTCCTCCGAAAGACATCCAGAACCCGAGTGGCTACCATAAATTGGGGAGTGAGAAAATGCACACATTGAGGTGGATCAGAAGTACTAAGACGTACTCTAGCTGTAAGCCCCACCTCTGTCACAATGTCATTCAGTTGGGAGGGGACCCCAACTCTAGCTTCTCCCTGAGGAGTGAAGGGTTAGGACCTCTCATATAGAACTCCAACTTCTAAGGCTCCCACCCAAAGGATGGGCCCCCAAAACACCTAGTTCCAAAAGCCAGTGGAGCTTGCATCTGGAGCTTGCAACCCCGAGACCCAGAGGAATATAGTAAACACAAAAGCTGTTATTCACCGGAGTTCAAGCACTCTTTAGGCTCAGCTCAGGAGTAGGCAGAAAAATCCCATCTTCCAGTTCTTCTCTGATTAGGGTTTATTTGCTTACTTTAAAATCTGCTATCCAAGGGGTCAGCCTTCTAATTTAGTGAGTATCTAGGGGCTCACTGCCATCCTTCTTTTTGCTCTCCCCCTTTAGCCTGCTCTAAGTAACTAGTATCTCCCTGGGAGGAGCTTGTATTTATTTCTGGCTGTTGCCTGAGGGATGGATCCCTGGATCGCCTGGCTCTGATAGCCCATGAGGATTTATTTAGGAGTCCCACAGGACTATAGCAACCAAAGAAACTCCAGACATGCCCAGGAGCATATGTGACTGTTCTGAGCCATGAGAAAGGAGGAAGTCTTGCATTTGTGACAACGTGGATGTTGTCGCATAGTGCTTAGTGAAGTAAGTCAACCAGTGATCAACAAACATGATACTATCTCACTTACAAGTGAAATCTAAAAAAAACACAAATTCATAGAAACAGTAGGATAATGGTAATAAGAACCTGGGCTGTGAGAAAAATGGGGAAAGAAAAGAAGTGAAAGTGTTAGTCGCTCAGTCGTGTCCGACTCTTTGCGACCCCATGGACTGTAGCCCGCCAGCCTCCTCTGTCCATGGGATTCTCCAGGCAGGAATAATGGAGTGGGTTGCCGTGAAAATGGGGAGGCATTGGTCAAAGAGCAAATAAAAACTTCCACTTTCTAAGTCAGTTCTGGGCTTTTAATATACAGCATGGTATTATAGTTAATGCTGTAATAGATACCTGTAAGTTGCTAAGAGAGTAGATCTTTGTACCATGAAAAAGAAGTGGTAATTAGTGATGTGATGTAGGTGTTCGCAAATGCTGTGGTGGTGATCATTTAGCAATATGTAAGTGGATTGAACCATATGTTGTACAACTTAAACTTATGCAATGTTATATGTCAGTTATACCTTAATACAGCTGGGAAAAGCTAAACAAACAGAAAAAGAACAGTCTTGTCTTTACACAAAGGCTTTTTGCTTTCTACACTGATCTAAGGAACTTGGGTAAGTTGAAGTGGAGAACAGAGAGGGCAGTGTTTTTATGCCAATTCAGGCATCTGAGTGTAAGAGGATGAGTTCCTGGTTCAGGGAGATGGCAGGAGGAATGGGAGGCACAGCAGGAGGCGAGGAATCTCAGAGAAATTTCAAAGGGAAAGACTAGGATTTGATAGTATCTTGGACTCTAATGGAAATTAGAAGAAAAATTTGTGTCTCCTGATTCCAGATTAAATAAGATAAAGAATGTAAGGTAGCTATCATAGTTCTAAGCATTTGATAAGTGCCTGTTAAATGTTGAAGTTCTACTTCCTACCTCAATGACTGTTCCACTTACCTTCATTTCAAGGGTCTCAGATACGGCGCTGTAGACCCTGGCCGTTCAGGAACTCCTAGTCTTGCGCACTTGACCTCCATACCCCATTCTCTAAAGGAAACTAATACTGTGTCACGGCCCATCAGAGTTCCTCTGCGGATGAAGTTAATTGTGCAAATTTACAACAGTAGTAGTGACTGCTATTTCTATGAAGCAATTACTATGTATCAAACACAGTACAGGCTTTATATCTCTCACACTTAAAACTTCTGAAGTAGATTTTATTATTATCATTCACAGGCAAGGAAACCAAGGCACAAAGAGATGAATTTATGTGTCCAAGATCATACATAGTACTATAAGTGGAAAGGATGGGTTGTCACCCTAAATCATTTTGTCTCCAAATGTACGCTTTTTTTAAGGTTTATTTTTTTAAGTTATGAAAGTATGATAACACATTTACAGGAGACTTGGAAAATACAGAACAAGGTTATCTGTAGTTCCACTATATATTACAATTTTTTAAGTAGATAAACTATGATTTCTAGTTGGAGTTTCAATATCAAACTCTCAAAAGCTAATAAAATGATTATACAGAAAAATAGAAGAATGTAGTAGACCTGTAAAGCACTGTGAATCAGTTCAACATAATTAAGATTTATGTAATTTTCACACAACAGTAGGATATAAATTCTATACAAGTTCCCATAGACTGTAAACTGGGAGATACTGGAACATATTCAGGCACATAAAACAAGGTGCAAGAATTTGATGGCCTAAAGGTATTGAAGTCACACAGACTCTGTTCTTTTATCACTGTGGAATGATGTTAAAAGGCAATATCAAAAGATATTTGAAAATGACCCACATATTTTCTAGTGTAATATGACATTTGCCAAGAGATATCCTCTTCATAATCTCAGTTTATAGTGTTCCCCAATAAATTAGACCTATATTCTTATCTCACCTTTAATCTGCCTTACTAAACATATAAGTTTGTTCATTTTTGAACAAATTTCATTCATTTCAATTTCATTCACTTGATCATTAAACGGAATAACCAAATTCCATTCTAATTCTATTTCATCCCCTTCCTATTTCTATAATGCTGGCTAAGTTATTTTACTTCTCTCACATATACAATGTCAGTGATAAATTTTTCATGGGATATTTTAAGATAACTATGTTACTTTGGGAAACTTAACACCTCTCAGTCTCACAAGGCTTAGGATAATGTGTAAATAATAATAGCTACCTCTCAAACTTATTTTAAGGATTAAATAACGTGTGTGAGGCATATAGTAGGTATTCAATATGTGTAGTTCAACTGTGCTGGAATGTCTGCCTGTCTATTGATGGTAAGGCTATTTCCATCATGTCTGTGCTTGGGGAAAAAACATGGATAACAAATCCACATACTTGGTCATACACTCTATGGGAGATAGAGCTTTAAGGGAGAAAGGCTGAGAAGTCTCATTGTAGCCGCTTGCTGTCACAGTCCCAGGGTTTCCTTCAATACCCCTGAGAAGGCCATTTCCATGCACTGGAAATTAGTGATGGGATAAAGATTTTCTTGGCATGAATTCATTTGGGAGTATGTCAATTAATTTTTCATCCTAATTAGGACTTTTTTCTTCCTTGTATTTCATAGAGATTGATCTTTGTGGCCAGCAGAACTTGAAGGGACCTCGTGTAGAAGCATGTTTGTGCATGGGTGTGTGTGTGTGTGTGTGTGTGTGTGTGTGTGTGTGTGTGTGTGTGTGTGTGTGTGGTGGGGGCAGGGTATGACACAGATGGCATAGTACTGGTTAAAGGAAACAGATTTAACTTCTGGTGTTCGGCTGCACTACAGGGTCCAAAAATGTCTTGGCAAAGAGTATAGAAAGTTATGCATACAATTTTGACTCAGGAAATACTTAGGTCCAGATTTTCTGATTCTAAGAATGATTAAACACATAGTATATGAATGTGAATACTTTCAATAGGACTATACCAGTAATTTTGCTCAAGGGAGAATTTTCTGTAGTAACCTCTCTTAAACCAACGTAATCTTTTTGTGTGAATTTTTCTATACTGTATGTATGTATGTGTGTGTATGTATATATATATTCTAATACCTAAACTATTAATGGTTCCATGTTTGCTGGAGTGAACCAAACCTTAATTCCTAGAAGGTCTGCACCTTTAACAGTCCTGAATACAGTAGGCAGTTGTACTTTTCCACCAGCTTTCATTTTTATAGCTATGGAAATTTAATACATAAACCATGAAATCCATTGTGATATATAATTTAATGATGGTTTTCTTATAATAATTTTTCAAATCATCATAAAGTAAATATGAAATTTTTGGTATACAGTTCTATGAATTTTAATACATGTAATCACTGCCATAATCAAGATACAGAACAATTCTGTTACCCCCCAAACTCCCTTAAGTTAACCTTCAATAGTCACACCATCTCCCTCCTTCTAGTCTATAGCAACTATTTATTTATTCCCCATTGCTATAGTGTGGTCTTCTCAAAGATATTATATATCAATTCTTTCACTCAGCATAATGCCCTTGAGATACAGTCATTATTGTGTGTATAAAGTTTGAATTTTTAAATTGTTAAGTAGTATTACATTGAATGGATGTACCATAGTTTGCTTATTCATTCACCCACCCACTATTTGTATTTTTTCGGTTTGGATGATTATGAATAGAGCATTTATAAAATGTCACACCAAATTTTGTGTAAATATAAATTTTAATTTCTCTAGAGTATATATCAAAGAGTGGGATTTCTGGGTCATTTGATAAATGTTTATTTAACTTTATAAGAAACTGCCAAACTCTTTCCAGAAGGCTGGGACATTTTGCCTTCCAACCAACAACGTGTGAGAGATGTAATTGCTCTGTATTGTATCCTCACCAGTACTAGCTACTGTCAGTGGTGTTTGTTTGTTTTAGCTATTTTAATAGGTCTGTAGGTAGGCAGTGGTATCTCATTGAGTTTTGATTTGCTTTTCCTGATGGATAATGATGCTTTTCAGGTGACCATTTTCTAGTCATATGATTTTCTATGGTGAAGTAAGGAACTGTTCAAGTCACTTGCCCATTTTTAAGATTGAGTTTGGGGAGTTCTTTCTGTATCCTGGATTCAAGCCCTTTAGTTGGATATGTGATTTGCAAGCATTTTCTCTTAATTTGTGTATTGTTTTTCATCTTCTTAATAGTCTTTCAGAGAATAGAAGTTTTAAATTTTCGTAAAGCCTAATTTATCACATGGGCTTCCCAGGTGGCTCAGGTGAAGATCCCAGCTGCCAAGCACGAGACGTGGGTTCAGTCTCTGGGTCGGGAAGATCCCCTGGAATGGCAACCCCCTCCAGTATTCTTGCCTAGGAAATACCATGGACAGAGGATCCTGGCGGACCTTTGTCGGCAAAGTAATGCGTCTGCTTTTTAATGTGCTGTCTAGGTTTGTCATAACTTTCCTTCCAAGAAGCAAGCGTCTTTTACTTTCATGGCTGCAGTCACCATCTATAGTGATTTTGGAGCCCCCCCCCAAAATAAAGTCTGTCACTGTTTCCATTGTTTCCCCATCTATTTGCCATGAAGTGATGGGACAGGATGCCATGATCTTAGTTTTCTGAATGTTGAGTTTTAGGCCAGCTTTTTCACTCTCCTGTTTCACTTTCATCAAGAGGATCTTTAGTTCCTCTTCACTTTCTGTCATTAGGGTGGGATTATCTGCATAGCTGAGGTTATTGATATTTCTTCTGGCAATCTTGATTCCAGCTTGTGCTTCTTCCAGCCCAGCATTTCTCATGATATACTCTGTATGTAAGTTAAATAAGCAGGGTGACAATAAACAGCCTTGACATACTCCTTTCCCAATTTGGAACCAGTTCATTTTTCCAGTCTGGTTCTAACTGTTGCTTCTTGACCTGTATGCAGATTTCTCAGGAGGCAGGTAAGGTGGTCTGGTATTCCCATCTTTTTCAGAATTTTCTTCAATTTGTTGTGATCCTCACAGTCAAAGGCTTTGGCGTGATCAATAAAGCAGAAGTAGATATTTTTCTGGAACCCTCTTGCTTTTTTGATGATCCAGTGGATGCTGGCAATTTGGTCTCTGGTTCCTCTGCCTTTTCTAGATCCAGCTTGTACATCTGGAAGTTCTTGGTTCACATACTGTTGAAGCCTGGCTTGGATAACTTTGAACATTACTTTTTACTAGTGTGTGAGATGAGTGCAATTGTGTGGTTGTCTGAGCATTCTTTGGCATTGCCTTTCTTTGGGATTGGAATGAAAACTGACATTTTCCAGTCCTGTGGCCACTGCTGAGTTTTCCAAATTTGCTGGCATATGGAGTGCAGCACTTTCACAGCATCATCTTTTAGGGATTGAAATAGCTAAATTGGTATTCCATCCAGTTGCATGGGAGAATATGTTGGGGATTTCCAGAAATTGGGCCACTGCCCACGTTTTGGTGTTTATGGTTGGCCTTGGAACCGTCGTGGTGCCTGTGGGTATGTCATTTAGCTTGCTGATGTTTAACAATGGGTGTATACCGAGGCTCAAGGTCTGTGTGCATGCATGCTAAGTTGCTTCAGTCATGTTCAACTTGTTGTGACCTTATGAACTGTAGCCCACCAGGCTGCTCTGTCCATGGGATTCTCCAGGTGAGAATACTGGAATGAGTTGCCGTGTCTTTCTCCAGGAGATCTTCCCGACCCTGGAATCGCACCTACATCTCTTTTCTCTGCATTGGCAGGCAGGTTCTTTACCACTAGCACCACCTGGGAAGCCTGAGGCTCAAGGTCTAGTAGAAGTTAACTCATTTGCCATCTTGTCCCTATTTGGTCCTAATCAGTTTATGTCCTGTCCTAGGCCAATGTCATTCTTTTCTATGTTGGGCCTGGCCCCTTCCCTCCTATTTCATCACCACCATTTCTAACCTTTTAAATTTTATTCTTATTTTAATGAAGTTATTTTAACTTGAATCATTTTTCTTCTCATAACTTTCAAGACAAAAATTTGACTCATTTATATTTCTTGTCCGTGTAAAATTGTACAGATTATAGCTGTGTTATGGTGAATTTAAGCTGTTGTTGGTGAGCATGTACCACTTTTTCTTTTGAGTCAGTTTTCCCGTGTCAAATTTTATTGATCTAAATTTCTTCAGTTTAAGGCAAGAATAATTTTATTATGGGCACTTTAGCAACTGTCAGTCTTAAATATTTTACCCCCACCAAGATCAGATATACTAATACTTGATATTACTGTTGAGATGTGATTCCATGTTCAGTTTTTGAATCTAAAAGTTACTGCGGTGTTCATCTTAGCTTGTATCCTGTGAATGGCTTTAAAAATGTTGAATATTTCTACCAGTAACATCACTGCAGTATCAAAATATATATGGATTCAAAAAATCCTGCTTTATTATGAAAATGCATGGTATACTTTGATATATACTTTTAAAATAATTATATAAATGTGCTGATTTGATTTGGTATAATTTAAAACTATGTTTTCTTTACCTACATTTAATAGTTATTGATTAAAGTGATTACATCAACTTGAAAATGAAATATATTATTAATTTAGACCTAGAACCCAAGAATAAGTGTGATTTATAATTGGGAGGCTAAAGTTTTAACTGACTAAGACACTGCTATGAAAGTGAAAAGTGAAAATGGAGCCACTCAGTCCTACTCTTTGTGACCCCATGGGCTATACACTACATGAAATTCTCCAGGCCGGAATTCTGGAGTGGGTAGCCCTTCCCTTCTCCAGAGGATCTTCCCAACCCAGGGATTGAACCCAGGTCTCCCACATTGCAGGCATATTCTTTACCAGCTGAGCGACCAGGGAAGCCTGACACTGTTATGGGTGTGATTAGAAATGAGGCTAAGAGACAATTCTTCATCATAGGTCAGGATGTGGCAGTAATACTGGAACTATTATGTGTACATTAATACCTATGCATACTCTTTTAAGAAACAGCCCCTTTTAACTTTTCCACAAATAGATCTTTAAGTGTGAATTAGACCTTTTTATAATGCAAATCAGCAAGTCTCCACTTCTGTGCTTTGCATTTATTTATTATTTATTATATTATTTCATTTATTAAACCTATGCAAACATCCTTTTTTTAAAATTTAGTACTCTGTGTGTGTGTACTTAATAGGCATGCAGTAATAGGTTAAACCTGCCTTATCTGATATAGTAATCACAAACACATGGATTGAGATGTCAATACATATAAAATGTGTTTAGATTTTAAAGACTTAGTACTAAGAAGTGTAAAATATCTCAATAATTTTTACATTGATTACATGTAGAAATGGTAGTAATTTTAAAATATATTGAATTAAAATCCGTGAAGTTGTTCAGTCGTGTCTGACACTTTGCCATCCCCATGGACTGTATGTAGCCTTCCAGGCTCCTCCATCAATGGGATTTCCCAGGCAAGCATCCTGGAGTGGGTTGTAATTTCCTTCTCCAGGAGATCTTCCTGACCCAGGGATCAAATCTGGGTCTCCTGCATTGCAGGTAGACTCTTTACCATCTGAGCCACCAAGGAGTTTTAATTAAATCTACTTTAAAATTAATTTTATTTCTTTTTACCTTTGAAACATGTATCTGGGCTTCTCTGGTGGCTCAGTGGTAAAGAATTTGCCTGCCAATGCAGAAGATGTGGGTTTGACCCCTGATCCAGGAAGATCTCCTAGAGGAGGAAATGGCAACACACTCCCAAAACAATATTCTTGCCTGGGAGATCTCATGGAAAGAGGAGCCTTGCAGGCTACAATCCATGAGGTGACAAGGAGTTGGGCTTGACTTAGCAACTGAATAACAACAACAGCAATGTATATTTACTGGAAATTTTTAGATGTTTTATATGGCTGAAGTCTGTGGTTCACATTGTATTTCTGTTGGTCAACAACTACAGGGCAGGCACAGAAGAGTTACCAAAGATTTCATAGTCTAAAGGGGGAACAAACCAAAGAAAAAATTCCCTGACTGGCCAAGTGATAAAAAACATGGACTTTGATGTTTCACTGGACCTGAATTCAAGTCTCTTTTCTATAACTTAGTATGTGATTTAAATCAAGTGACTTAATCACTGGGTCTCAGTTTTCCTTACCTGTAAAATGACTTTTTACCATTTTCCTGATAGAGCTTTTCTGACCGTTTATTGAAATACAAGGGCTTCCCTTGTAGCTCAGTTGGTAAAGAATTTGCCTGCAATGTGGGAGACCCTGTTTGGATTCCTGGGTTGGGAAGAGTCCCTGGAGAAGGAAATGGCAACCCATTCCTGTATTCTTGCCTGGAGAATCCCATGGACAGAGGAGCCTCGCAGGCTATAGTCCATGGGATTCTAAGAGTCAGACACGACTTAGCGACTAAGTTATCACCATCGAAATAGTACTTGAGAAATACTCAGCAGAGTCACTGGAATATGGATAATGGTTAATAAGTAGCAGCTGTTATGATGATGGTGTTACTTATGTTGTTTTGATGAGAATTATGGCACTTAGCTGTAAGTATGTACACAGTGCTGTGAGGAGAGAGGTGAGGGCCACATGGATCAAATGGGTGGACCATGGAAAATGACTTCTAAACTACATTTTGAAAGATGGTTAAGAACCAACCGAGTAGAAAGAAGTAACAAGGGGGAAGTGTGAGTGGTAGTGGGAAAAATTATTACAAAAATGCATGGAGTCATGAGAAAGCTCACCTTCCCAGACCACAGTGAGACACTCTACATAAGCATAAGAAAAGTGATGAGGAAAATTGAAGCCTGCCACTGGAAAGCAGCTCCAAATACCTAGTTACGCTGCTAAAAGTGGTGTGTATATATGTGTGTGTGTGTGCACACACAGAGACATGCTTATATCAGACTTTCTAAATATCCAAATTTATCATATACTTCAACTCACACCCTGCCAACCTCCAAGACAAGGTAAAAAACATCATAAATTTGATTCATCAAGTAAGGGAGAACGTCTTTAAGAATAAAAAGCAAATAGACATTTTCTTAAAAGAAGATTAAAAGAATAAAAGAAACCTAAACATGATTGAGGATGTTATTTTGAAACTGGCTTTTGCACCATTTCCTGCAAACTAAATTGCATCTTGGTGTATTGATGCCAAAAAGCAAGCTGAACTGAAAATACAGATGCTCCCAATTTAAAATCACCCATTGGAAATAAAAGAAAAAGCAGACAAAATAATGAAAACACTTTAATGCTTATAGATAAGTACTATTTGGAGGATATTTTAATAAGCAAATGTTTATTTGAGTTGCTTAGAATATTCTCTTGGATTCTAGATACATAAATTTCTACCCACGTTCCCTAGTTGCCATAACAACTTGATGCATTTGTTCTCTTGTGTCATTTTTTATCACATCAATTTTTTTTAAACTTTGGTTGCTAGGATAACAGTATAGTTGTTAAATTTATTCTATTCACATTTTGTTCTACTGGAAACTGGTAATTTACTTTTATTTTTCTCTGAAGAAGCTCATATTATAGTAGTGTAATATGGAAAATAGTGGCCTAAATTCTAATACAAGTTAATAAGAAAATTCTAATTATGTGCATTAATTTATGCCCAGATTTTATTGCCTTTGTGACATGGAAGATGGGTAGTGATTTTCTCATTCTAATCTGAAGAAAGAACCCACCTTTCCTGCAGGGTGAGGGAAATAGACCGTTGAGAGTTGCAATTTATTTCCATGCATGACTTCATCCAGTCTTAGTTCCGGGAAACTGGTCGTTTCAAGAAATAGTCACATCAGAACTGCAATTGCTGACTCCCTTAGTAACTACCTTGCCTCACTAGAAAATGTGAGCTCATTTATTATGAAGAATGAACCCTGACTTAGTAGCAATCCCTAATATATGCTGTATTTTGTTTTAGTTGCTAAGTTATGTCTGACTCTTTTGCAGCCCCGTGGACTATAGCCCACCAGGCTCCACTGTTCATGGGATTTCCCAGGCAAAAATTCTGGAGTGGTTTGCCATTTCCTTCCCCAGGGGGTCTTCCTGACCCAGAGATCGAACCACCATCTCCTGCTTTGGCAGGCAGGTTCTTACCACTGAGCCACCAGGGAAGCCCAATCTGTGCAGACCCACCTCTAAAAAAAGATATCTTCTATCAAAAGTCTTATTGTCCTGAATTAGGTATTGAAGATATAGGACTTTACATATGTTTATTTCTATTTATTTAGCTAACACCCACAGCTTCCTCTATTTTTATTGCTGTATTTTTGCTTTTAATGATACTCTCATGAAAACAACTAATTACATCTCTTAATATTGATGATATTCTGGTCCCTTCAAACTCAATTTTTACAATTTGGACAGGCTGGGTTGGGAGGCATGCCAGAGTGTAAGGGCAAAAAGGCAAGTGACTAGGGTCAGAGACTTGGTTAGATTTTAATAATTGCTAGCTGTGTTACCCTGGGTAGTTTTCTGCTGATTCTTAGTTATCAGAAGTGCAAAACAGGAATGATAATAATTATCCCATAGATCTTTAGGAAAGGAATTCAGAGAGACTATATTCAAAAAGTGTTAGTTGCTCAGTCGTGTCTGACTGTTTGTGACCCTGTGGACTATAACCTGCCAGACTCCTCTGTCCATGGAATTCTCCAGGTAAGAATGCTGGAGAGGGTAGCCATTCTCTCCTCCAGGGAATCTTCCTGATGCAGGGATCAAACCCAGGTCTCCTGCATTGCAAGCAGATTCTTTACCATCTGAGCTACCACGGAAGCCTCAAAAGGCCTTTAGAATAATATGCACCACATCTAGATGCTCAAAACGTCTTTGTTGCCTCTTCTCCTATTCCCGTCTACTGAGGCTAGCGAGAATGAGAAGCAGAGACCAGTGGCATTCCAGTAATGTCGTGAGTATAGGAGCAGCCTCCTCTCTCAACCAGTAATCTAATTTTGAGAGGTAAAGGGAGCCTGGCGAATCTGAAGTTAATGTGGACGGGAATTGTTGTTCTTGATATCTCAGCCTGCTCAGTGCGGTAGATGAGGGGTATCATAGCAGGAGCCTCCAGGAAGCCATAGGATTTAGTGTTTTATGTTTTTGTAAGGGTGTTTGTGTTAGAACATGGACCCAACCACAGTCTGATGTTTTATGTAATAAGAGAAATCCTCCTTGCAAAAGGCTTTGTCATTGGTGAAAGTGGCTCAGTCATGTTTGACTCTGTGTGACTCCATGGACTGTAGCCCACCAGTCTCTCCTGTCCATGGAATTCTCCAGACAAGAATACTGGAGTGGATAGTTGTTCCCTTTTCCAGGGGATCTTTCCAACCCAGGGATCAAACTCATGTCTCCCGCATTGCAGGCAGATTCTTTACCATCTGAGCCACCAGGGAGGCTCATTGTCATTGGATCTGGAGTCAGTTTTTGGCTCTATTTTGAGACCTTGAAAAAGTCACCCAACTTCTTAAAACCTCAGTGTTCTATATAGATGTGACATTAATCAAAATATTAATTCAGTGCCTATAGATAACATGTACACTAGGGTTTCTTCCTTGGTGGCTCAGACAGTAAAGAATCTGCCTGCAATGCAGAAGACCCAGGTTCAATCCCTGGGTCTGAAAGATTGCCTGAAGAAGGGAATGGCTATATACTCTTGTATTCTTGCCTGGAGAAGTCCCACGATCAGAGTAGCCTGGTGGGCTATAGTCCAAAGGGTCGCAAAGAGTTGTACACACCTGAGCAACTAACACTTTCACCTCATTAGTGTCACAGGTAATAAATGTAACATACTTTGGACTTCCCTGGTGGCTCAAACGGTAAAGTGTCTGCCTACAATGCGGGAGACCTGGATTCGATCCCTGGGTCAGGAAGATCCCCTGGAGAAGGAAATGGCAATCCACTCCAGTACTACTGCCTGGAAAATTCCATGGACAGAGGAGCCTGGTAGGCTACAGTCCATGGGGTCGCAAAGAGTTGGACACGACTGAGCGACTTCACTCACTTTCAATAAATGTTTTTAATACTAGACTACTGTGGCTGATGGTGGTATTAATAATAATGACAATGTTGAATGGCAGTGTTGGGACTCTGGCTTACTTGCCTGGGAAGCAGTGCAGACTTCTATCCTTTCAAGAAAAAAAAAAAAAAAAAAAGAGGGATTTAAGAGAACAAATGAGTATTCGGAGCTGATTGCAGGCACACTGAATCTTGGACTTAAGACAATAAGGCAAATGCCTGCCATCTTCAGTCACTTGTGAATTGTTGTTGCTGTTGTTCAGTCGCTAAGTCATGTCAGACTCTGCAGCCCCAGGGTCTGCAGCACGCCAGGCCTCCCTGTCTCTCACTATCTCCTGCAGTTTGCCCATGTTCATTCATAGGTGAATGTGAAAATGATAATATTCTGCCAGGCTTGGTCCAGACTGACTCCAGAAATGAGAGTGCTGTGTCTCCAGATTGAAGAAACAAGTATCTTCTCTTGAGAGGGACTGAGGAGGCTGGAACTGACAAGTTACTATGAACTTATTCCTCTCAATGCCTAAAGCACTCTTGAGTAATAAGCCAGAGCATTCAGGGAGATGCATCGACTCTGTCAGCCACTAGGGTGTCATTTAGAATCTCTCTGCTGGAACAATGGAGACATATAAATTTCAACCCACATTCTCAGGTTGCCATGGTAACTTGATGCACTTGCTTTGAAGTATCTTTTGTGTCCCCCCTTTTTTCTTTCCTTTTAAAAATACATTTGTGCTTGTAAGTCAATCCTCTTCTCTCTCTGTCCTTTCCTCTCCTCTTTTTCTTTCTTTCTCTCTCTCTGTCTCACACACACACCCAGCGCCAGATAATTATGTTAGAAAAGGGATAGATTTCTAAAGCCTTTCCATTAAAAAAAAAAAAGAAGAACAAGCAGATTGTATATCTTAAATAAAACTTGTAGAGTAAGTGGTTCATGCCTCAAACAGCTAACTGGTTTAACATTTCCTTAGCAACTGCAGTGTAGTAGACTGAATAAACGGTATAATTCTCATTGCATTTTTTTTCCTCCACTTGTTTGCTTTAACATGTTTACATTGTGATGAGAAGTATGCCTCCAGTGTAAGGAACAACAGGAGACTTGGGCTTGCATTCAGACTCTAGTCATCTCTTTCCTGTGTGACCTTGGATAAGCTAATTGACCACCCTGAGCTGCAAGTGAAAATGGGTCGATGGTCCCTTGTAAGATATTTGGAAGAAATAAAGTGAGATCAGAGAGGTAGATTACCTAGAGTAGTTTCTGCTTCTACCATTGACAAATGCTTAGCTGTGTCCACCTCTTTGAGATCCCATGGTCTGTAGCCTGCTAGGCTCCTCTGTCCTTGGGATTTTTCCAGGGAAGAATACTCGAGTGGGTTGCCATTTCCTTCTCCAGAATAGGTCCTAGGACGTTATAAAGAAATGTTATTATTATTATTATTATTTTTTACCTCTAACCAACTGACAGAATATATTTGAAAAGCAAAATCTCTTCTGATCTCATTCATTAGATGAATACATATTTTCTTTTTTAACATACACATTTCCACGTCACAAAGATGAATTAAATACGACAATATGGGAGGCAAATAATAGTTTCCTTGCCTGGATGCTCACCATGTACATAGCTCACAATGGAAAAAGGCATTTCCCAGAAGTCTCCAAGGGAAGCTGACCTCTTGTTACATTCAGTTACAATCTTTTACCTAGGTCTTTACCTTGACCTAGCAAGGCGATTTAGGAACTGTTCTATCTACCGAAAAACAATAGTCACCACCACAAGGAAATTTCCCTTTCATGTAGGAGATGGCTGTGCTACAAGAACATCCTAAATATACAAATATATTTAATCAGAGGCTATAGGGAAGCAAGAAAATAACATTAGCGATGCAGGCAAAGGGCTTTTTGTCAATCTGTGGGTGCTGCTATTGTCATGCATTTGTGTGTGGTATTGACAGCAAAGAAATAACAAGGGGATAGAAGCAAAATTAAACTTTAACAGGAAAACTGCAGTTATATGACACGGCACCTGCTTTTTAAAAGTATTGGGTCTTTTAGAGAGTCACATAAAAGTAAAAGGAAAGCAATCACAAGGAAAATTCTTACAGAGATAATATTCAAATTATTATAATAATTTTTAAAATGTATTTGTAACAAGGAAAACAAGTATAAGAAGAGACAATTTCTCCTTTAGTGCTAGTTAGATAGAGGTGTTAAGTGAATAAAATGATTTAATAGTATTTGACAGATTTATCAATCAAATAATATTCCATTGAACAATTGAAGAATTATTTGACTATAATACAGAAAGAAGATAAACTTTGGAATATAATTAAACCAAATTAGAATCCTGTAGCTGAGTAGTTTGGGGCAAGTGATTCAATCCTGATAAGCCTCAGTTTCTGTATATGAGATAGGAAAAATGAATTCCAGTGTAAGTTCTGGTATGAAACTTTGTGTAAAAGTAGACGAATCCTTTTGCCAGTAAGGGTCTTTTTCTCTGATGGAGAAAAAAGGGAGGGAGTTAGTCTCCAGGTGGCAGTTACCATGAACATATACATACAGAACTAATATTCTAGGCTCTGTGTTCTATTGAGTGCTGACAATTTACTCCAGTGCTGCAGCTAAAGCCATTAACGGCTGTATTTTTAGGCTTCTTCTGAAGCCACAGTTTAGACTGGATCCAGAAATCAGATCCTGAAGGTAGCAAGAGAGGGCAGCTTGTAAGGATTTCAGGTCTTTGCCATGCACTACTGTATCTTCTGGGCTTTCCCAGTGGCTCAGCAGTAAAGAATCCACCTGCAATGCAGGAGACGCAGGAGATATGGGTTCAATCCCTGGGTCAGGAAGATCCCCTGGAGGAGGGCTTGGCAACCCATGCTAGTGTACTTGCCTGGAGAATCCCCATGGACAGAGGAGCCTGGTGGACTACAGTCACAGAGATGGACATGACTGAAGTGACTTAGCCGACATGCACTGTATCTTTTTTTTTCACTATTTTATATTGTTTATATATATATATATACATATTTTTTTTTTTTTGAGTTTCTGTTTGTCTTTTTTACAGTTTCTTTTGTTAACTTTCTCCCAGCTGTTTCACTCATTGTATTTAGCTTATGAAAAATTCTTAAACATATTTGTTATCAGTGTTTAAAAAATCTTTAGTTAGTTCTAATATTTTGACACATTTGGAACTTTTTGTGTTTATTTGGTTTTTGCCTCTTGGTTATAAGTCACGTGTTTCTTCTTCTTACATAACTAGTAAATTCTGATTGCACGCAGCATACTCTGCACTCTTCATTCTGACGGTTTGGATTTTGTTATCCTCCTTTAAATAATGTTAGATTTTAGTTCTGGCAGGCAGTTAATTTACTGACAAGTGGGCATGTTCCCTCCAAGGCTTTAAAAAAATTATTTATTTTTTACCACAGTGATTTTCCATTTAAACATTTTTTTTATTTTATACTGGACTATATTTGATTAATAATGTTCTATTAGTTTCAGGTGTACAGCAAGCTCTCCCTTTCTCTTTCTCTGTCTCTGCATGGGACTCATTTTAGTAAGTCAAAGACTTAAGGGAAAATGCATTCCATTGTACATTAGATGCTGACAAATACTATTTGATACCACTTATACAAGATACCTAGAATAGACAAATTCGTAGAGTCTAGAAAGTACGTTGTTGGATAACAGGACCTGGGGGATGGGGCACGAGAGGGGATGGGAGTTAGTGTTTAATGGGGACAGTTTAGGGAGGTGAAAAGCCTGGGATATGGATGCTGGTGAGAGCGGCACAGCAATGGGAAGGTACTTGGTGCCGCTGAACTGTGCAGTTAAATATGGGTAAAATAGTAATTTTTCCTTTAAGTGACTTTTACCACAACTTTTTAAAAAATTAGCATGAGGGGAAACCCTACACAAATTCTGGAGCACCTTCGAGATTTCTCCTTTAACAGCCCTGAATTTCAGCCCAGAGTGGCCTCTGCTCATTACTTGTCCTCTACTGTCTTCTCAGATTAGAGAGTAACTCCAAGAAGAAAGAGAAACTATGTGGCTCACCTCTAAGTTTCTGTTTGCCTCGGGTATCACAGTCCTGTGTTGTGTATTGTCCAGAATCTGAGATGTTGCTCATATATTTTGTCCAGTTTTACAGTTGTTTATGGCAATTAGTCTTATCCAGTACTAGGTATTACACTATGACTACAAACAGACATTTTTGTCATTGTAAAACTTGAAAAAGTCTGACTGCAATGCGGGTGTCAAAAAATGAGAAACATTTTTTTAAAAAATTTATTTCTTTTTTAGTTGAAGGACAGTTGCTTTACAGAATTTTGTTGTTTTCTGTCAAATATCAACATGAATCAGTCATAGGTATACATATATTTATCTGCTCCCTCTTGAACCTTCCTCCCATCTCCCTTCCCCTCCCAACCTAGAGGGGTTGTTTGACAGAAAAGAACAAAATTATGAATGAATACAGAGTTATATCTAGGATATACTGTAGAAGTGAAAAAAGCAAAGTGTCAAAGAATATCTATAATATGCTATTTTTCATGTAAAAAAGGAGAAATAAAAACATATGTATACGTTTCCTCATTTGTGTTATAGTCAAAATAGGAAGAATAAGTCAGATGTTAATGGTTTTACTTAAAAGACATAATTGGTGTTGGTCAAAGTATGATTATGCTGGAATAAAAACAGTAGAAGGAGAGTAACTCTGAGTTCTGAATTTTAGAAGCACATTAATATTTCACATAATAAAGAAAAACAAAATGTACTATAAACTAGCAAATGAGCCTAACTGTTACAGATGAGTGATATAAGCATCTTGGAGAGAAAGAAAAGAAATAACTTTAAAAGCCAGAACTTGACTGTTTTCACTAAAGGTTAATGGTACAATGATGAACCTTTAGTTCGGGTTTTTTTATTTTTTTAATTGTTTTTTTTACAAGGCTATGAGGTAGCAATTTCAAAGATGCTTTATGGGTTTTCCAAGATTTAATAAATAAGTATATTGTGTATATATACTTATCCACAGAGGAGGAAGATCAATAAGAGCTCTCTCTGTCTCTCTGAATGTACGCACATGCATCCATACATTTATAAGATTTCTCTTGCTATGTCTTCTAAGAGGGCGTAGAAGCAATGGTGCTCAGTAATAATGAGAACAACTAGGCCTCAAATTTTGGTTTCTAAATAGCAGCCTCTATCAAATAGAACCAGAGCTCCTTGGAGAATTGGTTGATTCCAAGGCTGAGACAAAGAAAAAAAAGGAGAAGGTGATGGAAAATCTTGCTCTATTGGGAAGTAAGAAAATGCTCAGAACTTAATGACGATATTTCAAAAGACACAAGGGACAATTTGAAGAGAATCCCACTGGCCAAATTTTGGACAGTTTGAACAACAAAGTAATTAAATACAGTAACAGATTATAATCCATACAATAAAATAAAAATCCATGCATTTATACTGGTAAAAAAGATATATATGAATGAATAAACAAATAAAGGAAAAGAAAACGCTCTTGTTTACTGGAAAATGCCAACTAATAAGTATAGAAGAAATGAAAGTTTTTAGGAAACCACCACTGGCAGCCCCCATAATAGTAACTGTTTCAAGCAAGAATCATCAAAATGAATGAATGAATGTGAGTGAAACACAGGACGTTTATCTAAGCTCAAAGTATCTTCTACAAGATTCTTAATTACACAGGGAAAGGTAACTTTACTGGGAAGAAACCTGGCAGAGCCATCTTAACCAAGTGATCAACAGTAACACTATGAGTCAGTCAGTGGGATAAACCGACCGCATGTGCCTCCGGATAAGTGGCATACTGAGAAGCACACGTTATCACTTCTGGGATAATTGTATGAAATATGTATAATCTGAGTTTATTCATAAGGAAGTATTAGCTAAACCGAAATTAAGAACATTTGAGAAAATGTCCAGTACTCTTCAAAATATCAAGGCCTTAATAGACAAAGAAAGACTGAATTGTTCCAGATTAAAGTAAAGATGCATCAAAAATAATGTCACAAATGATCCGGGATTGGATCTTGACAAAAAACTAACGACATTGACAGGATAAAAGTTGAATAAGGTCGGTGTATTAGATTGTAATATTGTTTCAATGACATTTTCTTGTTTTTTACAGTGTTAATAATTTGGAAGTGTGTGTGAGGGAAACAAGGTATTCTTTGTCCTATTTTTGCAACATTGTATCAGCCTGAAATGATTCTAAAATGTGTTTTAAATTAAGGAAAAATATGAGCAGTAGATAAATAAGGTCAATATGTCTGTGTGAGCTTTATTTTTAAAATATTTCTCCAATTGGATTCCTCTCCTTCCTTATCATATCTCTCCTCAACCCTTCTTTGACTTCTTATTTCCCATGAGAAAAATCTAAATTCTTTGGCTCCATGTGTAAAACCTTTCTAAACTCGTCTTTGCTTACTTTTTTCGATTTTCTTTTTTACAACTCCTTGCCTCACGGTTTGCGGCACTAGATTCTCCAGCTACCTCATCCTGTTTTATTGTCCTGTGTCTGGCATAGGACATGCCAGGATATGTCTGGCCTATGTCCTGTGTCTTGCTCATCTGGCAACTTATTTTTCCGTGGGATCCTTTGCTTGTTTCTAACACTTTAAATTGAAATTATCAGTTTATATAATTGACTCATCTACTTCACTCTGTTTCTTAAAGGTCTGGCATAGTAAACATTATATAAATGTTCATCAAACTGAACCTGTTTTGAATTTCCAGAACATTTTATCTGTATTTCTTTTTTGATATGCAGAGTCTTCTACCTGGTTTATAATGATTTTTGTATATATCTCATTTCCTTTCTTACATTATTTTTTTTGTTTATGAACCACCTCTTTGTGCTTTTCTCATAACATCTAGTTCAATACCTTGTATGTAATATACTTTAAAATATGTTTGTGTAATCAACAAAAAGATTGAGGACTTTTTTGTTTTTTTGAAAACTGAGTATTTAGTCTCTTGAGCTAGGTAGTACCTAGTTTTGTGTCTTCCTGGCCACCTTTTCAAGGAACTGTAAGGCTTTTATCTTCAGGGCAGTCACAGTGGAGTTCAGTGTTCTCCAGCAAAAGAAAATAACTTAGTTTAAATTCATCAGTTGTTTGCAGTGCTGAGGGAGAGTCTGTGAGGCGGCAGCGTGATGTTTCCTATGACCTGAAAGGGTATTCAGCCACACACTTCTGTAGATTGTGGTGCTTCTTATATCTGAAGAGGATAAAGGGAAGTAAAATTAGACGCCGTATATATACAAAGGCTAGAAAATATTAACTGGGATTGGGCTCTTCCAGAGCCCAAGTGTGATGTATCTCAGGCTAATCTGTGTGGTTCAGATGCATAGAGGATAAGACAGGACAGTGCTGCCCAGTGGCCTGGTGTCTCCAAACCAGTTTAACTTACTTTTTTGAGTCTGTAAGGCTTTGGGTCCTTGAAAGGACACAGATTTTGTGCATGATGCTCACCAGTATTAACACTGATTTTCGCAGAAAAAAATTTCAGGTTTGAGCAAAATAGTATAAATCAATAAATAAAATAAATAGACCAAGCAAATAGATCTACAAAACAGCTAAATATGATGAGTTTTTATTTACTGATTAAAAAAGAAGTTTACTATACAGTTCTTTTAAATGGAAAACCTTTCTGCTATATAAAAAGTTAAATCTGTTTAGAGTTGGTAAATATTTGTTGAGATACTGTATAATGCAGAATAAACCTGTGTAAACATTGTGTAATTAAATAATTCAGTAAATACCTATGTATATTTATTGTGTTCATGAAGGATATGGAGCTAGTCATATACTCATTGCTTTCAAGGGTATTAAAATATAGTTGAGTAGATAAGAGAAAACTATAAATAATGTTAAGTTTTCCTTTGGTTTATATTCTAAGTTGTTCTTAAAGCAAGCTGGGTAGACTAAGCATTATTAAAGATGTAAAGGGAAAGTATATATCCTGAAGCCGTCATGGTGTGAGTGTTCCATATAGCTGGATTAAGGGAGCACTGGCTTTCTGGAAGACAGCAGAATATGTCCTTAAGGAAATGGGTAGTGGCGTTGCCAGAAACGGGGTACTCAGGAGTGGAAGTGGGTTCTGACGAGAACATGATTCCATTTAGATTGAACAGATTTGGGGTATCAATGTGATTTTTAGAGAGAATACAGGCAAGCAATTGAAAATGTAGGAATAGAAGTTGGAAAAAAGGTCTTCTAGATTTGACTCATCTGGAAGTGAGTATTGAGGAAGAGTTAGATGAAAGGAATTTTGGAGTAACAGCTGAGCTCAGGGAGGCTAAAACGAGGAAGAGAAGATGAAAGGGAAGGAGCAATTAAAGATACAGAGTATCAGCTAGGAGAGAGATATGCTTCAAATATAGAGGTGACAGTTTCCAGAAGGAAGAAGTAGTTAATGGTATGATGCACCAGAGAAAGTGGAAGAAAGTGAGGTCCGGGAAGTCCTTGGTGAGTTTTGTGCATGCTAAGTTGCTTCAGTCATGTCCAAATCTTTGTGACCCTATGGGCTGTAGCCCAGCAGGCTCCTCTGTCCATGGGATTCTTTTTTTTTTTTTTTTTTTACTTTATCTTACTTTACAATACTGTATTGGTTTTGCCATACATTGACATGAATGTCCATGGGATTCTTCAGGCAAGAATACTGGAGTGGGTTACCACTTCCTTTGCCAGGGCAATCTTCCTGGTACAGGGATTGCGCCTGAGTCTCTTCCATCTCCTGCTTTGGTAGGCAGGCTCTTTACCACCAGCGCCACCAGGCAATTTACCAGTGCAGTGTTCACGGAAGGAATCGGAGATGGCAGGGGCACCCAGGCCAGTGCTCTCGCCTGGAGAATCCCACGGACAGAGGAGCCTGGTGGGCTGCGGTCCATGGGGTCGCTAAGAGTCGGACACGACTGAGCGACTTCACTTTCACTTTTCACTTTCATGACATGGAGAAGGCAGGGGCACCCCCTCCAGTGCTCTTGCCTGGAGAATCCCACGGACAAAGAAGCCTGGTGGGCTGCGGTCCACGGGGTCGCTAAGAGTTGAACACGACTTCACTTTCACTTTCACTTTTCACTTTCATGAAATGGAGAAGGAAATGGCAACCCACTCCAGTGCTCTTGCCTGGAGAATCCCAGGGACAGGGGAGCCTGGTGGGCTGCTGTCTATGGGGTCGCACAGAGTCAACAGGACTGAAGTGACTTAGCAGCAGCATTCATGGAAGAAATAGCATTCAGGCATTAAAACAGAAGCTACAAACTTGCTGTCCTTATGCAGACTTGTATCTAAGTCTGTATTTTGTTTGGTCTATTCCATGGTAGCACAACAAAACTTTAAATACATATGATTTTTGCCGATATTAAAAAATATAAAGATACTTCACATCCAAGTTCAGACTTCCAAGTTTTCTTGAAAGTTCTAACCATCTGGAAATGCTGGGTCTGGGTTTCCTCATTGCAACAAAAGTGCCTGAAAATAACTAGAGACTGCACGCATTAGACAGGTCATGAGCTCCCCATTTTGGCAGATCATCCATGACTTCCCAAATATTGCCTATACCTGGTTCATTTTACTTGTTTTAAGCACGTGAAATTATTTGCCATTTTGACATCTAGATCAGTGGTTTTCAGACTAGGTTGTGTTAAAGTCCCACAAGAAACAGATTGCAGGACCCTACACCTGTTGTTTCTGATTCAGCAGGTCTAGGGTGGATCTCGAGAATTTTTCTTTCTAACAAGTTTCCACGGAGAAGGCAATGGCACCCCACTCTGGTACTCTTACCTGGAGAATCCCATGGACGGAGGAGCCTGGTAGGTTGCAGACCATGGGGTCATGAAGAGTCAGAAACGACTGAGCGACTTCACTTTCACTTTTCACTTTTCACTTTCAGGCATTGGAGAAGGAAACGGCAACCCACTCCAGTGTTCTTGCCTGGAGAATCCCAGGAATGGAGGAGCCTGGTAGGCTGCCATCTATGGGGTCGCACAGAGTTGGACACGACTGAAGCGACTTAGCAGCAGCAGCAGCTGCAGCACGTTTCCAACTAATGCTATTGCTGCTGGTCTGGGGACCAGTTTGAAATGTTAAAGGGTGAATTGTAAGGAAGTAGTTCAGAAATTTAGTGCAGTGATTAGGTGCATAGACTTTATGTTCACACAGAACTCGGTTCATCTTTTCAATCCAGGAAATAAGGATGATAGAGCCTATTTCATAGACTTCTGTTTTTATTTATATGAGATAATGAATGTAAAATAGATATGAACATCCTCAAAGTGCCTAGCTTATTGTAACTTTTCATTAAATAACTCTATTGTATTGTTACTGTTATTGTTTAGTCACCAGTCGTGTCTGACTCTTTGCTTGCGTGGACTGTAGCACGCCAGCCTTCCCTGTCCTTCACAATCCCTCAGAGTTTGTTCAGACTCATGTCCATTGAATCGGTGATGCCATGCAACCATCTCATCCTCTGTCTTCCCCTCCTCCTTTCAGCCTTTCCTAGCATCAGGGTCTTTTCCAATTGTTGCTATTACTGCTGCTCTTATGTCTTTAAAGAATATTGACTCTGGGGAAGAGAAGGTCTGGGGTACATTACTCGTTTTGGAGCAAGAATGATCAGGTTCTTCTTCTTCTTCTTCTTTTTTTTTTTTTTAAGAATGAAGGAAGTATAGAAGTATGTGAGAAAATTTCTATTTCTGTAATAGCCAAGTTGATGGGAAATAGCCAGTGGAAGAAATAATGGCAGGAATAGAAAAAAAAAAAAACAAAAACAAAAAAAAAACACAGAAGCATAGAAATGCAGTCAAGGTATTGAGAATTAGGAAGTATATATGGGACACCAACTGGTATGAGTTAGGAGTATTGGAGAGTCATAGCATCCCACTCAGCTTTGGGACGCTTGACAGACGGGAAACCTTATGCAGTGGGTATCATTATCTCCATATTTTAGATGACAAACGTGAGATTCAGAAAATTTAAATATTGTTCCATTCCACACAGCTAGAGAATGGAGGTAAAAACTTATTTCTTCCTTGCTCTAAGACCCAAGCTCTTTCTCTCTGAGCATGATGACTTTCGTGGCTACATTTTTTGCTATCAGACACTCTTACTTCTCCTAATGACTTCTCCTTGGCCTGAGAATTATTTCAATGTCATATCCTCCAGGAAGCCTCCTTTGATTGCATAATCTGGTATAGATGATCCTCTTATACTTTACGTCTATTAGTATAATTAGCACATTGTATTATAAATTACATACTTATGTATCTATCTGTCCTGTTAGAGCTCCTTAGAGGCTGGACAGTATATCTGATTGTTTCTGAATTTCTAGGGGTTGGTAAATATTTGTTTAATAGGTAAAAAGAAAAATGAAAGATTAAGCTAGAGGAAACAATAGACGGATGTCTAGATAGATGGAGGAGCAAACAAACAGGGAAAGGGGCTCTGATCTGGCTCAGAGGGATGTCGAACTCGGCCACCTCAGGACACTCAGGTAGCCCCATGTCAGAAGCAGGCACTCCTTTTGTGCTCAGTCCGGGACGATGGATGTGCTGCCGTGATTGGTATGACGAGCACAGATGGCAATGGCCTCAGTACAGCCTCAATCAGCTTGATACCAGTTGGTCTCCTCAGATCCTTATTGTGGGCAGCTCTGATTTGAGCAGTTCGTGCCTCCAGGGAGGCGTGTGTTTCGTTTGTCAGTCTGCAGCATTCCAAGGGGAAGACCAAATGTTTAGGTCATTGACAACATCCCAAGAGTCAGGGGGTATAGCAGGGTTTATCAGGAAGCATCCGGAGAAGGGATTGGCAATCCACTCCAGTGTTCTTGCCTGAAAAACTACATGGACAGGGGAGCCTGGTGGGCTACAGTCCCCAAGGGGTCGCAAACAGTCGGACACAACTGAGCAACTAACACACAGACACGCATATCAGGAAGCATGTTGGCTGGAGTTTCATGAATGACCTTGAGTGCTGGCCTCTGAGTGGAGAGAACACATCTGTTTCCATTTCTGTGAAGCTGGAACTGAGGACCAACAGCATCAGCATCCTAGTTGACACCATTGGTTTCAGTTTAGCTAAACTGTTAGTGAAGCAAGCCCCAGTATTTGGTGACGCTTCCCTGAATTGAGGACCTCACTGAATCAGCAGCTTTGCTTCAGGGGATTTTGGGTGGAGGCTGCCTCTCTTTGCCAGGGGTAAATCAACCCGTTTCAACCACGGAGACCTGTATCTCAGAGGAGTCATTGAAATTGTAGGGCTACAAAGGTAGACAGTGGACCACAGCTTTCCAGGAGCTTCCAGCATAGCCTGTTGATTTGGGTGTCAGTTTAAGGGTACTGATTTGTGTGTTGGCTGATAATGGAGACTGAGTCAACTGTCCAAGTAAGACCATACTCTCTCTAGGACTCAGTCCACTAAGGTGCTGAGCCTCCTATGATGCTTGAGCCTAAGGAGATAGCTGTCTTTCCTTGACTGCTAGAGGAAGCTTGCCCGAATAGTTCCTCAGTTTTGTCAGAATTCATTATTCACTCCTGCTGGCTGAACTTTCTAATTTGTCCACTAATAGCACTTATCATCTATACAGTAACAACTTTGAACATTGAAAAGTAAAGCCACTCCATGCTAAATCTTCATGGCAAATAGTAGAGGAATTCAGGTATTGAAGAGGCACTGTAACCATATTAAAGACCTTGCCATATGAATATAAATTGGTCTCGGACCTTGAATGCCAGTGGAACAGAAAAAAAAACATGTTGGAGAGATAGCATACCAAGTGCCATCAGTCAGTGAGGTCGATTCAGTTGCAGTTAGTGTTTGGAATCGGCTTCCCAGGTGGCCCTGGGGGTAAAGTACCCACCTGCCAATGCAGGAGATGTGATAGATGCAGGTTCTATCCCTAGGTCAGGAAGATCCCTAGAGGAGGGCATAGCCACCCACTCCAGTATTCTTGCCTGGAGAATTCCATGGGCAGAAGAGCCTAGTGGGCTACAGTCCATTGAGTCATAGAGAGTCAGACACGACCGAAGCAACTTAGCGTGTACACACGCACAATGTTTGAAATAGCTGAGGCTATAGGATCGACAGCTTAAGCCACTTAGCCATTATCCACTGTAAGCCTCCGGCTCCCATTAGCCTTTTTTGGTGTCCACACTTGGCTGTTATTTTAAGATACTGCATCTTGTGCTACCCCTGCAGGCTTTTAAGTCCTCGAGGCTGTGATTTCACCTTTTTCTCCTGAGATTCTGTTGTTTCTGCTGGACTATCTGAGAAAAAATAGAAGAAAAAAAAAAGAATTGGGGAGTGATTTACAAGTTCCATTAGCATTTCCCTGCATTAACTCACCCTGATCGGGTGAATCCCCTCTGGACTTTATGAAATTTGCAGTGAAATGTTAACACCCGTTGTATCTTCAGCAGTGAAAGCCCATAAATGATACGTTGACTCAGCCCAAAGGGCTGCATACACAGGGTCATTTAGCTTTTCTTCCCCATGCTGAACTCAGTCAGCTGAATCCTGGTGCCCCTGTCTCCGTCCCAGCAGATTGTGATTTGGTTGCCTGTGGGACAGAATTGTAAAGTTTTAAGTCCTTACCCTCCTCAGAGTTCTTAGCATATTTGAACAAGTATACATGACTAGCACATATGCAGATGATCATTATTCCCTCTTGAGAGCAGAGAAACGTTGTTGTTTAGTCGCTAAGTCCTGTCAGACTTGTTTGCAGCTCCATGGAGCACAGCCCACCAGGCTTCTCTGTCCATGAGGTTTTCCAGGCAAGAATACTGGAGTGGGTTCCCATTTCCTTCTCAAGGCGATCTTCCTAACCCAGGGATCAAACCCACATCTCCTGCCTTCGCAGGTGGGTTCTTTACCGCTGAGCCATCTAGGAAGCCCTTGGACAGGTGTACATGACTATTATTTCCTCTTGGGAGCAAGGAAATTTTTAACTCCACTCATAATCTTTTTTCCTCTCAAAGTATCTGAGGTGAAAGTAAAAGGGACGGAGAGTGAGAGCAGCTCTGTAGCAATAAGCAAGGTGCATTTACTCTTGATTATGGCTGGTGTGGAGGTGGTTTGCAGCTCAGTGAAATGAATCCCATGATCCACCCAAAGTCTTATATTAGCAGCAATGCCATCAATACTGCCAGTCTACAGACCAGCGGATTAAACACTTGCTGCTCTGGGGACATAAAGGTGCAGGGGTGAAGAAGCCACTTGCCAGTGCAGGAGATGTGGGTTCGATCCCTGGATCAGGAAGATCCCCTGGAGAAAGGGATGTCAATCCACTCCAGTATTCTTGCCTGGAAAATTCCACAGATGGAGCAGCCTCCTGTGCTACAGTCTACGAGGTCGTAAAGAGTCAGATGCAAATGAGCACACACCCACCCACCCACACAAACTGTACAAAGCTGCATCACCATATAGAGGCTCTCAGTAAGAGCCTGGTAGGACCACCTGGAGTTAAGCTGCTGAATGAGTCTGTGGTCACCATTGCTGCCTGGACTCATCGTCATGCCAAACATGGTAGCCGAGTCACCATCCCAGGCTGAGAACAAAGTCAAAGACTCTGTTTCTGAGTTTAGAGGCTCCCTGGGTATCCTCAAGAGGTTGAGCTTGACATTCCTCTTAGCCAGATCAGACCCCTTATTCCTTGTTTGTTCCTCCATCTAAACATCCATCTAGTCATCTAATTTAATCTTTTATTTTTAATTTATTAAACAAATCTTTATTTGTTGTTCATTCAAGTGGTGTTCAACTCTTTGTGACCTCATGGACTGCAGCATACCAGGCTTCCCCGTCCTTCACTGTCTGCTAGAATTTGCTCAAACTCATGTCCATTGAGTCGGTGATGCCATCCAAACATCTCATCCTTTGTCGCCCCCTTTTCCTCCTGCCCTCAATGACTGACCCCTGAAAATTGAAAAATAATAAGATATACTGCCAGTCCTCCAAGGAGCTCCAACAGGACAGACAGTTATATAAACATGTGATAGATATCAAAAATGGGGACAGAGAAGAGGAGCATCTACAGCCACACTGCAATCGTGAGTTCTGCTCACCATTGTTTCAATTTTCTCTTCTTTAATAATTAGTCTAGGTACATTTCTCCATAACTGATTCTGAAAGGGGTCATCAGTTTCTGCTCACCCACTTGGAAAAGTGAGTCACAGTCAGGACACAGTTTGGGGAGTGTCTTTGAGTTTATTTCCCAGTACTCAGCCTGCAATCACTTTGTAAACTCTTCCTCATTAACAGGCATTAAAGCGGAAGACCATCATTATGCTGTTAAATGGACAATTTGCTCAATATGTTTGCTACCAATTTCCAGAGATGGCCCAGAAGTCCTCCTTATCACCCTGCAAGTCTCTGATTCTTTCTCTTCCAGAAAACCATGAATCTCAGCATTCTATCCTGGCCATCACAGTTATCGAAAACTGTGAAGGGTCTAATATTTTATCCAGCGTGCAAGCCAAGAACCCTGTTACAGTTTCATGGACACTCTCAGAAGATCCCCAGGGCAAAGACAAAGGACTTTTTTGCCACCAGAGCAGTAGTCAGACAGTATTTTCTTGAATGGGTTCCTTAAGCCCCCATTCCTACAGGGCAATGCAAAGACGGCCAAGCAACACATTTGAACAGAATGGAGACCGAATCACAGTTCAGGGAACACAGACATTTACACAGGTCAGTAAGGAAAACTATCCTTAGCTTTGGAAGTAGACTTTATTTCTACCACCCAGTCCTGTAGTGAGATAGACATCCTCGGGAAGACAATCTGAAGAAAAGACAGTCAGTGCTTCTGCTTGTTCTGAGGGTGCCGACAGGTACCATAGAGATTCCTGCAAGTGTGGAACTTACGGAAGCCGAGATCAACCCTTCTATCTTCACCTTCCCATTAGCCAGGTTCAGCTTTTACAGATCATCAATTTACACTTGAATAATCCAAATTCAACACTCCCTGGTAAAAAAAACTTTGAAGTTTATAAATTTTCCTTTGAGTAACTCTCCCATTTTTAGTGTTCTCTTTGGGAACAATATGAAAATGGATTAGACAGTGCAGTCATATCTTGAACTGATATAGAAAGTGAAAGTTGCTCAGTCACATGTCTGACTCTGCGACTCCATGGACTGTAGTCCATGGAATTCTCTTGGCCAGAATACTGGAGTGGGTAGCCTAGCCCTTCTCCAGTGGATCTCCCTGACCCAGGAATCGAACCGGGGTCTCCAAAGCAGTATCTTAATAATATTTACTCAGGTCTTAGACATTTTAATGAGTGTGTTAAAAGTTTGTAAAACACTAAATTCACATTGTAGAAAGCAAGAAGTATTGACATTTTAAGCTTTATTTTTAGCTTACAGTTTGCAGTGAACCAAAGGAAAATGCTTCATGTATTGAGCGAAATAAAAGACAATCAGTGTTTTGCAAACTGACAAAAAGACAAGTGTAAGTGTTAGAGCATTTTCTTTGTTTCTGTGTTTAACAGGCAAGATATGCCTTGTTGTCTGTAGAGTATAATCTAATTGCTGGCTTGGGCCTGATCAACATGTTGGTTTCTCCTGCTACTGAGCTGATATCAGCTGTCTACCATTTTGAGTAGTTGTGTATGCTCATTTGTAAAATGTTGTTTTCTGAGTTTTAATGTATATTCTTAAGTTGCTGGTGATCACCAACCGTTTTGTAAGCTACTGTTACCGAAAGGAGTGTGTGGATCCGGCTGCTCACTGCTCAAAAGCCAATAGACAGTCCAGGTTAGTGGAAATGAAAGTTTGCTTTATTTCAGATGCTGGCTGAATCTAGGGGAGGGGCAAGGGGAGGGTGGAGGACATCCCACCCCAACAAGCAGGGTGTGAGAGTTTTTATGGGTGAGGGGGGCTATGTGCAGAAACAGCATAGTCATCTCTAACAGTCATCTTCAAATTTGTCATCCGTGGTCTGACCCACATCATCTTGATTGTCTTAGGTACAGTTAAGCTTTCATTCCAGGGTCCATTGGTTTCCATTTCTTTGCAGTTCTCAGAATTGTGGCAGCTCATGTCCTGGGTACAGTCTGGTCATCACGAAGTTAACTTCACCTGGTGTTTCGGTATCTGTAAGACAGCTCATAGAATATGGCTGAGAATATTATCTATAGCCCTTGAGAAAGAACTAAAGGTCCTTGACTGAGCTTGATGACTGCTTTCCTGTTATGTAGTCTCCTCTGACTGTTTTCCTTTGTTTCAGCATTTCTCACGTCTCTGATTGCACACTCTTTAAAATTCTCCACAGACAGAAGGCAGGCAGACGACATGGTCGGGGGGCGGGGACCATATGGTCCCGCTCCATTTCACTGCTTTCCTTCTCCTTTTTCCTGCCTGGTTCACTCCTTCCAGAACAGCCCTCACACTCTCCCCTGGTGATGGTTTGCAGGTTGTATTGGGCTTTGGGGGCAATAGCTTCCTGTAAGCAGTCTGAAAACATTCCAGTCATTTTTGTGTGTGTGTGTGATTGTCATCTTGTATATTAATCCAAGACAAGGAATCAAAATCAGTCAGGAACAGGGTAATGTTAAAGAGGTCATAGTGTTTTATGTGATAGAACCAAGAGGAACTTGAGTCCAAGGAAAGTCAGTTTAAGTATTTTATTGATTGGCAATCTCACATTTAATTTATCTCTGATCAGTTGTCACAAGGTGGCCCTTATTTACTGTTGCCCAGTGATGTACAATAGGGCTTCCCCGATGTCTCAGTGGGTAAAAATCTGCCTGCAGTGAAGGAGCCGTAGGTTCAGTCCCTTGATCAGGAAGATCCCCTGAAGAAGGAAATGGCAACCCACTGCAGTATTCTTACCTGGGAAATCCCATGGACAGAGGAATCTGACGGGCTACCGTTCATGGGATTGCAAAGAGTCAGACATGACTGAGTGATTAAACAAAACAAATAATGTAAAGTCGGTTTCCATTCTTCTTTTTATTTATAAAGATGTGAATTTAATCACGAAGTATTTGAAATCATCATTTCGAATAGTCATCATTCAAATAATCATGAAAATAATAAAAATAAATTTCAAATATTATTATGAAGATGTGTTAAATATTCAAGGCACACATAAAATTCTTTGGGGATATAATTTCATAGGAATTGCATTTATTGAGACTTCTTGAAATATCCCTTCAATGATGATTTTCCTTGCCTTTCTTCTACAGCTTCTGTTAGCAAGCAAAGGCAGTTGTCATTATGGCTCCACATGTCAACAATTGACAGTCAAATATACAGTGATATGTTTATGATATTCATTGAGTGGTAAATGTCAATTAAGGAACAGTTTCTCTGTTGATTATTGTTTATAACCTGGAATAATTTTCTGGCACTGTCAATTGAATGAGCCTCCTAATGTTAACTTGGGCTTCGCATTGGACAGAGTTCTGAGCCTGTTCTGAGTATGAATTTTGATAATTGCTATGAGGAATTTAGTAAAATAAGAAAGATTGTATGGTGAATTGTTCTTCTCTTGTAATAAAATCATGGAACTTGAGCTAAATTTAAGTACTGGCCTGTTTATGGAATGTCTCTGTTAAGGACCATTGTTTCTGTTGAAAAATTATTTTGTTTAACATAAAAGGTGTTATTTGGGCTTCCCTGGAGAAGGCAATGGCACCCCACTCCAGTACTCTTGCCTGGAAAATCCCATGGACAGAGGAGCCTGTTAGGCTGTAGTCCATGGGGTCGCTAAGAGTGGGACACGACTGAGAGACTTCCCTTTCACTTTTCACTTTCCACTTTCATGCATTGGAGAAGGAAATGGCAGCCCACTCCAGTGTTCTTGCCTGGAGAATCTCAGGGATGGGGGAGCCTGGTGGGCTGCCATCTATGGGGTCGCACAGAGTCGCACACAACTGAAGTGACTTAGCGGCAGCAGCAGCAGTGGCTCAGCACTGAGAATACATAACTGCAGTGCAGAAGTCACTGGAAATGCAGCGTCCATCCCTGGGTTGGGAAGATCCCCTGGAGGAGGGCATGGCAACACACTTCAGTATTCTTGCCTGGAGAAGCCCATGGACAGAGGAGCCTGGTGGGCTACGGTCCTTGGGGTCACAAAGAGGCAGACATGACTGAAGAGGCTTAGCATGCATGTGCACGTGCAAAATGTATTATGTAAGCGGTTTCCGGTTGTTATAATATGCTAAATGTGCTTCCAGGAAAGGAAATCATCTAATTTAGCAGCGGAGCTATTTTTTTCCACAAGGGGAGAGGAAAGGTAGATGTCCACACTGGACTCATTAATACTTAGAAGACAAATTTTTAGACTTTCTGGCTATCTAAGAGGATGTTTGTATTTTTGCTTCCTGAAAATGAAGTCATCAGGCTTTGGTAGGATACAAATGTGCCAAGTTGTCCAACAGATAAATAAGTGCTGAGAAGTATATTAGGAAAACTTTTGTGTTTTTACTATGGGAAAACATATTGCTAGCCTAGCCTATGCTATTTAAATTCTAAAAACTTTAGTTTCTTTATCTTACAGGGTACTTAGAGATTTTAATGAAATCCTGATTATTAATGGGTTTAGTACTATCTGATAAATAATTTTCATTCTATTGCAATGAACTGCTAGTCTTATATTTCTTTTATTGAACTCTATTAGAAATAGTTCTTAGGGTTTACTTGGATTCATGCTTGTATTATAAAACAAAGAGTCTGAAATGTTTTCCCCCCCCGACCCCCCGCACTCCCCCCTCCAACCCCCGGAAGGCACTTGATGAAAAGAGGCTCCTCCTTGCAGATTTCTACTTTTTACTGCTTAAACTAAGTTCTGATTGATTCAAAATAATTATCAGTGAGAATTTCTTAACTATCTTAAGAAAAAAATATGTCTGACAAAAGAATAGTCGTGATTCTTATGTATATCTGCTAGATACAGATAACATGCAATTGAAAGTTGGGAAAATCACTTGGCCAATCTGTGCCTCAGTTTCCTAATCAAAACAGAAGGACTTAGACTAAATAATATATGGGTCCTTTCAAGTTACAATAACACTTCGATAGAATAAGGAAGTGTTAAATTTTAGAGAATCTCAACATTGCCCTTATTTTTTTAGACTAAAATGTAACTGTTAATGTACTATGTTGAAAATCCGTGCCCATCCTATTAAGAATAATTCTGTAATTCAGCTATGTTTCTCTGCTTTGTGTCCTTGCCCATATTTATAAGGAATTTCTTTTTCTTGATGCCACTGTGCCCATGGGAAAGAAGGTTTCTGATGGTTGTTTTCGGAAATGAGAACACGTTTCATACACATTACATGCTTTCTATTGTCCTTATTTTAAAAATGATGGTTTTCAGTTAATCTTCCTAGAAGGCTAAGGTGAAAATTACCACAGAAATAATAAGCTTTCTAGAATTTTAGCAGTAATACTAGATGCCAGAATAATTGGAACTATATCCAAGTTTTGAGTGAATATAAATTAGAAATCTAGCAATCTATTCAGTATTTTTTTTTAAAATAATGAAGCTTGAAACTTCTAATCCAATTCTGAGAATATAAAGAAAGAAATTCTGTGTTGTAAACAAAAATCAGGAAATTAACATGTGATACAGTATTAACTAAAGTGCAGATTTCATTCACATTTCACAGACTTTCATGCTAGTGTCCATTATTTGTTTTCATACCTTGTTCAAGATTGCAGGTTATATTCAGTTGCATTGAGCAATTTCAGCTGAATGCAACAAATTCTGCTGTTTTCTCTTTTCATTTTTATTCTGTAACAATATTTTCTAATTTTCCTCATTATAGCTTCTTGGATACACCCATCACTTTTAAATGGACATTTAATCTCCAAATACATGGAGTTTTTAAAGTATCATTGATATTAATATCTCATTTTGGTGTTAATTTCTCATTTAAATGCTTTCTTCTCTGCAATCACCCTCTGTATATTTTTTTCAGGCTTCTAACTTTATTGAAGCTTTCAATGGCTAAAGTCAAAGATCTCTCTTGGTAAATGTCACATTGCACTTGAAAACATTTTTTTGGGTTGTTTTCAAATATCTTTTGATATTGATTCCTAACATAATTCCACAGTGATAAGAGAACAGACAATGTTTTCATTACCTTTAGACAATGAAATTATTACACCTTGTTATATGTCCCTGGATATATTTCAACAACTTCTGATTTATAGTCTATGGAAACTTGAATAGAATTTGTATCCTGGTGATGTGCATACTCCTTTTCCTATTTGGAACCAGTCTGTTGTTCCATGTCCAGTTCTAACTGTTGCTTCGTGACCTGCTTATAGGTTTCTCAAGAAGCAGGTCAGGTGGTCTGGTATTCCCATCTCTTTCAGAATTTTCCACAGTTTATTGTGATCCACACAGTCAAAGGTTTTGGGATAGTCAATAAAGCAGAAATCGATGTTTTTCTGGAACTCTCTTGCTTTTTCGATGATCCAGTGGATGTTGGCAATTTGATCTCTGGTTCCTCTGCCTTTTCGAAAATTATATGCAGGTCATGAAGCAACAGTTAGAGCTGGACATGGAACAACAGACTGGTTCCAAATAGGAAAAGGAGTACGTCAAGGCTATATATTGTCACCCTGCTTATTTAACTTCTATGCAGAGTGCATCATGAGAAATGCTGGGCTGGAAGAAGCACAAGCTAGAATCAAGATTGCCTGGAGAAATATCAATAACCTCAGATGTGCAGATGATACCACCCTTATGGCAGAAAGTCAAGAGGAACTCAAAAGCCTCTTGATGAAAGTGAAAGTGAAGAGTGAAAAGTTGGCTTAAAGCTCAACATTCAGAAAATGAAGATCATGGCATCTGGTCCCATCACTTCATGGCAAATAGACGGGGAAACAGTCCTGGGTTTGATCCCTGGATCAGGAAGATCCCCTGGGAAAGGGAATGTCTACCCATTCCTGTATTCTTGCCTGGAAATTTCATGAGCAGGAGAGCCTGGTGGGTTACAGTCTATGAGGTCAAAAAGAGTCTGGACACGACTGAGCGACTAAGCACACACATGCACACATAGTGGAACTATATGTAACTTTGTTTTATATTTTCCAAGTCTCCTGTAAGTGTGTTATCATACTTTCATAATTTAAAAAAGAAAAAATAATAACGCAGAATCAGAGAATTCAAGTTTTGGTGGTAATCCAGGGCAGTGACTTTCCTCAGGTTTAAATCTTGTGTAATTATGCAGATGACATTACCCTGATGGCAGAAAGGGAAGAGCCTCTTGATGAAGGTGAAAGAGGAGAGTGACAAAGCTGGCTTAAAACTCAACATTCAAAACATTAAAATCATGGCATACAGCCCTATCATTTCATGGCAAATAGATGGGGAAACAATGGAAACAGTGACAGACTTTATTTTCTTGGGCTGCAAAATCACTACAGATGGTGACTGCAGCCATGAAATTAAAAGATGCTTGCTCCTTGGAAGAAAAGTGTAGTCTCTCAGTTGTGTCTGACTCTTTGTGACCCCCATGGACTGTAGCCTACCAGGTTCCTCCATCCATGGGATTTTCCAGGCAAGAGTACTGGAGTGGGTTGCTATTTCCTTCTCCAGGGACAAAACTAGACAGCATATTAAAAAGCAGAGACATTATTTGCCAACAAAGGTTCATATAGTCAAAGCTATGGTTTTTCCAGTAGTCATGTATGGATGTGAGAGTTGGACCATAAAGAGGACTGAATGCTGAAGAATTGATGCTTTTGAACTATAGTATTGGAGAAGACTCTTGAGAATCCCTTGGACTGTAAGGACATCAATCCTAAAGGAAATCAGTCCTGAGTATTCATTGGAAGGACTGATGCTGAAGCTGAAGCTTCAATATTTTGGCCACCTGATGCAAAGAGCCAACTCATTAGAAAAGACCTTGATGCTGAGAAAGATTGAAGGCAGGAGGAGAGGGGATGACAGAGGATGAGATGGTTGGATGGATGTAACCAACTCAATGGACGTAAATTTGAGCAAGTTCTGGGAGATTGTGAGAGACAGGGAACCCTGGCATGCTGCAGCCCATGGGATCCCAATGAGTTAGACATATTTGAGTGGCTGAACAACAACTACAAAATCTTACGTACTGCTGCTCTGCTAAAAGAGAATCTATCATCTACCAGAACATCTTCAGTTATATATCTATTATATATCTAGGATATTTACTTCCCAAAGTAATTCATTCCATCTTGGCAAGTTTAACTATTATGTGGTTATTCTTATTAAACTCACTATTGTTGTTTTTCAGTTGCTTAGTCATGTCTGATTCTTTGTGAGCCCATGGATTGCAACATGCCAGGGTTCTCTGCCCTTCACCATCTCCTGGAGTTTGTTCAAACTCATGTCCATTGAGTTGATGATGCCATCCAGCCATCTCATCCTCTGTCACCTCCTTTACCTCCTGCCCTTGTTTTTCCCAGCATCAGGGGCTTTTTCAGTGAATTGGCACTTTGCATCAGGTGGTCAAAGTATTGGAACTTAAGCTTCAGTGTCAGTCCTTCCAATGAATATTCAGGGTTGATTTCCTTTAGGACTGACTGGTTTGATATGATGTTCAAGCTATTTTAGCATCAATTGTATTTTCTATTTTCCAGTGCTAGTGTAAGTTAAGAGGCAAACTTTTTTAAGTATCCAGAAATAATGAGGGAGTTTTAAATTTTATTTAATGGAATAGTGTGGTTAAGTCTGGCTGATTTTGTGTACTAATTTAAAGCATGCAGTGCAATTAATCCTCATTTCCAAGTTGATGAAGATATTGTGCTTTGTCTTTGAACATTTTTTAGTGCCTCACAGTCAGTGTTCTGTCTTTTAAAGATTAATGAGTGGACTTCTGTACCAACATTTCAGGAGATCAGGGGTTTTTTCCTGTTGTTGTTGTTTGGTTGGTTGGTTGTTGTTGTTGTTGTTGTTTGTCACTAATTGTGACCAAAACTGCTTTTGGCTAGTCAGTCCACAAGACTACAGAAATGAGATTCTGATCATTTGATGTTTCTGTATTTAGGAGCCTGAGTTTTACATGTTTGGAAACAGTGAAGTGTACTCTACTTAGATAAAGAACACAGAGGTAAATACTTGGAATTTATGGTATTTACTGTCTGGCTCATGAGTTCAGAGATTTTAAAAGTACAATAGGTCACCATTGAAACTATAGTAAGATGGGACTTGGAGTTAGATGATCAAGGTTCACATCCTGGCTTATCCACTCAGTCATGCGTACCTACCATGCACTAGTTTACCAACCCAGTTCATTTCAGTTCAGTTCAGTTCAGTCGCTCAGTCATGTGCGACTCTTTGCGACCCCATGAATTGCAGCATGCCAGACCTCCCTGTCCATCACCAACTCCCGGAGTTCACTCAGACTCACATCTATCGAGTCCGTGATGCCATCCAGCCATCTCATCCTCTGTCGTCCCCTTCTCCTCCCGCCCCCAATCCCTCCTAGCATCAGAGTCTTTTCCAGTGAGTCAACTCTTCGCATGAAGTGGCCAAAGTACTGGAGTTTCATCTGTAGCATCATTCCCCCCAAAGAAATACCAGGGCTGATCTCCTTCAGAATGGACTGGTTGCATCTCCTTGCAGTCCAAGGGACTCTCACGAGTCTTCTCCCAACACCACAGTTCAAAAGCATCAATTCTTTGGCGCTCAGCTTTCTTCACAGTCCAACTCTCACATCTATACATGACCACTGGAAAAACCATATCCTTGACTAGATGGACCTTAGTTGGCAAAGTAATGTCTCTGCTTTTGAATATGCTATCTAGGCTGGTCATAACTTTTTTTCCAAGGAGTAAGCATCTTTTAATTTCATGGCTGCAGTCACCATCTGCAGTGATTTTGGAGCCCCAAAAAATAAAGCCTGACACTCTTTCCACTGTTTCCCCATCTATTTGCCATGAAGTGATGGGACCAGATGCCATGATCTTCGTTTTCTGAATGTTGAGCTTTAAGCCAACTTTTCCATTCTTTACTCTCCACTTTCACTTTCATCAAGGGGCATTTTAGTTCCTCTTCACTTTCTGCCATAAGGGTGGTGTCATCTGCATATCTGAGGTTACTGATATTTCTCCCAACAATCTTGATTCCAGCTTGTGCTTCTTCCAGCCCAGCGTTTCTCATGATATACTCTGCATGTAAGTTAAATAAGCAGGGTGACAATATACAGCCTTGATGTACTCCTTTTCCTGTTTGGAACCAGTCTGTTGTTCCATGTCCAGTTCTAACTGTTGCTTCCTGACCTGCATACAGGTTTCTCAGGAGGCAGGTCAGGTGGTCTGGTATTCCCATCTCTTTCAGAATTTTGCACAGTTTATTGTGATCCACACAGTCAAAGGTTTTGACATAGTCAATAAAGCAGAAATAGATGTTTTTCTGGAACTCTCTTGCTTTTTTGACGATCCAGTGGATGTTGGCAATTTGATCTCTGGTTCCTCTGCTGCCGAGGTCCAGCCCTGATGGATCCAGGGAATTCGAAGGTGGGGACAGCGTCGGCATCCTTGGAAATAACTTATTTAATTACAGATAGAGAGGGATTAGAAAATTAGCAGAGAAAAAGAGGCTGAATAACTTGTTTCACATGGAGTACTGATCACCACCTATGTAGGCCACAGGCATCTTCCCGTTCTCCCAAAGGAGAGGAGGCACTGAGGCCCCCCCTGTCCAATCTTAGAAGCCCAGGCAAAACTAATAGGCTTGGTGGGTACCCATGCACCAGATGGGAATTCAGCCAGAAAATAGTAGGAGAGAAAAAGGGGCTGAATAACTTGGTTTATGTGGGATACCAATAAAATTCCAAAACAAGGAATTTGCACCATCTACGTTGGGCCACCGGTGCCACTTGAACATCGGAAAGTGCCCCTCCTTGGGCTCCTTCTCGTGTGGGCTTGAAAACCGGGGCAGATAAGTAGACTTGGAGGGCACCCACGCTCCAGATGGGAATTCAGCCAGAAAAACGGGGAGCAGAAAAGAACGACATGAGGGAATCAGTCTTTCTGGAAACTGATCCGATTTCTTTATTTTTGAGTTTGCTTATATACCTTTTGTTACATATAGGGATGAATACAGAATTACGCGGGGGCCAGCAGTCCTGACCTATATAAAAATCAGGTGCTTCACATAAAAAGGTCTTAGGGATTTTACATCATCTGGCCATGAGACCTGCTGACATTTTATGATCCTTTCTTTCTGATAACCAAAAGACTTATTTTTCAAGGGTGTTTTTTCTTAAACCAGGCACCACCCTCCAAATAAAGTTGCATTCCTATAGGGTGAGGGTATAATGAGTTACAATCAAGGAAGGAATTTATTTAACCCAAGGTTAACATGATTAATCTTAAAGGTTAATACTTATTTCTCCTGTAAGCTTAAAGGTTAATGCTTATTTCTCCTATATGCTAGTTATATTCATTATAAGGGCAGGAAATATGGAGATTTAGCAGCAAACATCAGCCCAACAAATGAAAATCCTTTCACCAATGCTCCCCTTAAGATCTATTTAGTCTTAAGATAGTGATAAAGTTACATTTTTACGTAGCAAGGACGCAGTGATTTATAACAAAGTGCAGTGATCTATTACAAAAGAGAAAATTCATTAACTCAAAAAGTCTAGTATTGCTAACCTTAAAAACTACTATATTTCCTTTTCTATATTCCAAATACATTGATTAATATATTCCTAGGTGCCTAAGGATATGGAGGCCTGGTGGCAATCATTGACTCAACAATGAGAAAAGCCCTATGCTAATTAAGACTCTCAAAATACTCCAAAACTCTCTGTGCTGTTTATAGTTAAGAGGTAGTAAACAATAATGTGGCAGGAGTATGGATAATCCTGTCACACAAGCTAGTCTGTCAGCAGAGAGGTTTGACCTGAGACACATTTGTCCCACTCAGGGCAGGGAATTAGCAGTAATTATTGACACAACAAATGAAAAAACCCTTCACCAATATAATTCCTAACCAACCCATTATACTAATAATTTCTAACTCCCCAAAAGAATTTGCCTTTAGTAAGTCTAAAACATCTTGTGCCTCTCAGGTTGGGAGGCTGTAAACAATCACATGTGGCCAGACGAACCTATACAGGCAGGCTAGATAACCTTCAGAGGAGTCCGTAAGCTGAAACACTCTTGTCACACCCGGGAATTTTTATTGCCTTGGAGCTGCACGTTTACTTCTTCTCCGAGAGAAATGGTTATGGGGGAGAGCCCCCGTAAAGTCAGAGGTGTAGGTGAGAGCATAAAACAGACTCTGGTTTTGGGGTAGATGCTTGGGAACAGGGGGTTTCCTGAGGCTTGATCATGCCTTTGCATATGCCAAGCCTCCTTCCTCATGATCTTTGCCATGGGCAGAGTTCCTCACACTGGTCCCCAGCACTCTGCCTTTCCTAAAGCCAGCTTGAACATCTGGAAGTTCATGGTTCACGTATTGCTGAAGCCTGGCTTGGAGAATTTTGAGCATTCCTTTACTAGTGTGTGAGATGAGTGCAATTGTGCGGTACTTTGAGCATTCTTTGGCATTGCCTTTCTTTGGGATTGGAATGAAAACTGACCTTTTCCAGTCCTGTGGCCACTGCTGAGTTTTCCAAATTTGCTGGCATATGGAGTGCAGCACTTTCACAGCATCATCTTTCAGGATTTGAAATAGCTCCACTGGAATTCCATCACCTCCACTAGCTTTGTTGTAGTGATGCTTTCTAAGGCCCACTTGACTTCACATTCCAGGATGTCTGCCTCTGGGTGAGTGAATACAACATCGTGATTATCTTGGTCGTGAAGATCTTTTTTGTATAGATCTTCTGTGTATTCTTGCCACCTCTTCTTAATATCTTCTGCTTCTGTTAGGTCCATACCATTTTTGTCCTTTATCGAGCCCATCTTTGCGTGAAATGTTCCCTTGGTGTCTCTAATTTACCAACCCAGCACATCTCTAAATTTGGGCAAGCCAATTTTCTAAGCCTTAGGTCCATTACCTGCAAAATTAAACTTAATTCACTGGTTGTAAATACTTAATGGTAATAGGTACATGAGTGTGTCTAGTCACAGCCTGCTTAATAAAATGTTAACGCTGAATCTGAAAACTGTATTATATATATTTATACTGTGGTTAGTATAAATCACTTTTAGAAATCAAGGTATATTAAAAGCAACAGATTGCAATTTTATGTTGGCTCCTGACTATAAGTATTTTTTAAAAAATAATTTTTTTTTACAATAGGATCATTGTATTCATTCATTCAAAAAATCTACATTTAGAATCTGCTGTGTGTTGGGCGCTATTCTAAATACTGATGATGCACTCATGGACAACACAGACAAACTTTTTGTTCTTAGGAATAAATTTCAAATAATAAAAGTAAAGAATGTAATTTCAGACTGTGGTAATTTCTAAGAAGGAAATAAGTAGGATAATTTAATGGAAACTGATGGAAGGGAATCTAATTTAAGGAATTTAGGTGAAGAAGGCTTTACTGGAGTGGTAGATCTAAGCAAATACCTGGATGAGGAGAAGGAGCCAGCCATGTGAAGATCCAGGGGAAAGGGGTTTCTGACAAGGGAACAACAAATTCAAGGCCCTGAGGAAGAATGAGAGTGAAATGCATATTTGAGGAAGAGATAGCAGGCCAGTGTAATGGAGTGTAGGGAGTGGAGTGTGGAAGGGCATTTAGCAGTCACACTGAGGTTATTTATATTAATTGGAAAGCAAAATTGCATTTCAAATCACGTACCTTTTTTGATTTGTGGCCTGTGCACAACTGTTTGAATTTCTGTATTCTGTTCAACTTATAACATTAGATATTATGGGAAAAATTGTCTCATAAGGAATATACATGATATTCAACAAATTTTATATAAGCTGATTTATTAGGCGAACAATTTTTATAGGATTACTTCATGATTTATAGTTTACTATACATAAGTATCTAAATTCCAAAGGTGTTTTGGATTTTGGTGACTATTGTGAAGGGGGTTACATGGTTATCAATGAGCTACCTTCCAATTCATTTATTTAAGCAAAAATGATGTATAGTTCTGGCCTATACAATGAAAAAACATTAGAAAGTAGGTGAAAATGTGAACATTTCTTGATTTCTGATTCACTCAAAATTTTTCTTATTTAGCTTTTATGTTTCTCTTACCAAAAAAAATCACACACATTTTACATATGTAGAATACATAGACTCCTGCCTCCTGTGACTCAATTTCAGGATCCAGTACTATCCAGATATTTCTTCATCATGGGAATTCTTTGGAAAACAATCCTTTTCCAGTTGATTCTAATTTCCTGTTTGCCTCTGGAGATTTTGGAAATGAGGGCAGGCATGCTGCCATGACCCGCCTGTAGTCTATTTATTTTGCTAAGTTAACAAGATTTGCAGATGTCATTTGTGTGCCTGCTGTCCTGGGCAAATGGGGGAAAGAGAGGGTGGGATGAGAGTTTACAGGGGTAGATTTTTTTTCAGTTATTTTTCTTAGAGATTATCTTCCTTTTGGGGAGTTCATTCCTTCCAGGTTGCTCCCAAAGACCTTATAAGCTATGTAAGCCTTAGTATAGCAGCCCTGAGACATACTTGTCTTTCTAGGAGGATTGTGAGTTGTTTGTAATTAGTCAACATGGAGTCCAGGCTACCTTTGTCTTGTTGTTGTTGTACAGTCACTGAGTTGTCTGACTCTGCAACCCCATGGACTATAGCACACCAGACTCCTCTGTCCTTCACTATCTCTTGGAGTTTGCTCAGGTTCATGTCCACAGAGCTGGTGGTGCTAGCTGACCATCTCATTCCCTGAGAGATGGATCCCTGAGAGATCCCCCTTCTTCTTTTGCCTTCAGTCTTTCCCAGCATCAATGTCTTTTCCAGTGAGTCGGCTCTTTGCATCAGGTGACCAAAGTATTGGAGCTTTAGCTTCAGTCCTTCCGATGAATATTCAGGGTTGATTTCTTTTAAGGTTGACTGATTTGATCTCCTTGCAGTCCAAGGAACTCTCAAGAGTCTTCTCTAGCACTGTGATTTGAAAGCATCTATTCTTCAGCATTCAGCCTTCTTTATGGTCCAACTCTCACATCCCATTCATGACTACTGGAAAAACCATAGCTTTGGCTAGATGGACCTTTGTCAAGCAAACCTTTGACTAGAGATGGACTTTTGGCTCTGTCTGTGCCATACTCTAAAGTTGGATCCTGAGAGGCAGAAACTGCCTCAAGATTTGAGATACGATAAACTAAAAAGCACAAAGACTTTGTACTTCAGGTTGGAGTCATGTAGGTGCTGTGTCATTTAGGGAAAATTGTGTAATCTCAGGGAGCTTCAGTTTCTTCATCTATGAAATGAGAATTGTATTTCCTTTCTTCCAGGTGCTCTGGCCATCAGAAATAATATGCATAATGTATCTGCCACAGTACTTCAGATAATAGCCACTTGATAAATTATTGCTATTAGTAATAAAATGCTTTTATTTATTACTGTTTTTCTATCACAAGGGCAATTGCCTAGTTTCAGCAGCATGCTGTGGCAGTTGCAGCTTTAGCAAGAAATTGCCCTTTTGCTTTATAAATGGATTTTTCTGAACCAAAATTCATGCATCAGACTGGATTTACCAAAAAATATATTTCTAGTTGCATATTCTTCAGCTACATGCACTAATCTAATTCTTCCTTAAATATATATGTATATTTATTTTATTATCTATTATATATTTTTATTTCATGTATGGATATATATATATGTGTATATTATATATATATGTATGTATATATATACTGTTCAGTTACTTCACTTGTGTTCGACTCTTTGCAACCCCCTGGACTGCCAGGCTCCTCTGTCCATGGTATTTTCCAGACAAGAATACTGAACTGATTTGCCATGTTCTCCTCCAGGGGATCTTCCTGACCCAGGAATTGAATCTGTATCTCCTGCATTGCAGCCAGATTCTTTACCGCTGAGCCAGTAGGGAAGCCCATATATACACACACACATAAATATATGTAAATATATGCCCATTTAAGCCTATATATATACATATATGTATATGATTTAACTGGAGCTGTTATCATTGATCATTGTTTCACCCCTAAATATTTATTTTGTATCTCTTAAGTGCAGGTACCATGTCAGGTGCCAGAGATACACGTTATATCTATCCTCGGAGGGGTTAGGTTCTAGGAGAATAAATACAGAATATGTTTTACTATAAGGTATTTTTTCCCTGTTGGAAACAAACAAAATAAAAGTAATGCATTTACTTGGCTAAAGTATAGACTTAGTGCAGGTAATTTATAATAGTAATTTTCTGGTATCAGACTTCCAGTGGTAAGTTTTACTAAAAATCAATATGTTTCTGGCTTGCTAACCAGGAATCTTAACCTGAAAGAATATCAAGTAAAGCAGTTTGCAGACTATGACTTTATATCTTGCCAAACACTCCTTGTGAAATCATGGGACCAATTGAGCTGTGTATCAGTTAAAAAAAAAAGTGCTTCAAGTTGATGCCTTGTTAATTTTAAAACTAAAGGAATGTTTCCCTTGAGGTGGAGTAAATTATCTTCTATCATCTTTATATCTGAGGAAAATCAATGGAAGGCAGGTATACACAAAGTTGAAAACCGCACAGTAAGTAGAACTACACTTTAAAATGTTACCTGCTTAATTTTGTCTAAACATACAGACATTATCCAATTAATCACCTGCGGTAAGTGCAACCTAATGATTATAGAACATATATATTCTATATGCTTTTATAGCACATTTGTACTTTTTAAAGAACAAAAGTTCAAGCAGGTAGGAGAATTGGGAGACTGAAATGGATACATATATACCATTGACACTGTATGAAAGAGATAACTAATGAGAACATACTACATAGCAGAGGGCATGCTGCTGAATCTCACTGTGGTGGCCTGAATGGGAAGGAAGTCCCAAAGGGAGCGGATGTATGTATATGTATGGCTGGTTCATTTTGCTGCACAATAGAAACTAACACATTGTAAAGCAATTATACACCAATAAAAATTAATTTAGAAAGAAAAAAATGTGTGTGTGTATATATATATATATACTGCTCTCCCCCACCCCCCCAGCAGAGATTGCATGTTCAATTTGTGAAATGCCTGCTTTAAAGTACTTTAACGAAAACCCTCTGGATATGTGTTCATGTAAACTGATTGCAGAAAGATGAACAATATTATTGATTCACTTCCATTTAAATATAATAGAGTACAGAGAATTCTTCTTCCTCACAACTTCTAGCTAACTCCTGCGGGTCCTTCTTAACTCAGCTCAAAGGTTCTTCTCTAGAAAGTCTTTCTGACTCCTTCACTCTGGGTTAAATACTTGTACTTGTGGTTCTCAAACACCCAGAGTGCTTGCTGTACTGTACTTTAGTTGCTGAATCATTTGAGGGCAAGGATTCTGCTGGGTTGTGCTCACCCTGGTGTCCCCATATAAGTGCATACTGTGGGAATGGGGATATAGAAACATGCCTCAGGAGCTCATGGTCTAGTAGGTGATACAGACATTAATTTAAAAAAATCATATGGTGAGTCCTCAACAAACCTGTGTTGCAGGAATGACTTAGGAAGTTTATATGGTATGTCAGGAGCTATGCTGGATGAATTGCCTTTCTTTTCTGCAGGTCTTTATAGTTTACAAAGTGTTTTCATTTGTGATTCAGTTCAGTTCAGTTCAGTTCAGTCACTCAGTCATGTGCGACTCTTTGCGACCCCATGAATTGCAGCATGCCAGGCCTCCCTGTCCATCACCAACTCCCAGAGTTCACTCAGACTCACGTCCATTGAGTCCATGATGCCATCCAGGCATCTCATCCTCTGTCGTCCCCTTCTCCTCCTGCCCACAATCCCTCCCAGCATCAGAGTCTTTTCCAATGAGTCGACTCTTCACATGAGGTGGCCAAAGTACTGGAGTTTCAGCTTTAGCATCATTCCCCCAAAGAAATCCCAGGGCTGATCTCCTTCAGAATGGACTGGTTGCATCTCCTTGCAGTCCAAGGGACTCTCAAGAGTCTTCTCCAACACCACAGTTCAAAAGCATCAATTCTTCGGTGCTCAGCCTTCTTCACAGTCCAACTCTCACATCCATACATGACCACTGGAAAAATCATAGCCTTGACTAGACGGACCTTAGTCGGCAAAGTAATGTCTCTGCTTTTGAATATGCTATCTAGGTTGGCCATGACTTTTCTTCCAAGGAGTAAGCGTCTTTTAATTTCATGGCTGCAGTCACCATCTGCAGTGATTTTGGAGCCCCAAAAAGTAAAGTCTGACACCGTTTCCACTGTTTCCCCCTCTATTTCCCATGAAGTGATGGGACCAGATGCCATGATCTTCATTTTCTGAATGTTGAGCTTTAAGCCAACTTTTTCACTCTCCTCTTTCACTTTCATCAAGGGGCTTTTGAGTTCCTCTTCACTTTCTGCCATAAGGTGGTGTCATCTGCATATCTGAGGTGATTGATATTTCTCTTGGCAATCTTGATTCCAGCTTGTGTTTCTTCCAGTCCAGCATTTCTCATGATGTACTCTGCATATAAGTTAAATAAGCAGGATGACAATATACAGCTTTGACATACTCCTTTTCCTATTTGGAACCAGTCTGTTGTTCCATGTCCAGTTCTAACTGTTGCTTCCTGACCTGCATACAGGTTTCTCAAGAGGCAGATTCCCATCTCTCTCAGAATTTTCCACAGTTTATTGTGATCCTCACAGTCAAAGGCTTTGGCATAGTCAATAAAGCAGAAATAGATGTTTTTCTGGAACTCTCTTGCTTTTTCCATGATCCAGCAGATGTTGGCAATTTGATCTCTGGTTTCTCTGCCTTTTCTAAAACCAACTTGAACATCAGGAAGTTCACGGTTCACATATTGCTGAAGCCTGGCTTGGAGAATTTTAAGCACTACTTTACTAGCGTGTGAGATGCATACAATTGTGCGGTAGTTTGAGCATTCTTTTGCATTTCATTTCTTTGGAATTGGAATGAAAACTGACCTTTTCCAGTCCTGTGGCCACTGCTGAGTTTTCCAAATTTGCTGGCAAATTGAGTGTAACAGTTTCACAGCATCATCTTTCAGGATTTGAAATAGCTCAACTGGAATTCCTTCACCTCCACTAGCTTTGTTCACAGTGATGCTTTCTAATTCCTGCTTGACTTCACATTCCAGGATGTCTGGCTCTAAATGAGTGATCACACCATCATGATTATCCGGGTCGTGAAGATCTCTTTTGTACAGTTCTTCTGTGTATTCTTGCCACCTCTTCTGAATATCTTCTGCTTCTGTTAGGTCCATACCATTTCTGTCCTTTATCGAGCCTATCTTTCCATGAAATGTTCCCTTGTTATCTCTAATTTTCTTGAAGAGGTCTCTAGTCTTTCCCATTCTGTTCTTTTCCCCTATTTCTTTGCATTGATCACTGAAGAAGTCTTTCTTATCTCTCCTTGCTATTCTTTTGGAACTCTGCATTCAGATGCTTATATCTTTCTTTTCGCCTTTGCTTTTCACCTCTCTTCTTTTCACAGCTATTCGTAAGGCCTCCCCAGACAACCATTTTGCTTTTTTGCATATCTTTTCCATGGGGATGGTCTTGATCTCTGTCTCCTGTACAGTGTCACGGACCTCATTCCATTGTTCATCAGGCACTCTATCTATCAGATCTAGGCCCTTAAATCTATTTCTCACTTCTACTGTATAATCATCAGGGATTTGATTTAGGTCATACCTGAATGATCTAGTGGTTTTCCCTACTTTCTTCAATTTAAGTCTGAATTTGGTAATAAGGAGTTCATGATCTGAGCCACAGTCAGCTCCTGGTCTTGTTTTTGTTGACTGTATAGAGCTTCTTCATCTTTGGCTGCAAAGAATATAATCAATCTGATTTCAGTGTTGACCATCTGGTGATGTCCATGTGTAGAGTCTTCTCTTGTGTTGTTGGAAGAGAGTGTTTGCTATGACCAGTGCATTTTCTTGGCAAAACTCTATTAGTCTTTGCCCTGCTTCATTCCATATTCCAAGGCCAAATTTGCCTGTTACTCCAGGTGTTTCTTGAGTTCCTACTTTGCATTCCAGTCCCCTGTAATGAAAAGGACATCTATTTTGGGTGTTAGTTCTAAAAGGTCTTGTAGGTCTTCATAGAACCATTCAACTTCAGCTTCTTCAGCGTTACTGGTTGGGGGTATAGACTTGGATTACCATGATATTGAATGGTTTGCCTTGGAAATGAACAGAGATCATTCTGTCATTTATGAGATTGCATTTGTGATTAGCTAGGGTCAAAAGAATAGTCAGGCTTCCTGTGCCAGTTTGCCCATTTCTTAAGCTTTCTCTACTATATGTGAAGTGAAAGTCGCTCAGTCATGTCTGACTTTTTGCGGCACCATGGACTATAGCCTGCTGGGGCTCCTCTGTCCATGGAATTCTCCAGGCCAGAATACTGGAGTGAGTAGCTGTTCCCTTCTCTAGGGGATCTTCCCAATGCAGGGATCAAACCCAGCTCTCCCACATTGCTGGCGGATTCTCTACTGTCTGAGCCATTAGGGAAGAACTTTCTCTATTAAAAGAAAATGAAATATAGTTCGAAAGGTACCTTTCTTCCAAGGATATCTTGTAAAATATCTTTCTTCCTCAGCTACTCAATTTAATTTCTCTGTCTTTCTAATCTCCAACAGTCTCTGTTCTGATCATGACTTACAAAGCCTTGGACTTTCAGTAAGTTACTAGGTACCTGTCCTTGGGAAGTCATTTAAGCCTTCAAGCTGGACATACTCACCAGAGAAGGTCACAAGTGCTTTGCAAATTTAAAGTGCAATAGGAACATAAAGTCTGATTAGTTTGAAGGTGAATTGATAATCAGTATCAACTGCATATTAGATGGTTTGGTTATATCAGGGAAGCACTTTGATACTTGGAAATGCTCAAGGTCGTGACATTATACATACTCTGAGACAAGCTTAGAAAGTACTGAATTAAATAAACATCATGGTGCTGTAATAAATGAGGAGGTGAATAGGTAACATGGTGCTTTTTTAGTATTTCCATATAAATGAACCCCATAGACAGTTATCTAATTGAATGGACTAGAACATTGGTTTTATTTGTGTTGTTTAACTTGAAAATTATCTAAAGTTTATTACACCAGTAGGGTAACAGTTCAGAGGAAATTGTCTTTTAATCATAGATAATTTTGTGCCATTTTTCTTCTCTGAACACATATTTGCTATGAATTAAAAATTTTTGAATTTTTTAGAAACAGTGCTCTCATTTTGGTAAGATAACGGCATGTCAGTTTCTGAGATATTCATCTGTTTAGCAATCAGGAGAATATTGAAATGAGAACCTGAAAAATTCATGAAAGGTAGAAGAGTCTTACATGTTCACACATTTTCAAATTTTTTATTATAGGAAATACACTTTTTATAAAAAAGTAAGAGGGATTGGGAGGGTTGGGTAATGGTTGTACTGCTATTTAAAGAAGCAATCCTAACATATGGGGGTCCCAAGACATTATCTCTTGTTGTCATTCATGGGCGAGTTGACTTTTTCCCCCCAGTAAGAGGGAAAACTGATTTTCCATGTTTATTGGTCATTCCGTGCTGTCACTCACTTCTCTCTTATTCCCGCCCCCCATTCTCTTTCTGCCTTGTTTCTTTCTGCTTCAAGTCTGGCTCTGCCTCTGTGTCTGAGGATGAAAAAAAAAAAAAAAGTGTATTTTATCCAGAGTGATGCTTGTCAAGCGTCTCAGAGGCAATCTCTGCAGCAGTTTCACTGGAAGAAAGGGAGGGATTTGGGGAGAAGGGGGAGGGTTAATCGTTTGCTGTTAAAACCCGCAGAACGGAACACAGAGCTCTGCCCACATAATAAGTGCCTGCAGGCAGCTAGTGAAGAGGGAAAAGTTTGGGAAAACTCTTTTTTTGTCTCTCAGATTGTGGAACTTCGGTAAACGCTTTGAAACCTCCTCCCACCTCGACTTTCTAATATACTTATTTTTCGAGATATTCAGGTTGTTTGTGTATGCTCATATGTCAGGAAGGCACATATAGGTACACAAATAAAAGAAGAAAGCTGACATTCTCTAAGTGAAGCCTTCAAACCCTCAGTTTTTAAATCGGTACCTTTTCCAGCTGTTAGTCATTTGTAAGCTGTTGCCCTTGTAATTGCAAGCGAGTTGAGATGTGATGCATGCAGCGCCGCACGCACCTTCGCTTTTCAGTCATATCTTTCGAGTCATTTAGACTGCCGGGAATCATGCTCATAATAAATAGCTTTTTATTACCCAAAGCCGCTCTTCTGGCAGCAGAACGCCAGCCCTCTGATAGATGGGCCGCGGAGTTTTTTGTGTTGTGCTTACTCAGAGTTGTTAGCAGCAAAGAGGAAGGCAGCTAAGGGGGGACTTTGGCAGAGATCTTATGGGTAGACTGAAGGCGCAGATCAGAATTCAGAAACGGGAACGAGAGCTGAAATGTGATTCTCTGGTGCTTGGTGTAACACTCCTCTCCACGCTAGAACTGTGCGAGGCGCTCCGGGAGCCTTGTTCCGATCACGGAATCCACTAAAGGACCATGCAGCCGCGGAGCCCCGAAAGCCGTCGGGAAGTTTTGCCGGAGCTGATTTCTAGGGGATTTTCCGGTGCCTAGGAGAATCCTGCATGCCTTGAGCTCTATGGAGGAGGGCTCGAGTTTCCCATGAGGGGCCCCCTTGGAAAAGCCGTCTGTGCAGAATCCAGGCTCTGCTTCTTTCTGTGTGCTCTTTACCGAAAGGCTTTTCTCACCTTTGCTGATTTGCTGGTGTGATTTCCATGTGCTGAGTCCTGTGTAGGGATCCAGGATGGATTGCCTGTGCATTGTCACCACAAAGGTAGGATAGGAAGCAGAGCTGTTGTCGTGTGCAGCATTTTTCTATTCTTATTCTGGTCCTGTGATTAAACAGCTCTGGTTGGTGCTGCCAGTTCATGAGATACAATGATTAGTATAATTTACTTTGCTGGGCATTTTGTTCCCCACAAGGGTCTGAGGGTCCTGTCTTTATTGGTTTTCAACTTCTTAAAGTGATATTGTGTGTTTGTGCAAATGAAAGGAGAATGTGCCTGTGCTTTTTATGGCAGGATTTGCTTTTTGCATCTATTTATAGCTCAATATTAAAATATCTGTAGTAGTATTATAGCTCAAACATCATTTTAACATAAAATATCTGGGTAGTCTTTCTGAATGTGTTAATTAGCTTTTCATTTAAAGACCATGTCTTCTATGCTTGAGGAAGCCAATCAGCTTTACCGTGGCTTGACATATTGTTTCTGATTGGAGAATTCTCATATTCTGCATTTTAGTGATTTTTTTTAAAGGAAAATTTCTTTAGATTCTGATTTGAAACAAACACACACAATATTTAATGTTGAAATGCTTCTATTTTGTTAAGAAGCAAATTAAGTATTTGTATTGTGAGAAATAGAAACAAAAGTGGGAGTGGAATAAAATCAATAGGCAGTTCTCTTATGGGTTTACACAAAGTAGCTAAACATTTCAAGCCCATTTTATGTTATTCTATCAGTCCCGGGCAATGTATTTCAATTTCATCATCATTGGTTATTTAAATAGAAATTACTATTATTTTTAGAAAAACTAATTAAGGCGCATTAATTCATTAGCTCCCTTTTCATTCTGCATTTAAGCATAACATGAGTTAATTTGAGCTTTATCTTTTAGTATCTCACATTGATTGGGCATCCATTAAAAATGACAAAATAAATCGCTTAGTGCATGAGACTCATAAGTATGGATTTCTTGCTGTGATCCCCTTTCATTGCCAAAGAAAAGATTATTTAATTTTGAACACACCAACCATGTTCTCCATAGTATGACTTTAAATTTTTTACTTTTACAGATTATATTTCAGAAAATCTTAAGTGATATCTTCCTGTAAGGCCTAGTATCACATGGTAGCTTCAGTTGATGTTAATGGACTTGAAGCCTAAAACTGCCAGTTGGGTTAGTGGACCAGGCCTCAAAATTAGATGAATACTTTCTTTTATTTAAAAAAATTGCCAAGCATCTCATTCAGTCTTTCTAATTGTCAATGAAAATAAACTAAACTAAAATGATTTCTTTAGAAAAGGTAAGTGGGAGTTTGTATATCCTTATATAATCCAGGAAGTAGTCTCTGAAATATGTTTTACTTTTCCTGAGGTGTTACACCTGGTGTTAGTTTTCTTGAGAGAATGCTGTCAAATCTGACCTACATATATTTCATAATTATTTAAAAATCAGAATAATTGGAAATACTATAAAACATAATTAGTACTTTAAAAATGTTATAAAAATTTATTAGAACTCAAAACTGGAAATCTATTGCATTAAACAAAGTAAATCAACACTGAAATCTGTTTCCTCAATTTGAAAAAATATAATCTAATTAAAAAACATGTCATGTGCTATATATCCGTTTATCAGAATATTAATGACTACAAGTATAAGGTAAGAAACATTATTATTCTGCTTTAAATGCTGTATCAGAAATAAATGTTACTATTACAGCATTTTTATTTATCATGTAAATTATACAATTCAACAGGATAAATATCCATGTGAGATTTCATGAATATTCTGAATTAATTATGTTCATGCCTATTTCTAGGGCGGCACATGTAACACCTCTCTAGGACAGAGCTGCTTACAACAAAGTTATATTATGATGTTTGAAAGTGAAAGTGAAGTTGCTCAGTCATGTCTGACTCTTAGTGACCCCATGGACTGTAGTCTACCAGGTTCCTCCGTCCATGGGATTTTCCAGGCAAGAGTACTGAAGTGGGTTGCCATTTCCTTCTCCAGGAGATCTTCCTGACCCAGGGATTGAACCCGGGTTTTCCGCATTGAAGGCAGACGCTTTACCATCTGAGCCACCAGGAAAGTCCTATTATGATGTTTAAATGGTAATTAATGTATGGTTGATTTAAAAGCTGCATATGGGTGAGGAGACTTCCTCAGGGACTTCAGAATTCAAATCCTGTTCGTTTCAGCCACCTCCACTGATATTCTTTTTTATTTTGCCCCAAGTGACTATGTACTTGAGATGCCCTTGTTCCACTTTCCTGGGACTTTTTGGCAGGAAACTTGCCAACAGCTTGGCAATTTTCATTCTATCTCAGTTCAACCCCCATCACGTTCTCCACGAGGAGTCCACCTTCTAGCACCTCTGGCTGAGAGGTTGTCTTCAAGTTTTGCTCTGTTGACGCTTTCTGCGAGACTGGAACTGCTGACTAACTCTCTGGTCTGTCCAGGCTCAACCTCATCTATGGCACAACTCAGTGAGCACACTTGACCACCACTCCCATCGGAGTGTTCAGTGGCAGGAAGCACGGGCACTTCCACTGGCTCTCTCTTTCCTTCCCATCTCGGCATGAATGCACTTAACTGTCCCCTTACATCCTCTGACCTCTTGGCTCTCTCTCCATTCTCCCTTCTGTTGTACACACTGTGGAAATAAATTCCTCTTCATAGCTTGCTCTACAGTCTTAAGAATAATTTTAGAAGATTAATGAAAGGAGAGATTATGACAGATCGAGACGAGGCACTGCATAATGGCAATATAAAAGGATCCATTAGACATACCAGAGGAATGTTTTTCTTCTTCGTTTTTTTGCATGTAAAAGGCAGGAAATGATTATGGCCTGTTTCATAATAAACTAACTGTCCCCCCCCCCCAATAAAGTAATCCTAGATCTCACCCATATGACTCAGATTGCTTAAGGTCTTAAGTGCTCCAGTCTGACCAGACTGATTTGCAGAACCTTATAGTTTGGGGGTAAGATATTTTCGGCCAGAAAATCATCAGAGTAACTGAAAACTCAGATTTTCTTTCACATGGATCCCAAGGTCATTTCTGATGTTAAGATAAGTCACTTGTATGAGATTGAATCTTCTCTTTTGAGTGTTTTTGTCCAGGTTCTATTTTAGCCCTTTTGTCCCAAATGTCACTAGTGAGGAAAGAGAAGTGACACGACTTAGTTGAAGAGCAGAGCTCTGGTGCAAGACTTAGATTTAAATTGTTGTTCTCACATGTACTGACTTTAGGACTTGAATAAGTTTTTAGCTTTCCTGAATCTCAATTTCCTCATTTGTGAAAAAGATATGATATTACCTATATGTAAGCAGTGTGGCAGGAAAGTATTGAAAGTACCCAGCACAATATCTGGCATAATGAAAAAATTAACTAAGGGATAATTTATTGATCAACTCCCAAGATATACCTTTAATTTATCCCTTTCTTTGAATACGGTCATTGAGAAAAATGTGGTCATCCCAATAAACACAATTTAGTAACTGATATAACATGTTTTATAGAATGGACAGTTCTTAAATAGGTCTTTAATAATTAAAATATAATAATCCCAGTGATTGTGATCGCTAGAATACAAGGGTTCCCTGGTGGCTCAGTCAGTAAAGAATCTGCCTGCAATGCAGGAGACCTGGGTTCCATTATCCCTGGAGAAGGGATTAGCAACCCACTTCAGTATTCTTGCCTGGAAAATTCCATGGACAGAGGAGCCTAGTGGGCTACACAGTCCATGGGGTCACAGATTCAGACACCACTGAGCACCAACACACAGAAAACAAGGAAAATAATGTTAGCCTCTGTTAAGCCAGAAACATGCTGTGAGATGATTGGTCAATAGGACATCAGTTCTGGATAGCAGGCAGAATATTTTGGGCTAAATTTAATAAAATGTGAACAGTTGGTAGAATTTTTCTCTTGCTATGTAGGAATTCTCAAGAATCGTATGTAATAGCATATGGGATTTGATATAAGAACAGAAGAAATGTGGAACTGTGAAAAAATCAAAGTAAATCTGTACTTTGTAACTTTGGACACCTAAAGGCATCTGAGCATCAGTGTCCCTACCTGTAAAAAAGGTGTATATTAATGCATCTCTGAGGTCCTTTCTTTTTCTATCCTAATCTAATGATATTCTAAAGTATATTATCTCTGCAACTAAAATTATTCATGTATACTAAGTATCTTAAAAAGTAGTAGTGGGTGAATCATATTTCAGGTGCCCATTAATTAGACATTTTAAAAAGTTTTTTAAAATCTATAAAGATAGTTGCAATGTGGTGGCTCAGTGTTAGAGAATCTACCTGCCAATCCAGGAGATGATGCAGGTTCGATCCTTGAGTTGGGAAGATCCCCTGGAGTAGGAAATGGCAACCCACTCCAGTATTCTTGCCTAGAAAATTCCATGGACAGAAGAGACTGGTGGGATACAGTCCACAGGGTCGCAAAAAGTTGGACACAACTGTGCATGCACTCACACCCGTATTGCTATTCCTGTAGCTTAAAAAATAATTACATGATGGTGCTGTCATTGTTAATATGTGTAACAGGTTGACGTGCATAATAAAATTCAAATAGCAGAATGAAATGTGGACCAGGCAGCATAAAAGAGAGTTTTCTTGATGTCAATACTACATCTGTTCTGTAAATAACACTTTTTATATTCATCAACCCACCATCTTTTTAAAAGAGCTACAGTCCTTTAGAATTTCTAAAAGGGAATAGCTGTTGCTGGGCATTTAGAAGATATTTTTGCTAATGCTAATAAGTATTATTTATTATTTTTAATAGAAAAAGGGTTATGTTGAACTCTTGTAAGTATATTAATCATGGAAGTATTCCCAACTATAGGTGTTTTGTTTTGGTTTTTTTTGAAGGCAACTAAAATAATTTTTATTTTCCAGAAGAGCTTTATGTAGAGAAAATGAAACAAATCACCGAGGCAACAAATGTTTTTTCTGAGTGGCTCGGTCTTCATCGACAAAGCTATTTATTCATACAGTTATATAGTTGCATCTGCTCTCACACAGCTATAGAAGCAGCACATCCACTCATTCATCTTATTCATTTAACAAGTATTTATTGAATGCTTAATATATGCCTGACACTGGAAGGCATGGGGCTATAATGAACAATCTGTTCTTGTGAAACTTTTAGTCTAATGGGAAAACAACCAATTATAGAAATAACAATGTGTGATAGGAGGTAAGTGTAGGGTGCTTTGAAATGAGCACAGTTCAGTTCAGTTCAGTCACTCAGTCGGACACGACTCTTTGCGACCCCATGAATCGCAGCACGCCAGGCCCCCCTGTCCATCACCAACTCTTGGAGTTCACTCAAACTCAAGTCCATCGAGTCAGTGATGCCATCCAGCCATCTCATCCTCTGTTGTCCCCTTTTCCTCCTGCCCTCAACCCCTCCCAGCATGAAGTGAGCACAGGGCTACCTAGAGAATCTGCTGGTTTGGATTACAGGGTGGGTAGGGGTTTCATATCAGGAAAGGGTTTTCTGAGGAAGTGACAATTAGACTGAAATGCAGAATGGAGGGAACAATGGGGGAAACAGTGTTTTAGGTCAAGTCCCAGATGTCCCAGATTGCTAGAAGAGAGAAAAGTGGGAGAATGGCCTATCCCAGTGTGGCTTGGATGTACGGTATCCACTGTGAGCAGCAAGATAACAAAGGATGCAGAAAGAGTAGAGGCCCAGTCATAAATATCAAGCTGAGATATTATCTTAAAGGAAATAGAATTTTCCTTCCATCATTAACCCTGGTCTCAAATCCCAGTTTGCCCTGACTTCTCACCCATTTCATTTCTCTGATTTGAGCTCTCTCCTATTATCTGCCACATCCCCTTTGCCCATCCTTAATGCCTGTTCAGTGAAAATAGTGGTTTTACCTTTCAGTAACTAGATGACCTCTGAAATGTAGTTTTCTCGTCTGTAAAATGGTCCATATCTTTCAGGATTATTTTGACAATAAGAACTACAAAGTACTTAGCATGTTATGTTGTAGGGGTGTGTTACTTTTATTTAATTATGGTGCAAGTGGGGGGCCCTGTGAAGGGCCGCAGTCTCCCCATCTTCTTGTCTTTTCTTGATGCTCTTTCTTATATCTTTCAGGATCAGTGACATTGATCCTGATACATAACATCTCAACCAAGCATCTGCAGTGTGGCAGGCCCACTTAACAGAAATTGGAACAGGAGGCTTAATGGATCAGGAAAAATCTGCTGGGTGCCGGAGAGAGGCAGAAATACAGCTAATATTAGGGAGATGTTAATAAACTCTGGCCTTTTAGTATAGAAAAGAAGGGACAAGAGCCAATGTGAAAAGATTTCACGACTACATTAGTAACCTGGGATTAACCATTTTAATTGCATAAAACACTTTAGCATATTAATTACATTAATATAATAGCTTAAATTTCCTTTATTAAGTATTCCATACAACTCCCAGAATGATCAATCTAATATAAACGTCCAACGGCATAACTCTCACATGGAGGCCCTGCTTGAATTCAAGATGAGTGATTGTCCAAAGTCTTACCTTAGTATGTAGATCTCCCTGGACCTAGCACCTCAGTTCTTCTCCTGTCTCATCTTCCATTATTCTACTTTGAATTTTATACTCCAGGAATGTAAAAAAAAAAATTCATGGACCAGACTCCTTCTATGTCTCTGCTACTTTCTCTGTCCTTCCCTAACTCATTGGCCCATTGGCCTTGCTGGCTCCACTCTGGGCTCTGAAGGCGCCAGCCGTGTTTCTGCTTTGGAGACCTGCACTTTCTAGTCCCCTGTCTAGATGGCATTATCCATCTGTCTCAGTCTTACTTATCTTCCAGGTCTGGCTGTTCATGCCATAACATCCCCAAAATCTCCAGTTAGGTTTGGTATATGTAATACCTGGGACATATTTCTGGCATGGAGACAACTTAACTCCTCTACTCCTTAGACCATCTAAGAAACAACAAAGCAGTTTCTTAGAGGGGATTCAAACCCAGGTCTTTGTCACTGATGTCTGTGCTCCTATCCACTATCATTGTCTCTTGGTTAAGTAACTTCACGTTGATAATGTAGTTAAAACATACTTGTGATACTACATTTTGGATTTGGTTCCTCTGAACCTAAACATCTAATTAAATAAAAATAATGCACCCACATAACAGTTAATTTAAAGTTATTCATAATTAATTGTAGGTTTGTATTTTTTGGACACATATCCGTAGCTTGTAAAAGTAAACTTTTAGAAATGGAATAAGAATGTATCATATGAATCATACAAGTCATCTGTTGATACAGCTGTAGTAAATAGTCTTTCCTGCCAAATCTGATTACCAGGATGTTATTCACAACATCAGCCCTTTCTTGACACTATGAGTAAAAGCTATGAGTGCTGTGAAGAGCTGTGAGTTTGGGAGGATTTAGGTAAGTTTTCTTTTATGAGACAGTAGTGGGTTTGCAAAGGAAGCAAGTGCAAATCACATTTTGCAAGTCAAATAACATTTAAGTACATTTGTTGTGTTCAAATTTTTTTAAACACATAACTGTCTTTATAAAGTATAAAGTAATTTATCACTTCCTTTTATTATTTACCCATTATTTCATCTGAATGTTTGTAGATAAGATTTTCTTTAAGCAGATTATCCATGATTACAGCTTTCTGAGAGACCTGTCTCATTGCACATATGCATGTTTCACCAAAGGCAATTTGGGAATGTGTGTTTGCCCAGGGTTCAGAAAATAAAGTTATAGATCTGGATTTGCCGATTATTATGTTAGTAACTTTAGAAAATTCAGTTTACTCTCCCTGAGTCTTATTTTCTCAAGTCTGAAATGGGGATAATAAAACTGACTTATGCATACTTCCTTCACAGGATTATTGTAGAGAATCAAATGAGTTTACTTAAAAATTATAAAATACTTTAGACCTGGAAAGGATGACTAAAATGATTGAAAGGAGGAAATCCTAGAGTAAATTAAAATCTTTTATACCATTAACATACTAGGAGGTGGAAAAAAAATGAGAGCTGTATCCATCTATGTGTTAGAACTAATTTTATGTTAATTACAGGGACCCAAGCAAATTGGCCTTACAATTATTAGGTCTCCCAGAAAACTGAGTATTGGGCATTTGGACAGCATTTGACATCCACAACAGTTTGGCTTAGAGTGGCTGCACAGTGTAGGGTTCAGAAGCATAGCTTTTAGAGTCAGATTCTTGCTGGAGTCCTAGTTCTGCCAATTATTAGTTCTGTTGTCTGGGCTGAATTACTTAAACTAAATCTCAGTTTCTTTATTTGTAAAATGAAATAATAATAAGCACTTCAAAGGAGTGTTGAGAAGATTAAATACAATGTTCATTGCCTCCACAAATATTTGCTGAGTGCATACATGTGCCAGGCAGTACTGTAAGCAGTAGAGGTGTAACAGTGGATAAAGCGGTCATGGCCTTGCCCTCAGATGGCTTCCATTACAGAGTGAAGAGACTGGCTCTTACTAGGCACACAGATAGCAAACACGGTAGCAATAGCTGGTATAATTTAAAAAGCTGAGAAGTGGAATATAGAAAGACAGCTGAGTATAAAAGAGAGCAGACCTATGTTAGCTAGGGTGGACAGAGAAGTTCGAAAGGACCAGCTTTATGAAGATCTTGGGAAGAACATTATAGGCAAGCGGGACAGCATAGGGCTTAGTATACCGGCTATACATAATGTATGGTCACCGTATAGCTGTGAATTTTTCTGTTTCTCCTCCTTGTTTTCAGCTCTTTCCTTTTCTCTTATTTAGGGAATCTGACACTTGAGGATAAATTTCAAACTACAATCACTAGCTCAACAAGTCAGTTACCACTGTAATGGCAAACATTTATTACTTAGTCATGGTAATGGGGATTTCCTCTGGGCTTTCACGAATCTTTCCCAGGTTAATAGGTGTTTATTAATGAGAAAAAGAGACCAGATATTTTAACCTTTTCTAGTGTGCATTCAAAATTAGTACCAGATTTGAAATCCTATGAAAATATTCTCCCCCAAATACCTCTATTCCAATATTCCTGCACACGCATATCTATTTCTTTGCATTTAAGTAATTCAGTTCTTGAACTAAACTTTCAGAAGACACCAGGTTTTGTGAAAAAGTGGTTTGACAGTAAATGAACAAATTCTTAGAATTTAGAGTTCTATTTACCCATTAAGTAATCTTAAGTCAAAAGTTCCAGGAAAACCACCATTCTTTGGAGCCTCATCCTCCTACTCTGTTGTCTTCTCATTGAATGGTATGCTCCTTTCTCAGTTGTTATGGTTAGATAAATGTAAGTTGTTCCATACTACCACAATGCCATTTCCCAGTTGTTATTGTTAGAAAAGTGGGAATTGATCTTGGTTTTTTTTTCCCCCTAAATTTCAATCTATCCCAATTCCCATTCATTCTTCCTACCTTCCCCCTCCTTTTACCCTCTACATTTTTTACAGTTAACTGGGACCTTCCTTAAAAAAATAAAAATACATGCACACACATAGCTGTGTGTATACTTTGTATGTATGTTGCAATTCTGGTTAATACCCTTCAGGAGTTCCCAGTACCCTGCTGCTGCTGCTAAGTCGCTTCAGTTGTGTCTGACTCTGTGTGACCCCGTAGACTGCAGCCCACCAGGCTTCCCCGTCCCTGGGATTCTCCAGGCAAGAACACTGGAGTGGGTTGCCATTTCCTTCTGCAATGCATGAAAGTGAAAAGTGAAAGTGAAGTCGCTCAGTCGTGTCCGACTCTTTGCGACCCCATGGACTGCAGCCTACCAGGCTCCTCCATCCATGGGATTTTCCAGGCAAGAGTACTGGACTGGGTTGCCATTGCCTTCTCCCCCAGTACCCTACTTCCTTGTTATTCAAAGTGTGGTCTGTTGACCAATTTCAATGGCATCCTTTCAGACCTTGTTGGAAACTCAGAATCTTGAGTCCCTTGCTAGAACTACTGAGTCAGAACTTGTGTTTTAGCAAGATAACTGGATGATTTGCATACTCAGTTGCTTTTGCACCCTTGCATTTAAGAATTGGCTTATTGGATAAAGTTTACTAGCTTAACCTCACATACATGGCCCTCTTTCCTCTGACCCTTGTCTAACTTTCCTGTCTCTGATCCCATCACTCATCATGTGTTAGATTAAACTGTAGTCAATTATATTTAGTTCCCCAAACAATCTGAATTCCATTCTGTTTCTATGTACCTGCTTTTCTTTTTGTCTAGAATGCCTTTCAACTCTCTAGCCTATGCTTTCTTAATAAGCTTTTTTAACCTTCAAGGCTCAACTCAAATGCAGATTTCTCTGTAACTATCTTCCTTGATACTGTTCTCCTGAACTGAGCTAGTCAGTCTTTGTGTCCTAAGTATGAGGTCTGTGTCTGTGTGAAAGCGAAAGTCGCTCTGTTGTGTCTGGCTCTTTGACTCATGGACTGTATAGTCCATGGAATTCTCTAGGCCAGAATACTGGAGTGGGTAGCTTTTCCCTTCTCCAGGGGACCTTCCCAACCCAGGGAAGACCTTCAAACCCAGGTCTCCCACACTGCAGGTGGATTCTTTGCCAGCTGAACCACAAGGGAAGCCTCTATCTGTGTAACAGTCATCATCTAGTACAATTAGATTTTTCACATGTCTATCTCTTGCTAAAATGTGATGTCTTTGAAGGTGGTGGGGAAGTTATTAGTCATGTTTATAGCCACTGATCTAGTATGTTGCTGACAGGTATACTGTAAGTGTTGATTGATTCTTTCACGTAAAAGGCATTTGGTAGACATTGCTAAGTAAATGAACTAGGAAGGAAGTGGATGGAAGCACTTCCTTCTTGCAGCTTATACACACACATGTGTATGTTTATGAAGCGTGTACTTCACAAGAAATACTGGTGAAAGGCATCTTTGTATTCTGATCAATAGAATGTTCAGTTGACAGGTGATTGGTGAACTTCTCTGTGAATGATTGCTGGACCTGAAATGATACTTGAGATGTCATTTTAGTACAAAAGAAATGGGATAAAAGAGGTAAAAGTCCTCACACACCCCAAGAATAATGGTAACTATGTCACATCTATGATAAAGCAACTTATAATGAGCATCATTTAAACATTTAAGAGTCAAATATAAAATACTTGTAGCTCAGTGGCACATTTGTATTAATATTAAATAAAAGTGAAAGCAGCCAGATCAGATTTTCAGTTTGTTAAAAAAAAAAAAAAGGCCAACTTATAGATGTTTAGCTTCTCAGAGATTCTATATAATATGATACTTAACCTAGTTTTAGGGGAAATTATTTGACTTATAATATGTATATAATATATTTAGTATTTATATATAGGTTATATATATAAATATAATATATATTTATATATATTTGGTATTTATAATATATTTATACTAAATATAAAGGTGTGATAATTTTTATATTATATAGTATATTTTAGTATAAAACATTAAAATTTGTCTTAAAGCTGTACAACAGAAAATTTAAAAATGGCTTTATTGTCCTAAATCACTTGGTTATAAAATAATTGAAAAAATAATAGAAGTTGGTTTTTTTCCCCCCAAAGCAGGATGCATTAGATTGCACTCAGCTTTCAGGGTACAAACTTGTCTAGGAACAGAATGTGAGTTCACAGCACTTCTGCCTTTTTTTTTGTTTAACATTGCTTTGCATTTTAGAGAACAAAATGTATCAGTACCATTGAATGTTTTTACCCCAAGTAACCTCCAAAAGGAACTTAAAAAAACATAATAATGATTACTGCTTGGAATTTATCCAACTATAAAGATGACATCAGCACTATGCAAACGGAGCCCCAAGTAGGTATTCTGTTGTTTGGTGGTTGAGATAGGAGTTAAAATTTTTAGTCACTTTCAAATATGTTCTTAAATTATTCTGAAAACCCTAGACAGAAATGCCTCAGAATAATCAAATATATCACCTTTTCACATAGCAATAAGGGTGACAACAGAGATTCTCCCTGAAAACCACTGGCATGTATTTTTTAAAATTCCAAAAGTCAGTTTTAAAGAAATGAATCATATCATTTATTACCCATATCAGCAAGAATTGTTTTGGCCCATAAAACACTGTTGAAATAGTATTAAAACTTACCTCCCCTATAGTTCATACTTTTACAAAGAGATATATAATTTATCACATTGTATTTATGGTATCTCCAAAAAAATTACTTATTTTCTTCTATTTATTTTTTTATTATTTTTTAAATTTAAATTTATTTATTTTAATTGGAGGCTAATTACTTTACAATATTGTATTGGCTTTGCCATACATCAACATGAATCTGCCACGGGTGTACACGTGTTCCCCATCCTGAAGCCCCTTCCCTTCTGCCTCCCCATACCATCCCTCTGGGTCATCCCAGTGCACCAGCCCCAAGCATCCTGTATCCTGCATTGAACCTGGACTGGCGATTCATTTCTTATATGATATTATACATGTTTCAATGCCATTCTCCCAAATCACCCCACCCTCTCCCTTTTCCACAAAGTCCAAAAGACTGTCCTTTACATCTGTGTCTCTTTGCTGTCTCGCATTCAGGGTTATTGTTACCATCTTTCTAAATAGAAAATGTGAAGAGGAGTTAGAGATTTTCTTGCTAATAAAAAGTACTTGAAAATCCTTTGCTAAAGACACCATAAATGAAAATATACTTTTAGCAAAAAAAGAAAAGAAAAAAAAGAAATTCTCCCTCCCTGGTCTTTGTTATGACTCCTCTAGGATTTCAAGCTATAGTGCTTTCTTGCTAGTCCTTTAAAATAAAACTGTCCTGAATTAATACACATGTAATTTACTTAGCAATCTGAAGTTCTATTTAAATCGAGGACAGGTCTAATTGTTAGTTCTTCCCGGCTGACTTCTTGATGTTGGCTATGGTGCCTGATCTACAAAAGCCTGAACATTCTTTCATTGATTAACATTTGTCTAAAAACATATATTCATAGGTGTCAGAAAGACAAGGCACATACAAAAATAATATCCATCTACCCCCCTTATCTTTGTGTTCGGCTTTGGCAGAATTTTTAATATCTGAGAAAAACCTCTGACAAGAGAGAGCTAGGTACATTTTAACTGATGGCATTCTGTGCATACTTTTCAGAAAACACTGTCCAATGTAAATGCAATTTTTGGAAACTCAAGAAGATTATAAGAACAAATTGATATGAACTGCATACTTAGTAGGTTATAATTATGTCTTATCAAAAGCTCAACTTTTTAAATCCTTTATTCTTTAGAAATATGGTAATTGTCCCCTTTCCTGTGTAGTTAATTATAAATTTCAGGAAGAATTAAGTCAGCTAAAACTCTTCACTGTTTTTTCTTTGTCTCTATGGTAGCAGTGAAAATAGAAATGAATTGCTTTGATCTGTTTCTGAATGGCATTTCTTTCCTCAAAGGATGGGCCTTATTTGGCAGACCTGAGATTTTAGATATTTTTCATTAGCTGTTTATTCAAACGAGGTGTTTTTTACAGATGAAGTTTAAAATGTGTCAGGAAGAAAAATGTAGCTTATTTTGAAAATCACAGGCTTTGTTTCCACAGGAGTTTGTAGTTTATGATATAATAGATCTGTCAATGAAAAATATTCATTGACTATGGTAGTAGATAATGTTCAAAGTTCCTTTCTTGCAAGGAGAAAAGTACAATTGTAGTTCATTTCGCTTGTCTCATCTTATTATGTCAGTAGGATGCAGTGACAGCATGCAAATATCAGTGTCATTTAAAGTATTTTACAAGACTGGATTTTTAATCTTGTGTTTAGAAGCTTAAATTACTCTATTGAATCTAACTCTACGTAGCAATAATTCAACTTTGGAGATTTCTAGAGCTTCAGGGATTATTGGAAGATGTTTCCACAAAATTCTATAATATATTTCTTAGAAATATTTACAGACCAATTATTTCAAATATGTGATACCAGACTGCAGAGTCAATTCTAGCTCCCAAATTTAGTCATCCTAAAACTGTTGCAGTATTTCAGATGTTCTTTCCAACTTAAATTGAAAACTTAGATTTAAAAATCCTGATGTGTGTAAAGTACTTTTGTATAAGCGGGAGACCTGGGTTTGGTCCTTGGGGTGGGAAAATACCCTGGTGAAGGGAAAGGCTACCCACTCTAGTTTTCTGGCCTGTAGAATTCCATGGGCAGTCCATAGGGTTGCAAAGACCCAGACACGACTGAGCAACTTTCACTTTCATAGTTTTTCTCATTTAGTTTTCATAGTGAACATGTGAGATCTGTGAGATACATATTATTTTATACTTGGGGTGAGAAAACAGGTTTAGAGAAGCTAGTGGGATAAGGGGAAAATCTCTGTTTAATAAGATAAATATTAATCTTATTAACTTATATGGAGCAGGAAACAGCAACCCACTCCAGTGTTCCTGCCTGGAGAATCCCAAGGATGGGGGGAGCCTGGTGGGCTGCCGTCTATGGGGTCACAGAGTCGGACACGACTAAAGCGACTTAGGAGGAGGAGGAGGAGGAACTTATATGTCTCTAATTAATAAATTTATTTTATTATATAAATATACACGCTTACTCCTTGGAAGAAAAGTTATGGCCAACCTAGATAGCATATTCAAAAGCAGAGACATTACTTTGCCGACTAAGGTCCGTCTAGTCAAGGCTATGGTTTTCCAGTAGTCATGTATGGATGTGAGAGTTGGACTGTGAAGAAGGCTGAGCGCCGAAGAATTGATGCTTTTGAACTGTGGTGTTGGAGAAGACTCTTGAGAGTCCCTTGGACTGCAAGGAGATCCAACCAGTCCATTCTGAAGGAGATCAGTCCTGGGATTTCTTTGGAAGGAATGATGATGAGGCTGAAGCTCCAGTACTTTGGCCACCTCATGCGAAGAGTTGACTCATTGGAAAAGACTCTGATGCTGGGAGGGATTGTGGGCAGGAGGAGAAGGGGACGACAGAGGATGAGATGGCTGGATGGCATCACTGACTCAATTAAATGTGAATCTGAGTGAACTCTGGGAGTTGGTGATGGACAGGGAGGCCTGGCGTGCTGCGATTCATGGGGTCACAAAGAGTCGGACACGACTGAGCAACTGAACTGAACTGATATACACTTCTTATTAGAATGTATATTGGACCCTGGGTTAAATATATTCCATTATTATTTTATATAACCCTTCTAATAATCCTGTAAACTGGGTATTATTCTCTCCACTTTATGGATGAGAAAACTGAAATTCACAGAGTCTAAGAAACTTATTCACAGAGCTAAAAAGTGACAGATTTAGCATTCTAAATGTGGATTCTAAAACAATGGATTCCTCATTGTTTTAAATGCTTTCTTCCACTGCCTTTCAGGATAAATAATTTAATGTTAGAATGAACTAACAACTCACTTCAAGTACCTGGCATCTAATAGTACTCAATAAATATTATTTTATTATGGACCTGGGAAATGCCTTCTTCCAGGGCCCTGTCTCCATTGATGCCGTAAAATAAGTTACAACAGTGACTCTCATATATAATAAATATTTAAATGTGGTCTGCTTTGAACAGTCAGAGCTTATATAACTCATCATAGTTAATTTATCCAGGTGTCCAAATGATTAGAAAATATTTTCACATGGCATATTTAATCCTCTTATGTACTGGTTAGCACCTCTGCTAACCCAGGCAAATGCCTGCTTGGAGAGTCACAAGAGATTTTGGAAAACGTGATCATGACTCAGCATTGCCATCACTGTCTACTGAAAAACTCTCTCTCAGCATTCAGCATCCTTTGGAGAATGGGTCAGCAGCATTTTTCTCATTTCCAGAAGAGCTGAATGCATGATTTTCCAGCACGATGTCAATCTTACTAAGGATTTCTTCAGACACTAGTTAGGCCAAGTCATTTTAAACATCTTTGACACCTGAGAAAATACTAATAAAAGGAAGCAAGTACGAAGATAAGCCCAGGAAGGGATAAAGTTGAATATTGAGGAATTAAGCACAAAATTTAATGACAAATGGTAATGCTGACCTTGAGTGGGTTTATCATCTGTAGTAGATATCTTGAATGAGCAGGATGTAGTACTAGAAATCTTATTTGGGCTCTCTGTTGTTACTTTAAAACTTCTTAAATCAGAGTAGAGTTGATGAATGATATTGTGTATTATATGTGTACAATACAGTCACTCACAATTTTTAAAGCTTATACTCTGCTTACTGTTTGTATACAACGTTATCTATATTTTCTGTATTGTACAATATATCCTTGTAGCTCATTTTATACAAAATTGTTTATTTAAAGCTTCTTAGTGTCAGTGATCCCTACTTTGGTCTCTTGTTGAAAACTCAAGCAGCCTATGACTTTCCAGGTACTTGCAAAGAATTAAAAGCCCTACAGTCACTTAAAATCACAAATTCAGCCTCAATTAAGTAATTTAAATTGTCCAGTCTCAAATATTAATTAGAACTCTGAACACTTTTCTTGATTAAATATTCTCTTTTTCTTACTATGGGGTCTTCAGATAGAGTGTCTGCTTTGAGGTAATGCTATAGGTAGGGCTAGGTGTTTTTTTTTTTCTTCTTTCTCATTTGCTAGTTGGTTATTGATCCCTCCAGGTTTGAAGCATGGTAGGGAAATTTTAAAAAAGGAGAACAGAAAGTTATTACACTGGGATTGTCATATTTTTTGCTCTCTGAGCCTGACATCATCATAATCATAATAATAACAAAAAGAAAATAGCTGAAGCATATGTAATGTTGATTATGTCTAGAAATAATTCTAGGCACTTGTATTAATTCTTTTAATCTTCATAACTGAGACAAAGAGAGTTTAGCAATAGACCCTGGGTCATCACTGTTGTGGGTCTTAGGGAGTTTCTCTTTCTGGGCCTGCCTAAATTTCCTGTGGGTTTACCCGGGTGGTTTACTGGTAAAGAATCTGCCCACCAATGCCAAGAGACACAGGTTTTGTCCCTGGGGCAGGAAGATCCCCTAGAGAAGGAAATGATGACCCACTCCAGTATTCCTGAGTGGGAAATTCCATGGACAGAGGAGCTTGGCAAGCTATAGTTCATAGGTGACAGAGTTACACATCTTTATGGCATATTAGGAAACTAACTGGATGAAAATCTATTTCTTTAAGTACAATTATTTATATACATATGTATATACACAAACGTGTATGTATGGATGAATGTATACATACACCTTATATAGCTCTATAAAATCAATGATTTGAAGGTATACTAAGAGTTGTCTTTTTCCCCCAATTTTTTGAAATTTATATAAATATATTGAAGCATATATTACTCAGTTCAGTCACTCAGGTGTGTCCGACTCTTTGTGACCCCATGAATCACAGCATGCCAGGCCTCCCTGTCCATCACCACCTCCTGGAGTTCACCCAAACTCATGTGCATCGAGTCAGTGATGCCATCCAGCCATCTCATCCTCTGTCGTCCCCTTCTCCTCCTGCCCCCAATCCCTCCCAGCATCAGGGTCTTTTCCAGTGAGTCAACTCTTCGCATGAGGTGGCCAAAGAATTGGAGTTTCAGCCTCAGCATCAGTCCTTTCAAAAACACCCGGGACTGGTCTCCTTTAGGATGGACTTGTTGAATCTCCTTGCAGTCCAAGGGACTCTCAAGAGTCTTCTCCAACACCACAGTTCAAAAGCATCAATTCTTTAGCGCTCAACTTTCTTCACAGTCCAACTCTCACATCCATACATGACCACTGCAAAAACCATGAACAGATGGACCTTTGTTGGCAAAGTAATATCTCTGCTTTTGAATATGCTATCTAGGTTGGTTATAACTTTCCTTCCAAGGAGTAAGCATCTTTTAATTTTATGGCTGCAGTCACCATCTGCAGTGATTTTGGAGCCCCCAAAATAAGGTCTGCCACTGTTTCCACTGTTTCCCCATCTATTTCCCATGAAGTGATGGGACCAGATGCCATGATCTTCGTTTTCTGAATGTTGAGCTTTAAGCCAACTTTTTCACTCTCCTCTTTCACTTTCATCAAGAGGCTTTTTAGCTCCTCTTCACTTTCTGCCATAAGGGTGGTGTCATCTGCATATCTAAGGTTACTGATATTTCTCCTGGCAATCTTGATTCTAGCTTGTGCTTCTTCCAGTCCAGCATTTCTCATGATGTACTCTGCATACAAGTTAAATAAGCAGGGTGACAATATACAGCCTTGATGTACTCCTTTTCCTATTTGGAACCAGTCTGTTATTCCATGTCCAGTTCTAACTGTTGCCTCCTGACCTGCATACAGGTTTCTCAAGAGGCAGGTCAGGTGGTGTGATATTCCCATCTCTCTCAGAATTTTCCACAGTTTCTTGTGATCCACACAGTCAAAGGCTTTGGCATAGTCAATAAAGCAGAAATAGATGTTTTTCTGGAACTGTCTTGCTTTTTCCATGATCCAGTGGATGTTGGCAATTTGATCTCTGGTTCCTCTGCCTTTCCTAAAGCCAGCTTGTACATCTGGAAGTTCACGGTTCACATATTGCTGAAGCCTGGCTTGGACAATTTTGAGCATTCCTTTACTAGCGTGTGAGATGAGTGCAATTGTGCATAGTTTGAGCATTCTTTGGCATTGCCTTTCTTTGGGATTGGAATGAAAATGGACCTTTTCTAGTCCTGTGGCCACTGCTGAGTTTTCCAAATTTGCTGGCATATTGAGTGCAGTACTTTCACAGCCTCATGTTTTAGGATTTGAAATAGCTCCACTGGAATTCCATCACCTCCACGTTCATGGCATACCTTTCTCTGGAAGGCCCTCTACTCCTCCTTTCACTCCTAAAATCTTCACTAGAAAACTGAAGTATCTTCTCTATAAAGCCATACCTGACTCAGCCATTCACAGTTCAAGAGTCTAGCCTTTGGCCTCAGTTTCTCTGCACCATTTTTCAGGGTCCTTGCTCATCCCTTACTCCTGACCCTAAAAATGAATGAGATGGATCTTTTTCATCTGTTCATGTCACATTTTATTTATATCATATGGTATACCATATACCAGCTTTCATGTTGCTTTATAATTTCATGTTTATTATTGGCCCTTTTCCTTGGATCAAGAACTTCTCTAGAGATAGACTGAGTCTTGATATATCCTTATTTCTAAATAATACAATAGCTAACTTATTAATGAATGTTTGTTGACTAAATCAATAAATGAATGAGTAGACCTAGTTTTTAATCCTGTTTTAAAAGTAACATGTTGCATTATATCTCCTAAAATATTGGGTGCATTTAAGAGAGGATTTAAATTTTAGTATTTCTAAATTTTGTTATCTCTGTATATACCAAGCATGTATGAGAAATGAGTGGCTGAATAAATAAGTGAAGAATATGTGTATAATACTATTATATGATGCTTCTGAACACAGGAAAAAGTTCTATGATTATGAGAATCATTTTATTAAGAATAGAACAGCAGAGGTTTTTAGTTTTTTTCTCTCCTTTTAGAAGAGCATGCTGTTTTGAATGAAGCATTTAGGTCAAAATTTTATTTGGATATATCAATTCTTATTCTACCACACACAAACTTGTTCTGAGGATTAAATGACTAAAATGTCACTTTGTTATTGTTGTTTAGTTGCTCAGTTGTGTCCAACTCTTTTTGCGACCCAATGGACTGTTGCCAATGGGCTTTTCTATCCATGGGATTTCCCAGGCAAGAATACTGGAGTGGGTTGCCATTTGGTTCTCCAGGGGATCTTCCTGACCCAGGGACTGGACCTTCATTGGCAGGCGGATTCTTCACCACTGGGGAAGCCCATACAGGCACTTCAGTTCAGTTCAGTGGCTCAGTCATGTCTGTCTCTTCGTGACCCCATGAACTGCAGCACGCTAGTCCTCCCTGTCCATCACCAGCTCCCGGAGTCCACCCAAATTCATGTGCACTGAGTCAGTGATGCCATCTAGCCATCTCATCCTCTGTTGTCCCCTTCTCCTCCTGCCCTCAGTCTTTCCCAGCATCAGGGTCTTTTCAAATGAGTCAGCTCTTTGCATCAGGTGGCCAAAGTATTGGAGTTTCAGCTTCAACATCAGTCCTTCCAGTGAACACCCAGGACTGATCTAAACTTAAAAATACTGTAACAAATGTAAGCCTCTGATACACAAAAAATTTCTACTCTCTCTGGGGATGGAATGGGTTGAGTAAAAAATCTTTATAGCGTTTTCTTGAAGTTCTTTGTGGTTACATATTTATATAATCAGTCTGAGATGTAATTGTCCAGCATATTTGGCTCATTTGCTCAGGATATTCTGGAATGAAATATGTGAAGATAATTAAAGTCAGAAAAAGACAACCAACGAAGATGAGAGAGCTGTAGACAGCATAGTATTTTAAAAAGACTGAAACTCAATGGATAGTTTTGTCTCTTAAGAAAACATGTTTTTTCGGAGTTAGCTTTTGAAATCCCTAAATTCTGGTCAAGTCATATATCAACAGTCTAGAGGCATAAATATCCAGTGTAGATGGATGAGAGGGAGACGGAAAAGTGAAAGCTGTCTTTAGGGTAATTTGTCACCAACTTCTACCTTAAACTCCAACTTGGGGAGATAGACTGGCCATTGAGGGAATTCTAATGTTTCCTCTTGATTTTTGACCTAAGAATTAACATGTATACTATCATGTAAGAAACGAAGTGCCAGTCTATGTTTGATACAGGATACAGGATGCTTGGGGCTGGTGCATGGGGATGATCCAGAGTGATGATATGGGGTGGGAGGTGGGAGGGGGATTCAGGATTGGGAGCTTGTATACACCCATGGTGGATTCATGTCAATGTATGGCAAAACCAATACAGTATTGTAAAGTAAAATAAAGTAAAAATTAAAAAAAATAGAGAGGGATATATTTAAAAAATAAAATAAAATAAAATAAAATGAGTGCAGATCCTTTTTTAATAGAATGCATTAAATTTATGTATTAAAAAAATAGACTAGAGAGTGTCCTTTCACCTAGTATTTATACTGATTATTGCTGGCCTTCTAAAGGGCTGTGATGTGCTGTGCTTAGTCGCACAGTCGTGTCTGACTCTTTGTGACTGTAGCCCGCCAGGCTCCTCTGTCCCCAGGCTCCTTTGCCTGGGGATTCTCCAGGCAAGAATACTGGCATGGGTTGCCGTGCCCTCCTCCAGGGTATCTTCCCAACACAATTATCACACCCAGGTCTCCTGCATAGCAGGTGGATTCTTTACCTTCTGGGCCACCAGGGAAGCCCATAGCCAATAACCCCAAACTCTGTTTTGTTGCCCGCATTAAATATTAGAGAAAAAAATACTAAAGATGGAGAAGGAAAAATTCTAGGAAAAAGAGAATTTTTAACCTTGTTCTTCCCTAGCTGTGACAGTTCCCATGACCCATGTTAGATTCTGTCTTCTTTAGAAGTAGAGTAAAGGGGTAGGTAAAACCTGAGGTTGGGATTTTCAGCAAGGACACTGGGTGGAAAACTCTTGTGAGAGTGTTTGGTCCAGCAGCTCTTAACCTTTATTATCATGCAAACTCACAGAGAAGTAACCATATCCTGTGCTAACAGTGGATTAGGATGATAGAGATCCTCAACTGGAGAGTGTACCTCTTTGGAGGAGGAAACAGATTAGATTATTGGAAGGAATATAGGTGGCTGTGTTCTTCTCCGGTGGCTCAGCTGCAAAGAACTGCCTGCCTGCAACTCAGGAGACCAGGCTTTGATCCCTGGGTTGGGAAGATTCATGGAGAAGGGGATGGCAACCCACTCCAGTATTCTTGCCTGGAGAATCCCATGGACAGAGGAGCCTGGCAGGCTGCAGTCCATAGGGTCAGAAAGAGTCAGACATGCCTGGAGTGACTGAGCACGCATGTGGCACTCGCATGGGTAGATTAATGAGTGGGTCAGATAAAATCCTCTCAGTTTACAAGTGAGAAAAGTGAAGTTTGAAGTGTTAAAGCAACATTCTCAAAGTTCCACAAATAGATTCATGGAGACACTAATAAAATCTAAGATCCCAACTTCTATTCCAATCTTATTTTTTTCTGGTTACACACTATAGATTACAAAATAATACATGTTTTCATAGCATCTGTCTTCAGTAGGCCTTTTTATGTTATCTGTCCCTGTGTGATCATATTGTTAATTTTTGTAATTAAAGCACTGATTAACAATATGATCACACACTGTGTGTGATCATATTGTTAATTTTCATGGTTAAAACACCAATGTGTGGTGGTTCAGTCGTTAAAGAAACCTGCAATCCAAGAGACCGAGGTTTGATCCCTAGGTCAGGAAGATCCCCTGGAGATCGGAATGGCAACCCATTCCAGTATTCTTGCCTGGAGAATTCCATGTACAGAGGAGCCTGGTGGACTACAGTAGCCCACGGGGTCGCAGAGAGTCTAACACTTTCACTTTCAAAACACCAATGGGAAGGCTGTAATATCTGAAACTCAGGTAATAGTGAGACAAGAAACTCAGAAAGAGTTCTATCTTTCTTTACTCCATGGTATATATCCATAGAAGTTTAGACACTCCTTATTTATGCCCCCCCATCACGTTTTATGCCTACTCATATTCCTACATCTAAGCACAGCTCACTTTTTAAATTAAATTTTGCCTCTTTACCATCTGCTCCATAAAAATATATATTATCTAGATATAAAAAGGGCTTATTAGTAGTACTATTACTACTAATAACTATTATGAATTACTACAAAAGACACATTCTTCACCACTAACATTATTTGGTATGACTTCTCATAATTAGAAATAATAGCATTTTAATAATGCTTTCAAATTTCAAAAAGCTTATCTTTATATGTAGGTAAATTATATCTATCTGACTTATCCTATCAGAAAAGGAAAATAAAATTGTCCTTTTACTTTGCATGTCCTTTTTCATAAAGTCCTTGCAAATTGTGATAGTTATCGGAAGCAAATCTTTATCATCTGAGAGCGGTCCTGTGAATTAGTACATGCTGAGTCACTCAGTCATGTCTGACTCTGTGAGCCCATTGACTGTAGCCTGCTGGGCTCCACTGTCCATGGAATTTTCCAGGCAAGAATACTGAAGTGGGTTAGCCATTTCATTCTTTAGGGGCTCTTCCCAACCCAGGGATTGAACCTGCATCTTCTGCACTGGCAGGCGTATTCTTTACCAGTGAGCCACCTGGGGAGCCCTGTGAATTAGGCAAGATACTAATTCTGTTTTACAGATGTGACTACCAGACTCACAGCACCTCCTGGCAGCAGGCACGCGGTAGAGCTTAGCTTGAAATTGTGGTCACCTGACACCAGTCCAGGGTACCTTAAATACCCTGTTGGTACTTTACGTCCTATTTTGATTTAAACAAGAATACTGAGCCTGGAGATTGATGATCCAAGTATTTTTATGGTGACTTTATCAATAATCACTCAGACAGCATTTCAGAGTTTAGTGATGCCTTAAAAATAAATCACCTAAATAAAGGTTGCTCTGAAAAGCTTACAAATCAGAAAGTAAGATTCTTAGCACAAGTACTGAATCCAATACTTTGTTCAAGTTAAATTAGACATGTTAGGATCATTGATAAGATGAAATCATGTTAGTTGATGACGTGTCTTAAGCTCCATTAAACAGAAAATGAAAAATATGAGCTTCTCATAGAAGGAGCATGCATGGGCTGCAGAGTCAGTCAGATTTTTGCTGCCATCTCAGTTATGCTGCTTTCCTGTAGGATAACTTATAGATGAGTTTCTTACCCTCTGTGAGCCTCAGTTTTCTCTTCTGTCAAATGGGCGTAGCAATACTTCTATCCATATTTGTTTTAGTAATGAGCGATAAAATACTGAATCCAGAATAATCTTTAGCATATTTAGTAGTTCAGTAAATCACATATGTGGTTTATATGATTATTGCTAATATTGTTAGTAATTTTTATGTGTTATACTTGAGTGTGCAATAAAATAAAAATAAAAGTTTTGTTATAATCATTTCCTCCCGCTTTAGCACTAATCAGAGCTCGTATTACAGGATGGAGCTGTATTGCTGGTTAAAAGGAAGCACTTCATTTTCTCTAAAAGGCCAATTAGCATTGAATTTATAGGAGTTACAACAAAATAATAGGTTAGCCTGAGACATTTCTTCTGTATCTCATAGTGAAATATCTCTTATATGAAAAGTACTGCCTGGCAAATGGTTTAGAATGTCAAATATCTGTGCTCCTGGTTTCAGTTCTTGGCACCTCAGTCTCTGATCTGACAAGAAAGGCCTCTAAAATCTATCCTGTCCAACTCTACTTTCTCTGGTTCTATGAACTGCCCTAGAGAGATCTTCACTACTAGTTCACAGTCTGGAAGGGGAGACAAGTAAACACATCTTTCTGTTACTTGGCTCACGTGGTCTCACAGGAATACAGGATGTATCAGGGTCTTCGGGGAACCCAGAGGAGAAACCAGGTCTGCCTCTGGCTTTGGAGGCTTCTCAGATGGTTCCCACTGGGATCTGAAATGCCAACTGCTGAGAAAGCCTGATTCCAAAACCCCAGGATTTAGAATAATACAACAAAGCAAAGAATAGTTTCTTGGGCCTTGATAAGAGTAGAAATAACATACCTCGTTTCTTTCAGCACTGCACCAAAAAATCATCCTCAAAGATTTCTCCTGTACTTGTAAATATGGCAATAAATACGTTGATGATAAACCTATCAATGGTCTATATTGCTGCACATAGTGTATAGAACATAATATCAGTTTTATTTATTTGCAGCAAAACCAAGGCAAGTGTCCAGCCCAGAATTGTTCGGTGGAAGGTCCTGCTTGGATGCCTGTTCACCACTGTACTGTAAGTGGCTTGGATTATTCTAAGAGTGGCCAGGTTAGGAGATAATTATTTTTGTATTTTGGAACAACCTTCATGGAATGTGCTGGAATACACTCTGAAATTCTAGACTTCAGCAGACCTTTTGAAAGGAGAAAGAATGTCTCCTCAGAAAGCTCTTCAGTATAAGAAACACCTGTGATTAAGGATTGCATGTATTTCTTTTTGGAGTGAAAGAAAATTGCAAAAGATTTGTCTAAATGGATTATTGATGGTTTACAATTGAATAGTCTTTGAAATGAATATATTTGCCCATTTATTTTTCTCAGTAGCTGCATGTTCATGAATACTTGATTTTAGATGCCTTAGAGAAAGATTCTTTCTCTTCTTCCATTCTTACGTTGACTGTTTAATAGTGATGAGTACACAGATTTGCAGTTTTCAACTCTTCGTGTTATAATGATAGACTCTGCATTTGTGTGAAGTCTTCCATCACAGAATTTTCAAGTGCCTTAGAAACAAACATGTACTATGTCATTATTCCTGTGCAGCAAATGGAAGCCTTAAATGCCGAGGAACTAAGGACAGTGCACGAACTGTAAGTCTGGGAATAGATTCTGGACACCCTGCCTGTCCTTTCGTGAACTCACTCTGCTAATCTGTGCTCTGAATAAGTGAAGAAAATGACCGATTCATATGATTCTCTCTTATACATACATTGCCTAATAGAAAGCACAGTGGTTCCTCTGGGAACTGTGTGCTGTAACTGACAGTTTGCATGTCATGAAATAATTTGTGTGTGATGAGGACAAAAAGTTCAAAAGTTCCTTTTGAGACATTCCCCTCATTTGACCCACCTTGCAGGCAGTGTAAAGTGATATGTGGAACTCTTTAATAAATACCCTCATCTTTTGTTGAGGTACAGGCTTCTGAAAGGCGCAGCTGCACTATCATAGCATGACTGATGACTGTGTTAAAAGGCAGTAGGTCTGGGGGAGCCTGCTTCTCACACAGATTGTGTGAGAAAATGGAAGCTTGTCTCTTTGTCTTTTGTTTATCTGTGGGAGATGAGATGGTGGGGTCACCTTTAGTGAAGGAGAGATGATGGTGGTAAATTTTGGAGGCATTTTTGCAGTGTGGAGGCAGCTCAGACTTGCTCGAGACTTGCTCGAGACTTGGAGAATAAAAATGTCACACTTTTGTGAGCAGATGGTCAGAAGGGAGTGTATGCTTAGGGACTCTGCTGATGCCAGAGAAAAGATGAGCTTTAATAATTCTATTTCTTCATCAATCACTGCTTTTATTGTTTCCCTGATGATATTATTTCACAGTTACTGATTTATATGTGTGTTTCTCCAAAGAAATCATGTATTCTTCAGGGTCCTAGTATACCTACATCTAGGTAAATTCCTGAGTTCATGGTAGGAGCTCTGTGAGTGTAGATTTAATAAATGCATCTTCAATCTGTTGATTTCCTCTTTATAATATAAGCTTCAGTAAATTTTTTGCAACCCTCATATTTCTTGCTGAAGAAGAATAAATATATATTTTACCTTCTTAGGTGGTTTCCATTTCTGACTTTCAGGTATCCTTTTATACTTTTTCCTTAAGAGTGTGTGTTTTGAGGAATTTTGTTTTCATACTAAACAAAATTTTGTCATTTGATTCAGCTGTGCCAGGCACTATGGCAATTGCTAAAGATGAAAAATAAGTAAGATAGTGATTGCATTTTATCAAACACATTCATGTATTCCAGTTAATAGCTGATCCTCCAGTATACTGATAATTCCAGCTCCAAATAAAATAAATTTGACATTCTAGTTATTTTGTATAGTCTTAAAACTGCAGGAAAATCCATTATTAGAATTCTGTGTCTTATGGTTTAACAAAACAGTTGAGCCTTCATTATTGCCTTGGAGTTGGACCATTGAGGATCTGAGAATCCCAGATTGTCTTCCTGCTGTAGGACACTAAAGATCAAATATGGAGATGACTACACTTAAGATCCTTCCTGAAGATCACAAGTGTGAAGGCCCAACATTGAAATCTGATGTTCAGTTCTATGGTTAGGTAAGGGCATCAAAAAGATGTTTCTTCTTGCTCCTGCTTTAGAATTGGGAGCTGCTGTTTACATAGATTTCCTTTGCCATTTACTTAAAAGTAATAGTGAGCTGGCCAAGAGGTTCATTTGGGTTTCTCCATATGATGTTACAGAAAAACTTTTTGGCCAACCCAATACATCTCCTACTGGGGCAGACACTTTCTGCAGGAATTCTGCAACCCATAATGATTCTACTTTCTCCGTTCAGTAACTCCTTTCTGCAAAGGTAGGCACCTCACGGCCGTGTTTGGGCTCTCTGAGTCTGTCCCGGGCCATGACTGACTGATCCAGAGCTAAATATTTGATTCTAGGTGAGCCAGTTGGATTCTGTTTCCTGGGTAGTTGAAATCTGTACCAGAGAGATATGAAACTGATAGCCATCAATATTGAATCATATGAATGACAATAGTTTGGGAAACATCCTGTGAACCTCAGTTGCTAAAATTCCTTGTATTTGCCCTTTGAGGTTTTGCTTACTCAAATCTCTCTTTGATTTTGTGAAAAGGTCCCAATAATCTGCTGATAACCAGTAAGTTACTTTTTTCCATTAAGTTATATACATTTTTTGTTGATACCGTAAACTACTTTGTATTGGGCTATGACTGATTAACGACGCTGTGGCAGTTTCAGGTGGACAGCAAAGGGATTCAGCCACACATGGTCGGGTGTCCATTCTCCCCCAAACCCGCCCCCCACCCCAGTCCAGGCTGGCACATAACACTGAACAGAGTTCCATGTTAGATTTTATTTTGTTTGTTTTGAGAAATTTATTGTTCTTTATTTGTAGCCAAAAAGTAAATAAAACTCCCTTAACTAATATCCGCTGGTCAGCAACATTTATGGAGCTCCCACTAGAGTTAAAGTTGATGTAATGAGTAGTAATCTCAGACAGAAAGAAGTACTCAGAATTGTGGGATTTTGATAATTTAAAATAGTCCATCCATTTCAGTATTTGGTTATATACAATAGTTGGGTACATGAAAATGAGCAAGGAATAATTTGGTAATGACTTAATCTACATTCTAAAGTGAGAAGTATGGATAGTTAACTATACAGTAATAAAAAGCATCTTTACATAACAAAACTGTATAAGATACGTAAAGTAGTTCTGGTATTCATTTTCATTTTCTCATCTCTCAAGAAATAGAGAAAATCTTAGTCTCCTGTGTTTAAGAGAATGTCTTTTTAGTCTCAAATCCCCCATGGGCTGAAGCAGGTTATAAATAAATTAATACATATTTTCATTCATAATAAATAGATAGTTTCTGTTATCTTTGTGCATTTTAAAAATTCACTTGATTCTTTCCTACATTTCTATCCCTATTGCCTCATTCTTTCTTGGTGTTTTGTTCTAGGATGATTGTATCCTTATAATTGGGCTTTATTACTTTTTTCAGAACAGTCCTGATCTTTGTGTGTTCATTTGCCCTCAGGTTCATTTCAAATGCAAAGCTTTTGTCACTGGTTTTTCCAAGAAAATTTATCCCTGCAAATTGCTTTGCAGATGCCTAACAACAGCTACCTATTGCCTCAAAAATGACTTCTATTACTTCTTGCTCATTCTCTTCTAGGAGGCTCTCTCTTTTGGCACTCCACATCTCTGTAATAATGGGACCAAGAAGTATTTTTAAAGACTTTTCCTTTTAGACAGAATGACAGTGTAGAGATTGTGATTCATGCTGGATAGAAAATTTGCCTCCAGTAATCATACAGAAACATGGACACATTTATAATTCCTGGATACTTGTTGGTGAAGTATCTTTTCTAGTGAGAAGTGTGACAGTTTTATTGTTCACTTAACTCTCCTTGCAGGGCTATATTAAACACTAGGATGGTAGCCTTCCTCACCCCTGTACTTTAAATTTAGTTGGGTTCTATGCACATTGGTTTGTATGACCACAGCTATGAACACAGTGATTACCTGAACCCCTGCCACTTATTAACAAATGAGAAGAGACCCATAGGTTGTGGGACTCAGGTGGAGACAGGCAGGTCTCTGAATCTGGAGTGAAATAGGCTAAGAATTAGTTTTTGGCTGTTGACCAGCTGCAGGAGGCTTGACCAGCTACTGCTGTTCAGCGCAGCTCTCTGGTCCACTCAGTTTGACTCTGGCCTATGCATGGATTTGGTCACCCAACAATCCTTAATTATTAAGCATTACTCAGAAATGGCTGTAACATATTATTTTATTGATTGGACATGTGGTGTATCAATACATAGAATAATTGTGTGCTTGCACACCTCTTAATTCCTGGAAATTTAAAAAGAGTATCATGAGAGGAGTTTTGAAAAGCTAAGTTGAAAATAAAATCTCTGCTATTAAGGAGCTTATCATGGATATTGTTATATCTACCTATCTCTATTGTTATATGATATTCACCTATAAATAGATATGGGAAATATTTTCAAAAATCATTTAAGCATTTGCAAATATTAGAACACTGTACTCTGAATATATCAATTCTTATTTACTCATTCAAGAAGCACCTACTGAGCATAAATTGTAACTAACCCTTCAATTCCTCTGGATAGAACAGGGAAAAATACATGCATATAATCATTATAGTGGGTAATACATGCTATATAATGGTCTATAGTGCATGCTGAGTCAAAAAGTCATTTCCAACTCTTTCTGACCTCATGAATTGTAGCCCTCCAGGCTCTTCTATCCATGGGATTTTCCAGGTAAGAATCCTGGAGTGGGTTACCATTTCCTTCTCCAGAGGATCTTCCTGACCCAGGGATCGAACCCTCATCTCCTGCATTGCAGGGGGATGCTCTACCACTGAACCTGGAAAGCCCATGGTCTGTAGAAAAAACTATAAATTCTCAAAATGGAGATTTACCTCAAGATGGATTTTAGAAGAGAGAAGATGTAATATTTGATGATAGTTAAGTATAAAAGCTTTAGAACTGAATAAGATTTGTGTTGGGCTTCCCTGGTGTCTCAGATGGTAAAGAATCTGCCTGCAGTGGGGTCACCAAGAGTCAGACATGACTGAGTGACTCACTTTTGCTGTTTTTACTTCAAAGTTTGTGTTAAAATATGAATTCTGCCACTTACTTGTCTTTATAACCTTGAACAATTTGCTTAATCTCTCTGAGTTTACACCTGTAACGAGATATTTTGAGATTTACATGAGATAATGCATAGCAAGTGTTAATACACACTGGGCATATGGTAATTGCTTGAAAACTGGTAAAAGGAAAAAAAGAAGATGGGTCATTTTAGAAGAAAGTGAAGGGGGATGAACTGGTGAGGGAAAGCATAAAGACAGGCAGTACATCATCATTAACTGAGGGCTCCTTATTTAGCAGGGCCCTTCCTTCTGAAGGGCTTCCTTGGTGGTCCAGATAGTAAAGAATCCTCCTGTAATGCAGGAGACACGAATTCGATACCTGGATTGGAGAGAACCCCTGGAGAAGGGAATGGCTACCCACTCCAGTATTCTTGCCTGGAGAACTCCATGGACAGAGGAGACTAGCAGATTACAGTCCGTGGGGTCGCAAAGAGTCAGACACAACTGAGTGTCTAGCGCTTTCTTTTGAAAGGAATTCAGGCTGGGGCATGAAGTTTCCATGAGTTAATACACAACTCTTTATGACTATAAAAAGAGAAATCTTGAAGCGCTTGAAAATAAACATTTGCCTTCTGACAGGAAAGAACTGATGATAAGGAGTGTCATATTGAGATGTTTGTATTTTGAGTAATATAAAGCCATTTTTGAAGAGTGGGGCTAGATACTCTCTTTAATTTAGAAGCATATGAACAATTTCCCTACCATGCCTCTCTAGATTATGAAAGTAATTTTTCTGTTTTATAGGAAGTCAATAAAGACAGACCTTCCTCTAAGAAACCAGAGGAGATGTTCTTTTAAAGTGTTAATTGTTTCAGCATGTTCTCCCAGTCCGCCTCCCATTATCCACAGTTGGATCATACGCTCTAATTGAAACCAGTTAATACAATGTGCATAAGCTCTGCTCTACTAGTGTAAAGCTTTTATTCACTTTGTTTTGGTAGCTCCTCTCTCCCCCCTTTCTTTCCTCCACAGTTCTTAATGTGACTTCATTTTGTATACCTCCCAAGTAAATACACAGACCATGGCACTAAGAAATGTCCAGTCATAAAATAAATAATGTTGTGTCTGTTTTCTGAGTGTTTGCAGAATTCTTAGGAATGCAGAACCTGCTGGGCCAACTCTGCTGCTGGGAAATTTCACCCAGGATGGCTTTGATGGGTACTGTATTCCAAAGACTGGATGTGATTTTTATTTCTTAGGACAAGGATTTCATACTATCAGTGGTTAATTCCCTTACAGAATGAAAAGTTAGGATAAGATGATCACAGCTTTAAGAAAATTATGGAAAATTACAGAGTACAGGGCCTTAAGTTGGTCTGCACTGGGATTAGAGTGTGTCTGGCCATAGGAGTGGTAGCCATGGAATCAAAAAAGAATCCAGAGGGGAAATTATCTTAGAAAAATCACAGTGCACTTTAAGAAATGTCAGCTCTGTGCAGCGGCTCTGATTCCAACTTGGTTGTAGTTAGGACTTTGAATCAAGAAAGTGTGAGGAGGACTAGGCCGACACAATGGAGACATTCCTGTTTCCTCCTCTCTTCTGGCCCTTACAGTACTTTCAGCTTGTACACTTCCTCTCTGGGTTTGAAAGAGCTTTCTGGGAGCTGCAGTTGTGGTTGTTGTTCAGTCGCTAAGTCATGTCCAACCCCATGGACTGCAGCACATGAGGCTTCCCTGTTCTCAACTATCTCCCAGAGTTTGCCGACATTCATGTCCATTGAGTCGGTGATGCTATCTAACCATCTCATCCTCTGCCATCCTCTTCTCCTTTTGCCTTCAATCTTTGTTACAGTGATTTTTGAAACATACTCAGAAAGGGAACCCACGATATTTATGGGGTTGGGGATGCCTGTTGGTTCATGCAAGAGAGGAAAGGGCATTTCCAGTGAGCACACATAAAAACTACGCAGAGTAGAGAACAAAAGACATGTAAACATGTACCCAACATGCCTGTGCAGAGATGAAGGTTTCACGTCCTGAGGTTGCTGGCAAGACCTGAGAAGCTAAATAGAGGATGGTAGGTAACCATCTGGGAACAAAAGGCAGGCCCGCAGTAAAACTGGAGCCAGCAAAGTTTGTGTCTCCAGCGTCCTCTTTCTGCACCTTTTAATATTTCCCTAGAATTCCCACTTTATCCAACTTAATTAATCTTCAGTCAGTTCAGTTCAGTCCTCAGTCATGTCTGACTCTTTGCGACCCCATGGACTACAGCACACAAGGCCTCGCTGTCCATCATCAACTCCCAGAGTTTACTCAAACTCATGTCCATTGAGTCGGTGATGCCATCCAACCATCTCATCCTCTGTCATCCCCTTCTCCTCCTGCCTTCAATCTTTCCCAGCATCGGGGTCTTTTCCAGTGAGTCATTTCTGCACATCAGGTAGCCAAAGTATTAGAGTTTTGGCTTCAGCATTAGTCCTTCCAATGAATATTCAGGACTGATTTCCTTTAGGATGGACTGGTTGGATCTCCTTGCAGTCCAAGGGACTCTCAAGAGTCTTCTCCAACACCACAGTTCAAAAGTATCACTTCTTTGGTGCTCAGCTTTCTTTATAGTCCAACTCTCCCATCCATACATGACCACTGGAAAAATCATAGCTTTGGCTAGACGGACCTTTGTTGGCAAAGTAATGTCTCTGCTTTAAATATGTTGTCTAGGTTGGTAATAGCTTTTCTTCCAAGGAGAAAGCATCTTTTAATTTCATGGCTGCAATCACAATCTGCAGTGATTTTGGAGCCCCAAAAATAAAGTCTCTCACTGTTTCCATTGTTTTCCCATCTATTTGCCATGAAGTGATAGGACCAGATGCCATGATCTTAGTTTTCTGAATGTTGAGTTTTAAGCCAATTTTTTCACTGTCCTCTTATATTTTGATCAAGAGGCTCTTTAGTTCTTCTTTGCTTTCTGCCATAAGTGTGGTGTCATCTGCATATCTGAGATTATTGATATTTTTGCTGGCAATCTTGATTCCAGCTTGTGCTTCATCCAGCCCAGCATTTCGCATGGTGTATTGTGCATATGAGTTAAATAAGCAGGGTGGCAATACACAGCCTTGATGTACTCCTTTTCCTATTTGGAACAAGTCTGTTGTTCTATGTCCAGTTTAGGGCCTTCACGTTCAGCTAACCCTTCCTACCTTATCTTTTTATAACATGCAGCCAAGAATCCAATAGATCACACAGAATTAACATAAATCCTTATGACAATTCTTCCTATGTGTATTTGGAATTTTTTGTTGTTGTTTTCCGTCAGTGTTTTTATTTTTTCACAGATTTACTGAAATATAATTCATACACTGTAACAATTCAGCAATTTAAATGCACAATTCAGTGATTTCAGTACATTCACAGAGTTGTGCTACTCAACTACCAATTTTAGAACATTTTCATTTCTTTAAAAGGAACCCCAAGCCCATTAGCAGTCATCCCCATTCCTTTTGCCTCAAGCTCCTGGCAATCACTAATCTGCTTTCTATCTCTATGAATTTGCTTATTCTGGACATTGCCTATAAATGGAATTATAAAATATATGGCCTTTTGTGACTAGATTCTTTCACTTATAGTATTTCCAAGGTTTATCCGTGTTGTAGTGTGTGTCAGCTCCTCATTCCTTTGTCTCAATGAATAGTGTTTCATTATATGGACATACTACCTCTTGTTTATCTGTTCATCAGTTGGTAGACATTTGTGTCGTTTGCCTTTTTTCAATATTGTGAATAATGCTGCCATGAGACACATGCAAGTTTTTGTATGGACATACGTCTTTAATTCTCTTGAGTATATACCTAGGAGAGGAATGATTGCCTTGTGTGGTAACTGTGTTTAACTTTTTGAGGAACTGCCAGACTGTTTTGCAGAGCTGTTTTACCATTTTATATTCCTACCAGCAATGTATGAAGGTTCAGTTGTCCACATCCTCATCAGCATTTGTTCTTACCTTTCCTTTTTATTGTAGTTTCCCAGTGTGTATAAAGTAATATCTCATTGTGGTTTGGGATTTGCAGTTCTCTAATAATTAGTGATGTGCTGAGCATCTTTTCATGTACTTTCGGGCTATTCATTTGTCTTTGGAGAAATGTCTATTTAAGTTATTTATATTAAGTTTGTTTCATTTTGTGTGTGTGTGGTTTTTTTTTTTGGTCTTTAGTTCTTTCATAAGAGTTTTCTATATGTTCTTGCTACTAGTTCATTATTTTATACATGATTTGCAGGTATTGTGTACTATCCTATGGTTTATCTTTTTATTTTTTGATTGCATCATTTTAAGCAAAAAAAAATTTAAATAGATGAAGTCCAGTTTACTTTTTTTCATGTCACCTGTCATATCTAAGGAGGCTTCATGTAACAAGGTCACAAAAATTTACTCCTGTATTTTCTTCTAAAAATTTTATAGTTTTAGCTCTTACATTTAGGTCTATGACCTATTTCTAGTTAATTTTTACGTATATTTGTATATGGATAGCCAAGTGTCCCTGAACCATTTGTTGAAAAGTATTTTATTTCCCCACTGAACTGCTTTTACATCCTTGTTGAAAATCAATTGACTATTAACGTAAAGGTTTATTTTTGGACCTTCAATTCTATTACATTGATTTATGTGTTTTTCCAGTGCTATACTGTCTTGATTACTTGCTTTGTAGTAAGTTTGAAACTGAGAAGTGTACATCTTCAATTCTTTTCTTCTTTTAAGATTGTTTTGGATAATTGCGGTCCATTGCATTTTTATATGAATTTAGAATCAGCTTGTCAGTTTACAGAAGAGTCATCTGGAATTTTGATAATGATTGCTCTGAATCTGTAGATTAATTTGGGGATTATTGCCATTTTAACAATACTAAATTCTCTGACCCAGTGAATGCTTTACTCTTTATTTAGGTGTTTGATTCCTTTCTACAGTGTTTTATAGTTTTCAAAGTACCAGTTTTTGCATTTTTTTGGTTAAATTTGTTACTAAACATTTTATTATTTATTATGCTATAAAATGTTTGTTTCCTTAATTTCACTTTCAAATTCTTCATTGCTGGTATATGGATATACAATAAATTATTTACTTATTGTTTGTGTACCCTGTAATATTGTTGAACCTCTTTGTTCTAATAGCTTTTCAGTGAATTCCTTAGAAGTTTCTGTATACAAGATCATGTTATCTGCAAAAAGGGATAGTTTTGCTTCTTCCTTTTCAATCTGGATGCTTTCTATTTTACTTTCTTGCCTTGGTAAGAATATTCAGTACAATATTAAGTAAAATTAGGACAAGCAGACATTCTTGTCTTGTTCTTGCTTTTAGGGGAAAGTTCAGTGTTTCATTATTAAGCATATTATTAGCTGTGGGATTTTTATACATGGCTTTTATCAGCTCAGAGAAGTTCCCTCTGAGTCCTAGTTTGTTGAGTGTTTTATCTTGAAAGAGGGATTTTGTTTATTTGTATGTTTGTTTTGATATTTGTTTTTAATACTTAAAATTTTCATGTGCTGTAAGAATGCCTTGACTTTCTATTGAGAACACTATGCAAAACTTGTCTAGGATTCCTGAAAGTACAGTCTACCTACTCATAGTCTACACCTGGCTTTGCCGAAGGATAATTCTTCCCTTATTTGACAGATAAGAAAACTGATGCTTAGAGAAGTGAAATGATTTTTGACCTTGCAAAAGAATATTCTTTGGTATTTTTATGTACCCAATCTGGTGCTATTTCTGACATAATTCACTGTCTCTCCTGAGCAAATATATTCTCTTGAGTTTTCTGTGAACAATTCACTTCAGTTCAGTCACCCAGTCATGTCTGACTCTTTGCAACCCCATGGAATGCAGCGCAGGCCTCCCTGTCCATCACCAACTCCCAGAGTTTACTCAGACTCATGTCCATTGAGTTGGTGATGCCATCCAACCATCTGTGAACAATAATTCAAGAGACTGGTTTTTTAGTATCTGTACCTTATGTCATGAGAGGTGCCAGCTGGATTCTGTACATTGAATGCTGGGTAACATGGCACTGCTGGACATCCATATTGGCAGCCACAGTAGCACATCTGAAGGTCTTCCTTCACAGCACCAGCAGGGTGTCTATTCTCATATGACTTATTTGGAGAAGAACACCACGTAGATAACCACTCTATAGAGAGTTCTAATAAACCTGACCATTTAGGAATTTAGTTATGTCCTTCCATCCAGAGCTAATGAAATTTTAATAATGGATTTCTTTAAAAGGATTTCCAGGCTCTATCTTTCTTTTTCTTGGTTTCATCATTTGACATAAGAATTAAATATAAAATTTTCTCTCAGAGATCATTCCATGATAAGCTGCAGGGTTGTTTGTCACAGGCTTGTAGAGGGAGGCTAATATAGAATATGGTGCTTCACATGAAAAGATGCTCAACATCACTCATTATCAGAGAAATGCAAATCAAAACCACAAAGAGGTACCATTTCACGCCAGTCAGAATGGCTGCGATCCAAAGTCTACAAGCAATAAATGCTGGAGAGGGTGTGGAGAAAAGGGAACCCTCTTACACTGTTGGTGGGAATGCAAACTGCTGCTGCTGCTAAGTCACTTCAGTCGTGTCCGACTCTATGTGACCCCATAGACGGCAGCCCACCAGGCTCCCTCGTCCCTGGGATTCTCCAGGCAAGAACACTGGAGTCGGTTGCCATTTCCTTCTCCAATGTATGAAAGTGAAAAGTGAAAGTGAAGTCGCTCAGTCATGTCCAACCCTTAGCGACCCCATGGACTGCAGCCTACCAGGCTCCTCCATCCATGGGATTTTCCAGGAAAGAGTACTGGAGTGGGGTGCCATTGCCTTCTCCGGGGAATGCAAACTAGTACAGCCACTATGGAGAACAGTGTGGAGATTGCTTAAAAAACTAGAAATAGAACTGCCTTATGACCCAGCAATCCCACTGCTGGGCATACACACCGAGGAAACCAGAATGGAAAGAGGCATGTGTACCCCAGTGTTATCGCAGCACTGTTTATAATAGCCAGGACATGGAAGCAACCTGGATGTCCGTCAGCAGATGAATGGATAAGAAAGCTGTGGTACATATACACAATAGAGTATTATTCAGCCATTAAAAAGAATACATTTGAATCAGTTCTAATGAGGTGGATGAAACTGGAGCCGATTAAACAGAATGAAGTAAGCCAGAAAGAAAAACACCGATACAGTATACTAACACATATATATGGAATTTAAAGAGATGGTAACGATAACCCTGTATGCGAGACAGCAAAAGAGACACAGATGTATAGAACAATCTTTTGGACTCTGAGGGAGAGGGAGAGGGTGGGATGATTTGGGAGAAAGGCGTTGAAACATGTATAATATCATATAAGAAACGAATCGCCAGTGTAGGTTCAATGCAGGGTGCAGGATGCTTGGGGCTGGTGCACTGGGATGACCCGGAGGGATGGCGTTGCTGGGAGCGGGGAGGGGGCCTCGGGATTGGGAACGCATGTACACCCGTGGCAGATTCATGTTGATGTGTAGCAAAACCAATGCAATATTGTAAAGTAAAAATAAAATAATAATAAATATATATATAAATTAAAAATAATAAAAAATAAAAAAAATTTTTAAAGAGCTGTAAACCTGGCAAAGTAGTAAGGGACATTTTGGGCAGGTCTGTGAGCCCTCAGAAAAACAGTGGTGGCCAGGAAACATTATTCAAAATAACCCCTTTTCTGATGCCACTGCTGAATATGTGTGTGCACATCTGATTTTCCCTAACAGTACAGAAACCATATCCTGAATTGTACTCTTGTTCACAATAAAAAGATAAACCCGCACTGAAAAAAAAATGAATATGGTGCTTCAGTCATTTATAAATGATTAAGAGCAATGCTGTGGTACGTCTAGGTATTTTCAAATTCAAGGGCTTTTTCTCTGTGTTCAGAAAAGCCCCTGGACAATTTTTTTGTTCCCTCTGACATCGACTTAAGGAAGCTGCAGCTGTATCTGCTGAACAACATTTTATTTACTTAGTATCCCATAACCTCAATTATGTAGTATAAACTGAGAACCATCTGGAAATAAATATTGTGTTGAAGTCAACTAAACCAGTATTTCAAAGCTCACAGCTCACTTACAGGGCACCTACCTATTTGTGACCTCACTGTGTGAGCTTCTTATTATTTCTCAGGCACCTGTGTTTGAACAAGAGAGACCCATTATACCTTTTTTTTTCTGAGCCGACATTTCTAATAATCCTGGCTTATTGAATTCTGGAGTGGGTAACCTTTCCCTTCTCCAAGAGATCTTCTCAATCCAGGGGTCATACCCAGGCCTCCTGCATTGCAAGCAGATTCTTTACCAGCTGAGCCACAAGGGAAACCCTAATAATCCTGGCTACATACTGTCTAAACCATTCGAAGGTCCAGATAATGGAACAGGTATATGGAAATTCAAGAGAAAGCATTAATAAAGCCTGGTATATTAGGATCTATGAGGAGTGTCAGACAACAGTGAAGAAATAAGGAAACATTAAGAATAAGCAGAAGACCTTAAACTCTATGAGGTAACTGAGTGGTGGAGCCTGGGTCCTTTGCAACTTGATATTTTAATTGAGGTTCATAAATGTTGGCCAGGAGTCAAAATATAAAATTATATCCAATGATTTTTTTTGGAGAAGAATTACCTTTGTGACTTCTAACAGCAGTTACTGAAACATTTGCAAATTTTAAAAAAATGTTCAAAATACAAAAACACATTATGCTGCAAAGGATAACTTTAATTATCTGGTAGATTCATGTTTGAAAACACCTCTTTCGGTGATGGTTTTGTTGATGAGCAGGGAGGTGGCATGCTTCAGTGTGAACAAACTGTGAGGGCAGTGGATTCTTCTCCTCTCAACTTAAGTAGTTGAGTTAGTCCTTTGAGTTTGTGGTGCAGGCAGAGGTGGCATTGAGGGAGTCAGAGAGACTGACGGTGGAACAAGGAGCGCTGGTGACGTGTGAAAGGTGTGCCTTGGGTTTTCTAGTGTCACTGATTTTTAGCAGTGTAAGATCTTGGCACCTGTTGGCATTCCATGAGCTTCTCAGTGTGGGTAGCGTTCTTCCTATTGAACTTTCCCGTTGTTACTTAAGGAAGCAGAGTTAGTTACATAGTAACAGGGTCCTGAGTATTCGAGTCAGGAAGAGCTTGAGATCTCCTCTCTCTCACTAGCCAGCTGAACTTCAGTAGGCATTTCAACAACTCTTTGTCTCCCTTACCTCATAGGTGAAGTAAGAACAATAAATAGATACCTACCTTGTAAGACTATTTTCAGAATTAAAGACAATAAATACAATATGCCTAAATTAGTGTCTACTATGTTAGCACATAGTAGGCACTCAAATGCGTGTTGATTTTGTTATTATTATGGCATTCCTGTTTTTGGCAGGGCAGAATTCTGAAAATGGTTACAGCTTGAGATGCGTATTTACCCCACCAAGGCATTTGAGCAGTGAACTCTCGATAGGATGACCTACTTTCCTCGTATCTCAGATTTTAGATGTAATTGAAAAGGTATAGAGTTTGAATACTTAAATCAGTGAATTTCATTTTAAAAAGCGTAAAGGTTGATTTTTTGACAGTGATTTCTAATACGATTTCTATGTCTTTGAAAGTTGTTTGTGAATTCAGTACCATTGCTGTATTATGTTTTGGCCACTTGAATTCCTAGAAAGTATGATGAGAGAACAGGCGTCAGCACTGTGGGGTGGAGCTTCCTCTAAAGCATGCATGATTGGGTTGGGGAGTGCTGTCTCGTCCAGGTACAATGAAATCTCCCTTCCTTTTCCAGTAACAAGGTAAATGAGTGTCTTATGAGCTCCTCTAAGTTCCTTTCCCTAGCTCTCATATTATCCCCTTTAATTGATGTTTTTAGATCACGTGGAACAAATAGAGACATTATCAAGTATTGATTTGGGTATTGGAGCTGTTCATAAACCAGCTACAGTTATGAGTCATGAATGACAAACTCTTCCAAGTGAATATTCCCACCTGGAAAACCTCATACTGCACACATCTTGATTCAGGGGATGGGTATATTGTGCAAATTTAGATGAAGGCCATACGACACATGAGCAGGAGGGTACTCCATGTAGTGATGCTTATAGGCTTTTAAAAATATTTGTTCTTTGTGTATTTTTTTGTACATTAAAAATTATTTATTGGGCTTCCCTGGAGGCTCAGATGGTAAAGAATCTGCCTGAAATGTGATAGATCCAGGTTTGACCCCTGGGTAGAGAGGATCCCCTGGAGAAGGGCATGGCTACCCACTCCAGAATTCTTGCTTGGAGAATTCCATGGGCAGAGGAGCCTGGTAGGCTACAGTCCATGGTGTCACAAAATATTGGACATGACACAAATTATTTTTCATGAATCTAGAAATCCGAGGACATAGCAAGAAAGCAATGTTATTTAAATAATTGAATTACACAAAGAAGATATGAAGGTGTTTTTGTCAAAGACTTCCTCACACCTGCTAACCATTCTGACTTTCTGTGCTGCTCTTCTGATTGTGCTTGTCCCCTGTTCAGACTTGCCTCATTAGACTTAGCCCCAGGTAGTCCAAACAGAGGAAGCCATTCTATGAGGCTATGTCTGTAGCAGCAGCTAGCTTCCTACGTCCAGTGCAGAGCGGGTGTCAGTGACAAACCTCTTGAAGCAGCCTCCAGCGACTTTGGATCTCTATGGACTTATACACATGTTTGGACAAACTTGGCCTGGAGAAAAGTTTTACCAGTGCTTGACACAGAAATGGAACATTAATTGCTGCAGCTCCTCAAGGAGGTTCTGTTGACAGCAGGCAGCATTAGTCCCCTGACAGCCTCGTACAAACAGCCCTTCCCAGCCTGGATTAAATGGGCTGGCTTCAGCAACAAAAGGTACAACAAATGCATTTAATCAAAACCCCAAACCTAAGCATGGTTGAAGGAGGTGGCAAAGGACCCAATTCCATAACAACCACTTTTCCTTTATAGCAATGAGAGGAATGTATATAAACATTTGAGTACTTCATTTACTGACCCATATATTTTCAACCAACTCAGAACAAACACCTCATTTAAAAAATCAATGCCATTCAAGTTTGGATTGGCTAAATCTCACAACCACAGGGAAAGAAATGCTAACTGATCTTGAGGGCTATTTTAGATCGCATTTTGGTGAAGTAAAAAATTTACATAATTTAATATCCACAGCTTAATTAAAACATCCTATAAATATCTTCTCTCTAAATATGCTAATCCTTATGCTGTTGAAAGAATCCATTTGTTTCTGCAATATATTTGGTCATACACTGTTGTTCTTCAGGTTATATCAGCATTTTCATTAAAAATATAACTCAGAAGCAGAAACGTCTTCTGAGCTAAAACTTAATGTCCAAAGTCTTCATCCAAAAACAGTTTTCTTAAGTACACACAGAATGGAAGTTTTATGACTCTGTGAAAGCTTGAGGTCTATAGGAAGACTTATAAAGCCACCAACAAAAGAATCACATCTATTTCTGTGCACCAAGACAGCCCACAGAATCTGTGAAAGAAGCTAGGCTGTGGAAGGGAACACGACCTCTTCTGACACTGTGCTGGAGAATCAGGGTACATAGGTTATTCTTGGTTGCACGGCTTGAAGGATACTGGAAGGATCGTGGACTCTGGCACCTCCTGTAACTGGTTAGAGTCCTGTCTTTACTGTTTACTTGATTTGGGAAATTCCTTCTGAGCCATGTGTGTGGATTGAATGAAATGACACACAGGACTCCTACATACCCTTCAATTTCTTCTCTTATGATTTGTGATGTTTTCCAAAACCGCTGACTTGCTTTTACTCCATTGTTTGTTATTGTTGTTCAGTTGCTAAGTCGTGTCTGACTCTGTGACCCCATGGACTACAGCACTGTAAGAAGCCGGGCCTCCCTGTCCTTCACTGTCTCCCAGATTTTGCTCAAACTCATGTGCATTGTGTCAGTGATGCCATCCAACCATCTCGTCCTCTGTTGCCCCCTTCTCCTTTAGCCTTCAGACTTTGCAGAATCTTTTCCAGTGAGTCTGCTCTTTGCATCAGTTAGCCAAAAAGTATTGAACTTCAGCTTCAGCATCAGTCCTTCTAATGAATAGGTCACCACTAAAGAGTGTAAGGCCATGTCACACAATTAGAGAGTAGGTAGAAAATCACCTGTTTCTTCCCCTCCTACCCCTAGTTTGGGGACTTCCCTTGCTTTCGGTTAGTCTTAAACTATGTAGACAGGAGCCCACACTGCCCAGCAAGTCAACATGAGCAGGCATTCTTGTCAAGGAAATCCCTTGGCAACAGAAATGTGGCCTGTTGTAGATAAAGTGAAATGTTCTCTTTACAACTGTCTATTTAAAGAAAAAACAATTGAAAGTAAGGAAAATTTTAAATTTTCTGTTGTCAGAACTGTCCTCTTGACAAGAGCTAGTTCATTATCTGAACATGTGTTATTTAAACAAGCCTCAGTCTTCTATATCACATCTCCATTAATTTTTAGGCTCATCAAAACCTATTTATCCATCTGCCTTTCCTCCCTTCATTAATTCTATAAATATTTACAGAGTGCCTACTAGGTCCCAGACACTGTACAAAGTCCTGTAAATTCACAGTGTGAGGAAACATACACAGTCCCTGCCCTCGAGGAGGGAGCAGCAATAAATTAAAGAATCTTATAAATGAAGATAAAGTGACTTGGGTGGGTGCTGCAGAGGAGATGTGCATGGTGCCCTGGGAATGCTTTTGAGGACATCCTTATGTAGAGAGGGAGGTCAAAGAAGCATTCCCTAAGGAGATGCTAATGTTGTTCAGTTGCTAAGTTGGTCCAACTCTTTGTGACCCCATGGACTGCAGCACATCAGGCTTCTCTGTTCTCTACTACCTCCTGCAGTGTGCTCAAGTTCATGTCCATCGAGTTGGTGGTGCTATCTAACCATCCAAGGGGAAGCAAATTAAGCTTAAGTTCTAAAAGTAGGATCAAAATTGGGGAAGGAAGAAGAGATTTATTTGGGAAAAGGGAAGCATATATACAAGGATCCTGTCTCAGAAGAGAAAAGAGCTGTATAACCAGGAGGGCTGGAGGGAGAGAATACAGGGGCAGCTTGGTAGGAGAAGATTGGAAAAGAAGACACAAACCATCTAGTATTAAGGATTTCATTGAATTATTTTAAGTAGATTGGAGAGAGGGGAGTGAAGCAGGTAACATGGTCATATTTGAATTTTGAAATTATCACTCTCGTTATGTGGAGAACAGATAGGGTGACGGGGAAAAAGTTGCTGGTTAAAAACAAAACAGAAAACTACTTATAAAGCTTTTATGGGAGTCCAGGCATAGTGGTAGCTTGAATTAGGGTGGTGGTGGAGATGGAGACCCAAGGAACAGATGTGAGATTTTTAGGTATAAACATTGCAGGACATAGATATGAATTGCTTAGAGGAGTGATAAGAAAGAAAGTCAAAGTTGACTCCCAATTACCTGTGTTATGTGAAACAGTGGGTAGAAGTATCATTTACTGAATTTGAGAGCTCTACAAAGTCTTCATTTCTGTAGGAAGATCAACATATGCATTCTGGATAACTTAAGTGTGAAGACTTTCGTTTTATTCATTTATTTAATGAAGTACAGTTGATTTATAATATATTCATTTCAGATGTACGACATAAGGATTCAACTTTTTTATGGATCATACTCCATTTAATGGCATTATACAATAATGACTATTTCCCTGTGCAGTATAATACATACGTGTAGCTTATCCACTTAATACGTACTAGTTTGTACCTCTTAATTTCCTACCCCTATCTTGCTCCTCGTCCATGCTTTTCCCCCACTGGCGGCCACTAGTTTGTTCTCTAAATCCAGAGTCTGTTTCTGTTTTGTTATTCTTTCATTTGCTTTGTTTTTCAAATTTCACATACAAGAGATTAAATATTTGACTTGTCTGACTTATTTCAGTAAGCATAATGCATAACACCCTCTAGATTCATTCATGTTGTTGCAAATGGCAGGATTTCATTCTTTTTAATGGTTCAGTAATATGGTGTTGTATGCACACACACACAATCACACATATCACATCTTCTTCATCCATTCATCTGTTGATGGACACACAGGTTGCTTCCTTCCAAAAGCACACAGAGTTTGTAAATAGTGCTGTTAACATTGGGGTACATGTATCTTTTTGAATTAGTGTTTTCATTTTTTCTGGATATATAGCCAGGGGTGGAATTGTTGGATCATATGATAGTTCTATTTTTATTTCTTTTAAGGAACTTCTTTTTTTAATATAAATTTATTTATTTTAATTGGAGGCTAATTACTTTACAATACTGTATTGGTTTTGCCATACATCAACATGAATCCGCCACAGGTGTACATGTGTCCCCCATCCTGAACCCCCCTCCCACCTCCCTCCTTGTACCATCCCTCTGGGTCAGGGACTTCTGTACTGTTTTCCATGATAGTTACACCAATTTACATTCCTACCAACATTGTACAAGGCTTCTCCACAGTGTCTCCAACATTTGGTATTCGTAGACTTTTTGATGATAGCCATTCTGACATATCTGAGGTGGTTTTTTAATTGTGGTTTTGATTTATTTGCATTTCTCTGATAATTAGTGATATTGAATATCTTTTTTTCCCATGCCTGTTAGTCATTGTTATGTATTCTTTGAAAAAGTATCTGTTCTTGTCTGCTGCCCATTTTTTGAATGGGTCATTTGTTTTTGATATTGAACTGTATGAGCTGTTTCCATATTTTAGATATTAACCTCTTGTTGGTCATATCATTTGCAATTATTTTGTCCCATTCAATAGGTTGTTTTTTTTATTTTGTTGATGATAATCCTTGGCTGCAAAAGCTTTTAAATTTAAATGTCTCATTTGTTTATTTTGCTTTTATTTCTTTTGCCTTAAGAAATAGATCCAGAAATATACTGCTGCAATTTATGTCACAGAGTGTTCTGCTGATGCTTTTCCCTAGGAGTTTCATGGTTTCAGGTCTTACTTTTAGGGTATTAATCATTTTGAGATTTTTCTTTTTGCTATGACGTGAGAAAATGTTCTAGTTTAATTCTTTTACATGTGCCTGCCCAATTTTTCCAGCACGACTTACTGAAGAGATTATGTTTCTCCAGTGTATACGCTTGCTTTCTTTGCTGTAGATTAATCGACCATAGGTGCGTGTGTTTATTTCTGGGCTTCTATTCTATTCCATTCATCTATGTGTCTGTTTCTGTGCCAGTACCATAATGTGTGTGTGTTTATTTTTTAACACACCTTTCATCTTTTTGGTTAAATTTATCCCTAACTCTTTTATTCTTTTTGATGCTATTGTAAATGGGTTAGTTTATTTTTTGATGATTTGTTTTTAGTATATAGAAACACAACTGACTTTTTGTTTGTTGACTTTGTACACTATAACTGTACTGAATTGTTTATTACTTTTAAAATTTTTGGTGCAGTTTTTAGTTTTTAAAAAATTTTATTGAAATATAGTTGATTTACAAGTGTTAGTTTCAAATATAAAGTGATTCAGTTATATCTGAAGTGAAGTGAAGTCAAAATCACTCAGTCGTGTCGGACTCTTTGCAACCACATGACTATACAGTCCATGGAATTTTCCAGGCCAGAATATTGGAGTGGGTAGCCTTTCCCTTCTCCAGGGGATCTTCTGAACCCAGGGACCAAACCCAGGTCTCCCACGTTGCAGGTGGATTCTTTACCAGCTAGAATACTGGAGTGGGTAGCCTATCCCTTCTCCAGCGGATCATCCTGATCCAGGAATCCAACTGGGGTCTCCTGCATTGCAGGCGGGTTCTTTACCAACTGAGCTATCAGGGATATATCTATCTATATGTATATACATATTCTGTTTTTACATTCTCTTCCATTGTGCTTATCCAGGCTTCCCCGATAGGGCTGGTAAAGAATCCACCCACAATGCAGCTGACACCAGTTTGATTCCTGGGTTGGGAAGATCCCCTGGAGAAGGGAATGGCAACCCACTCCAGTATTCTTGGGCTACACTCATGGTTCAGATGGTAAAGAATCCACCTGCAATGCTGGAGACTTGGATTTGATCCCTGGGTTGGAAAGATCCCCTGGAGAAGGGAATGGCAACTCACTCTAGTATTCTTGCCTGGAGAATCTGCATGGACACATCTATCTATCTATATATACATAGGCTTTTTTACATTATCTTCTATTATAGGTTTTAAAAGATATTGAGTATAGCTCCCTGTGCTGTATATACATTTTGTATATACTTAAAAATGTATATTTTAAATTATATGTGTGTACTTTAATCCCAAACTCTTAATTTGTCCTTCTTTTTCCCTCTTGTTCGGTAACAATAAATTTGTTTTGTATTCTGTGAGTCATTTTTTTTGTAAATAAGTCCATTTGTATTCCTTTCTTTTTTAGATTCCACATATAAGCAATATCATATGATATTTGTCTTTCTCTGGGTTACTTCACTTAGTGTGATAAGCTTTAGGTCCATACACGTCCCTGCAAATGCCATTATTTCATTCTTTTGTGGCTGAATAATTTTCCGCTGTACATGTATACCACATCTTCTTGATCCGTCCATCTGTTGATGGATATTTAGACTGCTTCCACGTCTTGACTATTGTAAATAGTGCTTCTATGAACATTGGGAGTGCATGCATCTTTTCAGATTATGTTTTTCTCTGGATATATGCCAAGGAGTGGTTTTATAGGATTGTATGGCAACTCTGTTTTTATTTTTTTAAGGAATTTCCATACTATTCTCCATAGTGGCTGCATTAGTTTATGTTAACAGCAACGAGGTAGTAGGGTCCCCTTTTCTTTACCTCCTTTCCAGCATTTATTATTTGCAGACTGATGGTAGCCATTCTGGCTGAGGTGAGATGATGCCTCACTGTAGTTCTGGTTTGCATTTCTCTGACCATTAGCAATGCTGAGCATAGTTTCATGTGTCTGTCAGCCACCTCTATGTCTTCTTTGGAGGAGTATCTTTTTAGATCACCTGCCCATTTTTTTTGTTGTTTATTTTTTTAATTGAGCTGCATGAACTGTTTGTATATCTTGGAGATTAATCGCTTGTCAGTTTCATTGTCTGCAAATATTTTCTTGTATTCTGTATGCTGTCTTTTTGTTTTGTTCATGAATTTGTTTGCTGTGCAAAATCTTTTCAGTTTAAATAGAGTTTAGTATGTTATTCAACAAGGAGGTCACTGATAGAGTAGTTACAATAAAGTAGTCGGTGTTGAAGTTTTGGAAAAATAGTATGTTTACAATATATGCTTTAGGCTAATAAAATCTTGCACTTCATTGAAAAATGCTGATGGAAGGTATTATTAGAGTGAGAGTTAAATATGTAATAGAGAAAGCCTAATCACTATTTGGTTTCCTGAGAAGCTGGAGATGGATGAGACCCATAGACAGTGTGCCGTGGCTGATCTCTAATATTTAAGTGCATATGCTTACATATAATGTACACAGATATTGCTATGTGTACACGTTTATGGTGGGAAATTGAGGAAGTTTCAGTTTGATGGCTCCTGTTTCCTCTGTGAAATAGAAAGTGAGGAATCAGTTTGTTTGCTGAGAGTGAGAGGAGAGGTGGAGAGAAGAGCATCAAATGTTGAAACTATCACTACAGAGAGTGGGAGAATGACTAACAAGAGAGAGGAAGTGAGACTGCCCAGAGTTCCTCCAGGGTGCAAGGAAAAGTTTACTCCTCTAAGGAAAGTGCTTTCTGACCAACCCCACTCCGCATGGTGGTCACTGTTTTAAATTCACAGCTCTTAAACTACAGAGGCAGCCTTGATCGCATCATGCCAACTGACTTGTCGCATATTGGATGATTCTCCGGCTCTTTCTTACATGCATGTCCAATCTCTGCAACAGAAGAGGGCGACTCAAGGGCACAAAACATGGCTCCTCGATACCTAATAGAATACTGTGCCTGTAAATAATTATTAGAGAAGGCAATGGCACCCCCACTCCAGTACTCTTTCCTGGAAAATCCCATGGATGGAGGAGCCTGGTACGCTGCAGTCCATGGGGTCACTAAGAGTCAGGCATGACTGAGCGACTTCACTTTCATTTTTCACTTTCATGCATTGAAGAAAGAAATGGCAACCCACTCCAGTGTTCTTGCCTGGAGAATCCCAGGGACGGGGGAGCCTGGTGGGCTGCTGTCTATGGGGTCGCACAGTCAGACACAACTGAAGTGACTTAGCAGCAGCAGCAGATCTTATAAATCTAAAGGGAATTATTAAGCATGTGTCAAATATGGATAGTCTATACTGTGACCTCAGAGCAAAGACATGAGTCCTTGTTTTATGTATGGTTTTATGTAATAAAATACAGAGATGGTCATCCCCACCTTTTTCAATGAAAACATGAGTTCTCTTTATCCTTGAAGACTTGGTCTACGAGTTGTCACTTTGACGCTTCTCCCAACCTTCAAGTACTATCGTTGATTCCCACCAGAGTTATTATAGCATTTTTCACACTGAAGAACATTTCAATGTTCATATGATTCTCTTCCGCATTGGTCTGATTACTTGTACAAAGTATCTGAATCTTACTTAGCTTTCATTTCCCAAAGACTTGCCTAGGGTCTAGTGTATACAAGATGCTCATTAGAAGTTCTTGAAATGGAAATGCATGGAATTCAAAAGGGGAACACAACAGAAATCAGTATTGATTCTTGTGATTAACTTCAATTCCAGGAAGACCTGTTTCTCTCTCAATCCTCTCTCTTACCATTTACCAAGTTGCTTAAACCAGGAGCTGAGAATTTCCTTTAATTCTTCCTTTTTTCTCACCTTCCACATTGAATCCGTGATCATTCTAGTCAAATCTACCTCCAAAGTATTTCTAGAATTCATTTCTTCAACTTTGCTGATACCATCGGTGTCTAAGTCACCATAATCTTACTTGAACTACAAAAATTTAATTTGATCTTTCATTTTCATCTGCTCCTCCCCCAACCAGCTCCCCTTCCATACTCAGAACCTTCTGATGGCTTTCCACTGCACTAATGATGTATTTCAAGCTCCTTAATGCAGTGTCGAGTCCTTGCAGAGTGTTGCTTTTACCTGTCTCCAGTTCACGGTAGGACAGTCTTTCCCTCACTTACTGCCTCTAGCTACAATGATTCATTTTTTATTTTTAAGAAGGCTCCAATGGCTTCCTGCCTAAGAAACTTGGTCATCACTGGTTTGTGTACCCAGTGCTTTCTTTTACACTTATCGACTAGCTCCTCTTGGTCTTTATGTTTCAACTTAACGTTATTTTTTCAGAGATGTCTTCTCTTTCCATGGATTTCTCCTGGGGAATTTCTCTCTCTCCCTACTGCTATTTACTTACTGTTTTTCTTCATAAACCCTTATCACAAATTCTGTATTATTTGCTTCATTATATTATAAATTATAAGCTGTATAACAGACAGGAATTTGCCTGTTCTATTTACTGTAGTATATCTGTGGCATAGAGTTCATTATATATTTGTTTGAGGAATGACTGCCTGGATGTATCTAATGAGTTTGTAAGAATGAATGAATGAATGTGTAAATGGATAAAGTAGACAGAATAAGATAGTTTGACCTCACAGGGTTATTGAAGGGATAACATATGTTAGAAATGAACACAAAGACGTTTGGAGAGCAAATTATTTGTTATTATTAAGTATTTACATGTTAAATTGGCCAAATCCTGGATGGCTTCATTGCTTCATATTTTAGTTTGTTTTTGTGCTGTGAATAAAGATTTAGAGCATTTTTCAGTATAGATTTTCTTGTCACTCTTGCTCAGAAGCAGGCTATTGATATGCCATAGTTAATTAACTGAAACAAATTTCTTAATAAAAGTCAAACCTTATGACCTTTGGATGATTTGTGTATTTGTGTGTGTGTGCACATGTAATGCATACTATTAATGCTAAGATGTGTGCATCTTACAGAGAGGGGTGATGTGCCTTTTCTTTTTGAGTGTGGAACGCGTGTGTGGAGTGCTACTTTAGCTTAATTGAATTGTTTATCTTTAGACAGTGAGATTGTAAGAGCTACTATGTCTTCATGACAAGTAATATCTAGCATTACTGTTTCTCTTGGTTTTTCTTTCCTCACTCAATTGTTCATTTCTTTTTTGTGGTCTAGATTTGCTTTTGCTTTGAAATTTCATATCAAAGGCCACCTAATGTAATATTTTTATCAAAAAGCTAATAATTTTCTCATTCTTCTTGGCTATAGTTTCTCATCCTGTGTTCTGTAAACTATTGATTCTTGAGAATAGCTTACATGACCAATACAATTGTATGCACGGTATAAGAAGTGGAGGAAAATCCTAACAAAAGTAGTAAGTGACTTCATCTCCATTATGCTAAAAATAGGCTCACATTTATTATAATTGATGAATTCCAGAATCTTGGTTCTGCTGATTTACACTGTAGCCTGAATTAGACCTCAACTATGAGGAGAATGTCAGAATTATGGAAATCCAGACAGTTAGATGTAACATACTTTGATGAATTAAAAGCACATAGCTGACAAAGGTATTCTTTTCTGTTGTCCCAAAGGCACAATAATTTTTGACGAAGGCATTATGAAATGGAAAATACTCATGATTTGTTTTAATTGTAGTTTTTCTTCTCTGCAGCCCAATCATACAAAATTCACAATAACGCCCATGAGACTTTTCACTCATCCAGTAGACATATATGAATTACATGTTATAACAAAGGACTTTTTAAGGAAGGTAGAGTAGTAAAGTGTTTTAAGAGCACTCACTTTGGTGTCATAGTTCAGATTCCTCTTAGCTGTGACCTTGAACCTGTTCAGTTCAGTTACTCAGTCATGTCCGACTCTTTGTGACCCCATGAACCGCAGCATGCCGGGCCTCCCCATCCATCACCAACTCCTAGATTTTACCCAAACTCATGTGCATTGAGTCGGTGATGCCATCTAACCATCTCATCCTCTGTCGTCTGCTTCTCATCCTGCCTTCAATCTTTCCCAGGTTCAGGGTCTTTTCAAATAAGTCAGCTCTACGCATCAGGTGGCCAAAATATTGGAGTTTCAGCTTTAGCATCAGTCCTTCCAATGAACACCTAGGACTGATCTCCTTTAGGATGGACTGGTTGGATCTCCTTACAGTCCAAGGGATGCTCAAGAGTCTTCTCCAACACCGCAGTTCAAAAGCATCAATTCTTCTGTTCTCAACTTTCCTTATAGTCCAACTCTCTCATCCATACATGACTACTGGAAAAACCATTGCCTTGACTAGATGGACCTTTGTTGACAAAGTAATGTCTCTGCTTTTTAATATGCCATCTAGGTTGGTCATATTCCAAGGAGTAAGCATCTTTTAATTTCATGACTAAAGTCAACATCTGCAGTGATTTTGGAGCTACCCCCAAAATAAAGTCTGACACTGTTTCTGCTGTTTCCTCATCTATTTGCCATGAAGTGATGGGACCAGATGCCATGATCTTCGTTTTCTGAATGTTGAGTTTTAAGCCAACTTTTTCACTCTCCTCTTTCACTTTCATCAAGAGGCTTTTTAGTTCTTCACTTTCTTCCATAAGAGTGGTGTCATCTGCATATCTGAGATTATTAATATTTCTCCTGGTAATCTTGATTCCAGCTTGTGCTTCATCCAGCCCAGCGTTTTTCATGATGTACTCTGCTGCTGCTACTAAGTCACTTCAGTCGTGTCCGACTCTGTGCGACCCCATAGATGGCAGCCCACCAGGCTTCCCTGTTCCTGGGATTCTCCAGACAAGAAGACTGGAGTGGGTTGCCATTTCCTTCTTCAATGCATGAAAGTGAAGTCACTCAGTGGTGTCCGACTCTTAGTGCCCCATGAACTGCAGCCTACCAGGATCCTACGTCCATGGGATTTTCCAGGCAAGAGTACTGGAGTGGGTTGCCATCTACTAGCATGTGAGATGAGTGCAATTGTGTGGTGCCTTGAGCATTCTTTGGCATTGCCTTTCTTTGGGATTGAAATGAAAACTGACCTTTTCCAGTCCTATGGCCACTGCTGAGTTTTCCAAATTTGCTGCCATATTGAGTGCAGCACTTTCACAGCATCATCTTTTAGGATTTGAAATAGCTCAACTGGAGTTCCATCACCTCCACTAGCTTTGTTTGTAGTGATGCTTCTTGAGGCCTACTTTACTTCACATTAAAGGATGTCTGGCTCTAGGTGAGTGATCACACAATTTTGATTATCTGAGTCATGAATATCTTTTTTGAATAGTTCTTCTGTGTATTCCTACCACCTCTTCTTAATATCTTCTGCTTCTTTTACATCCATACCATTTCTGTCCTTTATTGAGCCCATCTTTTCATGAAATGGTCCCTTGGTATCTCTAATTTTCTTGAAGAGATCTCTAGTCTTTCCCATTCTATTATTTTTTTCTATTTCTTTCCACTGATCCCTGAGGAAGGCTTTCTTATCTGTCCTTGCTATTCTTTGGAACTCTGCTTTCAAATGGGTATATCTTTCCTTTTCTCTTTTGCTTTTTTCCTTTTCTTCTTTTCATGTCTATTTGTAAGGCTTCCTCAGACAGCCATTTTGATTTTTTGCATTTCTTTTTGTTGGAGATGGTCTTGATTCCTGTCTCCTGTCACGAACCTCTGTCCATAGTTCGTCAGGCACTCTGTCTATCAGATCTAGTCCCTTAAATCTATTTCTCACTTCCACTATATAGTCATAGGGATTTGATTTAGAGCATACCTGAAAGGTCTACTAGTTTTCTCCACTTTCTTCAATTTCAGTCTGAATTTGGCAATAAAGAGTTCATGATCTGAGCCACATCAGCTCCCAGTCTCGTTTTTGCTGACTAGAGCTTCTGCATCTTTAACTGCAAAGAATATAATCAGTCTGATTTTGGTGTCGTCCATCTGGTAATATCCATGTGTAGAGTCTTCTCTTGAACTTGTAGTTAATCTTTTATGTAATTTTATTAATTCACCCATGTGATAAGTTTTATGAAAGAGTTAAAAAGATGGAAAGAAAATATTTTCTTCACATTGATGCAATTAAATTACATTACATAAAACTCTTAACATAGATCCTGGCATGAATAAGTACTTGATAAACAATAATCACTCTTAGTCTAGTTCATTTGCTTATTCCTATTTTTTAAATAAATATGGTTATTTTAGGAAAGGTAACATTTCATGGTAAGATCATAATTATAAAATTTAAATTAAATAATTGTGATGTAGATATATCATGAGAAACGCTGTGCTGGAGGAAGCACAAGCTGGAATCAAGACTGCCGGGAGAAATATCAATAACCTCAGATATGCAGATGACACCACCCTTTAAGAGGAACTAAAAAGCCTCTTGATGAAAGTGAAAGAGGAGAGTGAAAAAGTTGGCTTCAAGCTCAGCATTCAGCAAACGAATATCATGGCATCTGGTCCTATCACTTCATGGGAAATAGATGGGGAAACAGTGGAAACAGTGTCAGACTTTATTTTTTGGGGCTCCAAAATCACTGCAGATGGTGACTGCAGCCATAAAATTAAAAGATGCTTGCTCCTTGGAAGGAAAGTTATGACCAGCCTAGATAGCATATTCAAAAGCAGAGACATTACTTTGCCAACAAAGGTCCATCTAGTCAAGGCAATGGTTTTTCCAGTAGTCATGTATGGATGAGAGAGTTGGACTATAAGGAAAGTTGAGAACAGAAGAATTGATGCTTTTGAACTTTGGTGTTGGAGAAGACACTGAGAGTCCTTTGGACTGCGAGGAAATCCAACCAGTCCATTCTGAAGGAGATCAACCCTGGGATTTCTTTGGAAGGAATGATGCTGAAGCTGAAACTCCAATACTTTGGCCACCTGATGCAAAGAGTTGACTCACTGGAAAAGACTCTGATGCTAGGAGGGATTGAGGGCAGGAGGAGAAGGGGACGACAGAGGATGAGATGGCTGGATGGCATCACGGACTCGATGGACGTGAGTTTGAGTGATCTCCAGGAGATGGTGATGGACAGGGAGGCCTGGTGTGCTGTGATTCATGGGGTTGCAAAGAGTCAGACACAACTGAGCAACTGAACTAACTGATGTAGATATAGATGAAAAAATGTATTGGGAAGATGTGTAAGACAAGGTAGTGGAAGATGATCACCCTGTCCCACTGATAGCACTTAGTACTTTGAAAGGAAGCCATTTTGTTGTTGACTCTAATATTGAACCCAAACTTGCAACCACATATTATGCCCATTATCCTTATTTTGTCTGTACAAACACAGTCTATTCATGATCCATGAAGGCCTGCAAGAGCCTGAAGTAGCATGGTATAGCAAGGAACTGCATGTTTTCTAAGTAGCCAGAACAAAGGTTGAAAATTGCAGAGATTGCCAAGAAGGGACTGATAGGAGCCAAAAATTATAGACAGCTCTGTATAACTAAGATTTCTCTACTATACATGGTACAAATTACATGAGAGGAAAATACATTAAGCTCACCTCAGCAATTTGTGTAGTGATTTGGCATCCTTGTTTGGGCAGTGTCGGAATTAACGCCCAGCAGTGAGCACTGTGCCTAAAGTTGGTGTTGGTTTTTCATCACGAGAGACAGAATAAATGCAGGGAGTTTTGCCATGTCCTCTATATAAGTATTCCTTTGCCTGTGTGATTGAAAAAACTTGTGGGCTTAGTCTTCTAAAATTGGACATATATTTCTCAATAGAGGGATGTAAACATGTTGTATCTTGGGGTACTATCTGACCTGCCTCTTGAGAAACCTATATGCATGTCAGGAAGCAACAGTTAGAACTGGACATGGAACAACAGACTGGTTCCAAATAGGAAAAGTAGAACATCAAGGCTGTATATTGTCACCCTGCTTATTTAACTTATATGCAGAGTACATCATGAGAAACGCTAGATTGGAAGAAGCACAAGCTGGAATCAAGATTGCCAGGAGAAATATCAATCACCTCAGATATGCAGATGACACCACCCTTATGGCAGAAAGTGAAGAGGAACTAAAAGCCTCTTGATGAAAGTGAAAGAGGAGAGTGAAAAAGTTGCCTTACAGCTCGACATTCAGGAAGCGACGATCATGGCATCTGGTCCCATCACTTCATGGGAAATAGATGGGGAAACAGTGTCAGACTTTATCTGGGGGGGGGGGCTCCAAAATCACTGCATATGGTGATTGCAGCCATGAAATTAAAAGATGCTTACTCCTTGGAAGGAAAGTTATGACCAACCTAGATAGCATATTCAAAAGCAGAGACATTACTTTGCCAACAAAGGTCCATCTAGTCAAGGCTATGGTTTTTCCAGTAGTCATGCACGGATGTGAGTTGGACTGTGAAGAAGGCTGAGTGCTGAAGAATTGATGCTTTTGAACTGTGGTGTTGGAGAAGACTCTTGAGAGTCCCTTGTACTGTAAGGAGATCCAACCAGTCCATTCTAAAGGAGATCAGTCCTGGGTGTTCTTTGGAAGGAATGATGCTAAAGCTGAAACTCCAGTACTTTAGCCACCTCATGTGAAGAGTTGATTCTTTGGAAAAGACTCTGTTGCTCGGAGGGATAGCGAGCAGGAGGAGAAGGGGACGACAGAGGATGAGATGGGTGGATGGCATCACTGACTCGATGAATGTGAGTCTGAGTGAACTCCAGGAGATGGTGATGGACAGGGAGGCCTGGCATGCTGCGATTCATGGGGTTGCAAAGAGTCAGACACGACTGAGCGACTGAACTGAACTGAACTGATGATAGCATAGTTTTTTACTTTGCTTGGGAGTGGGGGTGGAGAAGGGTGTAAGATCCCTCTTTGTTATTGTTCAGTTGCTAATTTGTGTCTTAACAAGTAATAATTCAGCAAACTACATACAAGCACTCTCTTAGATATCTACCATGTTAGAAATTTGTAATCTAATTGAGAGGGCAAAACATAAAAATACAAAGAGAAAAAGAAAATCATAGGCAGGAAATGTTAAGTTACAATAGAAAAATATGGACAGTTTTTCTGCAGATATTCAGAGAAGGAAAGAACACTTTCTCAGTATCATCAAATGCCCTTGAGATAGGATCTAGGAGTTTCTATATTCCTAAGACTAATTTTAGAAATGCATAACAAAAAAGACTTGTATGAAATGATGGACTGCTTTCGTGAGTTAGAATGACACTACGAATTGATGGCAGTCCAGGCAAGGTACAGTACAGCTCCAGAGCAAGGATGCTAAATGCTACCGTGCATTTCTTAGTTGCAGTGGACAGTGTTGTCATCCTGTTCCCTTTCTACTTTAGTCCCTAAAAAATTATCTGGGAGTAAAATTGTAGAAAATAACCAATAGAATTAAGAGTCAAAAGTTTCTTGGCAGGTAGATATCCAAAGTCTGAATGGTAGGGATCACCATGCCTTCATGCTCCAGACCGAACTAGCAATTTATATAGAACACATTATTTTAGTAGCTCTGAGGATATTTGCAGAGCTTTGAGGGGCTCATTTGGTTATTCAAGAGCATATCATTTTTGTCAATTCATGTTCTTTCTAAACAAAACGTCCTTGCTCAGATATTATTGAGTACATATGTCTGAAACAGGCTTCCCATGTGCCACTAGTGGTAAAGAACCCGCCTGGCAGTGCAGGAGACCTGGGTTTGATAATTAGGTTGGGGAGCTCTCTTGGAGAAGGAAATAGCAACCCACTCCAGTATTCTTGCCTGGAGAATTCCATGGACAGAGGACCCTGGTGGGCTACAGTCCACTGGATCGCAAAGAGTAAGACACGACTGAGTGACTAACACTCACTTTTTTTCACATGCTAAGTATTGGTCACTAGAAGCATCATGGTGAGCCAGTCCTTACAGTTAAGGAGCTGACATTTTCCCCATCAGAGGTGGAGTGGTAGGTTATGTCTGTCTATTGTCGAAGGGTAATGGATAAAGACATGGACTTGCCCTGTCAAGAGAGGCATCCATATAGCTGTCCTCCAGTTGTATCGCTTAGATTTATTTCATAAATTTCTCATCTGCTCAAACCATGATGACTGATTTCAATTTTTATTCATACTGTTTATATCAAGGGATCTCTGAAGGCCACTCTTAATTCTACTATATATTCCTAGTCCATTCAGTCTCAACTCTATGATGAGTATTTCACTTCGCTTTCCTCAAAACTCCATTCTCACTCTCAACTGAAATTCTTGCTTTCTATTTCACTGAGAAAGTGGAAACAACCAGAAACATTCACAAAGCTCTATTCCCAAACTCTCTGACCTGCTTTCATCTGTACCCACATATTTTAACTTCACTTTTAGGACCCTACTTGAGGCCACCTCCTACCCCTGGTTGCTAGATCTGATCTCATCTCCTCTTTCCTTTCTGAAGACAGTTTGTCTGAAAATTCTCTACTCTTTATCTCTCATACATCATTTTTTTCTGTCTATGGATGTCCTTTAGATACTTGCTATAATATCTTTCACTTTAAGAAATCACTTTATCTTGCATGCCCTCCCCCCTGCTGCCCCACTTCTCTGCTTTATTTTGTAGCAAAATCCTCAAGAAGCATCCATGCTTCTGTTCTACATCTTTCATTCTTGTCTTCCCCTTCTTACTTGAACTGACTCAGTTGAGGTTTCTGTTTCTGATATGTTGCCGCATCACTTTTGACAGGGTCACCAAGGGTTTCCATGATGACAAATCTAGTGTATGAGTTCTCAGTTCTTAACTTATTCGCATTCAGTATCCTTCCTTGAAAGACTTTCTTCATTTTGCTTTGAGGCATTTCTGTCTCTCCTGGTTCTATTCCTACCCAAGTAGCCACTGTAGCTCTGTCTCTTTCAGTGGTTCTGCCTCATCTCCTTACTTCTACATTTCAGAACACTCCAAGACCTCTTGGACCAATTCTAAGACCTCTTCCTTTTTTTATGTAAGCTCATTCCCTAGATGTTTCACCTAGTCCCTTTGCTTTAAATTCTGTTTATAAACTGATAAGGCCCAGATTTATGTTTTCAGTTTAGACTGCTAACTTGTTCTCCAGATTTATCTATTCATAAGCCTACTAAACATCTCCTCTTGACTCTCTAATGGTCATTTCAAACTTGTCCAAAACTCAGTTAGTGTATTTTCTACTATATTCATTTCTCTCACAGTCTTTCAAATATTAGTAAATGGTAACCTTTCTTTCTACTTGCTTAGGCCAAAAATACTGAAGTCACCCTTGCCCTCTCTCTTTCTCTCACCCTGTATGTCAGCAAACCCTGGTGGCTTTACCTTAGAAATGTCTCTAGAATTGGGACATTTCTTACCACCTATACTTCTTTCACATTGGTCCAAGCCATCTTTTTCTGGATTACTGTAGTAGCATTCTAACTTAAAAAAAAAAAAGTACTTTTTCTTTTCTCATCTCCAACAATCTGTACTCCTGCAAAAAATGGAAGTCTGATTATGGCACTCCTCTGTAAATCCTCTCCTGGACTCCAATCTCACTGGAAGCCAAAGCTGAAGTCTTTCTAGTCATTTAAATTGCCCAGCACACACCCCTTCTTCATCTACTATTTTCCCTTTTCCTTCACTCCACTGCAACCACTGTCCTTCTAGAATATTCTAGGCATGCTGCTGCTGCTGCTGCTAAATTGCTTCAGTTGTGTCCGACTCCGTGCGACCCCATAGATGGCAGCCCACCAGGCTCCACCATCCCTGGGATTCTCCAGGCAAGAACAATGGACTGGGTTGCCATTTCCTTCTCCAATGCATGAAAGTGAAAAGTGAAGTCTCTCAGGCGTGTTCGACTCTTCACAACCCCATGGATTGCAGCCTACCAGGCTCCTCCGTCCACGGGATTTTCCAGGCAAGAGTACTGGAATGGGTTGCCATTGCCTTCTCCATTCTAGGCATGATACACCCCTAAAGCTTTTTCCTCTGCCTGGAATGTTCTTCCTCTAAATATCTACATGGCACATTCTCTGGCTTCCTTTTGATCAGATCAAATTACATGCATGGTATTAGAGAGGACTTCCTGAGTGACCCTATGTAGTACTCCTTCACACATAAACAGACACATGCTCCTTGTCATTTTTAGCCTGGTTTATTTTTTATTCATAGCATTTATCACTACCATCATCTTATATATTTATTTAACCACTTTTCACAATAGAGTACTATACTCTGTATAGTACTGTAGGGCAGTGATTTGATTCACTGTTTCATATAGTTTTTTTTTTAAATATAAATTAATTTTTTTAAATTGGAGATTAATTACTTTACAATATTGTATTGGTTTTGCCATACATCACCATGAATCTGCCACAGGTATACACGTGTTCCCCATCCTGAACCCCCCTTCCCTCCTCCCTGCCCGTACCATCCCTTTGGGTTGTCCCAGTGCACTAGCCCCAACATCCAGTATCATGCATCGAACCTGGACTGGTGATTCATTTCATACATGATATTATACATGTTTCAGTGCCATTCTCCCAAATCATCCCACCCTCTCCCACTCCCACAGAGTCCGAAAGACTGTTCTATACATCTGTGTCTCATTTGCTGTCTCGCATACAGGGTTATCATTACCATCTTTCTAAATTCCACATATATGCATTAATATACTGTATTGTTGTTTTTCTTTCTGGCTTACTTCACTCTGTATAATAGGCTCCAGTTTCATCCATCTCATTAGAACCCTGGGCATGAAATAGTACCTGACTCATACCAAGTGTTCAATAGATTTTTTAAATGAATAACTTTCTAAAATGAAGGTAGTAATATCCGCATCAACACTGGAGTGATGATAAAATAATATACTGAATATTGTTGTTCAGTTGCCCAGTCATTTCTGACTCTTTGCAACCTCCTGGACTATAGCCTGCCCAGATCTTCTGTCCATGGGCTTTTCCAGGCAAGAATACTGCAATGGGTTGCCGTTTTCTTCTCCAGAGGATCTTCCTATCCCAGGGATCAAACCTGTGTCTCCTGCATTGGCAGGCAGATTCCTTACCACTGCACCACCAGGGAGGCCATATAATGTATATTAACCCACTTAAAAAAACCTGCAGGCCCACAGTGTGTTGGCTTTTATTGCTTCTTAGATCCTGCATGATTGTGGAATGCTGCTAAATAATGATCATAGATGGTCCAACCTTGCCTTGGGGAAATCAGAGATGGCATGTCTCAGTCATACAAAATGGAGAATATCCCTCTAAATAGAAACAGAAATTGCAAGCCAAGAATTGGTCTACATATGTAAGGCAGGGGAAAAAAAAAATGTTAGATTTTCTTTTTTTTTTTAACATATTCCCCACACAGAGATAAAATTAGTGTCAGCCTTGAACTTGAAAGATGGTATTATATGTGCAGTAGCACATTTTTCATTTTTGTGTATAATTTTTGACAATTATGATGTTAAATGTATTTTTAACCTATAGATTTGCATTAATATTGAATGAGGCTTTAACTTTTTATTCAGTGGCATTTAAATTTTGTACTTTTAATTTTGGAGCTGATTTCCTTTAAATTCCTCCAGAGAAGTTAGAAGGGAAAAAAATTTAGGAAATAGGCATTTGAAAATTTTATTGTCCAATGGCTCCAGCAATATAGGCTTTTAAAGCAATTTCCTGGTCCACATTTGTTCCTAGCACTCCTTTGATTTCCTATGAGGGGCTCCTGAAAAGAAATAATGTCCCAGATGAAACTTTAACCTCCTATGAGGAGTCTTCCCTGTTGCTTTTCTCCGTAGGTAGAAATGGGAGCTCTTTTCTCTCAAACTCTAACCCTAAACGACAACACTTTCTCATACTATCATTATGGTGATCATCCTATTGATTATGATTTTGTAAAAATAAAGTTTCTTGGCTATGTTGATATATATCAACAAACTGAGTTGTTGAATCTTTGTTGAGCATTGTCCTGGGACTGTCGGTCTCAGTAACTTTGTCGCTTCACTAGACTGTGAGTTCTTTGAAGTTCAGTGACAGAAGCTCTTATCTTTCTATGCCTGATGATTGTTGTTTAGTTGCTAAGTCGTGTCTGAGTCTTTTGTGACCCCATGGACTGTAGCCCACCAGGTTCCTCTCTGTGTGAAAATTTCTAAGCAAGAGTACTGGAGTGGGTTGCCATTTCCTTCTTCAGGGGGTCTTCCTGACCCAGGGATCAAACCCCTGTCTCCTGCATTGGCAGGTGGATTCTTTACCCGTGAGCCACCAGGGAAGGAAGCCCCATGCCTGGTAATTAGCACAAGCCTAAATAAATATATGCAGAATGATGGACAGGTCTCCTGGTTAGAGCAGGAGTCCCTGAGGACAGAATCATCAGTGTGTCTCTAACTTAAAGTAGTGCCTGGCAGATAATGAAAGCTCAGCCATGTTGTGTGGAAGGTAAACGGTGGGCAGTAAAGAGCCATCATCCATTCTGGTTTCTCAAACAAGCCAACAGTAAAGAAAGAAACCGAGCAGAGAATCTATAAGGCCTCTTGGCTCAAATTAAACTTTTATCAGTGCTTCTCTGGAGACTCTTTTTTTGTGTGTTTTCATATGTAGGTAACTAGCAGAAAAATGCTCTAGATTGAGCAGCTGAGTAAATCAGGTTATGACTAGTTGCCCAGCAGATGCTGAGCTTCACTGAGGAGGGGTCACATTTACGGGCTGATGCTTTATGTCAGTTCGCTTGCTCACCTTGATTACATGTCCATGACACATGAAATTACTCTTGAAATTTGAGACAGGTTTGGTGCCTGAAGGATTTGTCAAAACATATAAGGGATGTCACCTCCCGGTGGGTGAAGAAAGTTTGGAAAGTTAATTGGCTGTTTCCTGACTGAAGCCTGAAAGTTGAAATCAGGAAGTGCTTCCCAGTGTGTACCCATTTTCAGATATTATTAACTCTTAATTAAGCTGTTTTGATTTCATATGGTGCATTTAATCAACAGTTTCCTGACTAGCCCATCCAGACAAACCCATGTTGTCTCTTAGCATAGTGAAGAAAAATACTGTGATTCCAGCATGTTTTGATTGGAATCCATAAATCTTTGTAAAACTGCCAAGATCTTTGAGATTCTAGATACACCTTACTCATTTGTGTAATTCAGCTATACCATACTTTCTAGTAACATGGAAAATAGTCATTAACTACTTTGATGAAATAGTGACCAAGAGGCCAAATGTATGAATGAAAACATTCATTACCGTGAAGATGAGATTACCAGAGGGAGGGATATTTTTAGTGAAATTACTAAGGAAAATGGCAAAGGGGTGTGAGTGTTCTGGTATCCTCTTTGGTGCAATTTTTAGTTCATAAACTAACACATGAAAACATCTGCCTTGTAATAATTAATGGGCTACAGTCAAGGCCCTCTTGACTAGAATGCCTAATTAGTTTTATTCCCAGAGATATCATTATTACCAGTTTGGTAGGTATTCCTCTATACCTTGGTTTTTGCAAATTAACATATATAGTCATCCCTTGGTGTCTGTGATGGATTGATTACATGCCCTGTGGCAGATAACAAAATCAGCAGTAGTCAATCCCGTAGTCAGCCCTCTGTATTTGCCATTTTGCCTCTGGGATCTCAACCAAACACAGATCACGTAGTACTGCATTTAGTATTGAAAAATATCCATGTGCAAGCAGACTCACAGTTTGAACTCACCCTGTTCAAGGGTCAGCTGTTTTTATGCATGTGTGTATGGATACATATATATATATGTGTGTGTGTGTGTGTGTATGTGTATCACCTTATAAAATATATTGTGAAGTTGTATGTGTGCATGTTTAACTTGTTTAAATAAGATATTGCATTATTATGTTGTTTTAATTGCTTTTCTCACTCAATAGTATGTTTAAGATCTTTCCATGTGGGCATATTTGGATTTACTACATTATTTTTGACTACATACACACTATTCTCAGTAGTACAGCCCTAATACACTTTACCTATTTCCTACTGAAAGCAATTGAGATTGCTCTCAAGTTTTCAAAGGTTTAAGGAATGATGCAGTGAACATCCTTAGACCCGCATACTTATGTATGTGGTTTTCTCCTTTTAGAACTAGAACTAGAATTGTTAGATCCCTTAGTGTGCATATTTAAAGTTTTAAGAGCTACTACCAAATTTATTATCCAAAATGGATAATACCAATGAACATTCCCACTAACAGTGTGAACAGTATGTACTTCCTCATACCCTTGCTGCTGCTGCTGCTGCTAAGTCGCTTCAGTCATGTCCAACTCTATGCGATCCCAGAGATGGCAGCCCACCAGGCTCCGCCGTCCCTGGGATTCTCCATGGCAACCCACTACCATTTCCTTCTCCGATGCATGAAAGTGAAAAGTGAAAGTGAAGTCGCTCAGTCCTGTCTGACTGCGACCCCATGGACTGCAGACTACCAGGCTCCTCTGTCCGTGGGATTTTCCAGGCAAGAGTACTGGAGTGGGGTGCCATCGCCTTCTCCTTCTCATACTCTCACCACTGTTTTATTTTATAAAAGTTTTTGATTTTTGCAAATTTTACTAGGTGAAATCACATCCCACAAGAGTTTTAATTCACTTATCTTGGCATACTCCTCTTGTAAGATCGAACATCCTCAGGTATTTATTTCCTAGTTCTATTTTCTCTTCCATGTGTATTCTGCTTCCCTTTCTAGTTCTAACTTAATAAACAGTGGAAAGGAGCACATGGTAACCTCAATTTAGGCTCAATGAGGTTTAATCCAACCTCAGTCCTCAGTCCTTAATCTAAGCTTCTTCCATGGAGCAGTTCCCTCTTGGTTTATTTGTTCATTTATTCCTTCATTTATTAGCCAAATTCATATTGAACACATACTGTGTGCCAAGCGTATACTGAGTCTGGGGTAATAGTAGGAAACGGTCATAGAGTCTCTGCTCAGAAAGCTTACACTGAGCAGGATGCATCAGCTAGCAGCTCAGACTCCTTTTCACATTCCTGACAGTATTTCTCACAGTAACGTTGCTAACTTTTACAAAGCTATTGATGTTTTACTCATTTTTTTTTCCTCCAAAAGAAGATGCAGTATTTTTCTACCAGTAACATAAATACCCATCTTATGTTTGTGGTTTAAGGTTGTTCAGATATATGTATAGAGGAATGAATCTTTTGCTGGAAGTTATGTTTATCGCTATTATGAATTTACAAAATATTGAGTTGGCCAAAAAAGTTCATTTGGTTAGTAAGTACGTTGTTCAAGACAGTTCTTTGTAAAAATGAAAAATGTGTCTTTTATTTTTGCTTAAAACCAAAACAAACTTTTTGCCCAAACCAATAAAAAGAAGCATAGTTAAGTTATCTCATGATTCCAGCCTATATCCTTAAGGATACAATTTTGTCCCAATTAATCATGTATAAGGCAAGTCATCACTTTCTGGTTGTAAGCACTTGCTGATTCACTAGCAGAGTGGTTGAAATGGTAACCCAAAGATCCTTTGTCGTAAAACTTCAGAGGGAATGTTCTGTGCCAGAAAGACTTGGCCAAGCACTTAGTTTAGTGCTGCTGGTGTTCATTGCCTTGTTGTGTATCAGAACATGATACGTTCAAGAAAGCACAACTCAAACCAGATTTACAAGTGATGCTAATGAGATGCATACAGGAAACAGAGCCACATGGATGTGAAGACAAGAAGAAAATATCTACTACCCATTTATTACCAGGAACTCTGGGAAGAGTTTTCTAGGCTCCAGTATCACTGCAGATGGTGACTGCAGCCATGAAATTAAAAGATGCTTACTCCTTGGAAGGAAAGCTATGACCAACCTAGACAGCATATTAAAAAGCAGAGACATGACTTTGCCAACAAAGATCCATCTACTCAAGGCTATGGTTTTTCCAGTGGTCATGTATGGATGTGAGAGTTGGACTATAAAGAAAGCCGAGCACAGCAAAATTGATGCTTTTGAGCTGTGGTGTTGGAGAAGACTCTTGAGAGTCCTTGGACTGCATGAAGATCCAGCCAGTCCATCCTAAAGGAGATCAGTCATGGTTGTTCATCGGAAGGACTGATGTTGAAGCTGAAACTCCAGTACTTTGGCCACCTCATGCGAAGAGCCGACTTGTTAGAAAAGACCCTGAAGTTGAGAAAGATTGAGGGCTGGAGGAGAAGGGGACCACAAAGGATGAGATGGTTGGATGGCATCACCGACACAATGGGCATGGGTTTGGGTGGACTCCAGGAGTTGGTGATGGACAGGGAGGCCTGGCGTGCTGCGGTTCATGGGGTCACAAAGATTTGGACATGATGGAGCAACTGAACTGACCTGGAAAGAGTTTTGTCTGCATTTGCCTCTGTCATCCTCATGGTACCCTTGTAAGGTAGATATTGATATTCCAGTTTTACGGAGAAAAATGAACTTGAGATAGGTTAAGAACTTGCTAAAGGATATATAGCTACTCAGTGGCTAAGATGGGCTTTTAACACAGGTCTGTCTGGTTCTGTTGTCTGGCTTCTTCCTCTGTGCTATTGCTGGGAAAGCTGAAAATCCACTATTAATGCCAGCATCAGAGAGGAGACTGAGGGCTCCTGGACTGACCTGCAGAGAAGTCACTCTGTTTCATATGCTGGGTCTTCCTAAGACTCTTAACGCCACACAGAATATGGGAAAAGTAAACTAGGGCCCCATAGTCTTCATGAATATATATGTTAATGTATATATCTCTCCTTGGTTAATGTTGCAAAGGAAAAAATATCTTTTTTTTTTTTACATTTAGAAACAAGTATATTTACTTAATACATCTATGATCAGTTTTGTTCTTTTGGTTACCTTCTCTCATGTTTTAGTAAGAAGAATACACATTACTATCTAAAAATAGTTCTGTTGTTATTTCAAAAGAAAAAAAAAGCTCTCATTTTGACACTAACATGAAATGAATGTTCTCATTTTGAATGTGCTAGGCTGTTGATTGTTCTGTGCCCTGTCGAAATATGAAACCTTTGTGACCCATTACCCAGAATATTTGAAGATGATATTCAAATGATGAAATGTCATATATATGAATGGCTGATTAATTTTCTTAGCCACACTTGTGCATGGCATTTACTGATATGTTGCTAAGAAAAAACTAACAGCATGTAGACTTTGATTTTTGCAACAGGGTGTGTTTGTTAGAAGCATGGGCTTTGGAATCATACAGACTTGGATTTGTATCCTGTCTCTTCTGTGAGCCTTGTAACCTCCTACAAATTACTTGACTTCTCTATGGCTTAATTTCCTCATTGGAAAAGATGATGAGAGCAAAGTCTATTCTGTAGAATATTTTGAGGATTGCGTGAGGGAATGCCTGTGGAGCCCTTGGCAAGAAGAATGTGCTCAGTATATCTCAGCTATTATTATTATTATTAGTTTAAAAATTACCTGAAGGATAGTCTCCTTACACTGTAGTCACTGGAATACCTGCATGAGGATTAACTAGATTCTTTGCTTAGACAATCAAATTTCTGGGTGCCAGTCAGAACTCTCAATTCAGAATCTCTGTGGGGAGGGTGAACATAGGATTTGCACAGTAGCACTCACCCACAGAGCTCATGAACACCAAAGTTTGAGGAGGACAGCCCTGGGAAGACTGGGAGAAGTAGTGCCTTACACTCTGGTTCAGCCGTGTTTATAAGTGACTGCCATATGCCACGACCTGCCTTAGGGATAATGGGCATGAAGAGGATCTCCACTTCTCAAAATCAGAATGAAAGAGAAAAAATAGCTTTTGCTTCTATACCAGGTACAACTGTTGCTCTGAGGAGAGTGAGCTGCAGATCATTTTCTATTCATATTTTATTGGAAATCACCAATGTTCATAAATCCTTCTTTGAGTGACGTAGAGATGCTAAGGTTAAATATCTTCCCATTCCATTTTTGTTCTGGTGTGGACTGAACTATGTGTAGAGAAAATTTTCATCTGTGTGGTGGATCATGTAAAAACAGGGTTGGATGTCTTGCTTCTTTTTAGAAATACGTTTTTAGAGAAAACATTTCCATTTCTGTGTGAAGGAGAGAGATTGTAAGGGTAGTTAATCCAACTGTTTAGCTTCAAGGCTTAGTCCAGTCTGTTCTAAACATAGGAATCTCCAGAATTTAAATTGCTTTTGAAATTGGACTTTAAGGCATGTCCCTTCCCTAGAGTGCTTGGTTTTGTTTTGTTTTGTTTTGTTTGTTTTTTTAAGTTACAGAGATCAGTTTATGGTTGGATTGCTTCCGTTTAGTAGAGACACAGAAAATTTTTTTGCAGTTGACTTTCACATAATTTGTAGGAATGATTTGGCATGCCCATGAATGTCATCAGTGAAGCAACTGCACATTTTCAGTGAAGGTAACATTTAAGAATAGGATGCAGTTATATAAATAAAGTACATCCAATTCTTGAGATGTCTATCAGCTTGTCACTTTCAAATAATAGTTGACATTTATTTACCATGTTACTATCTATAGGGTGGTTTTTCACACGTTGCATTTGATCGAAACAATAGTTCATTTAACTGATCCACAGTCAAGTTTGCTTTACCCTTGAAACATTTTGCCTGGCCTGGCTTGGAGTCAACGTATGAAACGAGAGTAATCCCTATCTTAGCGCCTGTGTCATTCTAATGATCGCTTCTATTTTTATACACATACCCTAGGCTGCCACGGAATGATAAAGTCTAGTTTCCAAGTTTTGAAAGTAGTATTAGAAGAGATGAAGGTAAGAATAGAGTCCTGCCCACGATAGCTAAGTGAATAGTTGCTCAATAGTGTTCTGAGAACTTGATAAACTTGTTTAATCCTTGCAACAACTTTGTACATTAGGCAGCATTATGGCCACTTTACAAATGAGAAAAGAGAGTTGCAGAGAGATCAGGAAATTCTCTCAAGATCACACAGCTGAAAAACAGTAGTGCTAGGATTAGATTTTAGGAAACTGGCTCCAGGGTCCATGCTCTTCATTGCTATTTGTGGGCCTCGCCAACCTAGTTCTGAAAGGAAGAAGGTTCCACAGGAACTTAAATACCAACATGAAAGTTAAAAATTGATGACACAATTAGAAACTTCACAAAGCAAAAGTTATAAATTTTATAAAGGTTTAGAGCAAGGAAAGTAACCTGAGGATAGACCAGATAGAAGATTTGCTCCCTGGAGGGTGAATAGTAACTGACTATGCGTAGCACAGTGTAGTGAAGAAGCAAAGTCTTTGGAGTAAAACAGACCTGGGTTCAATTTCCAGTCCCTACCCATAGCTATGGGACCTTTTGCAAATAGCATCAGTTTTGTCAACTATAAAATATTAATAATAGTACCTATCTCACAAGATTTATTTTTGGTTGGAAGGATTGAGGATGCAAAGATGGGTGGGATCCTGGAAATCAGCCGGCAGAAAAATCGGGAAGGCAGAAATGCTTTCAGAATCATGTGAGAGGCTAGGTCACCTGATGTAACGGAAGAGCTAGGATCTGTGTGGGTATAATGGAGAGATGTAAAAACATGGTTTGGGATCAGAGAGTAGTAGAAGTCTATTGATGCTTAAGATTTTAGGGCTTGGCAGATATATTTGGTTCAACCCCTTACTCCCTAGATAACTTGAGTGTGGGCATGTGATGTAAACTCTGTCTCAGTGTTCTCATCCATAAAATTAGGAGTGAGTAAAATGAAATATATAAAAATTTAAGCCTAGTTTGTGACACATACTTAATGGTCAGTTAACATTATGTATTAATATTACTATAAGTGGTAGTAGTGTTCATCAAGATATATATATGTGTATATATATATTTCTGTGTGTGTGTGTGTGTGTGTGTGTGTGTGTGTGTAGGGGGATTTCCCTGCTGGCTCAGTGGTAGAGAATCTGCCTGACAATGCAAGAGATACAGGTTCGATCCCTGGGTCGTGAAGATCTCCTGGAGAAGGAAATGATAACCCACTCCAGTATTCTTGCCTGAGAAATCCCATGGACAGAGGAGCCTGGCTGGCTACAGTCCATGGGGTTACAAAATAGGCAGACATGACCTAGCGACTAAACAACAATGTGTGAAAGTTATGTTTCTGAATAAAGTGCTGTCAGTCTACAGGATAAATTGGAGAGGACGCAAGGGAGAGGGTAGGGCCAGGATATTTGTTAGATAGGGTGGGCAGCGAAAGCTGAACATAGTTGAAAAGAAGGAAACCTGGTGAGATGCCTTTAGAATCCTGACAGCTGGATGGGAAAATTTATGAACATCTAGGTGAAAATAGACTTCCCAGGTGGCGCAGTGGTAAAAAATCTGTCTACCAAGCAGGAGATGTGAGTTCATTTCCTGGATTGAGAGGATCCCTTGGAGGAGGAAATGGCAACCCACTCCAGTGTTCTTACCTGGGAAATCACATGAACAGAGGGGCCTGGCAGGCTACAGTCCACCGGATCACAAAGAATCAGACACAACTCAGCAACTAAACAACAGCGGCAACAAGGATGTGATTTACTGCCGGGCCGACAGAAATAGAGAACTCAGGAAGAAGATCTGACCTTTAGGGGGACAATGAGTTTTATGTGAGAGGTGTTCAATTTGAGTCCACAAAATAATCAAGCAAATAAAAAAATACTGAATTGGAGGTTTAAAATATATGGTTGGAGCTCCAGAGACAAACCATGGCTGAAGATAAATATTTAAAGGCAAATATTAGAAGTGATAATTTCAGCTATAATTGTGAAATAATTCTTACTAATTATTCAAAATATTTATCTATCTTTTTGCCAGTGTTTTTAAAAAATGACAGTTACATTTTAAGATCAGTGATACCAGTGTGTTGCTATTTAGGTACCGTATTTTCATGTGGTGCTAGTGGTAAAGAACCCGCCTGCCAATGCAGGAGATATAAGAGATGAGATTTGATCCCTGGGTTAGGAAGATCCTCTGGAGGAGGAAATGGCAACCCACTCCAGTATTCTTACCTGGAGAATCCCATGGACAGAGGAGCCTGGCAGACTACAGTCCATAGCATCGCAAAGAGTTGGACACAACTGATGTGACTTAGTATGCATTCATGCACTAACAAATGACAAACTGGGGTATATCCTGAAAACTGACAACAGGATATGTGAATTGGATCCCATGAGGCAAAAAGAGTCATAGAATGAATGTGGGTTTTATTCGAGAGAAGATGTAAATGTGTGTTTAGGGGTGTTATGTGAAAGAGGAGAAGGGTTTATTCTGCATGATCTAGGGAACAAAAGGATGAAAAATCCTGTGTTTTCAGTATAAATAATGATTTCTCCAATGAATGGTGAACTTCTCTTAACTAGTCACATTCTAGAAGGGCTGAGATGAACACTTCTCAAAATACTGGAGAGAGGAGACTTAATTTGTGGATTGGAGAACTGAAGATTTATAGGATCCCAGTAAACTCTACAGTGTGATTAGACTGGCTTTTGGGCTGATTGCCTGGGACGAAGTGGTGTATAGTCCTAAAATAACTAAACAAGTATTTGAAAAAGATAAGAGTAGGATAATGGAAAGGGTATTCATTTTCGGTTGAAACAGAATGGCTGGAGTGGTTTCATTGAACCAAGATGGGGAAAGTGGTGAGTGTGGAGAGTCAGTCTTGTTCATGAGCAAATTCAGAGAGGAAAAAAAGGAGGCGAATGGGAAGAGGCATCCCTAATAAGCTTGACTTGGCGTTGACTTTAGTCCAGGTTAATTGTTGTCCGGTGACAGGTTAAATGGGAGTGAGGGTAAGGCTATGCTTTTTTTGGCATGAAGCTAGGAAAAAGGAAAAAAATCCAGCTGAACTTCCTGATACCTTACCTCTGTTCTTAATCTTAACCTGTGATAGAGGTAGCATAACAGGTAAAGAGCTCCCCACCCGCCTGTTTATTCAGTAACTTCCAAAATGCCAGATGGTGTATTCTAGATGTGTTCTCTCTACACGTGTGTGTGTGTGTGTGTGTGTGTGTGTGTGTGTGTGTGTGTGGTGGTGGTGGTGGTGGTGGTGTTTAGTCACTAAATCTTGTCTGACTTTTTTGCGACCCTGTGGATTGTAGCCCACCAGGCTCCTCTGTCCATGGGATTTCCCTGGCAAGAATACTGGAGTGGATTGCCATTTCCTTCTCCAGGGATCTTCCCAACCCAGAGATCGATCAAACATGCACTTTCTGCTTGGCAGGTGGATTCTTTGCCACTGAGCCACCTGGGATGGTATTTATGTGTATCCATATACATATGTATGCCCATATATATTTCTTTGTGTGTGTATGTGTGGGTATATCTCTTAGCCTATTTAATCCCAGTATCAGTTTCTAGAGGAGGAGATCACCTGTATTTTACCGATTAGGAGCTAAAACTCTCTTACATAGTAATTTGCTCAGAGTCTCATAAACTAGTTAGCAGGTAGAGAGTATCCAGATGTTGATGAACCTGGCAATAAAACAGCATGTTCTTTGAAGAAAATTGGGTAGCTGGATTGCAGTATCTGGTTTAACAACCTGAATTTGCCTTCTCATCTTGTGCAACCTTGGGCAAGTCATTTAGCTAACTGGATCTCATGTTCTCCTCTGTGATGAGAGGGCACTTGCCCTGCCTGTGGGTTTCTATGGAAGCAGAGATGAGAAGTTCCAAACCTGGAGCCAGCAAGGAATTTTAAACAAGGGAGTGATATGATCAAATTTACAGTTTACAAAAATCTGCTAGATGGTGTGGAAGATGTATTTGAGGGGGCAAATATATTCCCAGAGAGCCTATGAGAAGCAATGCTCTCGATAATGAATGGTTTACTCCCCTACGTGGTGGCATAAAAGATATAGAATAGAGGACATGCTTAAAAATCTTTAGTACAGTGTTTCTCACTATTTTTTCACTATCACTGCCCACCACAGGAGACTAGGAGACTTTTTAGACATTTTATCCTAACTGACTCCCTGCTCAGTGAAATGTTAATACTACAGGTATACTGCAATATCTGTTTATGTACAACATGCATATTGTGTTTTATATAGGGAATACTTTTTATCCTTTTTATTAGGAAGATACAGAGAGAGAGATCTATTTATTTAAAGAAATTGGCTTACAAGGTTGTGGGGGGTGGCAAGTCTGGAATTTGTAGGTCAGGTCGGCAGCTGCATGTGTGTGTTGCAATTTTGAGGTAGAATTTCTTCTTCAATCTTTGCTCTTAAAGCCTTCACTTGATTAGATGAGGCCACACATTATAAAGGTAAACTGTTCACTTAAAGTCTACTGATTATAAATGTTCAGTTCAGTTCAGTTCAGTCACTCAGTCATGTCCGACTCTTTGCAACCCCATGAATCGCAGCACACTAAGCCTCCCTGTCCATCACCAACTCCTGGAGTTCACTCAGACTCACGTCCATCAAGTCAGTGATGCCATCCAGCCATCTCATCCTCCGTCGTCCCCTTCTCCTCCTGCCCACAATCCCTCCCAGCATCAGAGTCTTTTCCAATGAGTCAGCTCTTCACATGAGGTGGCCAAAGTACTGGAGTTTCATCTGTAGCATCATTCCTTCCAAAGAAATCCCAGGGCTGATCTCCTTCAGAATGGACTGATTGGAACTCCTTGCAGTCCAAGGGACTCTCAAGAGTCTTCTCCAACACCACAGTTCAAAAGCATCAGTTCTTCACCACTCAGCCTTCTTCACAGTCCAACTCTCACATCCATACATGACCACAGGAAAAACCGTAGCCTTCACTAGATGGACCTTAGTTGGCAAAGTAATGTCTCTGCTTTTGAATATGCTATCTAGGTTGGTCATAACTTTTCTTCCAAGGAGTAAGCGTCTTTAATTTCATGGCTGCAATCACCATCTGCAGTGATTTTGGAGACCCAAAAAATAAAGTCTGACACTGTTTCCACTATTTCCCATCTATTTCCCATGAAATGATGGAACCGGATGCCATGATCTTCGTTTTCTGAATGTTGAGCTGGAAGCCAACTTTTTCACTCTCCTCTTTCACTTTCATCAAGAGGCTTTTTAGCCCCTCTTCACTTTCTGCCATAAGAGTGGTGTCATCTGCATATCTGAGGTTATTGATATTTCTCCCAGCAATCTTGATTCCAGCTTGTGTTTCTTCCAGTCCAGCATTTCTCATGATGTACTCTGCATATAAATTAAATAAGCAGGGTGACAATATACAGTCTTGACGTACTCCTTTTCCTATTTGGAACCAGTCTGTTGTTCCATGTCCAGTTCTAACTGTTGCTTCCTGACCTGCATACAGATTTCTCAAGAGGCAGGTCAGGTGGTCTGTATTCCCATCTCTTTCAGAATTTTCCACAGTTTGTTGTGATCCACACAGTCAAAGGCTTTGGCATAGTCAATAAAGCAGAAATAGATGTTTTTCTGGAACCTTCTTGCTTTTTTGATGATCCAGTGGATGTTGGCAATTTGATCTCTGGTTCTTCTGCCTTTTCTAAAACCAGCTTGAACATCAGGGAGTTCATGGTTCACGTATTGCTGAAGCCTGGCTTGGAGAATTTTGAGCATTACTTTACTAGCATGTGAGATGAGTGCAATTGTGTAGTAGTTTGAGCATTCTTTGGCATTGCCTTTCTTTGGGATTGGAATGAAAACTGACCTTTTCCGGTCCCATGGCCACTGCTGAGTTTTCCAAGTTTGCTGGCATATTGAGTGCAGCACTTTCACAGCATCATCTTTCAGGATTTGAAATAGCTCAACTGGAATTCCATCACCTCCACTAGCTTTGTTTGTAGTGATGCTTTCTAAGTCCCACTTGACTCCAGGATGTCTGGCTCTAGATTAGTGATCACACCATCATGATTATCTGGGTCGTGAAGATCTTTTTTGTACAGTTCTTCTGTGTATTCTTGCCACCTCTTCTTAATATCTTCCGCTTCTGTTAGGTCCATACCATTTCAAAAATACCTTCACAACAACATCTAGGCTAATGTTTGACCAAATAACTGGGTACCATAGCCTACATAAATTGCTACATAAATTTAACCATCACTCTCCCTCTCCCCAAGAACCAATTTTCACTCCCTTGGGGGTGATATCACCCTTGTTGAGAATACATGGTTTAGGAGATAAGATAGCAGGATGTACTATATATTAGATTAATTTATCGATCGAACATATGAGGAAAGGAATAGAGAGATACTGGAGTTGATTTCCACATTTTTAACTTGAGCAACTGAGCAGATGGTGGTGCGATTCACCTAGACAGGAGAAGCAAAAAAGGGTAGATTTGATGTGGACTGTAATGAGATTTATATACAAGCATCTGTGCATTTTACATTGATACTTTAGCATTTTTATTCATAAGTCTCTCTGATGGTTACACCTGGAATTGAATAAAGTTTATTAGAAAATCTTTTGAAAAGAGAAAATTGTTTATATATAAACTCAGTGATAGTGTGATTTACTCACCTTTAGCTGCTGTTGCTGCTAAGTCACTTCAGTCGTGTCCAACTGTGTGCAACCCCATAGCCGGCAGCCCCCCAGGCTCCCCCATCCCTGGGATTCTCCAGGTAAGAACACTAGAGTGGGTTGCCATTTCCTTCTCCAATGCATGAAAGTGAAAGTGAAGCCGATCAGTCGTGTCCGACTCGCAGTGACCCCAGGGACTGCAGCCCACCAGGCTCCTCCATCCATGGGATTTTCCAGGCAAGAGTACCGGAGTGGGGTGCCATTGCCTTCCTCACGTTTAGCGTCCATGTCTGAAAGAGCTTCTGGAAATATTTTCTGGCTTCTATTATATTTCGATTACTTGGATACATGCAATAGGATATATCTGCTGAGAACAAAAGTGGTGATTTTTTTGCAGACATTTAATTTCATCCTCATATTTATCTCGCTGACAAACATGCATGCCCACTAACCACTGTCAGCTTTCTGTCAGTATTACTTTTTATTTTGCTTGCTTCTCAACTGAATTGTGGGCTCATGAAGGAAAGAAATAGTGACTACTGAGTCAACAAATATTTAGGGTCCAAAATCATCTTATTTGTTTCCACAGAACCCAGATGAGTGCCTTGCTTATGTGTGCTTAATTGTTCAGTCATGTCTGACTCTTTGCAACCCGATGGACGGTAACCCACCAGGCTCCTCTGTCCGTGGAATTCTGTAGGCAAGAATACTGGAATAGGTTGCCATTTCCTTCTCCAGGGGATCTTCCTGACCCAGGGATCAAACCTGCATCTCTTGTGTCCTGCATTGCAGGTGGATTCTCTACCCACTGAGCCATCAGGGGTGCAAATAAACGTGTCAAATCTTTGTTGAAGTGCAGGTTGTGACACAACTGAAAGTTCTTCTGTAAGTGCTACAAACTGCTGCTTCTCATCAAAGCGCTTTTCATACAGTTATGAAGCAGGGGGATTGTTTCCAAAACACGGCCTGGATTTTACATTTCACTCCAGAAAGAGTAGGAAGAGCGCATTGAACAGCCTGTAAGTTAGAGAGGGCCATATATATCGCCTTTTAGTGCTGAGGTCTATTCCTCATAACTTAAAACTGTTTTGTTTTGTAGAAATAACTAAGCTGGTATTCATATCAGCCTTTAAAAATCATTTTGGTTGTAAGTGTGCCATTTTTCAATATGATAGCCTCATTATGTGTGGAATCTATAGCAAACTTTTAAGGAGTTCCACAAAGTAATATCAGCTCCATGTAAAAGATTTACTACTCTGTCACTTGACGTTGAGAAAATAGAAAGAGAGTGTATATTTTGTAATAATGGTAAGAACCTTAAGCTGTGGACGAGAGAAAAATTCAGGATTAGTTCTGGTCATTGGTCAGGTTCTGCAGAAAAGAGTCTCAAAGATTCTGAGATCTGTATGCATGAGTTTATGAGGGAATGCTCTAGGAACTATACCTGGGAGTGGGGAGGCACCCAGAATTAGGCAAAGGGAGATGAACCAGCATCCAGTTGTAACAAGGCCCTGGCCCAAGCCTCCAGGGAGCTTTGGTCCTGGAATGGCTCTTCAAAGCCCTGTTATCATCAAGCAAGGTTTGCTGCTGAGTCATTGCACTGCCACATCAGCTAGTAATTGGATGCAAGTTGCCTGGAGGTGGGGAAATAATTTTTGTCAAGGTAACTTCATCAAGAGAGAGGGACTCAGCTGTGAACCTTAGCAAAATGAACACTCCTATCATCTGGGGGAATGAGTGTGTTGATCCTGAATTTAGAATGCAGTATACATCAATGCTTAACATAAATCCTCAAAATTGTGTATAATTATCATTGTTCTCCCATTTAGAATTTTTAGAATTTAGAATCTAAATTTTAAAATTTAGAATTTTTTGAAATTTAGATTCTAAATTTTAGATTTTAGAATCTCTATTTTAGAATTTAGGATTTTCACTTGTCTAATGTCTGCTGCTGCTAGGTCACTTCAGTCGTGTCCGACTCTGTGTGACCCCATAGACAGCAGCCCACCAGGCTCCCCCGTCCCTGGGATTCTCCAGGCAAGAACACTGGAGTGGGTTGCCATTTCCTTCTCCATGTCTAATGTCTAGATGCTTTTATTAAAATGTGTATTGAATTAATTTAATGTATGTATAAGTGAATTTCATGATGTATTATTCCAATTCCATCTCCGCTCCCACCCCTTTCTGGCAGACTTCTTAAAAAAATTTGAGCTGTTGTATACTGCTATAGATCTGTTACTTGGATCCTTATTTTTCTGTGATACTGATTACTCAGATCAGAAGCCACAACTTAGTTGTGATGATCGTATTCACTGTTTCTAACTTCTGGCTTCAAGTGTTTCAAAGGCAGGTCCATGTACTGTGCCCTTTTTATTTTAGCAGATCTGCCTCTTCAATTAATTTAGTGACATATAACTTTCAAAGCACTCATTTCTATTGCCTTATTAGATCTCTGTGAAGCAAGAGTTAATATCATGGATTTGCATATAAAGCAAGAATAGTCTAAATACAAGCTGTATGACCTTGCACAATAACTTACCTTCTCTGAGTCTCAGTTTTTCTACAGGTCTGTAACATTACTTATCTCAAAGAGGTAAAAATTTAGCATAGTGTGGGTGGTTGTATTATTATTATCTTTTCAACAACACTGTGTTGCGAGTGAGGTGGGAACCACTAGCCTTAATTTGCATATGCATCTTTAAAGTAGAAGACACTATTTAAATACAAGATATTGTATTACTTTTATAGCTGGAATGTAGTAATCAAACATTAATTAAACCTTACTTGTTTCCTACATTTTTCAGTTGTTGCATGGATATAGGATTTTATCCATCAGTAACAAACTTTATCTTTGGGGCTTCCCAAGTAGCTCTAGGGGTAAAAAACCCACCTGCCCATGCAGGAGATGCTAGAGACACGGGTTTGATCCCTGGGTTGGGAAAAATCCCCTGGAGGAGGGCATGACAACCCACTCTAGTATTCTTGCCTGGAAAAATCCCACTGAGAGGAGCCTGGTGGGCTACAGCCCATAGGGTCACAAATAGTCGCGCACAACTGAAGGGACTGAGCACGCATGACATAGAAGAGTCTCATCCTATGTTCCGAATTGCTCAGAGAGCGTTATAAGAACTTGGAGTCTGAACTCTGCTTAATTTCAGATAACTAAATCGAAGAAGGTGCCACTTCAGGTTTTATCAGTACAATAATGGCAAATACCTGCCTACTTACTATATTATAACCTCCAGAGTGACCCCTCTTTTTATAAGTTATGCTCGTCTTCAATCATCTGGTTGTACTAACCTCAAACCCTGCAGCTGAGTCATCTAAGTACCGAATGGGGGAAAATTCTAGTGTCATGTGATATGTTAGAAGCAAAGTGACTGAGGCATTGGAACACTTGCCTGAGGAAGAAATTATAAAATAGACTGAACTGAAATGATACTCAGAGAGCAAAACTCTTGGGAAAGTTAATGGGGTCAATGCCTAGTTACTTTTTGCTTTAGACTTTCTAACATTTTTTTTTATCTACCAAAACAAAAATGATAAAAATACAATAGAGAAACGTATTTTAAATGTATTGAGATAACTTAATGTTAACATTTGTTCCTCACAATTATTCAGAATTTGACCAACAGGATTCATGTTAGTGAGGTTTGAAATTATATACGTGTTCCTAGGAAGGACAAAAATGTGAAATATTTACATCCTAATCATCAGCTTCTCCTTTGGGAGGAAATGTTAAATTTCCACAGCTTTTACTGCCTTTCCCTTTTAAGATTTGACTGACTTGTTGCCCTTCAAACAATATGACACTTTGTCTCCTGAGAGATATCTCCTCAGAAGAAGGATATTGGTTTCCAGGGTCAAAGCTTAAGTTGCCAATTGTGTATTTGCAGCTAGTCAGATCAAGTAGTTTGTGGGGAAAAACATAGCAAAATAATTCAAATCATTTGTATCCAGTCTTGAAAATGTTTGTAGGAAAGGGATGCCATTACAGAAGGAGAAGAATCACAATGAGCCAGACAGAAATTTCAATTAAATAAAAAAGCACAGGCAAGAAAGACAAAATAGTCACATGGGACTACATCAAACTAAACAGTTTCTGCACGGCAAAGGAAACAATCAACAGAGTGGGGAAAACACTAGAGAAATATTTGTAAACCATGTATTTGATATAATGGGTTAATATCCAAAATATATGAAGAATTCCTACAACTCAATAGCAAAAAACCAACTAACCTGATTGAAAAATGGGCAAAGGACTCAGATCTTTGTCCAAAGAAGACATATTCATGTCCAGTGAGTATCATATGAAAAGATACTCAACATCAGCAAGGAAATCAAAACCATCGTGAGATGTCATCTGGCACCTGTTGGGACAGATGTTATAAAAAGCAAAGCAATATGAAATCCCAGAAAAGAGCGAGAGAATGTGAGAGAAAATAGGAGCCCTTCTTTGAGCACTGCTGGTGGGAAAGTAAAATGATGAAGCCAATATGGAAAACAGTATGAAGTTTCTCAAATTATTTAAGAAGTAGATCTATCACATGATACAGTACTTCTGTGTACTTATCCAGAATAATTGAAATCAAGATCTTGGAAAGGTTCTGTACCCCTATATTTATTGCATTGTTAGTCACAAGAGCCAAGAAGTGAAAACAACTGAAATGCCCATGAATGAACGCATGGATAAGGATTAAATGAGATACTCATGCAATGGGATAGCATTCAGCCTTAAAAAAGAAGGAAACTCTGTCATATGCTGCAACATGGCTGAAGCTTGAGGACATTATGCTAATTGAAATAGACCGGTCACAGAATGGCAAATATCCCATGAGTCCACTTACATGAAATATCTAAAGTAGATTTATTATTACATAATCCAACTAGTTGAGAAAAGTGATGGTCTTGTTTTCTCTTTTTCAGCCTCTTACTTTTTAAATCTTACTGTACCAGCTAAAGTTTCAGTATAATACTGAACAGAGATGATGATAGCAAACATTTAACCCTGAGAGAGATCATTTCAATATTTCACATTAATATAATGTTTTAAAAGTATTTTCAGGCTAATATAATTCATTTCTATTTCTAGTTTACTGTGTTGAGCTTAATAAAACACACTTTCTGCATCTATTGAGATGACCATATATTTTTTTTTTTCTCTCTGTTCTGTTAATTGCATTGGTTGATTTTTGACAGTTGAAACAAGCTGTGTTTTTCTTAAAGAAACCTAATTTGGTCATGAAGTGTTATATGTACATGTTTTGGATCTGCTTTTTTTTCTTTCCATGTTAATGAGAAAAATTGACCTGTATTTTTTTTTTTGTAATTTTATTTTGTTATTTTGGTGTCAGTTATGCTGGCCTCAAAATAAATTGGGAAATGTTTTATCTTCTCCTGTCCTCTGGAAGTTTGTTTAAAATTGACATTTATCCTTACTTTCATATTTGAAAGAATTCACCTTTGAAGTAGTTTGGGTTGGCAGTTTCTTTCTAAAAGAGACTTTAAATTAATAATTCAGATTCTTTATTAGACATCAGAAAATGCACATTTTATGTTTAGTCTTACGTTAGCTTTGATAAGTTTTTCCCACTGAGGATTTCTCCATTTTACCTAAATTTTGAATTTTAATGGCAATCTATTTTTCAGAAGATCCCCTGGAGAAGGAAATGGCAACCCACTCCAGCACTCTTGCCTGGAAAATCCCATGGACAGAGGAGCCTGGCAGGCTACAGTCCATCGTGTCTCAAAGAGTTGGACACGACTGAGCGACTTCACTTTACTTTACTTTACATTGTTTGTAGTGTCTTCTATAAAATCCAAAATGATGTTCCACTTTTCATTCCATATATTAGTAATTTGTCACATTTATTTTCTTGATCAGTCACACTAGGTGGTTATAAATTTAATTTAAAATCGTTTCTAATTACCACCTTTAGGTTGTCTTGATTTTTTTTTAAATTCTACAGTTATATTCCACTAGTCACTGTTCTTTTTAATCCTTATTATCTTCTTCAATTTTTTTTTTTTTTTTAGGTTTTAATTCTTGTGCTTTTCCAGGTTTCTGAGTTGGAAAATTTGGTTTTTCACATTAAAAAAAAAAAAAGTATATATTTAAAGCTGTAACTTTTCTTCTAAGGAATTAAAGTAACAATTATTGTTTCATGTACCCAATATACATTTAGATTTGCCTATGTATTTTCTTTTAAATATAGTAGTGTATATATGGTTATATCTGTCTATTTCCCCCTGACCCATACAGTTGCTCTACCCTTTCATAAGCGTAAGTTTGTTTTCTAGGTCTGTGAATCTGTTCTGTTTTGCAGATAGGTTCATTGGTATCATTATTTTAAGATTGCACATGTAAGTGCTATTGTATGATATATCTGTATCTGATTCACTAAGTACGATAATCTCTAGGTCACTCCATATTAATACAAATGAAATTATTTCATTGTGTTTTATGGCTGAGTAGGATTCCATTGTAGAGACGACTCTACACATGGACATCACCAGATGGTCAACAATGAAATCAGATTGATTATTTTCTTTGCAGCCAAGGATGGAGAAGCTCTATCAGTTCAGTTCAGTTCAGTTCAGTCACTCAGTTGTGTCCAACTCTTTGCGACCCCATGAATTGCAGCACGCCAGGGCTCCCTGTCCATCTCCAACTCCCAAAGTCCACCCAGACTCACGTGCATCGAGTCGGTGATGCCATCCGGCCATCTCATCCTCTGTCGTCTCCTTCTCCTCCTGCCCCCAAACCCTGACAGCATCAGAGTCTTTTCCAGTGAGTCAACTCTTCCCATGAGGTGGCCAAAGTATTGGAGTTTCAGCTTCAGCATCAGTCTTTCCAAAGACACCCTGGACTGATCTCCTTTAGAATGGACTGGTTGGATCTCCTTGTGGTCCAAGGGACTCTCAAGAGTCTTCTCCAACACCACAGATCAAAAGCATCAATTCTTCTGTGCTCAGCTTTCTTTATAGTCCGACTCTCACATTCATACATGACTACTAGAAAAACCATAGTGCCCCGAGATCCAACCAGTCCATCCTAAAGGAAATCAGCCCTGAATATTCATTTGAGGACTGCTGCAGAAGCCGAAACTCCAGTATGCTTTTGAACTGTGGTGTTGGAGAAGACTCTTGAGAGTCCCGTAGACTGCCAGGTTTTCTAAACCAGTCTGGATTAAAAAAAAAAAAAAAACAGATTTTTTTTTTTCAGTGATGGCCATCTGACAGACCTGAAGTGATACCTCATTGTAGTTTTGGTTTCCACTTCTTTAATAATTAGCAATATTGAACATCTCATGTGCCTGTTGGTCACCTGTATGTCTTCTTTGGAGAAATGTCTATTTGGGTCTTCTGCCCATTTGGGGCTTCTCAGGTGGTGCGGTGGTAGAAGAATCTGCCAGTGCAGGAGACCTGGAGACCTGGGTTTGATCCCTGGGTCAGGAAGATTCCCTGGAGATGGAAATGGCAACCCACTCCAGTATTCTTGCCTGGAGAATCGCATGGACAGAGGAGCCTGGTGGGCTATAGTCCGTGGGTTTGCACAGATTGGACACAACTGAGCACACGCACATACATTTTTTAATTGGGTTGTTTCTGTTTTGTTTGTTTGTTTGTTTGTTGTTGAGTCATCTGAGCTATTTGCATATTTTGGAAGACAAACCTTTGTCGGGCATATTGTTTGCAATTGTTTCTTTCAGTCTGTAGGTTGTCTTTGTATTATGTTGATGGTTTCCTTTGCTGTACAAAGCCCAGAAGTTTGAATAGGTCCCATTTGTTTATTTTTGCTTTTATTTCTGTTGCCTTGGGAGATTGACCTAAGAAAACATTGGTACGATTTATGTTAGAGAATGTTTTTCCTATGTTCTCTCTCAGGAGTTTATGGTTGTTTATATTCAAGTTTTCAAGTCATTTTGAGTTTATTTTTGTGTATGGTGTTAGGTTGTATTCTGACTTAATTGATTTACATGTGGCTGTCATGCTTTCCTAACACCATTTACTGAAGAAGACTGTCTTTTCTCCTTTGTTGAAGATTAATTGACCATAGGTGTATAGGTTTGTTTCTGCTCTTTCTATTCTGTATAATTGATACATATGTCGGGTTTTTTTTGCCAGAACCATGATGTTTTGATTACTGTAGTTTTATAGTATTATCTGAATCTGAGAGGATTTCATATATGTACGGTACTCTGGAGAAATTCTCTATCTTTTCATGTTTCAAAATTATCTTTTAAATGCATTTTATTTGACATACCATATATACATAGAAATTAACTCATCTTAAAAGTACCATTTATTTTCTTAAACATATCAACCATTGTTACTTCAAGTACCATTTCTAAGAACTCTAATATCTAGATAAACTGTGGGTATGTTCTGTTTTCTACTTTTTATTTTATTCTTGTTTATTAGCAGGATATTAAGTTTTTATTGAATCAGTTCAGTTGCTCAGTCATGTCTGACTCTTTGTGACCCCATGGACTGCAGCATGCCAGGCTTCCCTGTCCATCACCAGTTCTCAGAGCTTCCTCAAACTCATGTCTGTAGGTGATACCTTCCAAACATCTCATCCTCTGTTGTCCCTTCTCCTCTTGCCTTCAATCTTTCCCAGCATCAGGGTCTTTTCCAGTGAATCAGTTCTTCACATCAGGTGGCCAGAATATTGGAGCTTCAGCTTCGGCATCAGTCCTTCCAATGAATATTCAGGATTGATTTCCTTTAGAATTTAATGGTTTGATCTCCTTGCAGTCCAAGGGACTCTCAAGAGTCTTCTCCAATACCACAGTTCAAAAGCATCAATTCTTCGGTGCTCAGCTTTCTTTATGGTCCAAATGTCACATCCATACATGACTACTGGAAAAACCATAGCTTTGACTAGACAGACCTTTGTTGACAAAGTAATGTCTCTGCTTTTTAATATGCTATCTAGGTTGGTCATAGCTTTTCTTCCAAGGAGAAAGCGTCATTTAATTTCATGGCTGCAGTCACACTCTGCAGTGATTTGGGAGCCCAAGAGAGTAAAGCCTGTCACTGTTTCCATTGTTTCCCCATCTATTTGCCATGAATGACAGTTATTATATATGAGAAATTATAGATAATCTGAATGACATCATCTTCCATTAGCTTTTGCTTTAACATATAGGGAGATTGGGTGTCTATCATTTTCACCCAGTTATGGACTGTGCTGAATAGAGGACAAAGTTTTAGTTTTTATGAAGGTGCTCTGTTTTCAGTTTGCCTCTGTTCCTATCCATGACCTTAGCCCTAACCCTAACCTTAACCCTATGATGTTTATCACTGCATTCCCTCATTGGTGAGCCTTGAAGCCCAATTTTTGCCTCCCCAGCACTGTGTGATTGTTAAAATTCTGCTTAGCTTCTCAGAAGCTTCTCTCTTCTCAAGTTCTTAGTCTCAGTCCCTGTCCTGCTGAGGCATTGCCTTGAGGGAAAAAATAGCCCACAGTACTAACCTTATTTCTTTGCTCTTTCTTTTACTGCAGAATCTTGAATCTTCAAGTCCCAGCTTCATTTTAACCCTCAACTCCATTTTTTCTTGAGATTGCCAAACACTTTACTCAGCAGATATTTTCTGCACAGCTTTCTGTTTAGTTCCTCAGCCTCCTGGTTACAAATAGGAAAATGCTTTGAGGAGAAAAGAAGTATTGAGCTCACCAAAGTTTTCTTCTCTCAGGGATTCTGGTCCTTCAAGTTCTGGATGCCTTGGTGGCTCTTTGAAGACTTCAAACACCTTTAAAAAAAAAAAATAATACAGCCTTTTGAATATTTCCCAACAGGAGATTTGGAATTTATAAACTAGTCCATCATAGTCAAAAATGGAAGTTCTCTCTCCCTCTGTCTGTCCAATTTTTAAAAATACGTATTTAAAAATAAAATATATAATGAAGAAAATTTTTCTTCTAGATGTGATTATATAAGTCTGCTGCTGCTACTGTTAAGTCACTTCAGTCGTGTCCGACTCTGTGTGACCCCATAGACGGCAGCCCACCAGGCTCCCCCGTCCCTGGGATTTTCCAGGCAAGAACAGTGGAGTGGGTTCCCATTTCCTTCTCCAGTGCATGAAAGTGAAAAGTCAAAGTGAGGTCGCTCAGTCGTATCGGACTCTTAGCAACCCCATGGACTGCAGCCTACCAGGCTCCTCCATCCATAGGATTTTCCAGGCCAGAGTACTGAAGAGGGGTGCCATTGCCGTCTCCGTTATATAAGTTTAAGTGTCCATTTTTGACAAAAGAACATGAGAGTATGATTTGCTCAGTCATTCATTCATCTAATTTATGAAAAAAATAGTGTTAGAATCAAGTCCATTGTTCTTTGCTCTTCCAATTATTATACTCAGATGTCAAACTTAACTTGTTTTACTTTTAATGCAGTTAAGATGTTCAAATGTGTGTCAGGCATTTGGGAGATAAATTAATTTCTCTTTTTATTAGCTAATTGATCCAGATTTTTGTGATTCTCCCTCAAATGTACTCTCTAATATGTGCTTTTCTACTTGCTATCTTTTCCCCTACCTATATTTGCCAGGTATTAAAAGAGTGGTAAAGATAAATTTTATCTTTTTTACCAAACTGTAGAATTGTTGTTTTTGAACTGTGATGTTGGAGAAGACTCTTGAGAGTCCCTTGGACTGCAAGGAGATCCAACCAGTCCATCCTAAAGGAGATCAGTCCTGGGTGTTCACTGGAAGGACTGATGCTGAAGCTGAAACTCCAGTACTTTGGCCACCTCATGTGAAGAGTTGACTCATTGGAAAAGACTCTGATGCTGGGAGGAATTGGGGGCAGGAGGAGAAGGGGACGACAGAGGATGAGATGGCTGGATGGCATCACCGACTTGATGGACATGAGTTTGAGTGAACTCTGGGAGTTGGTGATGGGCAGGGAGGCCTGGCATGCTGTGATTCATGGGGTCACAAAGAGTCGGACACCACTGAGCGACTGAACTGAACTAAATCTTCATATCACTGAATCATCTACCCTGTGAAGAGGACAGGCATAATTATGCTTATTTGAGAAATGAGCTAAATTATTCTCAGAGAGGTGGCACAGTTTTTCCAAGTTAGCAGTGCCTGTACTACAATCTGCAACCTCTTTCTTGAAAATCTTTTTTCCCTACTACTAAAGCAGATGGCAGCTCATCAAGCCTTATGGAAATCTCGGAATGACAGGATTGAAAGGCATCCCAATTATGATTTAGTTCAATTCTGTCAGTTTACAAAGAAACAACTGTGGCCATACAGGTGAAGTGGCTTACTCAGAGTCACACTGCTAGATCACTGCATTGGTACTAGAACTTAGGCCTGATTCATTTCCTTATTTTTATTAGGGATAAAGCCAAACAAAAACATAAAGGACAATGCAGATAAAAAAAATTTTAAAGCTAAATGTAGTGGAATCAATACAGCCGAGTAGAATGTAATTTAGAGTCTTGAATAAATTGATTCAAGGAGGGCTTTACTTAGATACAAGAGAGTGATTCTAAACTCCAAAGATAACTAAACACAGGAACACACAACGAAGGAAGGTTTTTGGAACTCCATTTACCTGAGAGGTCACAGGCAGGTAGAGCTAGTGTATTTCTGAAGATTCTACATTGCTATTATTAGCTGTCCCCAAATGATAATTGGAAAGCTTATGAATTTTTGCTTTTTAAACAGTTTTCTCACAGCAACACAAAGGAATGATGATTCAAAGGTGTGGTCCTTGTTAAGTAATTTGCATACTAGTAAATAAGTCCCATTGTAACAGCTGTTAAATAATTGTAAGTAAATCAAAACATTCACCAATATATCTTATAAAGTTATTACCAAATCTCCTTTTTGTTTATTTGGTTAAAATGAACAAATATTGTCCTTTTTTTAAAAAAAAAAAAAGTATAAAAAGTATGTCTCTTCACATAGGCCTGTGTATGTGCTCAGTCAGTTAGTCGTGTCAGCTCTTTGCAATCCCATGGACTGTAGCTTGCCAGGCTTCTCTGTCTATGGAATTTTCCAGGCAAGAATACTGGAGTGGGCTGCCATTTCCTTCTCCAGGGGATCTTCCCAACCCAGGGATCGAACCTGTGTTTCTTGTGTCTCCTTCAATGGCAGGCAGATTCTTTACCACCTGAGAAGCCCCACGTAGGCATCTATTTCTTTTTAAAATGATCTGTTTTGTCAGTTAACATTTAAGTTCTTTGTAGGTTTTAAGTTTCAAAGGCCGAGATTACCATGATTTCAAAAACAACCGTTTTTGGTTATTAAGATTCATTTTTATATTATAGAATGTAATTTTCATATTGGGAAATAGACTGTGAACTCCCGAGGACAGTGTTTGTTCATTTTTCCATTCATTCCCGTGCTCATCTGATTCTTGTCACTTAGGAACCTTCATTATACCTCGTTGGCCTTTATAATGACATTTTCAACATCAAGGAACGTTGTCTTTGCTTTTTTTGCATATTGATTTTCAGTCCTACAGCAAGCATGCTCAATCTTTTCTTCTTGATCCCAGAGAACTACATTCTAACCATTCTAAAATTTCTTCTCCTGAGAAGTGTCTTTTTCTAGCTGTTGTGGCATTAATTATTTATTATTTTAAGTGTATTGCTTGTTAACCATTTTGATTGATGTTATAGCACAAAAGCTATTGAGTTCCCAAATGATACTCAAAAAGCATGAGTTAACAGATGGTTTGAGGGGCTGGTAACACTTATTGGGTGTCTGAAAAGAGAAACTGTTAGTCACTTAGTTGTGTCAGACTCTTTGTGACCGCATGGTTCCTCTATCCATGGAATTCTCTAGGTAAGAATAATGGAATAGGTAGCCATTTCCTTCTCCAGGGGATCCTCCTGACTCAGGGGTTGAACCGGGGTCTCCCACCTTGCAGGCAGATTTTTTATCATCTAAGCTACCAGGGAAGCCCTACTGGGTTGTCTGTTAGGTGCTGCTGCTGCTGCTAAGTCGCTTCAGTCATGTCTGACTCTGTGCGACCCCATAGATGCAGCCCAGCAGGCTCCCCCATCCCTGGGATTCTCCAGGCAAGAACACTGGAGTGGGTTGCCATTTCATTCTCCAATGTGTGAAAGGGAAAAGTGAAAGTGAAATCGCTCAGTCGTGTCCGACTAGTAGTGACCCCATGGACTGTAGCCTACCAGGCTCCTCCATCCACTGGATTTTCCAGACAAGAGTACTGGAGTGGCTATTAGGTGCTAACTCTACCTAATTACTTTCACATACAATATAATGTATTCCTTATGTTACCATAAGCCCTGAGAAAGACATGATTAGCTTCATTTTAACCATTAGAAAACAGAGGTTTAGAAAAACTAGCTGATTTTATGTAGGTAATAAACTTGGGAATCAGAATTTGAACCCAGGTCTAATTTGTCAGCCATACCCACCTGTATTCCTTGCTGTAACAAGAGCAGAGTATTGTGTCAATTTTTTTCATTACTAGTCTTTAGCACGGCGTTTGGCACATAGTTAAACATGCATACAATTTGTAAGATGAGTGAATTGAAGAATTAATGAATGAACTACACTTTAAATTTATTAAGCTTTATGTTAAGGGGGAATTTACATGGTATATGTATCTACAAGTGGATAAGTTGATGTTCCTTGGAAACGTCAATGGCCTACTTTTTTGCAGAGTTAAAAATAGGTATCTCTGGTTTTGCTGCAAATATGTATTTCTTCTAATAGAGTTAAGTCAGTATTGCTGGACTGAAACTAGTAACAAAATAATAATTATCATTACTAACATCCAGTTAAGGTTCTGAGGCATGACTGAAGGTCCAGAAACAGCTGCCTGCATTTGCCTGCAAAATGTGGAAATAATAGGAAATGAATGCATTTGCATTCTTTAAGAAGCACGACAGTTGCTTCAGAGTTGGTAACTGGAACTTCCTGTTGTTTTCCATGGTGCACTGGTGTTTGGCTGTCTTCACTTCATCACTGTGGCATTGATGATGCCACTCACGGCTTGAGCCTTTCACTGTGTACATGGGCCAGGCTACCTCAGCAAAGAGAAACCTATTAAGCCTCTCAACAATGTTAATGCTGAACAAAAAGAGGCTAATGCTCAACTTTACCCCAAGTTACTGGGATAAGTAGAAAAAGCATGAGTCAGTTTTCGACATTTACACATGATTGAAATCCAGGTGGAAATTCAGTGATGATACAGTTTGATGTTAAAATATATTAGGGACAGGGGCTTCCCTGGTGGCTCACATGGTAAAGAATCTGATGGCAAGGCGGGTGACCCACTTTCAATCCCTGGGTCGGGAAGATCCCTTAGAGAAGGAATGACTACCCACTCCAGTATTCTTAACTGGAGAATTCCACGGACAGAGAAGCCTGGTGGTCCACAGTCTATGGATTCGCAAAGAGTCGGACATGACTGAGCAGCTAACACTTTCACGTCATTGGGGGCATAACAAGTAACATTATTTTATGTCTGTTGTTTTGTTATGGAGAAGGAAATGGCAACTCACTCCAGTGTCCTTGCCTGAAAAATCCCATGGACAGAGGAGCCTGGAGGGCTTCGGTCCATGAGGTTGCAAAGAGTTGAACACAGCTGAGCACGCATAAGCTTTGTTTGTTAAACATCTTTGATTCCCTCTTAATACTTTCTCTAAGAGGAGGGTTCACAGAACACACTTCTTATAAATAGTGACCCCATATTGAACAAAACTTCCTCCACCTCCTTCAGGGAGAGTTTGAAGCCTTTGGTGAGAGGAGTGGATTGAGAAACCTTTGGAAAGGAACTGCTTGCTTCTTGTTCCTCTCTCTGCAGTTTTGGAGGTGAAACAGCTCTGGCTTAACATTCTTTTGGGAGGTACCTTTAACTCTGGAAAGTTTGATGGTTTAGATAAGCCCTAAAGAAAGGAAAGACAAAGCCTTCTTCATTAGGTCCAAAGTACTGTTTTCTGGGTTAGGAAAAGAAGAGTCTAGATGTTTTCTTCTGCATACCTAGCCCCAGTGACCAGAGTATAAGGGCAGACAGGGCTTTAGGATAGACCTCTATTAAGAATGTTTTTAAACATGCCTTGTTAATTCTTTCTCTGTTCTCAATACAGTAAAAAAGAACCTTTTTACCCTTGGTATGGTATTTCTGTAGTGTGTATGTGAGGACAATACCAGATCTGTTCTGTTTTCCCATGAAGGATGGAATTGCTGAAAGATCTTTATCTGCCAAAATTTAAGGTTGGTGGGCACTAATTACTGGAATGGCTGAATGTGTATCTAAGGTGAGGAGAGACTCCTAACAATTCCTGCTGGGTAGATGTTCCCGCCATAAGTGTGCAGGTTCGCAGTAGGTGAGTTATGTATAAAAAGGTGATTATGGTGATTAGACATCTGGCAGTAAATTGATATTAGTCAGTTAATGACTTTTTTTGTCTTGTTATAATCCTTTAACTATAGTCTTTCGAAATAGCCAGGTTTATATTTCCTCCACCTTTTTTTTCTCTTAAGTTACAAACTTTATTTCTCTTTGCTGCTGCTGCTCTCTTTAGACACTTTAAAACCTTTGTTGTTCAGTTGCTAAGTTGTGTCTGACTCTCTGCAACCCCGTGGACTGTAGCCCTCCAGGCTCCTCTGTCCATAGGATTTCGCAGGCAAGAATACTGGAGTGGTTAGCCATTCTCTTCTCCAGGCGATCTTCCTGACCCAGGGATTGAACCTGCGTCTCCTGCATCTCCTGCGTTGCCAACGGGTTCTTTACCGCTGAGCCACTGCAAGACTTTGTAGAAATTGTTTAAACTGTGGGTACCTGGTGGGTACCTAAACCCACCAAGTGGGATGGCAGTGATTGCTATTTGCAAATATTAGCTCACTTTCCTGCTTACATCATCTAACACTGCGTGCCATGAGAAAGTACTGGCAGCACTTCTGCAACCACTTGTGTATCACAACCAAATATTTTTGGTAATTTTGACAATTAGTACATGTTTATGGAGAACCTAGTAGGATCTAGTGAGGAAAGACCTGAGATGCTGCTAAACATCCTTCATACACTGTCCCCTGCCCCCAGAATACACACAACAGGAAATAAGAACATCAGTAGTGCTCAGGTTAAAAACTTAGATTCAGTGGTACAGTGAATACTTGTGGCTAGTCTTCCATATTGCAGACATAGAATAGAGTCTAATAATACAGCAGGTACAGCTCTACCCACGTGGAAAATTAACTTCTTTAGGGATACATACATTAAACAAACAATGCTGCTAAAATATGCTAATTCCTTGTTTAAACAAGATTATGATCTGGCTTCTGAAATATTATATGAATTAGTACCAGGGGACTGTCAATAATAAAAGTCACCCTAGAATGAAAGCTGCAAACCCTGAATCCCTTCATCTAATTAGCTTTCTCTGTAGTACGCTCAGTAGTGTTGCAGAGGACTGAAAGGGGGTAAAACACATGGATTTCTTTTTTAATATTGTCTCAGTACATCCATAGGGAAAGATCAGCGTATGCAAAATCCTTAAGTATAGTTAATATATAGAATTATTAATAACTATTGTATGTATGCACATCATTGTAGTATAGGGTCATGGAATTTTAATCCTAAGCATAGTAGTTTAACTTCTTTATTTAATTTTACTGGATAAGGGGAAGATCTTTAGGTATTAAGTATTATAAAAGTAGCAACAGAGAAAATGACAGAACATTCATTTCTACATGTTCTTCAGATTGTTATCTTATATTTATGCATTTATATATAATTCTAACTGTAATACACAGGCAATTTTTATCCTGATTTTCTCCCATAGAAGTCTGGTTTCCATTTTGTTGGAGTTTTCACTTACCACTTTTAATGGCTCCTTAAAATTCCACTTTATAGAATGACCTTAATTTACATAAAACTTTTTTTCTATTGATAGATATTTATAACTTCTTTATATTTTCTAATTAATATAGAAAAGTCTAAAGGTCATTTCTCACATTTTCTGTGGAATCCGCAGAATAGAAAAGACAGTGTGTGACTGCATATTCCGAAGGCATCGCAAAGCCTCTCTCTGGTCAGCCTTAGCAGTAGAATCCGTGATAGTAAGTGATATTTTCTTCTCCATCCTTCCTTTAATTTGGTGGGATTTCCTGGGTATTTCCTGTGTTGCCTATGGGATATACCCATTTCCGAGGAATTTAGGCTTATGGTTTGGCATACTGTAAGAAAGATGAATGTTGCAAAAGATGATTAAGAGGAGAAAGACTGCTGGTTTTCTCATTAACATTCGTTAATCTTAGAATCTAGTCATTGTTAGTCTGACAGTTTGACAGTAGGTGCTTTTACATTGGAAAAGCAAAAAATTGCTTTGTATTATGTATTAAAGGTCAGGAAAAGGTATTGCTTAATGAGAAGTGAGAAAGCACTTTGGAAGCGGAGAAAACTATCATCAGTCTTTAGTAAAATAAGTTAGTAGACTATTATCAAGGCACCTTTTGCACATTTTACTGACTTTGAATGAAAGTGGAGAGTGACCTCTAAGGCAACAAGAGTAGGGATGTGCATGGAGATAAGAGCAAATATCTCACTTAGTAGAAACTACATTTCCACCTATTAATAGTCAGGATGTCTTTCAGTTAGAGAAGAAATGCCTTTCTAACACCTGCTGGTGATTTTTTGCAAGACTGTACTTAGGACATATACTTAAGACATACAAGTGTTACCATGAGGCATTGTGTTTTTCATTTAGTTTTTTCTGCCTGATATTAAAAGGAGAGGATTTAAAAAAAAATAATTTCTATACAGAATTTTGTACTTCCACTTACAAAGCATTTCCACAGAGACTTATCCCATTTTGTTATGTTAATAACACCAAGGCATGAGTGACCTTGTTCCCATTTTGCAGATAAGAAAATGGATCCTCAGGGAGATTACACAATACATTATATTCTAGATCACACAACTGAGAAGTAGCACAAGTATTCACAGAGGCTAAATCTTGTCATTCCAAGAGCTGTGAAGTCAGAGTTAGAAAGCCTCAACCTGGAAAAGTCAAATTGATCATTCTTTAGTATAATGGCTGTGTATATAGACTCTTGGATTTAAATTTTTAAAGGAGTCTTAAAAGCAAAATGCTCTGCTTCTGTTTATTATCATTTCATTGCACTGGCTTTTAAAGATGTTTACCCTGAGAAGTATTATGAAAATGATATGTCCATCGTACTGATGAAAAGCCCAAGATACTCAATGAGGAAACTAAGATACTAAGATCCAAGGACAGAGATATAAGGATAACAAACACTTGGCAAATATAGTCTTAGTACCACATATCTCTTTTTTTAAAATAATGATTTATCTGATTGTAAATTTATGGAAATTTAATATTTAGGGGGAAATTATGAAAAAGATAAAAGCAGAAAACAAAAATCACCTACAGTCCTGCCACTAAACTTTAACTCTTCCTATATTTTAGTGTCTTGTTTTCTACTGTGTTCTATGGAAAAGTAACCAAGGAGATACTATAATAGACCTTCTTATAAAATGTTAACAACCACACACTCTACTCTCTACTACAGAGCCTCTCTGAGCATTTAATATGCTAAGATACACTGTGAGTTTCCAAGAGAAGAAGAGGACGCGTAGGTAATTACACATGTATTTTCTCCATATATTAAGGATACAGTAGAAAAAGAGTTAAGAATTTAAAGTGGTTTGAAATGCAAGTGGGTAGCACTTAGGTTATATGAAGTTTATGGAAATCATTCGTATTAATATGATGGTCAAAAGTAAGCCACCTATACATTGTAAAATAATAATGGGAACTTTGGGATCTTTTCTGTTAGGTATGCACTGTACCAGCCTTCTTTAGTTGCCTAGTTTAAACCTCACTGTGAAATACTGTCTCCATTTCATAGATGATGAAGCTGATGCTTGCAGTCAAAATGCCTTCCTTGATGGATTACATTAGGGATGGCCTACCAGATAAAAAGAGCAAAAATGTGAAATAAAAATTCAAAAGCCAGGGTATGGTATATTTTCATAATTTCTTTTCACCAGTCAAGAAAATCTAATCACTTGTCTATCTGAAAGGTTTATAGCCTATTCTCATACTTCCATTGCTCTGCCTAAATGTATTTAATTGTATTTCTTGTATCAGAATGGAAAATAAAATTGCTGAGACTTATTTCAAAAAGGAGTGTTGTATGACAAATGTCAGTATACTGCTAAGTGGATTCTGCCCAAAGCCCCTTCCCTGTGGTAAATACACAGCTCTCGGCAAATAGTTTCTTTTTTAATGTAGAAGGGATTGGGTTACACTTTTGTAAATTCTCTTTGAGATCCCGTGAACTGAAGCTGTCAAACTTTCAAGACACAGAAAGAGGGGTTATGGGCACTAATGAGATGGAGAAAGCAAAGGAGCTGTGGGAGATGAGTTCTAGGATGGAAGTCTGGCTCTTCCACCAGACCTGAGCCTCAGGGAAGCCAAACTGCAGGTCTGGTTTGAGACCAAGCTTCTTCTGCTATCATTTGCTTCATGTAGGGACATATTTTCCAGTGACATATTGGAGCCTTTCTCTGCCAACTAGTGATAATGATATTTAAAATCCTGCTGAGAAGAACAGATATCTCTAAGAGAAGTGGTCTTTTTCTTCCAAAAAGTTTTGCCTTCTGGAACTGTTAAAAAAGAATTATCACATTTCATCTTCCCTTTTGAAAAACTGAGACTATCCATAGCACCTAAGTTCAGACATTTTGAACTTTAAAAGTAGACACATATTTTTGCACTTTTAGTGTGTGTTTAAAATTTTGTGTGTTTTTATTGTTTTACTTTTGAAATTCAGCTCAATTATTTTCAAGCAGGTGTGATAAGTGATTAAACTGATATGTATATAGTACAGAAATTATTTTGATTTTTTGTTGTCATATTAGCTTTCCGCAACCCCTTTTAAGAAAATAATGCTATAACAAAATAATGAAAATTAGGAAAGTAGAAAGAAAATATTGCTTATATTTCACTACTGTAACAGTAAAGCTATTTTCACTTTTGCATATTCCCATCTGTTGCTCTCTGAAGGGAGCCAATAAATGGCATTCCTCTTCTCTGCCTGGGCTTTGAATAATTGAAGAAAGAAAACAAAAGCGTGGCAGATGGAGCCAAAATATTACCTTTATTACTGATTAAGCCCAGGTTGGAACATGGAGCTTACTGTAAGAGCCAGCTGGGTCTCTCACTAAACCTTGCAATTACGCAGACTCCTTCTTCATGCTACCTTCTCCCCAGTTACAACCAGTCATGGACAATAGCCGATCTCAACAGTGATGAAGATTGTGCCCTTGGGGAGAGGATGCTCTCTATGGCCCACTTGCTCCCAAGAGGAAGAAGGGTGCACATGGGCTACACATGCCTAGTTTACTTTTTGCCAAAACTGACAGGTGAGCCATTCTTCTTCCTCATTTAGGGTGGGGTGAACTAATGGGCAGAGAAAGGCCAGGACTTATATCAACTAGGATCTGAACATAGGAAGAAAAATACTATGTGGGAAAGAAGTCATCGTCCATTTGGTTAAGCTTTAACTGTTAAAAGAATAAAACTGTTATAGACATCTTCATGAAAATAGTGTCAATTACAAATCTGCACTTGCCATCTACCTCTGCAAGGATTAAATAACGTACTGCTCTAGCTGCTGACCTTCAGTACCCGCTGAAAGGAGTTCAGGGTGGAGGGCAGAAATGAGGCACTCTGTACTTGGGGAAAAACTGACAAGTCAGGTCTTCAGATAGTTAGATATTTTCAGGTGTTAATTTTATGAGCCCAGGTAGCTATCTGAGGTGCTGTCTCCCAGGCTGCCATCCTCATTTTGCCCCAAATATAACTTGCAATTCTCGTGTTGTGCATTTTCTTTAAGTTGACAATAGTAGTCTATGGGTTTTAGATTATGTTTTTAGGGAGATCTGAGAAAGCAGATTTCTGAATTATGGATTTTTTGGTTCCTTGGAAAATATTAAGAAATTGCTTTTCTTGTGGGTTACACCATTTACCTTGCCGTCAAATTCCTGGTTCATAGAGAAGCATTTGAATCATGTTATATTTCCAGTGAACTGGGCTTCTATAAACTATAAACCAGTGACGGTTGCATTAGAGTTGTGATTGTGTCCAGTGTGACCACTCATGAATAATTAATTAATGAGAATTCTCTCCTAGAACTCTGGAGGTTACAGAAGAAGGTTAAGACAAGAACCCTGACCCCAGGGAATTTTCAGTTAAATCAGAGGTATAAATATAATGCTTAGGAAACTAGGGGGCAATTATAATTGTGAAACTGAGTCATATATACCAGCTAGTCTCAGGACAGTTAACATTTATAAGCAAAACACACTCACAAGAGAGTACATTATCAAGATAATTTGAATCCTCTTAATTTACAAGAACATTGATCCTCTAGGCATTTATAGCCTAGAGGAGGAGACACAAAACTTAACAGGCATTTATGACATAATATGATAAGGAATAATCACAGACGTTGAAGTAGCACAACATGAGAGGCATCTAACACATTCTTGGTGTGAACGGGGCAGCTTTGTAGTCGAGTACATCTAATGGAAACTTAAAGTGAAAGAAAAGTAAGAGTTACCCACTTAAACAAGAGGAGTGGAGCCGAGTGGCAGTGTGTGTATAGAGGTCCGGAGGAGAAGGGGCTGTGGGCATTTAGGAACTTGCAGTTAGTTTAGAATAGTTTCTAGTACAATGCCTGGAATATGACCAGTGTTCATTCAAAATATTCTGAATATATAACTGATTTACTGAGCTTTGAATTTAAGATTAAAATATTGTATGCCAATGAGAATGTATGATTAGGTTGTGAGGAACTGATAGGAGGAGAAGACAATTTGGGAAATTGAATATTCATTTTCATTTTGTGTTAAACCAATACTTTACATGTGATGTTTCCATTAAACATAGAGCTTTTAAAAGTAGATTTTAACATTTATTTTAAAATATTTCATGAAAAGCCACTTAATTATGTTATTTTGAATATTGGGTTTTTTCCCCCCATTTGTAAGGAATTGTAAAGAGTATTGTTTGTTCTGCTAAAGGTCTATAAACTAGAAATCAGAGACCAAGCATCTAAATTACAGCATTCTGTGTGCCTGTATATCATTATGTGCTGTGTGCTCAGTCGCTCCGTCTTTGCAACCCCCTGGACTGTTGCCGCCAGGCTCCTCTGTCCATAGGATTTTCCAGGATTCTCCAAGAATGCTGGAGCAGGTTTTCATTTCCTTCTCCGGGGGATCTTCCTGGCTCAGGGATCGAACCCTCAACGCCTGCACTGGCAGGAGATTCTTTACCACTAGTGTCCCCTGGGAAGCCCATGTGGTTCATTATACTTCTCTTTTACTGTGGATCTTCTTTTGTTTCACATTTACAACGATGCTTACTTTGTCAATTTGATTTATGCTAATAGATTAAACCAGTGTGACAATAATTATTTGTTGACGTTTCCCCATCTATTTTCTTAGTCGTTTAAACAACATATATTTATAAAGCACCTACTTATCTGTGACTCTATATAAGACACTGTGGGGAATAAAAGTAAGCGCAGTATAACATGTGTAAGATTCTAGAATAAATTACACGTGTTTTAGTTAGTAATTAGAGTTCTGAACTCTCTCTTGAGTAAATAATGTTAAAGACCAAAAGAGAAAAGAGGGAAGGAGAGAGAGGTGTTAGGGAGAGGTGGAGAGAGAAACAGAGAAAGTTACTTATAACAGGATTATGTACAGTGTTTTAAAATTGTGAATAGCCTTAATGTATATTAAGAAGCTAATGATTAAACTAGAGAAATCTGTTAGTATAGGAATGAACGTTATTATGTTGTTCTATAATAAATAGAAAAAGGCTTATCATGTAATGTCAAGTTTTAAAAAGAAAAATATAAAATTATATGTTTTATATGGTTCCAGTTATTTTTCAGAAAAGTTCTATTTATAGAAAACAGAAAATGTACTAAATATTAAGAATGTTTGCAAAAAATGTGATTTTGCTTTGAGATATGATTGGTTATTTTCCTTCGTTGTTTTCTAAAATATCTTCAATTGATGCCGCAGTATTATTTGAACTTTGTATATTTTTTATAAATAAATAAATAAATAAATAAATTAAAAAAATAAATCTATCTTTAAACTAGCAATCTATTTGGGATGATAAAACATTTACATATATGCAGGTAATTATACAGTGCATGATAGACTTCTTATGAACATGATCAATCCATTTTTGCTTACTTCCTACCATATTAAAAAATGAGTTACAGTAAGTATAACTTACAGGTACCCAACATGTACCAACCACTCTTCTTTGAGTTTCATATACTTTATTTAATGCCTTGTCAGTTCCTCTAGTATTAGACTAAGTCATTTTTCAGAGAGCAAAGCCCTGCTTTTTCAGTTACCAGCTACATGACCTTAAGTAGATCACCTAACCCATTTAAAGTTTTAGTTTCTACTAAAATTAGATTGTTGTGATTCAGATAACCTTTGTTACACACTTAATATAATGCCTAGTGCAAAGTGAGTCTTGAATACCTATTAGAAACTTGTAAAACAAGAGTTTGAAGTTCCCAAAGCTAGGTCCTATTTTCTCTTTTCAAGCTATGTCTTCTCTAAGAAATCTCATTTATTTTCATGACCTGAAATATTACTAATGTACCAAACAAGTATATCTAGCTATAGATACATACATATTTTGAGCTTCAAACCCATTTATCCAGTGGCATACTTGATATCACACCTTGTAGTCTCAAACTCAACATGTTTCCAACTGAATTTTTAATCTGATTCTTTGCCAGTGAGGTTTGTTCTTCCTTCAGTTATCCCAGGGATAGTAACTGGTACCTTGATTTACTCAGTTGCTGATATCAGAAATTTAGAGTCTTTTCTTTTTTCTATTCCTAACTCCATGTAATCATTAAATGTTGTTGATTCCATATATAAGTGTCCAACTGCATACCCATTATTTTCCCTCCAACTTAATTGTCACTACTCTATTGCAAATCAGCCTCGTCTTTCACTGAGGTCACTTATCTCTGAATCTGACTTTTTATTTCCTGTATTATTCTCTAAATACAGTTCCTCTGTGGTGGCCCAGAGTGTTCTTTTAAAATGCAAAGCTGATTATGTCACTCTCCTGCTTAAAAACCTCTTTTGCCTTGTTTAATCCTCACAACATCTCCATGAAATTGACATGCCTTTTCTGTGTTTTATGAAGAGTGAAATAAGCCTGAGAGTCAAAGTTCTATGCTTAGTGTATTGCATTAGTGACAGTGCATCAGATAGGCTGACCGAGCAGAAACTCGGAAATATAAAATCTAGCAATGAAGAAGCACTTATTTCCATAATAAGTATCTTTTTCTCACCAGTGGCAAGAAAACCTATCAGTTTCCACATCTCAAAGGAGTCTGGCTCTTGCTACATTTTATACCTCCGCTGCTATACCACTGTTACACAAATAAAAGCTATTTAAGACCTCTAAGTTCTGCATAAAGATGTATTTAATTTTAACAAGATCATATTAATTCAGTTCAGTTCAGTTGCTCAGTCATGTCTGACTCTTTGTGACCCCATGGACTGCAACATACCAGGCTTCCCTGTCCATCACCACCTCCTGGAGCTTGCTCAAACTCATGTCCATCGAGAAGGTGATGCCATCCAGCCATCTGATCCTCTGTCGTTCCCTTCGCCTCCTGCCTTCAATCTTTCCCGGCATCAGGGTCTTTTCCAGTGAGTCAGTTCTTCACATCAGGTGGCCAAATCATTAGAGTTTCAGCTTCAGCATCAGTCCTTCCAGTGAATATTCAGGACGTTAGTGGTGGTGGTTTAATCGCTCAGTCGTGTCCGACTCTTGTGATTCTGTGGACTGTAGCCCGCCAGGCTCCTCTGTCCATGGGATTCTCCAGGCAAGAAAACTGGAGTGAGTTGCCGTTTCCTTCTCCAGGGGATCTTCCCACCCAGGAATCGAACCTGAGTCTCCTGCATTACAGGCAGATTCTTTACTGACTGAGCTACAAGGGAAGCCCTCAGGACATTAGAAGTAATTTTAAAATTCTAGGTAAAATAAAAATAAAATAACAATAAAATTAGGGACATAGAATTACCTTGAAAAAGAGATACTCCCTAAAAATGTATGCCATGAAGCCGAGAGGAAATATAATAGTTAAGAACCCAAGCCAATCTGCCTATTACTAGCTGGGAAATTGTGAACAAATTTTAAAAATCTCTTTCTCTCAGTTCCCTTATCTATGAAATAGGGATAATAGTTTTTCCTACTTAATTGCCCTAACTAAATTTTAGGCACTCTACTTAGAACCTTATATAATCCTCTTAGTGAGTTTGTATGCTGGAGGGCAAGATGAAATAGAGATTGAAAAATGAGGATTAGAGAAACAAACATATTTAAAGTTTTTGAAATAGTTCTGGCACTAGTACTTTCATACTGTCTGAGAGACAGGCTGTAAATTTGTTTCTAAATAGATACGAGTTACGAGATTGATAGTGTGCATAACATAGTAAGTTTCTGAAAGTTGACAAGGCAGAGCAATAGCTGCGCGATGTGTTGTGTGAGCTTGGGTGTCAGTTGCTACTCAGGTTATGAGAGTTTCCTCTAGAGAAAGCACCAATCTCTGGTCACCCTCTGAAACGTTCCTTTGGCAAGATCGTTGCATTGCTGAGTTACCGTTGACCCATGAGTAGACATCGTGGCTTGAACCACACATAGTGAGATGTGACTTGTACTTCTGTCTTGCACTGAGAATAGCATGATATCACATGGTGTAGTGGGCAGTGAAATAGGTATGTGTGTTATGTTTGAACCATGTATTATTGTTTGTACTGTTTTGTTGTACTTTGACTTGAATATATACAGGAAGTGGTTAAACAGTGTATTAATATGGACATCTTTAGGAAAATTCAACAACTCTTTTCATCCTTAGTAGATTCCAAAGGGAAAATTCTATCCAGTAATTTTTTGAGGATTAGTCTCTCATAGAGTTAGAATGTATAATTTTTTCCAAGTAAGTGGTCCGTGGAGCTGTCTCAGAAGCTGAAAACTGAATGAAATTTCAAAATAAGAAGTGTTATAGAGCATATATTGGATTGGGGATATACAACAGGATTTTGCTCTAGAACACTGATTCACCTGCTTTCCCCTTGTCCTGTCCCCTTCTTCGGGTGATCTCATCATCTTCCAGAGGGAATTCAGAGAGGCATAGCTCTTGTTCTTTGAACTTCTGAGTACTGCCAAGGAGAATTAGACAACACCTATGAGTGCTCTTGCCTGGAAAATCCCATGGACAGAGGAGCCTGGTAGGCTGCAGTCCATGGGGTCACGAAGTGTCGGACACTTACTGAGCGACTTCACTTTCACTTTTCACTTTCATGCATTGGAGAAGGAAATGGCAACCCACTCCAGTGTTCTTGCCTGGAGAATCCCAGGGACGGCAGAGCCTGGTGGGCTGCCGTCTGTGGGGTCGCGCAGAGTCAGACACGACTGAAGCAACTTAGCAGCAGCAGCAGCATGAGAATTTATTCATTCAACCAACCTTCGCTGAATGCCTACCAGTTGCCAGGCATTGTGATAAATACTGGAGATTCAAGGTCAAATAAGAAGTGTTACATACCCTCAGGGAACTTGCAATATATTTATAAAATGAGTTAAGGTGATTAAGAAAACCCAAATTGTTGCATTTTTCCCATTTTCCAGCGTTCTTCCATGTAACATCTGTTTCTTATGCTAATTTAAACATCATCATCACCACTATGGTTAACACTAACTGAGTACTTGCTGTGGTGCAGATTTCATGCTTGGAGCGCTATTATATACAATATGTTATTTAATCTTCATAATAACTCCATGAAATAGGTGCTATCAATATCCATATAGATGAGGAAAACAGGCTCAGAAATGCCAAAAGACCTATAGAAGTTTATACCGTTAAGAAATGGTGGAGAAGGGATTAAAGCCCAAGATCTTGTTCATAATAACAGTGCTACATTGCTTTATATTTAGATATGATGAGTAAAGAACTATTTCATTATTTGGTTGGTGCTGATTAACTGCCTGAATTAGATGTAAGGTATTTCAGGTTAATTCTGGGAAATGGCAGACTTTCCCAGAATTGAGGGAATCTTGGCATTTGAGTGGAACTTGTTTAGAAATGAAGATAGGTCTTTGACTGTGTTTCATAAACGCCTCTGAAGCCTGATAGAGAAAGAATTACTAGGAGAAAAGTCCCCATGCTGAGACCTCTTGCTGTGAATGAACCTAAACTTGACAGCAAGCAAGGAGAGAGCAAAAATTCCAATATTTGGGGGCAAGCAATATGCAACTATTAATAGAACGTGAAATGATTACTTAATTTAAAATCATTCTACAAGTGATTTTTAAAAGAGGGCAAAAGGTTACAAAAGAGAGAAAAGAATTATGTAAATATATATCTAGCCTTATTTTTACAGTGATATTATGGAATTAACAAGTATTAATTGTCAAATTTCACACAATTCCCAGGTGTTCCAGGGGGCACTGGGCAAAGCAAATGCTATTTTTTTTTTTTTTATCATTGGAAAGTTCTTATGTTTTAACCTAAAGGACACGTTGGATACTACTTTGGTTTTCTAACCATATGGCAAATGTCTAATTTAATTGGACTTTGTCCAACTAAGTTCCACAACCTTCATTCAACCTGAAACTTACAGAGTAGTAACATCTACTTTATGGAAACTTTTAACATAGTTCTTTTGCTAGCTGTTTTCTCTAGATTTTTTACCTCATTGACACCTTCCTTTTGAAGTATTAAAAAGTATTTTAAATTAACTAAAACAACACTTAAAAGTAACAGTGTTCCCAAGCAATAATTTGTTGGGTTCTTATGTAAGGGGGATATAGTGGCTCTAGATAATGCGTAATACAGTCAGAAATGCGATACAGAAAAAGACACAGGTGGGTACGAACACTGATGCTTCCTTCTACTTTAACATCTCAGTACCTCAGTTACCTCATCTGTCTATGTAATCTAGCAATACTTCTCTCACAAGGTTATTATGAGGCTTAAATGAAATTATCTGAATGCATGCATGTACATAATTCAGAAAAAAACAAGCAGTAACTACTATTTATAATAAATATACTATCTTTCTGTTAAAATGTGGTTGTGTTTCTTCTATAACAAAAATTGTGACTTGGTGATTTCACATGAAAGTGATTTCACATATCTCAAGGATCTTCAAAAAGACAAGGTCCATTATTTCTCTAGCTCTCTGAAGGATCAGTAGATATCACTTTTCCCTTTTGCATGAAAAAGGAATCTTCTGAAGGATATGGCTGATAGTTATCCCAGTCTCCAGGCTATTTGAAGTAAGAAATGAATCATGACGTCTGAAATCATCATATCCCATGAGCATTCTTGTCCTTGATTTGCTTCTTTGTCGTAACATGCAGACTTTACACAGAAAATACTTACCTGCTTTGACATGATTTTTCATTGACAAGTAAGGAATCCAGATTCCTCTTTGGAGGGATTTAATTTGGAGCCTAGCAATTTTGTTTCACGTATGTTTGTTGACTGAGGACCCGGTTTGACTCATCAACCAGATTATATCTAAAATACCATATACCCAGACTTGACCCATATTATTTTTTGACATTTTCAGATCTATTATGTATGCAGACAGAAATATACAGTCTATATTAACGAACAAGGTTAATATGTCTTTACTTATTTTAGAAACTCCTTTCCCTCACCAGTAAATTTAGGTTAATTTTAAGGTTCTCATATATTTTAACTGGGTTAAAGTTATTTTTCCAAGCTGCTTTAATCAGGAATTAATAAATGCCAAAAATAACACATTTTGATTTTATCTCTAAAGGGTGGGTTTACATTTTAAGATACCACCCAGATTAGTTTTTCCTGGATGCATCGTTCAAACAATTGTAATAAGAAGACCCAGTGCTCACAAAACTGTGCTGTCATTGTGTTCTCCTGATATCACGTCCGTATAGATGAATCTTTTTCTGAAGCAATGACAAAGAAGTGATGAGGTTCACCCCATTAACTTTAAGTCAAGCATCAGACCCTTAACTAATACCTACAAAAGTTTGAGCTAAGCATGTTAACCCCCAATTTATAGAAAAGGAAACCAACTGTCAGAAGGTAAAACTTTTGCTGGTGGTCAGGTGAGTGATGGAGCTAGTACTCGAATTCAGATTTGCCTAACTACAAAGCCGATTCACTTTCTACCATACCAGAATTCTAGAGACCTAGCAAAGTGATATTTGGGATTGTATAATTCCTTATCCAGTGAATTTAGGACAGCAAAGACCAGGAACTGATGGCATGTGGATGCATGCTAAAACTACGCTCAGGTAGTTTGGTTGATGGTAACAGAAATCATTTATCCTAGCTGTAAAGGGCTGCTAAACACTTCCAGATGAGCTGGCTAGCATGAACCACTCTGCCTTCAGTCTTTCATTTATTAAGAAACCAAGTGTTAAAAATAAAATAGCAGAAAAAAAATTAAGGTAACAATCCCATGTATCATCACGTCAAAAAGAATAAAATAACTGGGAATAAACCTACCTAAGGTTTTGAAGAGGACACAAACAGATGGAAAGATAGACTGTGTTCTTGGATGGAAAGAATCAGTGTTGTTAAAGTGACCATACTACCCAAGGCAATCCATAGATTTAAGGACAATTGCTATCAAATTACCAGTGACATTTTTCACAGACCTAGAAGGAGAAGTTTCAAACTTTGCATGGAAAGACAAAAGACCCCAAATGGCAAAAACAATCTTGAAAAAGGAGAATGGAGCTAGAAGAGTCATGCTCCCTGACTACAGACTATGCTACAAAACTACAGTCATCAAACAGTACGATGCTGGCACAAAAACAGACATTTAGATAAAAGGAACAAAATAGAAGGCCAAGGAATAAACACACACACTTACAGTCAGTTAATCTATGACAAAGGCAAGAATATACAGTGGGAAAAAAGATACTTACTCTCTGTAATAACTGGTGCTGTGAAAAGCTGCATGTAAATGAACGAAATTAGAACATTCTCTTATACCATATACAAAAATAAACTCAAAATGGATTAAAGATATAAGGGTGAGACCAGAAAACTACCAGAGGAGAACAAGGGTAGGACACTCACTGACATAAATTGTAGCAATATATATATATATATTTGGCTCTATCTCCGAGGGTAATGGAAATAAAATTGAGCAAATGGGACTGCTGCTGTTGCTGCTAAGTCACTTCAGTCATGTCTGACTCTGTGTGACCCTATAGATGGCAGCCCACCAGGCTCCCCCGTCCCTGGGATTCTCCAGGCAAGAACACTGGAGTGGGTTGCCATTTCCTCTCCAATGCATGAAAGTGAAAAGTGAAAGTGAAAGTGAAGTCATGTCTGACCCTTAGTGACCCCATGGACTGCAGCCCACCAGGCTCCTCCTCCCATGGCATTTTCCAGGCAACAGTACTGGAGTGGGGTGCCAGTGCCTTCTCCAATGGGACTGAGTCACACATAAATCTTTTCACAGAAAAGAGAATCATAAATAAAATGAAAAGACAACCGATAGATTGGGAGAAAATATTTTCAAATGATGCCACCAACAAGGAATTAATTTTCAAAATATACAAACAGCTCATACAGCTTAATAGCAAACCAAACAAAATAAGCAAAAAAAAAAAAAAAAAAATCGAAAAATGGGCAGAAGATCTAAATAGACATTTCTCCAAAGAAAGCATACAGATAGCCAATAGGCACATGAAAAGATGTTCAATATTGCTAATTATTACAGAAATGCAGATTGAAACTGCAGTGAACTAACACCTCATACCAGTCAGAATTGATATCACTGAAAAGTCTACAAATAATAAATGTTGCATAGGGTGTGAAGAAAAAGGAACCCTTTGTACACTGTTCATACAGTGTAAATCGGGGCAGCTACTATGGAGAACAGTATGAAGGATCCTTAAAAAATTAAAACTAGAGTTGCTGTATGCTCCTGCAATCCCACTCCTGGGCATATATCTGGACAAAACTCTTAATTCAAAAAAATGCACATACCCCAGTGTTCGCAGTGGCTCTGTTTACAATAGCCAAGACATGGAAACCTAAATGTCCATCAGACCAATGTCCATAAACAGATGAATGGAGATATATATATATATACACACACACACACATACACATATATGTATATATAATATACACATATGTACAGTGAAATATTACTCAGCCATAATAAAAGAAATAAATAATGCCATTGATAGAAACACTGGATGGACCTGGAGACTGTCATATTGAGTGCAGTAAATCATACAGAAAAAGGCAAATATCAAATGACTAGAAAATGACAAAGATAATATTTAAACCTGTGTTCTAATCATCAACTTTTTATTTCAAAACCTTCTTTATTCTCAAAAAGACTTAAAAAGCTCAAGTAGAGTAAAGAAATTTACTTTAAGATTGTTCTACACATTTGAAAGCCAAATATGCATGAGAGGTGGATAGCTTAGCAAAATTCAAGACAACACTGTTAGCTTAATCAAAGCTATTGAGTTGACAGTTGCCTCATCAAGCCCAATTAAAAAATTTTTATGATAATGACCATTTTGGGGTTTGCAGATCCTGATCAATTTTTAGGGTCAATTTATATAGATAATGTTTGAGTGAGCTGGTTGGTTGGTGTTGTCTGTAAAGAAATAGTGCTATTTAACAGAGTTGTAGGAGGCTTCCTTGGTGGATAAAACAATAAAGAATCTGCCTGCAATGCAAGAGACCTGAGTTCAGTCACTGGGTTGGGAAGACTCCTGGAAAAGGGAATGGCAACCCATTCCAGTATTCTTGCCTGGAGAATTCCATGGGCAGAGGAGCCTGGCAGGCTGCATTCCATGGGGTCACAGAGCTGGACATGACTGAGTGACTAACACTTTTCGAAAAATTTGTAGAGGGAGCTCAGCTTGGAGTTCTGTGATGACCTAGAGGGGTGGGATGAAGGGAGGTAGAAGGGAGGCTCAAGAGGGAAGGGATATATGAATATATATATAGCTTATTCACTTTCTTGTACAGCAAAAATGAACTCAACATTATAAAGCAATTATACTCCATTAGCAGCAGTGTTTGGCTTCCCATCAACACCTTCTACTTGTGATTCTGAAAGTATTTGTAAGATTCCAACCAGATCTAAGGAAATCCATTTATCTCTGTGGTTAGCCAAGTATTCTAAACAGGTAGGGTGAAAGATTACCTGGCTGACTGCTATTAGCTAAACCGTCAAACAAAACCACAGGGCCAGGATTAGAGGAAGGGGCAGACATGTCCCTAAAGCAGCTTCTGTATTTTGTGAGAGACAGAAAGGAAAATACCATATCGATAGAGAGACTTGTTTTTATTTTTCTAGTGGCTATCTCATTGAAACTGAAATTTTTTTGGCTTGAGGCCTAGAAGTTTACTTTAAAGTAAATACAGATGCCCTAATGTATGTAGAATTCCAGTGATAAAAAACAAACAAACAAACATGGATAGCACAGGGAAATAAATGGATAATTGGAGATAAGTTCTTATTAAGGTTACTGCAAGGGATATTTCTTCTTTAGTTGGGAAGGAGAAGGCAGAAATTTGACCATAAGGTAGCTGTGAAATTAAAGCCTCAGGAAAGGGGAGTCACAAGATGTAGATTACAAGAAGGCTTGGAAAAGGCAAGAACATGTTCCTGTTGCAATTTTAACTTCTCCCTGGAGATTGCCCCACTCCGTTTTCAGGACCGGACTCTGAGACCTTCATGAAGAGCCATTCTCCCTTCTTCAGAATGAACTCCTTAGGAATTCTGCCAGCCCTCACCTTCTTTCTGCTTTCAAAATCTCTCTCCCTGCCTTGACTTCTTTATTTAAAATACTCTAGGTATTTTATCTTGGCTTACCTTTCTCATTTACCAATTTATCATCAGATTATTTAGTATCATGCTTCATACTGTTTACCTTGGGACCTGAAAACTCAGAGTATTTTGCTTCTGCATCTTCAGTTCTGTGCCTGAAACTGAGAACATCTGCTACTCTTCAGGACAATGTTAGCTGGACCCAAGGGCTTTCTCCTGTGCCTAGAGATGGAAACAATAAACCTCCAAAGTCCTTCACATCAATTAAACTAAAATCTGTGAAGAGTAAAACCTCTGATAAAATGAGAATTAAAGTTTCTTACCACGGTAAAATATGTTTGATTAAAAAAAAATCTTTAACTTATCTACTGATAAAGAAAAAATAGAAAGATTCTTACATTCCAGTCAAATAATACATCATCTAAACTTCAAATACTCGTTAAGTATTGCTCTTACCCTTTCATACTTATTTGCCATATATTCCTCCTTTAAGTGAAATATTTCAAATGGTTTTCCCTTAGGCATTTAGGAACTGAAGCTTGGAGTGATTAAATGATTCTTCCAAGGTCAAACAGTTAGGAGTCTGTGTGGAGCTCACTGGAGGACTTCCTCACTCTACTGTGACTCCCTAAAAGGCCGAGTCTCCAGCTGCCACAGGATCTGAGGGCTGTAACAACAAAAATCAGGCTTCCCTGGTGGCTCAGTGGTAAAGAAGCCACCTGCAGTGCAGGAGAATCAGGAGATGCAGGTTGAATCCCTGGGTCAGAAAGATCCCCTGGAGAAGGAAATGGCAATGCAGCCCAGGATTCTTGCCTGGAAAATCCCATGGACAGAGGAGCCTGGTGGGCTGCAGTTCATGGGGTCGTAAGAGCAGGACACAACTTAGCAAGTAAACCACCACTGAACCACGAAATCAAGCAATGATGTTGTCAATTGGCAAAGAGGTGATCTCAGTTTTATAAAATTATTTTCTACTCTTTAACTTTTCCCCAATGCTGGTATGAAGTTTTTTTTTCTAGGATATACTGTTTGAAACATAATAAGGAGCTTGTATTTCCAGGGGGATGTCTCTGACTAAGGATGGTTTTCAAGGGATAGTCTCTGTAATTTAATCAGAGTCTTCAAGTGAAATCTTTTAATGAGAAACTTGCCTCTCTCCATTGAAAATACTAAAATTTAACAGACCTGGATTTCTTTGCAGTAATGAAATCGATAACCTCAATTGTTTATTTTATAATTTTCTTCACAACCCAGTTAGTGTTTATCTGTTGGGAGATTTATACACTGAAACACACATAAATAGTATTGTTTTTATTGCTTCTGCATTTTGCAAGATCAAGCATGATTTGCTTTCCATTTGGCATACAATGTGTGAAATTCAGAAAGCTTTCTTGTCTTGGTTATTAGCATATTTGATAGGGCATGTGATGCCAAATGCTCTTAAGGCATTAGAGATAGCCTTGTAAGGAAATTGATCCTGAGTAGGCTGTTGAGGCATCTCTATCACCCATCACTCTCTGAGTTAAAAGTAAGCAGGGGTTGCCTCCTTCTGACTGTTTCACTGTGTGGTCTTCCTCCAGTTTTTTCCTTTATCATTGCTTTCTCTAAACTTATTTTTAAAACACACATCCATGTAGGTGGTTAAAATTAGAAATAAAGTGAAAGTCACTCAGTCGTGTCTGACTCTTTGTGACCCCCATGGACTATACCCCATGGAATTCTCCAGGCTAGAATACTGGAGTGGGTAGCCTTCCCTTCTCCAGGGGATATTCCCAACCCAGGGATCGAACCCAGGTCTCCCACATTGCACGCAGATTCTTTACCAGCTGAGCCACAAGGGAAGCCCAAAATTAGAAATGGTGGAGTATAATTTCTTTTAATCACTTAAATGGATAGCTAATAATAGTGCCTCTGATGAAATGAGTATTATAATTTCATGCCTCTTAGATAAAACATGTTTGAAGTTTTGAATAGTCTTGCTTTTAGTTATTTAATAATAAAGAACAAAGTAGAAAGATTGTAATACTCTAATGAAATAATATATAACCTGAGCATCAAGCAGACAATCATTGAGAGTTGCTTTAAGATTACATTCTTATTTGGCAAATACTTATCTTTCAAATAAGAGATTTCAAGTGGTTTTCTTTCTTTAGAATTCATTATTTGAAAGATACAATGTTGGTTTTATGAAAATTATCTATAATGCTTCTCTCTACATAGTTAAGGAAAACACTCAACAAACTACATAAAACATGGCAGGGAAACAAACAGAAAATTTTGGGTGAAAATGAATGGTGAACGAAAAGTTTGAAAGGAAATTGTCTGGAAGAGTCTTCTGTGTACTCTCCTGCATTATTACTGTTGGAACAACAATGAATGAACACTGGGAAGGAAGTTAGGCTCTATTTCAACATTGATAAACTTGAGAGCATTTTCTAAAACAATAGGAATTGCTCTAATCACATTTTATTTTCAGAAATATGTATAGCTTCAAGAAAGTTTACTTCAAATATTTCTCGGGAGTCAAAATATAAAGAGAGGCACCTAATTAAAATTAAAAGCTTCTGCACAACAAAGGAAACTACAAGCAAGGTGAAAAGACAGCCTTTGGAATAGGAGAAAATAATAGCAAATGAAGTAACTGACAAACAACTAATCTCAAAAATATACAAGCAACTCTTGCAGCTTAATTCCAGAAAAATAAACGACCCAATCAAAAAATGGGCCAAAGAACCAAACAGACATTTCTCCAAAGAAGACAAACACATGAAAAGATGCTCAACATCACTCATTATCAGAGAAATGCAAATCAAAACCACAGTGAGGTACCATTTCACGCCAGTCAGAATGGCTGTGATCCAAAAGTCTACAAGCAATAAATGCTGGAGAGGGTGTGGAGGAAAGGGAACCCTCTTAAACTGTTGGTGGGAATGCAAACTAGTACAGCCACTATGGAGAACAGTGTGGAGATTCCTTAAAAACTGGAAATAGAACTGCCTTATGACCCGGCAATTCCACTGCTGGGCATACACAGTGAGGAAACCAGAATTGAAAGAGACACATGTACCCCAATGTTTATAATAGCACTGTTTATAATAGCCAGGACATGGAAGCAACGTAGATGTCCATCAGCAGATGAATGGATAAGAAAGCTGTGGTACTTATACACAATGGAGTATTACTCAGCCATTAAAAAGAATACATTTGAATCAGTTCTAATGAAGTGGATGAAACTGGAGCCTACTATACAGAGTGAAGTAAACCGGAAAGAAAAATACCAATACAGTGTACTAACACATATATATGGAATTTAGAAAGATGGTAATGATAACCCTGTATGCGAGACAGCAAGAGACACAGATGTATAGAACAGTCTTTTGGACTCTGTGGGAGAGGGAGAGGGTGAGATGATTTGGGAGAATGGCATTGAAACATGTATAATATCATATATGAAATGAATCACCAGTCCAGGTTCGATACAGGATACAGGATGCTTGGGGCTGGTGCACTGGGATGACTCAGAGGGATGGTATGGGGAGGGAGGTGGGAGGGGCATTCAGGATGGGGAACACGTGTACACCCGTGGCAGATTCATGTTGATGTATGGCAAAACCAATACAATATTGTAATTAGTCTCCAATTAAAATAAATAAATAAAAAATAAAGAGAGACACCAATTCTAAATTGTTTTAGTGAAATAAGAGTTGGGTGGTGAAGGAAATGGAGGAATAGTATTTAGTTGGTAGAAAAATGTGGCTACAATTTTATTTCTTTGTGACCACAGATTTAATATGATGACTAAAAGAATAAAGATCATTTATATTTAACTGAGATGTATGGTACAGTTCCTGGACTATAATGGAAAACAAAAGGAAGGAAGCAGAAAAAAGAAAGGATAAAAAAACAAATATAAAAAATATGAAAAAAGATAAAGGCATCATATATGTTGCCAAAATTAATGTGAGTGGGTTGAATTAGTACCCTGTGGAAGGAAGGTAAGCTCTAAGATTTGTCTATAAAATAAAATTCATCTATACATTGTTTACAAATAAACTTATCTTAAAGAAAATGACATAGTATTTCCTCCCTAACGAAAGTGTAGGCAAGTAACCTATCAGGTAATAGCAAACTAAAAGCAATATTACTGTCTGATAATTTGATTTCAAGGCCAAAGGAAAATAGCATGACAAATAAAACAAAATAATACAAAGCCCCAAACAAAGAAATATACAAAGTGCCTTAATTATTGGAAAATGAAATAACACTTTAAAAAATAGCCATTATATATAAAAATGAAAGAGAAACAAATCTGAAGTTATAGATTACCCAGAAATCTTAAAGGATAACACTTTCGTAGGAACTTATGGTATAGCTAAAGCTGCTCTCAGAGAAAATTGTAAACATAAATGCTTTTACTCTTAAAAAATGAAAATTGAAAATAAAGCTAAACTTACACCAAAAAGGAAAAGAAATAATAATGAGTAAAAATGAAATATGAGAAAAAAATAGTAAATATCAGTGTAAGGCGAAATCAATATGAGAAAATAAATGAAACAAAGTGAACAACCAGTAACATATCATAAATATAAACAATCGTAAAACTGGTAAATATTTTGGAAATTACATAAAATATAAAGGTACTAGCCAATCATTAAGAAAACAAAAAAACACAGTAATAAGAATAAGAAAGGTGAAACAACTACACACTCAAGTACATTTAAAAAGTTAAAAAGGGACCATTCTTGATTTTTTAAAATGTGATATAAAATAGCATTAAAGGAGACTTTTTCACTGTGATGAAGACCAGTTATTTAACACAACAGCAAACAGTAGTTAGCTGTAAAATTTTTAGAGCCTTAGCAGTAAAATCAGAAAAAATTAAACTGACCACTTCTACTATTAGTCATCATTGCTTTGATGATTTCAGTTAATGCAGTAAGACATAATAATGGCATAAGCAGTATAACTTTTAAATATTAGGAAACTTAGCATTGTCAGTAGGTAACACCATAGAATACTAGAAATTCCAAGAAAGGCAAAGGAATACACTATGAAACTAATGAGTTAGCTAGACAAAAGAGTCACTAGTGAGTAGAAGCATAACATCAAAACAAACTAAAAAAAAAAAAATTGAATATCCTTTATTTACCAACTTAACATACCTATGCAATAAAATAAATAAGCAAACAAAAATACCCTTTCACCTCCCTGATCCACGAGTAAGTGAACCTTTAAAAAGCATCAAATGAAAAGATAAGCATAGGCCTACAATCCAGTGCCTCACATATTGCAGGAGCCTCACAAATGATGGTAACTTGACTCTCCTTTCTGATATTTTCTAGACCTGGCTCCTGAATCTCATATTTAGACAATTATATTTTGTGTAGGTCTCTTAACAGTTTTAACAAACTTCTTTCATCTTGCAATCTAAACTAAAGTTCTGTTGGAGGTTAAAGCACTCCTTTCTGTGTTTCTGTCTTGTAATTGCCAATGAAGAAATGTGAATGCGTGGTAAGCCCTGCATTGTTTACCTGCAGTATTGAATGGGTACAGATTTATCAATCTTCAGCTCATCTACCACAGACATCATAAGGGTTCTGACTTTAACCACGGCCTTTCACAGCAGATGTTTCTCCAATGTTGATTGGACCCCCAAATCATCTTGGATCTGTTAAAAAATTTAGTGATAACCTGGTGAATTTCAGTGATCTTTTCCTAGTAGATATTTATTTCTCCAACAAATTAAAACTTGAACTAATTGCTTTGTACTTTCATGTGCTGCCCCTGCCCTTAACTCTGATAATTTTAAGACCTTTTAGCTAATACTAAAGTATTTGCTGTCCCTGTTAGAGGAGTAAATATTAATAACTTTTGATTAAGTCTACTGCTTCTGGATAAAGAAAAATGAATATATGCAAATAATTCAATACTCTGACATTAATAGTTTTCAGCTAATAACAACATTATTTTTAAGGTTTGTATATATCATATGTGTCTTCAAATTCTATACAATTTTATGTCCCAGTTCTTCACTAGATACAGTCTTTCAAAAAAAAAAAAAACCTCAAAATTTACATGATCATACTAGATTTGCTATTCTCTAACTTTCTATCCATGTATTTATTATATCATAGACCTCTTTTTAAGCCATTAGTCCTACTGCTTTCTTTTAGTTGTAGCTACCTATTATTTTATATGGACAAGCTGAAGTTTATTCAAACATTTCTCCATTAATAAACACATATTATTTATAATGCTTTGCTATTGGGAACAATATCATATTGAACATAGAATTACAGCTCTGTGCTTATAGGAAAATATTTCATAAAGCATATTCCTAGGAATGAAACTGCAAGGTCAGTGTACTTGTTTTTAAATATTAAAAGATACTATCAGATTGTCCTTCAATAAGACTTTAAAGCTGTATGAAAGTTTTCATTTCTACACATTTCTCAGAATGCTAGATGCAGCTAATGTTTTCAAATTTTTTATTAAGTGTGAAATAGTACTATAGTATTTTAATTCACATATCTTGCTATAATTGTGCGTGAGAGCCATAATTTCTTTATTACAGGATTTCTGTTCATATCTTTTGTCTGTTTTTCTAGAGTATTCTTTTCTAACTTGCCCTGTTCTTGGTATTAGGACTCTTACTCTTTTGAACTACTGTAAGTTTGAGAACTAGCTTCTTTCAGTTTGTTATTTGTAGTTTGACCTGATTTTTGCTGCTTTTTACTTTAAACTCAGAAAAATTTAACTTTTATGTAGTTAAATGTGTAAATGTTAATTTTTCTTTTCACTTCTGGATTCTAATTATGTTTAAGACAGTCTTCTATGCCACCAAGGTTATAAAAATATCTTCAGACATTTATTCCAAAATCTTTATTGTCTTATTATTTACATTTAGATCACTAAAACATCCTAAATTTCTTTCTGAATTAAGTGTGAAGTATCTTATTTTGTCTATAGCAAATAGATAGCTATGTGTGTTTAAAACTTTTATTGAGTAAATTATCTTTTCACAGTCCAGGATGGAATTCACATCAAATCATATGTTGAATCCCGACCTACATTTGGAACTATTTCTAAATTTTGTTCTATGGATATACTTTTGTTCCATACTAGTTAAGCAAGGTAGCTTTTGAGTAAGATTAATATTGAAATGTGCAAAACCCTCTTCTTTGTCTACTTTTACAGACATCCTCTGCAGTTACCAAAGAGTTATTCTTATGAATTTCAGAATGATTTTGTCCAGTATTTTTGCAATTCTAATTAGAGTTGAATTAGCTTTATGTTTTAATTTGGTAATGAGGAACATTTTAATTATATTAAGTAATATTAAAGAATATGTTATGTCTCTACATATTTTGTGTCTTTCAATAAAGTTATAGTTTTCCTCATTTATGGGAACTAAATTTCTTAAATTATTATTTTGTATCAAAGTGGTCTGGCCTCAGTTACAACTATTAGCATTTAATCATATACGAAGCTTTATTAGACTTTTGTGATTCTAACATTTCACTGAGGAAAGCTAAACTTCAACATCATTTTTTTATGATAACTGTTCTAGTCAGGGCCTGAGGCCAGATGTCAATAGTATTATGTGCTCAGAATTGAAGCATCAATGGGAAGAAATTTCTTATTGTCCTCTGTATTAAATGAATTTGCCAATACTCCTTGTATACTTAAATATACAAAAGATGTGGTATTGTCATGGTATAGTGGGTGTCTGTGTGTGTGTTCTGTACACGGTGGAAAATCCGTCAACAGTTACAGAATGCATTTACTTTTAAAATGTTTCTCAATGGTTGTTAATTCACAACTAAATATGGACTTAATTTAGGACCGAATAATTAAAAGTTGCTTGCATGTGAGTACTGTGGTGGTTTTCAAAGTAATGACTTAATGAAATTGAGTAAACGTTATTATTTTTTTAAATCCGTGGTATATTTTGCTGTCTAATTTTTCTTATTTCTCTAGTTTCTGGTGTATAATTTGTTTTGACAGAATGCTCTTGCCCCATGGAAAGAGTATTTCCAGATCCTTCTGCAGACATTTTGAGAGACCTGAATTTATGACGATATGTTTAAGGAAGCCTAAAACAAAACTTAGAATGAAATGTTTGCAGGAAAGTCAGAGTTCCAAAGAGAGTAAGTTCAGGAAACTTAAGCTAATGTGTAGAGAGGGTAGCAACAGGAATAGAGAGGGAAAAAAATTACTTATAAAGCAATTAGATGATTTTATTTTACTACAAGTGACTCTTTCTGCAGGTTAAAGGCAGATGGTGGATGCACAGACAAGATGCAGTGAGGAGTCAAGGCAACTATTCATTTTCTTTGGGCTCAGGAATATACTACGGAAGGAAAATTTTGCTTTGGGGGCCTACATTATGTAAATTCCTTGTCTTTGCTGATTGAATTAAGAGGGAACAATTAGATAGTTTTCTACTTGGCTTGTGTTTTAATTGTTACTGTAGCACAAATAAAATAGAAAAACCATAGTTTCAGTGCCATTTACCTTGAGGTTGTTTTGCAAAGGCTGTAATGTTTAAACTGTTTTACATAGTAAAATTGTTTCAGATTCATTTCCCATCCTGTACTAGTTCCTGGTTCTTTGGCTGCTTGACCTAGGTTCTAAAACTCCTGCAGACCTCATCTCTGTGACCTTGTATCTCATTTTATAAATGGTGTAATATTGTCTTCTTTTCAATAACTTTGTCATAAATTATCATATTTGATCTCCCCCCAAACTTAAATGAAAGCAACAAGACCAGTTTGATTAGTGGCAGCTTTCAGAACAAGAAGCCAAGATGTGGCGAGTTCAGAGCCTTAGACCAGTGCATTCTATTTTCACTTCAAAAGCTGATAGTTTCTCAGATGTTTCAATTTAATGAAAATATTGATCAGGCCTTCACCAGTTTACCAATCTAAACTCCATAAACTTGAATTTGGCCATGATAACCCTTAACAGAAGGGTTTAGAGAGGATGTCAAAAATTATAAAGTGTCCAGCAACTTAAGTTGATGCTCAATAAATTACTAGTATTATCAGTGTATCTCTGTCATAGACACAGAATAGATATGTAGAGCATACATCTATCATATAGTTTTGTAATTGTTCATCTTTATACTCTTCTTCTGAACTTTCAGACAGTGAGCTCTTTGAGGGTGGAAGACTGCTTGTGTCTGTATTTATTTTAAGCGCTGGATTTTTTTGTGCGCTATAAATATTTATTGTGTTAATGAACTTAAGGTGTGTATAATGTATAAATAGATTACTCCGAGAAGATGGGTAGGCCTAGATACCAGTTTTTTTTTTTCTGGGGTTTTGCTTTACAGTTGACCCTTGAACAACAAAGATTTGAACTGCGTGAATACACTTATATGTGAATTTTTTTCAATTGTTAATATTATAGCACTACCTGACCTGTGATTGGTTGAATCTGTGGACTCTGAAACAGAGATATGAGGAGCCTTAGATAGGGACAGCCTGCATATGAGAAGTGCTGACTATAAATTATGCATGGATTTGCAGCTGTGAAGGGGATAGCATCTCTAATCCCCTTTTTGCTCTGTGTGGAGGGTCTGTACCCCTAATCTTCTTTTTGTTCAAAGGTCAATGGTATTTTATTTTTGGCATTTTGCAATTATGCTACAAAACAACTTGTTTTTGCCCCTGATAGACTCCATTACACAAGTTTTAAGCTGGTGATTGTTATTTTGGCCTAAAATAAGATAGTATCAGAAGTTCAAAATTTAATTTTACATCTTACTTTTTCATTTAATGTAGCTGTGACAGTAATAACCTGCATTAAAACCCAAAGGAAAACTATATATATAATATATATATATAGTTCATGTTTATTGAATTGGTGATGCCATCCTATATATATAACTGTATATATATAGTTCATGTTCATTGAATTGGTGATGCCTTCCAACCATCTTATCCTCTGTTGTCCCCTTCTCCTTTTGCCCTCAATCTTTCCCAGCATCAGGGTATTTTCCTGTGAGTTGGCTTTTCACATCAGGTGGCTAAAGTTTTGGAGCTTCAGCTTCAGCATTAGTCCTTCCAATGAGTACTCAGGGTTGATTTCCCTTAGGATTAACTGGTTTGATCTCTGCAGTCCATGGGACTCTCAAGAGTCTTCTCCAGCACCGCAATATGAAAGCATCAATTTTTTGGTGTTCAATCTTCATTTTCTGTGTATATATGTTTCATATATATATATATGATCCAGTCTTAATGGTTTTCTATTTGTCTCATGCTAAGATTTATTAAGACACTTACTCCTTGGAAGGAAAGTTATGACCAACCTAGATAGCATATTCAAAAGCAGAGACATTACTTTGCCAACAAAGATCCGTCTAGTCAAGGCTATGGTTTTTCCAGTGGTCATGTATGGATATGAGAGTTGGACTGTGAAGAAAGCTGAGCACTGAAGAATTGATGCTTTTGAACAGTGGTGTTGGAAAAGACTCTTGAGAGTCCCTTGGACTGCAAGGAGATCGAACCAGTCCATTCTAAAGGAGATCATTCCTAGGTGTTCTTTGGAAGGACTGATGCTAAAGCTGAAACTCCAGTACTTTGGCCACCTCATGCGAAGAGTTGACTCATTGGAAAAGACCCTGATGCTGGGAAGGATTGAGGGCAGGAGGAGAAGGGGACGGCAGAGGATGAGATGGCTGGATGGCATCACTGACGTGATGGACGTGAGTCTGAGTGAACTCCAGGAGATGGTGATGGACAGGAAGGCCTGGCGTGCTGCGATTCATGGGGTTGCAAAGAGGCGGACACAACTGAGTGACTGAACTGAACTGAAGATTTATGAACTTAAAAGGACAACATTCTTCTTGTTTTCAGATCTCATAGGTTTATATGAGGTCTTCCTGTTTACTAATAAAAATGAGAAAAAAATATTCCTGACTTTTCTTGTATCAAATTTGTTTACCTCAGTTTCTTCATTTTCTCATAGATTTGATGCCTGTGTATTTATTTAATGACAATAACGTAACTCTAAAAGCACTACATTGTGAACCCTTATAGGTCTTGTAAATCAGGTAAGATCCTACCCTCCCCACCCTTGGCCCAGAGGATATGTTATTGAAGTAATGAGTATTGCCAATGCTTGCAATTCAGTGGAAAATTAATAATAAACAGCCTGTTTTGAGCCTGGTTGTTGTGAAGTGATTAAAATATGGATTAGAATAGAGAAGCAAATCTTTCATATTGTAACTTGTTTAGATACATATTAAGCATTAATCAGAGATGGTATTAATAGTGAGGATGAAGAGGTCATGACAGCAGTGATGACAATAACATAAGCAATACTTTTCAAAACAGTCCTATTTATTTTGGATAGTTTAAGTTCCCACTCGTAGATGGATGAAATGTGGTTTACAGCCGTTAGGGAATTTAAGATTATGGAACTATTGCACTGCCTTGTCTGCATTCAAACACAAGTCTTTAATCTGGTGGCAAAATGCCTACTTTACGTTTATTGTTGTCTATATTTATGGGGACAGTAACATGTACACAATCTCGTATAGTTTTACATATCATTTTTTGTGTTTGTGGCCATATTCTTTTCCTTAGTGCTGAAACTTATGATCTCTCTCTCTCTTTTTTTGTCTTGATTACGTTTGCCACACATTTGTCAGTTCTATTATCTAGTCCAAGAACCTAGTGCTTTATTTCTTTATCAGTTTTCTATGTTTCCATTAGTTTCTGACTTTCTTTTTGGGATTTTCTTCTTTTCACTTTATTTTTATTTTGAGTGACTTTTTTTTTAACATCTTAATACATCTTATTTTCTTTTTTTAAAAATAATCATTTAAGCCTATTAACTTATCTCTGACTATGTTTAAAAGAACTCCATAAAAGTCATACATTATATTCCCATTTTTATGGCTTTTCTAAATGGCCTGGAATAATCATTTTATTCCTATTATATAACATTTTTCTTCCAGTTTTATTAAGATATAACTGACATACAGGGTTGTATAAGTTTAAGATGTATAGCATGTTGATTTGACTTACATCCATCATGAAACGATTACCACAGTAAGTTTGGTGGCCATCCATCATGTAGTATAGATGCAAAATTAAAGAACTAGAAAAAATATCTGTGATGAGAACTTTTAGGATTTATTTTCTTGATAACTTTCACATATAACACACAGCAGTGTTAATTATATTAATCATTTTGTACTTTACATCCCTAGGACTTACTTATTTTACGAAGTTTGTGCTTTCTGACTGCCTTCTTCCAATTTCCCACACACCCCGCTCCCCACCTCTGTTAGCCATAAATCTGGTCTCTTTTTCTAAGAGTTATTTGGTTGGTTTGTGAAGTAGCATTGATCTGCGATACAATGATAGTTCCGCGGTATGCAACATGATCATTTATTTCTATGCATTATAAAATAATCATGGTGATAAATCTAGTTACCTTCTGTCATCATGCAAAGTTACAATTTTTAATAATGTTTCAAATTTTTTCTTCATTTTGAATAGGCTACCCTTGTGTAATTTTATTCCTATGTATTAGTTCTTAATTTTCACTTTTAAATTACTGTGCGTGCATGGTAAGTTGCGTCAGTCATGTTCAACTTTTTTTGTGACCCTGTGGACTACTGTAGTCATCCAGGCTCCTCTGTCCAAGGGGTTCTATGGAGTGGGTTGCCATGCCCTCCTCCAAGGAATCTTCCTGACCCAGGGATAACCCCTGTCTCCTTATGTGCTGGCAAGTTGGTTCTTTACCACTGGCACTACCTGGGAAGTCCTGCAATCAGAGAATATTGCCTGTATGAGTTTTCTATTGTAAAGTAACTGATTTTTGTGGTCTAACAAGTAATAAACTTTAGTAGAGTTCAATGAATATGTTAAAAGAAGGGATGTTTTCTGTGAGATAAAAAATTTATTTTTGTGTATTAAGTCTGTCTTATTAATTGTATTGTTACAGTTCTTTAACTCTTAAGTTTACTTGCTTGAATCAACAGAGCATAATGATGCATGTTAAAGTATCCCAATAAAATTATGATTTTGAGAATGAAAGACTGGAAGGCAGAGGTATGGAAAGAGTATAAATCTGATCTACTCTTAAAGAATTTTCCTCTGTGAAATTGGTGATTTACTTAGAGGCACAGATTCACATATCTTTGGTATAGATAGAGTAGAAGTTGAAATATGTGTCTTTCCACCAGATTTTTAAATCTGACTTTGTTCTGTTTTAGAAGTCAAAGCATATGTCAATAGAGATAGTTACTCAATCTGTTCTCACCATTTAGAAACTATAAAGAGAATATTTTCCTCTTCAGTTCAGTCGCTCAGTCATGTCCGACTCTTTGCGACCCCATGAATTGCAGCACGCCAGGCCTCCCTGTCCATCACCAACTCCAGGAATTCACTCAGGCTCACATCCATCGAGTCTGTGATGCCGTCCAGCCATCTCATCCTCTGTCGTCCCCTTCTCCTCCTGCCCACAATCCCTCCCAGCATCAGAGTCTTTTCCAGTGAGTCAACTTTTCGCATGAGATGGCCAAAGTACTGGAGTTTCAGCTTTAGCACCATTCCTTCCAAAGAATACCCAGGGCTAATCTCCTTCAGAATGGACTGGTTGGATCTCCTTGTAGTCCAAGGGACTCTCAAGAGTCTTCTTCAACACCACAGTTCAAAAGCATCAATTCTTTGGTGCTCAGCTTTCTTCACAGTCCAACTCTCACATCCATACATGACCACAGGAAAAACCATAGCCTTGACTAGACGGACCTTAGTCGGCAAAGTAATGTCTCTACTTTTGAATGTACTATCTAGGTTGGTCATAACTTTTCTTCCAAGGAGTAAGCGTCTTTTAATTCCATGGCTGCAGTCACCATCTGCAGTGATTTTGGAGCCCCCAAAATAAAGTCTGACACTGTTTCCACTGTTTCCCCATCTATTTCCCATGAAGTGATGGGACCAGATTCCATGATCTTCGTTTTCTGAATGTTGAGCTTTAAGCCAACTTTTTCGCTCTCCTCTTTCACTTTCATCAAGAGGCTTTTTTGTTCATCTTCAATTTCTGCCATAAGGGTGGTGTCATCTGCATATTTGAGGTTCTTGATATTTCTCCTGGCAATCTTGATTCCAGCTTGTGTTTCTTCCAGTCCAGCATTTCTCATGATGTACTCTGCATATAAGTTAAATAAGCAGGGTGACAATATACAGCCTTGACATACTCCTTTTTCTATTTGGAACCAGTCTGTTGTTCCATGTCCAATTCTAACTGTTGCTTCCTGACCTGCATACAGATTTCTCAAGAGGCAGGTCAGGTGGTCTGGTATTCCCATCTCTCTCAGAATTTTCCATAGTTTCTTGTGATCCACACAGTCAAAGGCTTTGGCATAGTCAATAAAGCAGAAATAGATGTTTTTCTGGAACTCTCTTGCTTTTTTCATGATCCAGCGAATGTTGGCAATTTGATCTCTGGTTCTTCTGCCTTTTCTAAAACCAGCTTGAACATCAGGAAGTTCACTGTTCACATATTGCTGAAGCCTTATTGGTTGATATGTCAGTGGTTTTGTATATTTGTGTGTCCTTTTTTGTTTTTATGGCCACTTAAATAGAAAATTTCTGTGTGCATATCCTGTATCAGTCAACATCATGAGAAATAGAAATTTTGATTAATCATTTCAATTTCCTACTGACTATTCACCTTCCTACCCTAAAAAAAAGTGCATAATGTTTCTTCACTATGCTTTCTCTAATTTCAGCTTGAAAAATGTGGAAATCACATATGAAATAAGTGTGCATGTATTATTGGTATAGAGATTTAATTTTTATGGACATATCCTAGACCAAATGTCATTATGAGGAGTGAACATTTTGATTAATTATCTAGATCCTTGGAAGGGTATTTCACATCTCTGCCAAATACATGTATGGCATTAATCTGTGGGAGTGTCAATTTTTTAAAAGAAACAAG